>NW_027325360.1:7609062-8234062 GCF_036924035.1 Leuresthes tenuis
AATCACAACCCTGCCACCTCACAAACATCAGGGGGAAACTCACAGTTTATTCTCAGGAAGATGAGGGAACTTTACAAGCGCACACATACACATGCATGGACACACTCTTGCAGTTTTTAACACTCCTATTGTGTCTCCTCCCTTTCCTCTCCTTTCCTGCACAGCCCCAGACAAACAGCACCAAAAACAGCATAGTCACCAGCCCCAAAGGAAACATCCCTTCACCTGCTCTGGTATTTACCTCCTAACTCGCCCTCATCTGTGTGTGTGTGTGTGTGTGTGTGTGTGTGTGTGTGTATCCCCTTGTTGCCTTCGTATCCCTAAAAACCCCTGTCTTCACCCTCCTCCACTCCCCAATCCTTTCACATGTGTGTGTTTTTCCTCTCTGTCAGTACGTCAGCTGTGGTTGATCTTTGCAGAGCCGCTGCCGTGGCCACAGCGGTCGGTTAGGTCTTAAACCAGCAGATGGTGTCAGGAAACATTTCCCTGTGGCAGGTGGGGATGCTATGTGACTCACACCCAGGTTGATATTACGCCGCTGTGCCATTTTCTGTGTCCGTGTAAGTTTGCCCAAAAAGGAACAGACATCGAATGCCTGCCAGGACTGTCAGCACGATTTACCCCCTTCTTCCTGTAAAGACACGGTTCCCCACTGCATGAGCACAGACTCTAAAGGTCTGCAGATTCCAGTTAAATAGCACACCTGCTGATCTGAGGGAATTCATCCACTTCTGTTTATGGTTGGAACATTTGTGAAATCCACTCTGACGGGTTGGAATAAAAATTATGATTTTTTTGCATCAGCTTTCCTAGAGAGATTGGCGTACACTTAGGGCTTCTAATTCTTATTAATTAATTAATTCTTATGTGTGGACATGATATTGATTATTACCTTTACTGATGCAGGCAGTTCTGTGTACCATCATGTTAACCTATCACAATAAGATCAGGTAATCTGACATCTTTATTAAAAGAACAAAATGGTGATTTCATCTCTGAAACTCTTATCCATCTTCTAAGTGACAACTTCAAAAGTTCTGAGAACAAAGTACAGAAAAAGTCATTTGGGTTTATTCAAAATGTTGTCATCACAGTTTGTCCAGCAGACTGGATCAAAGCTCTATTTGGGAGTCTGTATTTTTATTTTGTGGATGTAATCGGTGTCTAAAAATATGTGCAGCATTCGGTCGTCTCTCCACAAACTAACCACAACCTTTGACTTGCCCGTTGACTCCCATCTTTTTTAAACTCCCAACAGTTTAGTCCAACATCAAAGGCTCAGGGGAAATAATTTTTCTTTAGAGAGAAAAAAAAAGCCACAAAGACTACAGAAAGTGAGCCACGTGATTACTGTTTAGAATGGCTCAGCTGCATTTTTAACGAGTTCTGTAGATACAAAAGTCAGTCGGATTTTGGATGAGGTTTTTCTTCGTGCTTGTATTTCAACTCTCAGTATCTTGCCATTTATATACTCAGGCCAGCAGCCACACTCAATCATAAACTGGCAACTGAGTTCCAGATGCCACACTCATGATCTCACCAACTGCGACATGTAACACAGCTGAGGATTTAATAATAATCTGTAATATTTTCTAGGCTGTTGGACAGCAAGTAAACAACCACAGAGCAACACGTTATAGTGTGTTGTTTTTTTTTCTTCCCTTTGTATATGTGTATGCATGTGTTACAAACTTTAGCCCATGCTTAGCCCATGTGCAGATATTCTTTCAGAAGTGTCCAATGGGAGGTTTACATTTATGTGCTTAGGAGTCTTTGCGGAAACACGGACTGAAGCATGTAATAGAGGAGGCTTTTTTTCTTATCCTTGAAGGGAATTGAGAGTGGGAGGGCGGCTGTGATCTGTATTCTGTTGCCAGGGACTTGAGATCGTTAGTTTATAGCCATTTGGTACTGAGACAGACTGCCTTCTCTTGACCTTAAATTTCTGACCTGGAAGTTGTCGGGTAGGATGAAGGAATGTGCACATGTTCTCAAATATGTTTGAACTGATTGTTGTGGAATGAATCAGTTTAACTTTACTAATAGAGCAGTTATGTGTGAGAGGCAGCGTTATTGTGAGGTCAGCGGTGATGAGTGTAACGACCAAACTCTTCCCCCTTCTTTTGATATGATGCCATCAGCACTCACTCCCTCCTAATCAGCAAACGCCAGGTACTTTGTTCTCACTCATCATCATATCCCAAGTTGCCATCGGCGCCTGTTGCCCTAGGAGACAGTTGCCTTGACAACCACTTGCATCACCAAGAGAGAAAGCTGATGATTGGTCATCAGTGACGTGCTATTTCCTGTGGGGTGGGGTGCTGCAAAAGATATGGGGGGTGCTGATGGGTTCTGACTTACAGCACATCAAGTGATGTAGAAAATCTATGAGCAGGCTGACTCATCAGGAATGAGCACCTGCTCCGGTAAGATGGGAACGTTGTGAGATTTTAGGCTATAAAGGTCAGGTAGTGATGTTTGAAAATTGCTAACGATGTAAGATGGTCTCTGCATAAATGTCAGAGATAGTTGATAGAAGAAACTGTATCATCAGATGAAACAAGGACTCTTTTTCTGGGCCTCGCTGTGCTGTTAGTGGAAGTAAAGGTTTAGCTGCAGCTGCAGCCTCAAATATTTTGTTTTGGCAGCTGAAAAAGTAACAAGAAGAAAAGGTAAAGCAGGTAATCTTGTGTCGTAGAGAAGCCAACTCTGTGCACACCAGCCTGACAAATGCTGAGGGTAGCGGAGTTGTTGCAGGGTGCACCAGCACCGTGCAAGACGTCAAAGGCTCGTGATTGTCTATGTCGCTACACACATCATGCATACTGCATGAGCTGGCTGATTTACTTCAAGTGTTTGTCCCTTTGATTTTTACAATTCACATGATTCAGTGCATATTTGCATAATTTAGGACACAAACGGAAGTTCAGAATTATGCATGCACAGCTGGCTGGTCCAGAAATAGTGTTCTGATACACAATGAGTCTGTATAAGTTAGGGTTTGGAAATATAGTCAGTTAAAGTCAGCCTCTTGCCTTTGGTTGTTTATGTATTATTATATCTGTGTTGTGTACTTGTACTATTCATGTTGTGGGGAAATGCATGTGTTTCCATTACAGGGGATCCCACTGGGTAACATTATGTTATTGTGACGATCAAGGTTAGCTTCATAGTAATTACAGTGATGGCAGCTTGATCTGCGTTTGAGTGAGTGTGTGTGAGGGGAACCGAACTGTCTCCAAAATTACACTTTCATCCACCCACTCTGTTGCTCTGTCTGAGGGTTCTACGCCCTCTCCTCCACCAACTCTAACAAGCTCTTTCTCTTCATTCAACATTCATGTCTCTTACTCTATCTTCTTTTTTTCTTCTTAACTTGGTCCATTTCTATCTACATTTATGTCAAATTGTGCTATGTTTCTTTTCCTCTCCTTCTCTCTTTTATTCCATCTTCTTCCACCTCCCCTCCTCTTCCTCCAGGAACCTCAGACAACTGTCATCCATAACCCAGTGGACAGGACAAAGGTATATTCCATTCCCCAGACATGACCCTCTCTGAATCCTTCTTCGTCATTTTCTTCTTCTTCCTTATCATCTCCTGACCTTTGATCCTTCCTTTTAATTATGCATCTGTGTGAGTGCACCATTGCCTTGACTGTAGATATAAAGTTAACGAGTGTGCTTTGATAGAAACTAAACTCCTCAGATGAATGTGATGATATTATGAAGGGAATGTCATTTGGATCAGTTGGCAAATGTTTCTTCCTCTGTTAAAGTCCTGTTGTTATTCCCTATGCCCCTTGGTTTGACAGTTTGGTTTTTCATACATTTTTAAATCTTGAAAGCTAAGGAACCACGCTACAGTTCAGGCACAGGATGACCTCGCTCGTGTACAGCACTGTGTGAAAGTCTTAGCCATCCTTCATTTGTTTTTAGTTTTTAACTTCCAATGATCCAGATTCTCTAGTAATCTTTTGCAGTAGTTCTCCAGACTTTCAAAGAAGAGCTTTGGGGTGTCCTTCAAGAAGCCTGGAGAACTATTCCTGAAGACTACTTAAAGAGATGAGAGAAAGCTGGTCTAAGAGGGTTCAGGCTGTGTTGAAGGATAAAGGAGCTCAAACCAAATACTGACTTTATACTGTATTTCTGTTTATGTTTGCACTTAGTTCAGAACAATACTGCAGATACTTATTCCAGCAGCAGGAAGACCATATATATATATATATATATATATGTATATATTTTTGTTTTTGGTTTGTTTTCTTTTTTCCATGAATCTCTGGTTTGCTACTAAAAGCCTGAGATCTATATACTCCCGTTTTTTTCTCAACAAACCTCTCCCATTAGGTCCTTATTAGGGGTTCATCAGAATGTTCTTTTTCACACTAATTGATATGTAATCGTGGGGACTGATCATTGATATTTGGAACTTATGTATCAGCCTGAAAAATGAGAGTCAACATTTAAAACTTCATGCTTTCAACATGTCGATATTGATATTTGGAACTTATGTATCAGCCTGAAAAATGAGAGTCAACATTTAAAACTTCATGCTTTCAACATGTCGGCCTGACTGAAACAAAGGCGTAGAAAGCAGAATGTACTCTTGTGTTTGATTGTGTATTTCTGTCCTCCTGTAGCCTCTTAAATCAGTTTGTAGTTAGTGTGTGTAGTGTGTATATCAGTGTGTACAGTATGAGTTTAGAGGTTGTGCATGAGCCTGCATGACTTTCCAGCAAGATCCCCTCCTCACAGACATGACAAAGCTTTTTATTAGGCCTGTTTCTATGTGCATATGTATATGTTTTCACAAATTGTTTTTGCTGAGTGAAACTTTAACATATCTTGGTTCCAAAGTCACAACACAGCACAGTTGAGTCTATAACTGAGGGCACAGTTTATTTTTTTCAGTCTGCTGTTAAAGTAGAATTAAGGAAACTTGCTACTCTTCTATCTCTATACACACTCGAAGACACACTTTTCTCTCCACGCTTTCGTCGTGTCCTCAGGTCACCAGCTGCTCTTTAAAAGGCTATGAAACCACTTTTGTGCTTGTGATGCTTTCGGGGCACGGGTGCACCTCTAATGAGGTCACAGAGTCTCTCAACACCTCTGTGCGTGCAGGGGAATTTAGACCCATTTAATCTGCTAATTGGAAATCAGAGACTCCTCTTCTGGCTGAAAGTATGTAAAGAGAAATACTGCCAGACGGACAGACAGGTACATGAATAGATGTGAGCGATCTCAGGCTCTGCTCAGGATGACAACTGATCTCCCTGTGAGAATCCTTTCTGCCTGCTTCCATCTTTGTGATAGATGTATGGAGCTCTTCCATTAGGAGAAGGAGAGTTGTACTGTGTCCACATGGTGTGATGCACATACTGAGGCTGAAGCAGAGGGAGCTTTGCATTGATAAGAGGGAAACGAGTTTTAGGCCAAGGGTAAAACAGTCAAGCAAAGATTTATGTCAGTTTGTTTCCGTTGCATGGCTTTAACTTGTGATTAGCCAGGGTTGGGTGACTGTGACTAACACACTAGCACCACTGAGGCGCTGAACTGGGGGTTTTGCCCAGTGTTTGGCATCTGCTTTTGAACTGACTCCACATGAGTTTGTCCTGATAAAATCAGTGTAGGCACAATAGGAATATGCCCCCTGCTGGCCTGTCCTCTGCCAGTGTAAACAAGTGCTTTTACTCTTTTTGTGATGTGTCCTCATCTATATCCGGCACAAATGTGTGTTCTGCTGCGCTCAAACACAAACCGACTGTCAATTTCTGTTCTCTAGGAATCATCAGACAGCAGCAACACCACTGTGGAGGATGAAGATGTGAAAGGTAAGCCTGCATAGGTACAACACAAAATTAGAAAGTGGTCAGTTCAAAAGCTTAAAAAAAAACTGCCAATAAGAAACCAGAGTGCTTCGGGGACCTTGACAAGTTTTGGATTGTCAGTTCACACTTCCATGAATTGTTTTATGCTGTAGGCAACGCTGATCATGGCTTTCACTCGAGGAAGAAAAAGATGTTTTAGACCTATAGAGGCTTTGAAGACGAGTGTCGTAACATCCGCTGACAGGACATTTAACCATAGAGTAGAGAAGGTTTGTCTGCTTTTTGTTTCAGGACTTTTATTCCTGAAGGAGTCGGTCTTTGTGAAACTGTTAGGATTGCAGTTAATGACAGTCCAAAGCCTTTAAAATGTTCTATTAAAAGTTGCACTCTGGTTTGCTTGATCTTCTCCTGTTTATTGGACTGTAATATCATAAGCCTCGAGGCAGATAAGCATTTTGATGCCAACTGCTGAAAAAGTCTCTTGTGACTGTGTTTGAATAAGAAAAAAAATGGTTTCATGACTTAATTTTTAAAAATGTTGTCCATGCAAACACCCTCATAGAAATACTGCACTACAGTGTAAATGTTCAGGGAATGTTTTCCCCTGAATAAGAATAATAACATTTCATGTGACATTGAATGGTAGAGATGCCTTTTCTAATTTAGTCGCTGTGCAGTCAACCAGCTGACACCAAGCCGCTTACTGACCCCTGGTGGAGCACAGCTGTACTGTCACTTTGTGCATAATTTTCATGAATAATGAAGACGAGTTTGTGTGTGATTGCTTGTGTGTCTGACAGTTGAGCGGGGGCTTTGTAATGCTGCTGCGGTTTGACTCGAAAAGTGTTTGGTTTAAATCTCAAGACTGGGGAGCGCGCACCTCTAAAACACCAACACGCCTGTGTGGGGAGTCGCCAAGCAGGCTTGGGTACTTGTTCTTCACACATATGAGCAAATAACTTCACCGAGTGCCTTTGTGTCTTTTTTTGTTCACTGCGCATGTGACGGAATTTGTTGGTGTGTCTCTGAATGTACAGGTTCAGCCTGAGCCTATCTATGCAGGAACACTGAAACATCACTGATCTCCCCATCTCTGCTGAGCACAATGCGTCTAAATGGGGTCATGAATGTATCATTTCAGTGCCAAGTGTTCAGAACAGAGTGTGTGCTTCCATATCCTCCTCCTCCTCCTTATAGAGGTTCGCTGCTATGTCACGAATTCCCTAGCAACCACAACAGAGCCATCATCTAGATCTGCAAGAAACATTTACCAGTGTTGGAAAGAAAAGTGCAATTATCAAGGAGAATGGCAGTAGACGTATGATTATTTTCTTCTGGCTGGATTTTTTAGACAAGAACACAATCAAATCTCACCAATCTCATTATTTCGGGGCACATTTTCAAACTCCAGGCCAAGTGATTGAAGAGCATGTTGGACGCGGTGGATGCTGCTTCACCAAAGGTTAAACAAAGGATTCGTTAATAGTCGTGCACACATTTGCATTCCCCAAAGAAGACAAAGCTCACTTTTACTTAACTTTTCTTGCTTTGAATTAAAGGACTGACTCGTGTATTTGAGCGCTGGTGATTTTGTCCCTCCTGTATGAACATGAATATGTCATATGATATAGTTTTTACAAAAGTTTGCTCTTGTAAAACAGTGATACACTGTTTTATCCCTATGTATGTAAAGGTATTCTGCCCCCGCCCTGCTCCCTTCACAAACTGGACCCATCACCCCACCCCTCTGGCAGGAGTGGAGAGGGCTGGGGCACCTTGGCTTGGGAGTCTGGGCTAAAAGGGGAAGAAGCCCTAAATTTAGCCCTGGTGGCAGGAAACGGAGACAAAGTGCCCAGAGCGGTGCTACAGTAGAGACACAGTGCTCTGCTAGCGCCACCCCAGGATGGCATTAGTCTCACACAGCACTTTTAATGACTCTTAAGACACAAACAGACTGATAGCACTGAGAAAGCTTCAAAAGCCAGGTGAGTGCTGGAAAAAGGGGACTCGTCTTTGGTTGGAACGGTCTGTGTTATGTTGGTCTTTGTGAGATCCTGTCGGGTCAGTGCTGACAGCTGGTTTGTAACCCAACGCCTGAGCTGGCTTTTGGAGCATCTGTGTACATATCTGTGGTGTTGCTCTCAATACGTATACTAGGTATCCTCCTATATATATGTTATGCTACTTGGTTTTATGCTGCTTGTTGTAGTGATTGAATTATTACTGTTTTTCTGCATCTCATCAGTTGTAATTCGATTAGCGTTTATTTGTTAAATGAAGTCTTAGGTTGGATGTTGATCTCCTGTCAGTCAAACAGCAGAAGCTTGACTCTGACACATGTCTCATGTTGACTGTGTTTAGCTTTTAGATGGGAGTGCCTGGTGTTTTGTGGTTTGCTTACAATCAGTTGCAAGGTTTAGTCTTTTATTTTCCTCGATGTGCGAGCTGCTTAAACATACAAGCATAACCGTCAAATCCCTCTCATTATCATCACTACCACTGTTGTTATTATCAGTTCTCTGCTCACTAGCAAGACTCTCATTAATGTCTAAGAGCGATACGAGGACTGGTCTCCTTCAACCCCCATCATGTCTTCTCACAAGCCCCTTCTATCATTCTTTACTGTGACATTTCTGCTGTGTTTTTTGTGGTGCAAAACGTGCGTTTGGTCATCTTCTCATGACGCACTTGTGTTTGGTCTCATTTTGTTTGTGTGCATGTTGTCAGGCAAGAGCTTAGACAACAGCTCGCTTAAGGCGCAGTCCAGCACAAGCTCCCAGCCTGATAGCTCTCAGGGCTCCTCAGCTGCTGTGCACTGTAAGTCAGCATGCTCGACAAATGCAGCCTGCAACATACACGCATTCATACACTCTACTAGTGATTGTCTGAATTCCTCATTGTGTGTTTTAATACGCAGTCTCTGTTTGTATTAAAAGCATACATCTACTGTGATTAAGCACCACTAACTCCCTGTAGTACCCTGACTGATGCTGAGTCAGAGTCAGCAACTACGTCTTTGCTTGCAGGCAATCAAGAAAAATGTACTAACAACATAAAAGTGAGAATACAAACTGTTCTCAAAAATATTTGAGTGCTTTGTAGTATTTAAACTCCCACAATGCCATCCTCTTGCCTTGTCCCACCCACACCACATTTGTTTGGAATAACTCAATCTCACAGATTTAAAGGGATTACAGTCCTGCCCCGTGTTACCTTCTGATCGATTACTAAGCATGAATATTTCTCTGTCTTGAGGAGTTCCAATGATAAATCCGGGTCCGTGATGTCTTTCTGTGTTTGATAAATATCTTTTTTTCACCTTTTCGTGCATGACCTGCTTGTTTTGGTGCTGTCCAAATTGAAGTTTGCTCGTCCTGAAAGCCGTCATTGTTATGGTCAGCTTTCCTCTGAAGTGCAGTGTTCCTGTTCCTCCCTTACAAAACTCAGCTGCTGCAAAGTTTGCTGACCTGCTGAGCTCAGTGCGTAGGAGCTCGGGGCCCATCCCTGACGGAGAAGGGAGATCCAACACTCCACCTCCCGCTGCCCTCTCTGCCCCCTCACCTCCACACACCCCTGTTGTCCCCATGCAGAGTAAGTAGATAAGCATAAAAACAAGCAGTGGATGAGCTGTATGCAGCTGTTTGGCAAATAACCAAAATAAAATGCAGAAAACCTTTAAGTAAAAGGTGATATTATAATGAAGAGTATTTTTCTTTTCAGCCGTTTGATTATTAGAAAAAATGACCCCTTAATGAATAGGCAAATTAAATCTTGTTCAACCCACAATGTTTGATACTTCAACAGAACTATTTTCATGTAGGAATTATACAGGCGGGTCTGATGATTAGCAATATTTCACAGACAGCCCTCGTTCTGTGACCACAGTTATACGGATTTTCCTTTTTTCTTCCTTTACTCTCGTTTTGTTTTCTTATTCTTCCTTATTTGTTCGTATCTGTTCTTGTGTTCCTCCTCCACCACCTCCGTCATCCATCCATCCCTTCATCCGTCTTGCCTGGACCACACTCAGTGTCTCGGCTCACAGACCTGGTAAGCAGCGTTCGTAGGGTGCCTCCAGCCCCTGCACCCGAAGGCGACGCTGCACCGGCGCCAGTACCCAGCGCCAAGCCCACCCCTCCACCTGCACACACCACTTCCCCGCCTCCCCCTCACTCCCCCTCCAGCCCCTCCCTGTCTTCCTCACAGAGTGAGTACTGAGTGAGACTCAGCCCTCTCCACTGCATGGTACCCAAGCTGGAGGCATGATCAAATGAGTTGGGTTTCAGTGGGGCCGGCGTGTGAATAAATGTGTTTGACAGTGTCCTGCTTTGGGTTAATGGGAGAGTTGAACTGAGCTGACTTGGTGCTCTTTTGTCCCCGAGCCTCATTAACGTCCTCGGTGCTCTTCCACAGAGAGCGCTGCTAACTGCAGAGGTATCTGTGTTTCTTTGGTTGCTGCTGACTTGTTCTGTCTTTGAATAAATAGGTGATGCCGCTTGTGATGATATTTGAGGAGATGCGTGGTGTGTGCTCATATTACAGTGTGTTTGACAGTTGGATGGATGCGGTTTAGGCTTTCACATGGTTGTCATATCAAATCCACACAAAATTTTATATTAATTTTCTACCTTAGTTGGAGCCTGAACGTCTGTGTCAGCATCTTAAAATGATTGAAAAACTAACTGCCCTCTGTCAGTGCAGCTTTTTTTTTTTTTTTTACCTCTGATTCACTTCCCCTCCCCTCTGTCCTCGGCAGCACGCAAACAGGAAATCATCAAGATCACTGAACAGCTGATAGAGGCCATCAACAACGGAGACTTTGATGCATACGCGTGAGTCTCCGGATTTGTGTGAAATCTGTGCCCAATTCATAGTTAGGAGTCAATGTTTGGCGTCTTTAACATGGCCTGCTGTTTCCTCTCCAGTAAGATCTGTGACCCTGGGTTGACTTCGTTTGAGCCGGAGGCACTGGGCAACCTCGTAGAGGGAATGGATTTCCACAGATTCTACTTTGAGAACCGTAAGATTTTCCCTTTTTGCTAATTTTAAATGTCAGAAATGCATCATATCAGAAGAACTTTCTACAAGCAACCTACAAAGTGAAATCCAGCTTACAAATAAACATTTTCCACAACTGTTCCCAGATCCACAGAGATGATTATCATAATTTGTAAATATTAAGTAAACTATTGAATAACTATTGAATAAAAGTGGATAACAGCTAGAATTTGCCACAGTGATTCCAATAATAACCACTGTTTATATAAAGCAGTGACTCCTTTTACTTCTTTTGTCCGTTTAACCTGTAAAACCTAAAGTCCTTCTGACACTGTGCTCATCATCTGTCCAGTTTTGGCTAAGAACAACAAACCCATCCACACCACCATCCTGAACCCCCACGTCCACCTGATCGGCGAGGACGCAGCCTGCATCGCTTACATCCGCCTGACTCAGTTTGTCGACAGCCAGGGTCGGCCGCGGTCCAACCAATCAGAGGAAACTCGCGTCTGGCATCGCAGGGACAGCAAGTGGCAAAACATCCACTTCCACTGCTCAGGGGCACCAGCTGCGCCTCTCCAGTGAGGTATGAACTACAGCAGCGAATGAATTCATTAAAGTTCTTATTGGAGATGGTGGTTAAAGACATAAACTGCGGATCCTGCAGTCACAACAGCTCCTGGACTCTTTAGCTTTCTTGGAAACATAAAACAAACAAACACAGGATAAGCGAGGTAGCCACCATAAACACGCATACACTTAATTAAAGCAAGTATATTCCCAGCCTTACAAGGGAAAACGCTGCATTATGATTTGGGGTCCGACAGGGTCCGACAGGACATGACACAGATCTCATAGAGTTGAATTAGAGAACAGTCCTGTTCAAGGCTGTACTTTAGCGGTACATCAGAGGACTGTAGACCATATATGAGAGTCATATCTGTGACGCTGGAGTCATAAAAAGACTGAAGGTGCCTCTGCATCCAGAGTACAAATTTCGGAAAATACCTGAATAAGCTTTCCAATCTTTTGTCAACAGTTGCTGGTGTGCTGCAAGCAAACAGCATACTTTCCATATCAATCATCCACTGGAATTTACCAACTCTGGACTATCCAGTAGTATCAGCATGTTTCATGTAGGCAGTCTCCCGTTGTGTAGTACTGTACTACATGTGTGAAAGGACATTTTTACACTGATACAAACACGCTCAGTATGTACACAGGTGTAATACTAAAGCAAAGTGACTCACTCGTCCCATTGTGAACAGTAGGATGGTTCCCTTCAGTTATCTTTCTCATGGACACACCTGCAGACAAAAAAACATGGATGGCATCAGATGATCCTACAGGCTGTGGTGCAACACAGCTTCCTATGAGGATCATTGAGTAGAAAATGACTTCTTAATGGACTGCAGGAGTTGATGCTGCCAGCCGCCATGCAGATAGGTCCATTTTATCCACAGGTTGGTGCTCCTGCCAGTTTCAGAGCATTTTACATCACTGTATATCAGAGCTGGAGGTAACAAATACTCACCAACAAGTCATTTGATGCGGGACTAAATACCGATTGTAGCGTTTCCCGCTGAAGACAAAAAGAAAGACAGATGTTAGAATTTTTTTGACCTTGTTCACCTTCTAGCTCAATGGAGTTTGCTAAACTTTCGCTTCTCATTTTCGTCTCCTTCTCAGGGTTGAATGCTGCAGTTCTGTCTGTCAGGAGTGCTCTGCTGGAGAGAGAGAAGAGGAAGAGGAAGGGATGAAAGAACACGTCCAGTCTCACCCTCCGACAAAAAACCCCTCCCTCACTGGACTCCCAACCTCAACACCCCCCCAGCATGCATCTCTTCTTTTACTACTACTACCCCCCGTCCGTCACCTGCCGTACAACACCTTCTGACAACCATCCAGAAACAGCTGCACACCCCCAGCTTCTTCCTCCTCCCTCTGGGTGTTCTCAGCATTGGGTGGGACTCCTCCCTTCTGTGGTCTCTCTCCCACACCCACAGTTTTTGTGACAACAACCCTCTTGTCCTCCTGTGAATCCGCACTTGTGTGACATAAACACTGCTCTGGAAATACAGTATGTAAAGTTTTAAGTAAAATCTATTAATATCATTACTATATTATGATTATTATCATCATTATTATTATTACACATTTACAATTGTATATGTAATTTGTATGATTCAGAATCCTTGATGCCAGTGGTTTCTAGAGTTGAAGGAAATCTTTTCTTGTTTTTCTTTTATCTTTTTAAGGAAGCATGTTTTTTCCCCCATATTAACAGTGGCTGTTTTTTTTTATCATGGCTATTAAGTGGGAAAAGATATTGGCTGTTTTTGTATCTTTCTTCTTCTGTGTTAGTTACAATACTCTGCCCAGACTTATTGTCGACATGTTTTTATTTTATTTTGTGGAAAGAGTGCGTCTAAAGTTTGTCAGCTGATAATGTGTGTGAGACATTGTGTGTCTGTGTGTGTGAGCGTGGTCATTTAAGTCAGACACGTGGCTTCCACTGTTCATGTCGTAATAACTCAGCACATTTGGAAGACCCTGCTGTTGTTTCCTTGTTGCCGCGTGAACGGCAGGAGGGCGCATTCGCGGAACTCGGCGGCATCAAAACAAAAGAGGAAGCGCGCAGCAGGAGTTTCACGGTGGTCTGTAAAACCCGGGCATCTTCTGGCTTTCTGATTCGTTTTACATCCTTGTAAGGCTTCAGAGCATGAAGCAGTCACGTGAAAACGCACGAGAAGTGCACGTTATGTTCCACGATCCGTGATGTTCTTCTTGTTGCTTTGAGCTGCCGCCATTATGAAAAGAGAAAAGAAAAACCATGTTGCTCATTATAGAATAAAAAAGAACAACATTTCAACAGTGAAAGGTACTTACCTAATCACAGTACAACAGATTCCCTCATCTTATTATAAGCGCTGTTTGTATGATGCTGGATAAAAACAGTGGTTGCATTTACTACATTAACATCTGAGCCAAAGAGGAAACATCACAGTCAATATTATAGGAACTAGTCCTTTAAAGTTCCAGCATGGAGCACTTTTTGGCAATCGGTCGGCAGATAAACAACGCAGTTATTATAGAAATATTTACCAAAGTGTTAAAGCACACAAAAAAACGAGGATTGCTGCGTTTACCTCCAGGGTCATTTTATCTGCACACAGGGTTCTCCTCGCCCTCCACCATGTTGCACCCAAACTGAAAAGCCAAAAAGCACACATTAGCAAATAAAAATGGCTTCTTTAAATGACTTCTGATGTCACAAACGTGGTAAAACGTCCCCAGCTGAAAGTCATTCCGGACGTTCCTCATTTTTCTCTCACATGATGCCAAAGTGACTGATTTTGGCTTCTTTCTTGAAGTTAAGTTTCCAGTTGCTGCTTTGTTTCTCACAGCTTAGTGTATCCCCGCCCACTCTGCCACCTTCTGACAACACTACGCAGCCCAGTTCGTTAACTCCAAACCAGTCAGCGGAGACATGCACCTTTTTTTTTTTTCACCTTCACAATTTGGCTTCAAACTTGCCTTTTGTGTTCACTGTCGTTTTTCTTCCGTTCTTGGAAGGGCAGGGTGGTGCGGTGGGGAATCCAGTTGGTTGCAGTTCATAGTTTTGACCACTAGATGTCACTGCATCCTTCATACTGGATCTGTAACATCTGAGACAGCCTCTGCTATGATGTCATGTTCAGGTTTTTAAACATTCAGGGCTTTAACTGAAGAAGCTTTCAGTCACCTCTACTGACCCCAACCCTTTTCCTTTCCATTTGAACTGGAAGTGGAGGGATTCAGCCTCATCCTCCACCAGGAGCTCCTTTTATTTTGTGCTCGGGGAGCCGCCGCTGGGAGCTGCTCCTGGTGTTGCTAGGAGACAGCTGAATACCCGCTTGAAGGTCAGTGCTCTTTTCTGAAAAGTTAGGATATTTTCAACCCGCTGCAGCCGCGACACAGACTGGAACACAACAGCAGGTCCTTTTTCTTCACTGATTCAAAAAGAAGGATGTGATGTGCCGGTGGATGTGTGACCTTTCTCACTTCTGAAGCCATAGTGCAGAACGCTGGTGCTACTGCTGCTCTGTCCAAATGAAGCACGTACAAAAACTAACACGTGGCGTGTGTTTGCTGTGTGCTTCATGGTTTTACGACAGTCCTTTTGCTACAGTGTGCAATATTTGTGCGCGTGTGTCCGTAAGCATGTACATTTTTACTGTTTTCTGTGTGTATTCTTTACAAGCCTGGGGGGAGGTTCTGGAGGTGCGTGTTGTGTGAAAGATGGAAGAAGAGGGTTTTGACTTCAGAGGACAAATCAGTCCCCTGCCTCCACTCCAGGACTTTCTTTCTTATGATTTCATTTGTTTGTTTTTCATGTTTTTACGGTGTTCTTCTCTTTGGTTTGTGTTACGGTAAAGTGTTATTTTAGCCTTTAATGACATTAAGTGCTTGTGCCAGGGGTGGCAGGGTCGAACAGATGGACTTTGCAGCACTTAACACTGATTTTTGTGGGGGTTGGACTCACGATCAGCTCCACTGTACCCTGCTCACCCACCACTGACTGCCTTCGCATTTGTCTCGCCACTTGGTCAGACCCGGCAGTTGGTTTGGTGACTCGGTCCTCAGGTTTCTATTTATTTTCAATATTTATTTATTTATTTTAGTGGATGTTTTTATTGTGCTTTTTTTGGGGGGTTTGTTTTCCTAATGTACAACTCATGCACTTGTGCACGTACTGTCTGTTTTTGTTCAGAGGGACAGTTTGCTCCATATGAAAGATGTTTTTAAAGGGATAGTACACCCAATTTTGATTTTGAGTTTGTTTTTCTGTCTCGACCAACATGGTGTGAATTTGTTTTAGTTTTTTTGTCTTTGATGCATTTTAATGCATTTTCTTCCCCTTTTCCACTGAGGCTGCCACCACTTAGGGTCTCACACAATACAAGATTGTGTCTCTTTTGTGTGAGCTGTCCCCCAAATCACTTCGGTGCCATTTTTTTTTTTTGAGATGGTGAATTTTGTCAGACGAAGGCTTTTCTCAAGATGAACCACTGGGAGATTGTATTGTACTCGTGTCTCATCCAGTAAAGACGTTAATGTCTACTTTTCAACTACAACAAGGTCAAAGGTCACCCGAAAGCATCAATGCGTGATCGTTCTAACCGAACATGACCCCGACCCCTCTCCACAAAAAAAAAAGGAAAAAGAAGAAATAGCAGCATGTACAGTGCAAAAGTGTTGTTCTTCTGTTCTTCTTAGTGTGTTACTAGCCTTGAAAATCAGTATAAGAGTCACATATATAAAATGAGGGAGTACACAGTATTACACAACTGCTACTAGCAGCGTAGCTGGCATCTTCTTTGCATGACAGTCGACAGGACACTTGTTTTTGGTGTTTTTATTTGGATTCTCATTTTCTACTGAATGCTGGTAAACTCGACCTTTCTCTATTTTCTCAGCTTTTTAAGTGCATATAACTATTTTTGTCTCGAGACGATATAATGAAGATGATTATAATGATGAGGATTATTGCATTAATGACTGTGGCACTAAGGATGACTTTGAGGATGTCCACTTTGATGATGTGTTGATGATGATTCTGCATGCTTTTCTATGGAGCTCCGTGTTGTCAGTGCAGCGGCTGCCTGTTGTACAAAGCTGAGAATATGAGGAGCACTTGTTGACCATCAGCATGGAGAGCGGCTGCTGCTTCCCTGAGCCTGAATGTCACTGTGAGGAACAGCAGTGGAGTCTGACAGACAGGCCAGAGGCAGGTGAAAGAGGGAGGGAGCTCCAGCAGGGGGCGCAGTCACACAGAGATGGATGGCACACTGATGCTTCCAATGAGCTGCACAACAAGTAGACTTTAGTGTCGAACAGACAATCCTGTCAGAAACCACGGCAGTTTAACACCGTAGAGAAACTTTCAGCTTCCATTAAGATCGTTGATCACAGCTCCACAGTTAGGAATATTAAGTGTTCAAGCCTTCATACAGACCACATGAACGGTCCTCCTCTGGTCTCCTGAGGTCAGTGTGAGCTCTGCTGCCTTCCTGTCAGATATTCAGTCAGATGAAGCGTCGCCATCTGCCATCTTCTTTCTCCAGCAGTGACTGAGCTGCACTGACAGCACTGAGTTGGCTTCTCTTCGGAAGGTGTCTTTCACTCTTTTTTCCCCGTTTCCAACCTTCTTCAACCATCTCTCTGCACTCTGCTCTTTCTAGTTTCCCTTTGTCTCTTTTTGTCTCTTTGGCTTTCTTCTGTATGATATTATTAACCCTCTAACTCTCTGATTCTTCACATTATTGCTCTGTTCTCTTACGTGCTACACGTGTTTCTCTAACTTCAAGAAAATGTGCTAAGGTGTTATCAATAAAATGACAGTTTAAATAGAAACATTTGTGTCTCTCTGCGTTCACACAAAGCAAACTGAAGCATGGATTTGATCTTTTTTTTCTTTATTGGCACAAACAACCAAAGATATCAGTGAAAACACAAGTTCATCAGGTAAGTCCTGCAGAGACTTTAAGTCAGATTTCAGCTGCTCCTTCAGGTCACCGACTGCTTGTTCTATAGGAACCACTTTGTGACTCTGGTGGAGAGAAAACTCACAGACAGGACACACAGCTCTCTGCTCGTCTTCACAGAACAATGTTGGCTCCTCTTGATGTTTACTACACACCACCATTAATTTATTTTCTCTTTGTTCTGCCTCAGATAATTTCACTCTGCCAGCAAAAGAGTCAGCCAGTTCTTTCAGTGAAAAGTTCACCAAAGGATCTTCCTTTGAGGATTTTCTTTTACAAATGGGACAGTTTTTGTTTCCAGCTTGTTCCCAGAATTTCTGCAGGCAGCTTGAACAGAAGCTGTGGCTGCAGCTCAGAGACACAGGATCTCTGAAAGTCTCTGAACAAACATGGCAGCTCAAGAAACTTTCAAGAAGTGCAATTTTCTCAGCCATTTTCTTCTGAAGTTTTTTTAGTTAGAGGACTCACCAATTGCTCCACCCTGTCAGGCAAATTCATCCAAATATGTGTCTTTTCGCAGAGATCTCACACCCTGTAATGGTGTCTCAGCTCCGTTTAACAAGCTTGAAAATGACCTTTGTCCTCTTTTATCTCTCAGTGACGTGTTAACAGTCAGACAAACTGCTGTGATATTTTATCTCCAGCAGATATTGCTGTCAGGACATGTTTCACAGGTGACCTTTTACTTCTGTTTGATGCAGAGAAACTGAACAGATGTTAAACTTAACTGCATTTGATTATTTTCATTTTCCTTGTTTTGTTTCATTTGAACACAGAAACTTTTTTTTCTATTTGTTGGCTACAAACATGAAAAATTTGAAAAGTTTGTGCTTCAGTCCTCCAGTGATCAGGAAACATTTCAACAGGTTGTTTCAAAGCTCACCTTCAACTAGTCGAGCAACATTTTTTTCTTCATGAGCTGTAACAGGAAACATGTTCTGCCATCATATCAGTGTGAATGTGCTGATGACGTCATATCATTTAGTTTATTGTGTTTAATAAGTAAGTGATTATTTCATTTGTATTTGCAGCATGTTTCATGTTAAACATTACACAGACTTTTCAGTTGTTATTCAGACTGCAGTATTTGGATGATTGCCACAGTGGTTCCTCCCTGTCTTTGTTCACAGAGGGACAGTTTTCAGTGGGACACACGCTGCTGTAAGTAGTGAAGCCAGTTGAGTGACTGCTGCTGGCATTTAATAAAGAAATTTACAGAGAGAACAACTGTAGCCCACATTTCAGGTCCAGTCTGTGAGACTGGAGAAAGCTATCCAGCAAGAAAACACAGTTACAGAAACACAACAAGACTGTAGAAAATGTTGTTCAAACAGGTTTTTAATAGGTTTAAATTCATGTAAATCATTTAATCAAACAGTTTCCAGACAAGTAATGAATCCCAGCTGATTGCTGCCCTGAACTTAAATGATCAACAGTGCTTGAACACACATTGATCAACAAAAAGGTTACTATGGGAACATTCAACATGACCCGTCTCTTATTGTGTCTCACAAGAAAATTACATCAAATACAAAGATTTATTCTCAAGGATTCGAATGTGTTGATCGGTAAATTAAAACAAGAACAATCTCATAAAATATAATAAAATATAGAAATATGTTTTGTGTAAGTTATTTGTTTTCCAGTTTCCTTCAAAAATCACCTTCAGATGCTTTTTAAAACCCACAAACAACCAAAGATATCAGTGAAAACACAAGTTCATCAGGTAAGAAAACAAAGTTTAAATGAACCCACTGGAACAAGCAGCAGCTCAGAAGTGGGAAAGATAAATGTTGCTGTGCACTCACTGAAACAGACGTCCACAATTTAGATGTTTAACTGCGAGACTGAGGAGAGAACAATGAAGCATTGAAATCATTTTTACAGCCAAACCTCCAAATGTTTCCTCTAATGTGAGCCTTTGCTGTTTTTATCTGGTCTTCTCTATAGTTTCTGATATTTAAATGACTTAAAGGAGCCACAAATTCATCAGAAAGAGTCCAATTGTTGCTCTGTTCAACACATTCGGACAAGTTCTTAGTCGCAGTCATTTGGAATGAACTTAGAGCAGAAACATAAACCGTCTCACATTATCAAGAAAGTTCTACAGATGATTTTCAGAGTCGACTAAACACAGGAATGCACTTTATGTTGTGGGCTGTTTGCTAAATGAATTGAATGTATAGAACACAGTATTCCCAGTTCAACAGTGATCTTCACTGACGCCAGATAAGTAAATAACAGCTTCATGAGGAAGTAAAGCGAGTTTTAAAACTCAAAGGATTCATATCAGTGATTCACTCTGAGACACTGAGATAAAGAAGCTGTTAAAGTAAAAATAAAAACATGATCAGAGAAGCTTTTCTGTGGGTGGATTTAACATTAAAGCCTTTTTTTTACTTCTCTGAACCCTATTGCTCAAACGTGATGTTTCACTTTTTAAAAAGATGTAAGAACTACATTTATGATTTAACATCTTTTGTTGGTGCTTTAAGGATACATTCTGTAAATTATACAAGCTGATTTTCTTTTATTGGACTTAACCAAACTATTAAGAGATCCTGATCATGATCATTAAAAAAAATACTTCTCTCAGATCTTATTTTTTACTCATTTTGATTTCAGAAGTTTTGGCATCACCAGCTTTTCCAATGCTGAAATATGGGAAGAGCTTCTCAGTGAAAGTGTCTCTGTAAGTGTAGATGTGAGTCTCGCCTTCAGAGTTGTAGAAGGACACCTCCCCCCTGTCATAGTCCAGCTGGACTCTGATCCTCTGGAGACTCTTCTTCACTGTGACAGTCTCACCAACACCATTAGTGTATTTTCCATCACCATGCAATAAACACCAGATTCCATATTTTGGTGAAGCAAACACCTCTCCCTTCCTGTCAACTGACTCTTTAACCAAACCCACATTCCAGTCAGGATGATCTCCCACCTCCACCTCCCAGCTGTGTTTCCCTGAGCTGAAGCCCTCAGAGCCAAAAACAGTGGTGGATTCAGTGTTTCTCTCTGGATTGTCAGGAAGCTGCCGCTTTAAGTCTCCATTTCTAACACTGGTCAGATCATCAGAGAGACAGAGACGGCCGTGTGCAGTGTTTGGATCCAGAATGACAGAACTGAAGTGGACCTTCTCCCTCATCTTCTCCCACACTCTGAAGGACAGGTTGCCCAGGTGTTTGGCCACATCTGGCAGCGCTCCTGAGAGCAGCTGTGGATCTGACAGTGAGCACTGGGCTCTGGCTCTGCTCTGAGTGGGTTTATAACTGCTGAGGAATGGCACGTTGTCTTTCTGCAGGTTTTCTTCAACAGCACAGATACTGTCTGACAGAGAGGAGATCTGCTCCTGAATCCTCTTCATCTCTCGGCTGACAGTCTTCCCCTTCTGCTCCTCTTCCTCCCTCAGAGCTGCCAGTCTGGACTCCTCTTCCTCTTTCAGGAACTGGTGGAGCTTGTTGAACTCTGCTCTGATCTGCCTCTCTGTGGACAACAGCTGCTTCTTGGAGTGTTGAATCACATCATCGTATGTTTTCTCCACTTGTTTGTATTTGTTCCTCTTGTCCTGCAGAGACTTTAAGTCAGATTTCAGCTGCTCCTTCAGGTCACCGACTGCTTGTTCTATAGGAACCACTTTGTGACTCTGGTGGAGAGAAAACTCACAGACAGGACACACAGCTCTCTGCTCGTCTTCACAGAACAATCTCGGCTCTTCTTGATGTTTACTACACACCACCATTAATTTATTTTCTCTTTGTTCTGTCTCAGATGATTTCACTCTGCCAGCAAAAGAATCAGCCAGTTCTTTCAGTGAAAAGTTCACCCGTGGAACATCCTTTGAGGATTTTCTTTTACAAATGGGACAGTTTTTGTTTCCAGCTTGTTGCCAGAATTTCTGCAGGCAGCTTGAACAGAAACTGTGGCTGCAGCTCAGAGACACAGGATCTCTGAAAGTCTCTGAACAAACATGGCAGCTCAAGAAACTTTCAAAAAGTTTCGTTTTCTCAGCCATTTCTGCTAACTACGATTAAAGAATAAAATCTATGATAAAAAAATATAGTCGTATCGACTTACAGTTCCCCTTTAGTCTGTTCTTCAGTACAGTTTCAGCTCTTTTATCGAACTTCGTCTCCGCCTGATCGATGCTGTTAATATTTCAGTTTCGTTTTTTAGTGTCATGGGTGGAGCTGATAGAAATAAAGTGACATTTGACAGAGACACCACTGGGTGGGGCTGTTTGATTATGAGGGAAAAGATCCAAGTACTTTTTTGCAGATGTTGTAGCATAATGTGATTCCATTTTAAATATATCTGTTGTAATTACTCGTTTTTAGTTAGAAATGTTAGCTTAGCTTAGAAGAAGCTAATAAAACACTTCAGACAAATCAAAAACTAAATGTGACATCTTTTGATAAAAATGACAGAATCAAACGACCATTCAGAAACAATTTAATATAATGAATAGTTTTAATCTGATTAGGTCCGAACTACTTTCTGGTTCTGTTGTAAATTTAAGCTAAATTCAGCTGCCACCGTCTGAAATCTAGCTTCACTGTTTACAAGCTGTTAAAACCACCAGGAGATGAGTATTTGACAGACAGTTACTTCAGCCTTCTTTGGAACAACATTTTATTGCATTAATAACTGTGCACAGTGTGTTAGCTGCACGTGTTTAACATTTCGGGCAATTCTGTTTGTAAAGGAAAAAAGATTTCTACTATTTAAAGAAAACAAAATTGAAAAACTTGTTGCACGTCAGAACCAGTCAGACCAGAGCCTGATTGAGAGAGTTACGACACTCTTTGAACTAACCAACACACGGTCACGTGGCTAACGAAGCCCTCAAAAGCTCCAAACAGCTCAGCTGTCAATTGGTTTGAACGGGATGCAGCACAAAAACGATTATTTTCCCCACCATTTTCAGTAAATTTTTAGCGATAATGTGCATTGATTACTACTCTGACTTTATTTTGTCAAAGCATTATTTTTGGGAGCAGCAGACACATTTATCACTGTTCTAAATTTTAGGAAGCGACACTGCAAACACATCATTGAATACATTTACAGATTCTATTTAGCGATGAAAAATAAAAGTTAGTTTATGCAATATATTCATCAATATAAGCATGTCTGCAGTGGATTATAATAAGGTTATACACACAGAGGAAAGCAGGCACAGGAGGTATAACACCCATTTTAAAGCTCTTTCTGTTGTTCTCTGCATGCCAACACGGGAATGCTATAACTTGTCCTCATATATACTTAAACATGTCAGTGGTTCAGTGCTCTGCTCAAGCTTACCTTCAGATCTACATCCTTCGACAAAGCAGCGATATTACCGTCTGTCCCCTGGATTTACTCCTATTGTCCCAAACACCCCATCTGTAGAAAATATCATTCAGACTGTCTGTTCTCTGCCTGGTGTCAGATGGAAAATTAGCTGAATGGCAAAGCTGAGATAGATAAGTTATTCTAAAGAAGCTTTAAACGACTTGGAGGTAAATATGTGGCTGTAGCTGCTTTGACTGATCAGCTGGGATTAATTCTTCTTTTCTGTATAAGACATAATTATTCAATATTTCATGTTTTGCTTTTAATTTGAACTGAATACATGTATCTGTAACCCTGTTTATTGTGCTTCAAGCCAGAAAACTAATGTGAAATATTAATTAACTGATTTAAATTTTGATCTAAATCAAACTTTTTCTGGATAAAACGATATTAAAAGAAAATATAAGTGTCAGTTCTGCAAAAAGAAGCAGCTTTAAACCAAACATTTTATGATACAAAGTCATCATGGAAAATGTATAATAAAACTTAATAAAGAAGTTATTTTACTGCTATTTATGTTGTTGAGTAGTTTAATCTGCAACAATGAACTGTATTTGATCAAATTAAAGGGTTTTCATTGTAGAATCCATCTGCTGACCCCACTGACAACAACAGAGAAACAATTCATTATCACAGGTGCAAAGTCATGCTGAAAAAAAGTGGCAACATGTGTTGCTTTGAAGGAATTAACTCATGTAATCAGAAGAAAATTAAATACACTTATTAAAAGGGAAACCTTTACAATTGTGGGTCATTTGTCTCTATAAACTGATAGTTTCATAGCTTTTTTCTTTCCCCCAAAGGTGATGAAGCTTTTCAAATTTCTAGCATTCAGGACAAACATCTAAGTTTTAGTCGTGTCTCCATCAGTAGTTTCCAGGATCCATTCTTTAAAATCCAACATTCAACTGACTGAACCTTGAAACAGGATGAAACAGCTTTACGGTCCAGTCCAACATCAGGCAAATGTTTCTGCTTTATTCCCCCTGTTCAGCTACAGATGTAGAGGTCCCCTGAAGATGTTCATGCTCAACTCATTCAAATGAGAGAGCACGCAGTACACAGCTCCAACCAGCTAGCAGCACAGCTGGAATTATCCTTGTATGATCACAGGACAGGTGGTTTGGGGATTTTATTTCTGAATGCTGGTAAACTCAACCTTTCTCTATTTTCTCAGCTTTTTAAATGCATATAACTATTTTTGTCTCAAGAGGATATAATGAAAATGATTATGATGATGAGGATTATTGCATTAATGACTGTGGCACTAAGGATGACTATGAGGAAGTCCACTTTGATGATGGCTGTGGCTGCAGCTCAGAGACACAGGATCTCTGAAAGTCTCTGAACAAACATGGCAGCTCAAGAAACTTTCAACAACAGCAATTTTCTCAGCCATTTCTACTGACTGATATTCAAAAATATTTAACAATCACAAAAAAATAGTCGTATCGACTTACAGTTCCCCTTTAGTCTGTTCTTCAGTACAGTTTCAGCTCTTTTATCGAACTTCGTCTCCGCCTGATCGATGCTGTTAATATTTCAGTTTCGTTTTTTAGTGTCATGGGTGGAGCTGATAGAAATAAAGTGACATTTGACAGATACACCACTGGGTGGGGCTGTTTGATTATGAGGGAAAAGATCCAAGTACTTTTTTGCAGATGTTGTAGCATAATCTGATTCCATTTTAAATATATCTGTTGTAATTACTCGTTTTTAGTTAGAAATGTTAACTTAGCTTAGAAGAAGCTAATAAAACACTTCAGACAAATCAAAAACTAAATGTGACATCTTTTGATAAAAATGACAGAATCAAACGACCATTCAGAAACAATTTAATATAATGAATAGTTTTAATCTGATTAGGTCCGAACTACTTTCTGGTTCTGTTGTAAATTTAAGCTAAATTCAGCTGCCACCGTCTGAAATCTAGCTTCACTGTTTACAAGCTGTTAAAACCACCAGGAGATGAGTATTTGACAGACAGTTACTTCAGCCTTCTTTGGAACAACATTTTATTGCATTAATAACTGTGCACAGTGTGTTAGCTGCACGTGTTTAACATTTCGGGCAATTCTGTTTGTAAAGGAAAAAAGATTTCTACTATTTAAAGAAAACAAAATTGAAAAACTTGTTGCACGTCAGAACCAGTCAGACCAGAGCCTGATTGAGAGAGTTACGACACTCTTTGAACTAACCAACACACGGTCACGTGGCTAACGAAGCCCTCAAAAGCTCCAAACAGCTCAGCTGTCAATTGGTTTGAACGGGATGCAGCACAAAAACGATTATTTTCCCCACCATTTTCAGTAAATTTTTAGCGATAATGTGCATTGATTACTACTCTGACTTTATTTTGTCAAAGCATTATTTTTGGGAGCAGCAGACACATTTATCACTGTTCTAAATTTTAGGAAGCGACACTGCAAACACATCATTGAATACATTTACAGATTCTATTTAGCGATGAAAAATAAAAGTTAGTTTATGCAATATATTCATCAATATAAGCATGTCTGCAGTGGATTATAATAAGGTTATACACACAGAGGAAAGCAGGCACAGGAGGTATAACACCCATTTTAAAGCTCTTTCTGTTGTTCTCTGCATGCCAACACGGGAATGCTATAACTTGTCCTCATATATACTTAAACATGTCAGTGGTTCAGTGCTCTGCTCAAGCTTACCTTCAGATCTACATCCTTCGACAAAGCAGCGATATTACCGTCTGTCCCCTGGATTTACTCCTATTGTCCCAAACACCCCATCTGTAGAAAATATCATTCAGACTGTCTGTTCTCTGCCTGGTGTCAGATGGAAAATTAGCTGAATGGCAAAGCTGAGATAGATAAGTTATTCTAAAGAAGCTTTAAACGACTTGGAGGTAAATATGTGGCTGTAGCTGCTTTGACTGATCAGCTGGGATTAATTCTTCTTTTCTGTATAAGACATAATTATTCAATATTTCATGTTTTGCTTTTAATTTGAACTGAATACATGTATCTGTAACCCTGTTTATTGTGCTTCAAGCCAGAAAACTAATGTGAAATATTAATTAACTGATTTAAATTTTGATCTAAATCAAACTTTTTCTGGATAAAACGATATTAAAAGAAAATATAAGTGTCAGTTCTGCAAAAAGAAGCAGCTTTAAACCAAACATTTTATGATACAAAGTCATCATGGAAAATGTATAATAAAACTTAATAAAGAAGTTATTTTACTGCTATTTATGTTGTTGAGTAGTTTAATCTGCAACAATGAACTGTATTTGATCAAATTAAAGGGTTTTCATTGTAGAATCCATCTGCTGACCCCACTGACAACAACAGAGAAACAATTCATTATCACAGGTGCAAAGTCATGCTGAAAAAAAGTGGCAACATGTGTTGCTTTGAAGGAATTAACTCATGTAATCAGAAGAAAATTAAATACACTTATTAAAAGGGAAACCTTTACAATTGTGGGTCATTTGTCTCTATAAACTGATAGTTTCATAGCTTTTTTCTTTCCCCCAAAGGTGATGAAGCTTTTCAAATTTCTAGCATTCAGGACAAACATCTAAGTTTTAGTCGTGTCTCCATCAGTAGTTTCCAGGATCCATTCTTTAAAATCCAACATTCAACTGACTGAACCTTGAAACAGGATGAAACAGCTTTACGGTCCAGTCCAACATCAGGCAAATGTTTCTGCTTTATTCCCCCTGTTCAGCTACAGATGTAGAGGTCCCCTGAAGATGTTCATGCTCAACTCATTCAAATGAGAGAGCACGCAGTACACAGCTCCAACCAGCTAGCAGCACAGCTGGAATTATCCTTGTATGATCACAGGACAGGTGGTTTGGGGATTTTATTTCTGAATGCTGGTAAACTCAACCTTTCTCTATTTTCTCAGCTTTTTAAATGCATATAACTATTTTTGTCTCCAGAGGATATAATGAAAATGATTATGATGATGAGGATTATTGCATTAATGACTGTGGCACTAAGGATGACTATGAGGAAGTCCACTTTGATGATTGGCTGTGGCTGCAGCTCAGAGACACAGGATCTCTGAAAGTCTCTGAACAAACATGGCAGCTCAAATAACTTTCAAAAAGATCACTTTTCTCAGCCATTTTCTTCTGAACTTTTTTTTTAGTCAGAGGACTCACCAAATTCTCCACCCTGTCAGTTAAATTCCTTGAAATGTGT
The DNA here is from genome assembly GCF_036924035.1 of Leuresthes tenuis. Taxonomy (NCBI): domain Eukaryota; kingdom Metazoa; phylum Chordata; class Actinopteri; order Atheriniformes; family Atherinopsidae; genus Leuresthes; species Leuresthes tenuis. Next base: position 7,635,940 of record NW_027325360.1, read on the forward strand.
TTTTCAGCAGAGATCTCACACCCTGTAATGGTGTCTCAACTCCGTTTAACAATCTTGAAAATGACCTTTGTCCTCTTTTATCTCTCAGTGACGTGTTAACAGTCAGACAAACTGCTGTGATATTTTATCTCCAGCAGATATTGCTGTCAGGACATGTTTCACAGGTGACCTTTTACTTCTGTTTGATGCAGAGAAACTGAACAGATGTTAAACTTAACTGCATTTGATTATTTTCATTTTCCTTGTTTTGTTTCATTTGAACACAGAAACTTTTTTTCTATTTGTTGGCTACAAACATGAAAAATTTGAAAAGTTTGTGCTTCAGTCCTCCAGTGATCAGGAAACATTTCAACAGGTTGTTTCAAAGCTCACCTTCAACTAGTCGAGCAACATTTTTTTCTTCATGAGCTGTAACAGGAAACATGTTCTGCCATCATATCAGTGTGAATGTGCTGATGACGTCATATCATTTAGTTTATTGTGTTTAATAAGTAAGTGATTATTTCATTCGTAGCTGCAGCACCTTCATGTTAAACATTACACAGACTTTTCAGTTGTTATTCAGACTGCAGTATTTGGATGATTGCCACAGTGGTTCCTCCCTGTCTTTGTTCACAGAGGGACAGTTTTCAGTGGGACACACGCTGCTGTAAGTAGTGAAGCCAGTTGAGTGACTGCTGCTGGCATTTACTAAAGAAATTTACAGAGAGAACAACTGTAGCCCACATTTCAGGCCCAGCCTGTGAGACCGGAGAAAGCTATCCAGCAAGAAAACACAGTTACAGAAACACAACAAGACTGTAGAAAATGTTGTTCAAACTGGTTTTTATTAGGTTTAAATTCATGTAAATCATTTAATCAAACAGTTTCCAGACAAGTAATGAATCCCAGCTGATTGCTGCCCTGAACTTAAATGATCAACAGTGCTTGAACACACATTGATCAACAAAAAGGTTACTATGGGAACATTCAACATGACCCGTCTCTTATTGTGTCTCACAAGAAAATTACATCAAATACAAAGATTTATTCTCAAGGATTCGAATGTGTTGATCGGTAAATTCAAACAAGAACAATCTCATAAAATATAATAAAATATAGAAATATGTTTTGTGTAAGTTATTTGTTTTCCAGTTTCCTTCAAAAATCACCTTCAGATGCTTTTTAAAACCACAAACAACCAAAGATATCAGTGAAAACACAAGTTCATCAGGTAAGAAAACAAAGTTTAAATGAACCCACTGGAACAAGCAGCAGCTCAGAAGTGGGAAAGATAAATGTTGCTGTGCACTCACTGAAACAGACGTCCACAATTTAGATGTTTAACTGCGAGACTGAGGAGAGAACAATGAAGCATTGAAATCATTTTTACAGCCAAACCTCCAAATGTTTCCTCTAATGTGAGCCTTTGCTGTTTTTATCTGGTCTTCTTTATAGTTTCTGATATTTAAATGACTTAAAGGAGCCACAAATTCATCAGAAAGAGTCCAATTGTTGCTCTGTTCAACACATTCGGACAAGTTCTTAGTCGCAGTCATTTGGAATGAACTTAGAGCAGAAACATAAACCGTCTCACATTATCAAGAAAGTTCTACAGATGATTTTCAGAGTCGACTAAACACAGGAATGCACTTTATGTTGTGGGCTGTTTGCTAAATGAACTGAATTTATAGAACACGGTATTCCCAGTTCAACAGTGATCTTCACTGACGCCAGATAAGTAAATAACAGCTTCATGAGGAAGTAAAGCGAGTATTAAAACTCAAAGGATTTATGTCAGTGATTCACTCTGAGACACTGAGATAAAGAAGCTGTTAAAGTAAAAATAAAAACATGATCAGAGAAGCTTTTCTGTGGGTGGATTTAACATTAAAGCCTTTTTTTACTTCTCTGAACACTTTTGCTCAAACGTGATGTTTCACTTTTTAAAAAGATGTAAGAACTACATTTATGATTTAACATCTTTTGTTGGTGCTTTAAGGATACATTCTGTAAATTATACAAGCTGATTTTCTTTTATTGGACTTAACCAAACTATTAAGAGATCCTGATCATGATCATTAAAAAAAATACTTCTCTCAGATCTTATTTTTTACTTATTTTGATTTCAGAAGTTTTGGCATCACCAGCTTCTCCAATGCTGAAATATGGGAAGAGTTTCTCAGTGAAAGTGTCTCTGTAAGTGTAGATGTGAGTCTCGCCTTCAGAGTTGTAGAAGGACACCTCCCCCCTGTCATAGTCCAGCTGGACTCTGATCCTCTGGAGACTCTTCTTCACTGTGACAGTCTTACCAACACCATTAGTGTATTTTCCATCACCATGCAATAAACACCAGATTCCATATTTTGGTGAAGCTTGTCTCTTTCCCTTCCTGTCAACTGACTCTTTAACCAAACCGACATTCCATTGAGGATGATCTCCCACCTCCACCTCCCAGCTGTGTTTCCCTGAGCTGAAGCCCTCAGAGCCAAAAACAGTGGTGGATTCAGTGTTTCTCTCTGGATTGTCAGGAAGCTGCTGCTTTAAGTCTCCATTTCTCACACTGGTCAGATCATCAGAGAGACAGAGACGGCCGTGTGCAGTGTTTGGATCCAGAATGACAGGACTGAAGTGGACCTTCTCCCTCATCTTCTCCCACACTCTGAAGGACAGGTTGCCCAGGTGTTTGGCCACATCTGGCAGCGCTCCTGAGAGCAGCTGTGGATCTGACAGTGAGCACTGGGCTCTGGCTCTGCTCTGAGTGGGTTTATAACTGCTGAGGAATGGCACGTTGTCTTTCTGCAGGTCTTCTTCAACAGCACAGATACTGTCTGACAGAGAGGAGATCTGCTCCTGAATCCTCTTCATCTCTCGGCTGACAGTCTTCCCCTTCTGCTCCTCTTCCTCCCTCAGAGCTGCCAGTCTGGACTCCTCTTCCTCTTTCAGGAACTGGTGGAGCTTGTTGAACTCTGCTCTGATCTGCCTCTCTGTGGACAACAGCTGCTTCTTGGAGTGTTGAATCACATCATCGTATGTTTTCTCCACTTGTTTGTATTTGTTCCTCTTGTCCTGCAGAGACTTTAAGTCAGATTTCAGCTGCTCCTTCAGGTCACCGACTGCTTGTTCTATAGGAACCACTTTGTGACTCTGGTGGAGAGAAAACTCACAGACAGGACACACAGCTCTCTGCTCGTCTTCACAGAACAATCTCGGCTCCTCTTGATGTTTACTACACACCACCATTAATTTATTTTCTCTTTGTTCTGCCTCAGATAATTTCACTCTGCCAGCAAAAGAGTCAGCCAGTTCTTTCAGTGAAAAGTTCACCCGTGGATGATCCTTTGAGGATTTTCTCTTGCAAATGGGACAGTTTTTGTTTCCAGCTTGTTCCCAGAATTTCTGCAGGCAGCTTGAACAGAAGCTGTGGCTGCAGCTCAGAGACACAGGATCTCTGAAAGTCTCTGAACAAACATGGCAGCTCAAATAACTTCCAACAAGAGCAATTTTCTCAGCCATTTCTACTGACTGATATTCAAAAATATTTAACAATCACAAAACATAGTCGTAACGACTTACAGTTTAGACTTTAGACTTTAGTCTGTTCTTCAGTACAGTTTCAGCTCTTTTATCGAACTTCGTCTCCGCCTGATCGATGCTGTTAATATTTCAGTTTCGTTTTTTAGTGTCATGGGTGGAGCTGATAGAAATAAACTGACATTTGACAGAGACACCACTGGGTGGGGCTGTTTGATTATGAGGGAAAGACTAAAAATCTAAATACTTTTTGTTACAGATGTTGCAGCATAATCTGATTACATTTAAAATTATGTTGTAAATACTCGTTTTATGTTAGCAATGTTAGCTTAGCTTAGAAGAAGCTAAGAAAACACTTCAGATTAATCAAAAGCAGCATTTTTACATCTTTTGTTAAAAATTATAGAATCAAGCGACCATTCAGAAACAATTGAATATCGTGAATAGTTTTAATCTGATTACATCCTAACTACTTTCTGGTTCTGTTGTAAATTGAAGCTAAATTCAGCTGCCACCGTCTGAAATCTAGCTTCACTGTTTACAAGCTGTTAAAACCACCAGAAGATGAGTATTTGACAGACAGATACTTCTGTACACAGTGTGTTAGCTGCACATTTTTAACATTTCAGGTCATTCTGTCAATAAAGGCAAAAAGATTTCTACTTTTTCAGGAAAACACAATTGAAAAACAAGTGAGACTTCCCTGAGTGAAGTACATTGTTAACACATTGTTAACTACAGCAACAGTGTTTAAGTGTTGAAATGATTCTACCTTCATAATTAAGAGGAAATCAATCTGAACATTAGAGACAGAAAGACTGAAGGTGAATTTAGATTCAAACAAGGTTATATTGTTAGTCATTTGTCTCTAATTTGAGATTTAGCTATTTTTTTTCCTCCTTGTGATGAAGCTTTTCAAATTTCTAGCATTCAGGACAAACATCTAAGTTTTAGTCATATCTCCATTAGTAGTTTCCAGCGACTGCCTTTTGTTCGAAGCTAAGAGAATATGAGGAGCTTGTTGTCCATCAGCATCGAGAGCAGCTGCTAAGTAAAGTGTCCTTTAGAATTCAAAGACTTTGCATAAGTCAAAACTGTAATTTTTTTTTGGACATACACTCTTTTTTGAGTAAAACACATTCGTGCAATTTCAGCATAAACTGAAAAGCAGGAAAAAAAATTGTATTTATATCTGTTTTTAGCTTGAATTCAGTCCATCACATGGCCACACAGAGACAAACAACCACACAAGCACTCCTAAGGACAATTTAGAGACAACAATTAGCCTTACTCGCATGCTTTGCATGGTGGGAGGAAGCTGGAGTACCCAGAGAATCCACGCATACACATGGAGAACATGCAAACTCTACACAGAAAGGCCCAAAGTGGGAACTGAGCCTGGAACTCTCTTGCTGAGACAACGGTGCTAACCACCACACCACTGTACAGCCCGACTAATCAACATATTAATCAGAAATTGTTCTTAGCTTTAGGAGCCCAGTGGGTTTCTTCAAATTCTTACAATGTGTATGATTTAAAGTATCACATACAAAATCTGGTCATACGGACAGTACAAACACATTCACAAATTTAGCAAGAATGCTTCAAATACCTAAATTTTCATTTACGTTTTGGCACCTAATTCTATACCCATTGTATATTTACAACAAAAACTAATTGAGTCCCATGATGACAAACAATGACAATTAAAAAAGATTTGAGGTTAATTTTCCCCCAGAGTCTCCCAGAATTCAGAGAAATTTAAGTTTGGCTTATTGTGATTTCAAAAGTATTGGAACAGCTGCTTCTTGGAGTGTTGAATCATATCATTGTATGTTCCCTCCACTTGTTTGTATTTGTGCCTCTTGTCCTGCTGAGACTTGCAGCTCAAAGAACTTTCAGGAGGAGCTATTTTCTCAGCCATTTCCTCTAATATACGAGTTACTTTTTAGCCCTTAAACTCACTGAATATCTGTGCCCTCTACTTTCTGCAGCCCGATGGCACTTGGCATTTGCTTTATTTCAAAACTTCCCATGAAGTGACCAATTGTTCCTTGACAAAAAGTTGCACTCAATTAATTAAACTTTTTAATGCCTTTTTAATACCACATTATATCAACTTTTATTGCATGCCAACTAATGTGTTTTATGCTAAAAGTATTCCACCAGGAAAACAGAAAAGTGTTTTATTTGTGCAAGGAAACATGACAACAGAACAATGAAAATAAAAAAAAGAAGTTCCACCACTCTGAGAAACCGTTTGCTCTTCAAATACTAAAGCATATCAAATAAATATTCAACTTGTATTTTACAAAAAATTAAATGAAGACCCAAACGCAAAATTCATAAAAATGCATAAAAAAGCTGATGGGGTCATTGAACATGACTGCTGAATAACCCTGTTCCCTCAGCTTGCATCATGCCAGTTTCACCAGTCTCTCACTGGCCTCCCACAGTTTTTTCGCCACACCGGCGTCCCGTGCAAAAGGTCGCAAAGTGGCGGGTCGGCAGTCGGCGAAGTAACCCCCGCTGTGCTTGGCAGCTTCATCTGACACAGCGGTGTAGATGACAGTCTGGGCTCCGATCTCACATGGCACAAAAAACATCCACATGACCACCTGCATCAGCATCCGGAACAGGAAGGAGAAGTGGCACGTCCAGCCACTCTGGACAAAACCTGGTGTCACATATGCAGAGTGATAATCAAACCGTCAAAAATACTCTATGTACACTTATCTAAACCAAGTCTGGTTAACTGTGTAACAATGAAAGGCAAACACATACATCCATATCATTAGCTGTCCTTCAATCTTTTCTGTAACAGAAGCCTTTAGATTTAAGCTGAGGGTCATTTAAAAAAAGTCTCACCAGGGTGCACAGCGTAGGAAGTCACTCCTTTCCCTTCTGTGATGCGGGCCAGCTCCTGGCTGAAGTAGATGTTGGCCAGCTTACTGCGGCAGTAGGTGAAGAAGGGAAGCAGGTTGTAGTTGAGGTCCTGGAAGTCCAGTTTCTGGTATTTGTAGCTGGAGCATGTGAGCGTGATTACCCGGCTGGGGGCACATTCCTTCAGTCGAGGCAGAAGCAGATTGGTCAGAAGGAAGTGACCTAAGTGGTTGACACCAAAACACGTGCTGAAGCCGTCATCCGTCCAGTCGAGAATACTGGGCATTCCTGAGGACGCAACAAGAGGGGAGATAAAGATGTCAAATACAAAGAGGTGGAAGAAGCTTCAAGCTGCTGATGCTTGCCTTTACATACCCCGATGGTGACATTGCAACAATTTGGTTTGTCATTTCTAGACAGGGTTCAGAGTCTGTCTTTTGATATATAGCTTCAGTCAAACATGTTGTTCAGTCTTATTTTTTTCACAGCTTAAAAAATAAAAAAGGCTATTTTCTTTTAATGGATGACTTAAAAAAAAAAAAAAGTTGTCAGTTTTTATCTTGACAGCAGTAGTTCACTATACTCAGGTATCAGTCAGGGCTCTCTCTGTTGTCTTAACCAGTTGAAAACACTGCAGCCAGAGTCACGACTGTGACAAAGAGACATGAACACATCACTCAGGTGCTCGCCTCCCTGCAATGGCCTCCTGTTAGACTTCATGATGATTTTAAAATCTTACTTAAAATTTCACGTTCAAAGCCTTAAATGGCCTTGACCCCAAATACATCTCAGTCTTGTTGACCTGGTATGCTCCCTTCTGACCACTGAGGTCCATTGAGATCCAAAGATACTGCTGACTATTCCCAGATCACAGCATGTTTTATATTTATATATATATATATATATATATATATATATATATATATATAGCACTCACTAAAGATATATATATATATGTATTAATGTATGTTGTAGACATATATGTATAACGTACAAATACATTTTTCATTTAGTAGAGGAAATTGTTTATATTTCGAAAATTACGCCGTTATTTAAAAAGTTCTCAAAATACCAAGAGATTTCGATTTTGTAACAGAGACTGACACACCCACCTGCATTATTGATCAAGATGTCAAGCCTCTTCTCTCTCTGGAGAAAGTTCTTACAGAATTCCCTCACAGAGCGCAGGTTGGCCAAATCCAGCTCCATGTGGCCAACGTTGAGACTGTGACTCTTGAACTTGACCTCTCTTACAGCTTTCTCTGCCTTTTCAGGGTCTCTGCAAGCAATGATAACACGGGCCCCTCTCATTGCCAGGGCAACAGCTGTCTCTTTGCCAATACCAGAATTTCCACCTAGGACAAAAAATAAATAAACAGCACAGTTTAAATGCTGATGTGAGGCTTATGACTTGAAAAAGACAGAAACAGTTTAGTTTGCAATGATCTGATCACCTGGCAGTGGTGTTTAGATCAAATGTCATTCAGCAATTCAAGTCAGGCTCGGAATTAAAACCACATCAAGTCTATTTGTTGTAAAAATAAAATACCATTACCTGTAATTAAAACCGTTTTACCATCAAGTCTTTTCAGGTCCGTAAAATATCTCCTCTTTTTCATCCATTTCAAAACAAAAAAGAAAACTAAAGATGCGATAATCGTGTAGAGAAAATACATTTCCCTCGACTTCCAAAACTGATGCAAGCAGCTTGTGATGCTACTGGATATGCTAGCCGCTTAGCTTGCTAGCGGATTGTCAAAAAATGGCATATTATCCCCTTTATTCATTACAAGAACATTCTGGTCCTTGTAGCGGTAAATCACTGTGGAGTGATTCAACACTGTAAATTACATATATATCATTAATATACAGGTGACAATTCCCTGCAATTCATTGTCGAGTTGTTTCCCAGGGAGTAGCGAAGTGCTCATGCGCTAAATGTCAAAGTCTCGCGAGAGTATATGATCTCTATTTCCTTCATGAATTAAAGTAGACGTTGACCGTTAAGTTAAATTTGACTTGGAATATAAATTAAAAAAGGGTGGCGAAATGCAATATACAATCGTCAAGAATATATGGCATTTGTTGGTACCCTGTGCGGTAAAAAAGATATATCCGACTGGCGTAAAATTAACGTATGTTGATTCATATTTAGTAACTCATAACTTAGACTCGTGATCAGGTTTGTTTCCTATCTTATGACCTTTGGTATACTTTGCAACTCTGTCAAGAGTTTCAGCCAAGGATGGTTTGACACGAGTGTTATTTTGTTACTCAGCATGAACATGAGAGAGAGCTTTTTTTTTCTGGGAATTCTTATTTTGTCATCTAAAACAACTGGTAAGTAACGTAAGTTAACCTTGCAAAAATGGTATTTGGTCATAATTTTTTACCCTTGAGGGTATTATGTGTAACTCGTTGATAAATATTTGCACTAGGTCAAACATGCAGGGGAAAGTGTGGAGATGTACTGGAGGAATGCTCCTGCCAAGCAACCTGCGTGTCATTATTAAACTGCTGCACAGACTACAACCAGTTCTGTTTTCAGACGTCACCTCAGTCCAGCTCCATGCTGGGAGGAAGAGCTCTCAAGATCCTCAGCTTGGTCCTTCGTCCTGATGGACATTTTATCTGCAGGTTTGTCCATAGGCACGCATGAAATTACATTTCCACAAACTCAGAAAGGGATTGTTGTAAACCAGTACAACAGACCTATCGTGCAGGGAAGTTTAGGATGACACTATCAGAGAGATGTCAGAGATATGTTTAATGTTCAGGACATACAGTACCGTGCAAAAGTCTGGGGTCACCCCTCATTTCTCCATGTGTATATTTCTATATTTATATTTTCAATTGTGCTCCAATAGCTTCTCAAGTTGTTTCTTGGACATTAGCTGCTTTTTCCTCTAATTTTCTGTCAGGTCCTCACTATTTTTTTGGGAAATGTTTTTTTTCAAACCTGATTTTCAGTTACTATGATCTCAGATGTTTAAATGTTTCACATGCAGAGCTTTGTATGTCACTAGGAGAGAAATGGTGATCTTGTGCCATTATGTATATGTAATGTAAAGCATTTAAAATTGTTTCCATACTGACAATAAGAGTGCTTATAGAAGATGATTGGAACAACGTTTTAGTGTTGTTTAGCCAGTCAATAATCAAATAAAGTTTGTCTGTTTCAGGTTCAAAGGTGAGATTGAGCGTGAGGGATTTATTGATGATGAGGGCCATGCATGCTGCATCTCCCCCCTGTTGTATGAGACAGGTTGGATACCATTTGATATCTCAACAGATGGAACCAATTTTGACAGATCTGGAGAGTACCTGTCAGGTAAGTTGTTGTGCTGTCAGTGGTATAGTAGGATTTATAAATCATCTACAGTTAAACTGATTTAAAAAAAAAAAAAAGATTCATTAGTTGCTAGTCCAGTCAAAGTCAAGCTGTTGAGATATTGGGTGTACTTAGTTTTTCAAATGCTGCTTCTGCATTTCTGATTAGTTTTTAACTGGTAAATGTTTTTGGGAGTTGTTTTTCATCTGAGATTAAAAAGAGAGTTCTCCCCTTTTTCCCCCCCCATGACTGTTCAGGATTAAGAAATGTTCTTATAAAAGTGGCCTTTCTGTTGCTCTTATTACTTTTCATTTCAACTTTTGGTTGCTTACATGAGACCCGGTTAACTCTGTGTTGCCTTAACATTTTATTTTATTTTACTTTTCTTTAAATGGTTTAGTCCGTCCCAACAAAGCTGACCCCGCTTTTGAAGTCACCCTGGTGAATGCAACAAAGTGGCAGAACTATGGCACGCCAAATGTGGCAGGACAGCTTAAGATGACCTGGAACAGCTCTGTAATCAAAACAGAAGAGGTCAACGTAGAGCTGTGGGGTTACAGAGAGGTCAACAGGAGCTCAGTGGCAGAGACGTCCTCACTGCAGGCTGAGCTGAGCTATCTGTACTCCCTCGGCAGGAATCTGCCCAACACTGGTGTCTTCAGCTTCCTCCCTGAGGCCAAAAAGGACTTTTCTGACTGGGAGTTGGGGAATATCCGCATCACTGCTGGTTCTAAATCAGAGGGAGAAAGGTATCCGTGAGACCTTGCAATCCTGAGGCATCATGTTACATCTAAACATTTGGTTGATGTGGACAAAATTGCGCATTCAGTGTAGTGCGACTGAATGATGAAGAAATGCATCAAAACCATTAACGTGTACATTTTAATGTAAGATAAGCATTCACTAAAGCTTTTAAAGTATATCAAAAAGCATGATATTGGGTGTTTTTGGTATTTGTTCTTGTCATGGTGAGTTCATTTGGATTTAATTGGATCCTCTAATTTGCCTAAATCCTAAAATCCAGGATGCCTTACGGAGATTATAACCACCATAAAAACTATTAAGCATCACCTGTATATTACATTGGTTCAGGATCTTAGCATTTGCAGTATTGGTCAGACCACAGGTAGCAGAGGCCAATCATTGACTCAGAATTGGATAGTCAACCATTTGCTGAGATGTGATCCTTTTGTTTATCCACAGGAATATACAAGGACTCTGGAGTCGAGGTCACGTCTTAGCGTGGCACCTGGAACAGGCTTTCAGAGACGACTCTTCGTCCTGGGCACAGAACAAGTGTCTGCAATGGGACCATCTGGAGAGCAAGCTGCCCAGCTTCCTGAAGGAGCTTGTTGACTGCCCTTGCACGCTGGCCCAGGCCCGAGCAGATACAGGTAGATTTCATGTGAGTAAACCTGCCGCAATCCCTATTGTTAAATTATGTTTTTAGATCACTATTTTTAAGATTTTAGTAGTGGAGATAGCCAAATCAGTATTTCTCAGCTTACTTGTAACCAGAGAAAAACAAAAGTACCACAAATGGACTTTGTGAGTCTTGGCTTTGTTTTGCTGCCAAAAACTGGCATTTTCCCACAAGAGGGCAGTGTTGAATAATTTTGGTCAAAACAAATCAATCCTTTGTCTCTATACTCCTTGTTTTAAAATTCGATGTTCGAACAATAGTGTTATGACAAATATTATGTGTAGTTTTGTTACACGGAACATATTCTCTTTGTCAGTCTCAGTAGCATCTAAAACCTCTTGACCTCAGCAAACTCTTGTTTATCATGAAGGACACAGAGAGACGACACAAATAGCTGTGTGCCCACTTTTAACCACAGTATTTATCCTCAGACGTATGTTTATGTATTTAAAGTAAGGTTTTTATGGCACATAATGCAAAATAATTGCCATGGTTCGCCAGTAACCCTAATGGCTTGGTAGTTGTATGAAATGAGCAGGAGAACCTTAGTGATTCATTTGGAAATTAAAAAGCAGATATGAATTCACCCATCTGCTGCTAAACAAATAAAAATGGTCAGGATGAATTTCTGGAAGCTAGTCTTTGAAGCAGAATTTATAACTTGGATAAAAGTCCTTCTTGTGTTCTAAATGCAATGCAAAAAATCTATAAACCCTGAATTAAAGCAACGAATCAGAGCCAGGGGGTGTCTCAAACCGTTGTCAGTCATTGACACTTTTCCAGTTTCCAGTTGCACAGCAGAGAGGGGCCAGAAAGTTGTATCTGTTCAAATTTCCAAACAAAGTCCATCTTCTTTTCAAGGTTACCAAATTCTGCTTTAAGTCAACAGGAACATTCACAAATCGCAGCTTTTCTTCTTTAATGTGTCATTCCAGACTGATTACAGTTGTGACATTGAGAGGGGCAGTGTTTGCACTTATCACCCTGGCAGTGTCCACTGCGTCAGAGCAATTCAAGCCAGGTAGGAGTAATGAAACAACAGGTCCAGTTTAACCTTTAGAACATTAAAAACACAGGTTTTTTTCCCCCTCTTTTATGCGTTTTTCCTTGATATGTTTACAGTCCAAATCACGCATCAGGGCAGCAGTGCTGCTATGACAGCGTGGGTGCTCTGGTCCTGACAGGAGATTCGATTGGTGGGAGCACCCCAGACAGGGCTCACGACTGGGGGTCACCTCCTTACCGGGAGCCCCCTCGGGTGCCTGAGTATTCCCATTGGCTTCGTGATGTCATGAGCTTCCACTACTGCTGCCTCTGGTCTGACTACTGCCACATCTACTTCAAACATCGGCCTTCAAGTGGATGTCGCAACTACAGGCCACCAAAAGCAGGTTAGACCAGTAAGGAGTTGAATAAGGTGCATTTACATGTTTTTTCAATATATTGGAAATTGTAATGTCAAAGCACAGTGACAGCTATGTCTACAGTAAGATCTTAATTTGAATTTGATTCCAGTATTCTGCTACTTGTGCGCATCATTTTCCTGAATCTTTGCTGTGTACTGCTCTTTAGGGTCTTGATTCTGCTTTCTTTCGCTTAATTTGTAATAAGAATAAGGCTGAAAAGTACATGGGAAATAGGGAGAAGTAGATAAAGCGTGTGAGTGTGTGTGAATTTGTAATTCTGTATCTAACTGCCTTTGTGTTCATGCACATGCGCAATGGACCATATAGCAGCAGTGGTACGAGATCAGTTTGCAGCTGAGGTAAATGAATTACAAACTGGAGCAGAGAGTTAAGATGTGGAAAATATTAAATCATACAATTGACTGCCTGCTCACCACAGAGTGTACTGATATGTTTTGATGAGCAAGAGTACATAAATAAATGCGTTTGTGCTGAAATGTGTGTATGAGTTATGTGTATCACCATCTTTTTTTTGTTTCTTGATGCCTCACAGGTGTTATCCTTGGGGATCTGCATTTTGTAACATTTGATGGCCTCAGATATACTTTCTGTGGCAAAGGAGAGTATTACCTCATGTTGTCACCAAACAGGGAGCTGAGTGTTCAGGCCAGAACAGAGCAGGTGAAACTTAGGAATGGTGAGTCTACTTTTGATGTGAATGTCCTGTCTGTATCCTCTGTTTCATCCCCACTGTACTTCTCTTTATTATAAAGCTTTGTTTAAAACTTGTTCCAGGACTTCTTTAGAGAGATTTCTATTATTGGCCTTGATATTTCATGTATAATATTGCCTTCTGTTGCTTTTACACTTCTCTATAAGAACATTTAAGATCGTCTCTTACGTTTTTCGCAATTCTGGGAACTAGCCATGTGAGGTCTTTGCTAAATGTGAGGGTAAAGTGACACCCTGCTTCCTAACCTTTCTCTTTTCCTTTAGCTCAGTGTCTCTTGGGATCAGATATGGTAAAGAAGGACAGATGTAGCGTCAGTGGTTAGAATTTAAACTCATTACACAACAAACATGGCCCAAGTGACTGTAGTTGTCTTGATGCCATTAATAGATAGTTAGGTCAAACCTTTAGATCATTTTAAATTGCACAGACTCAAGCAATAATTAAAAAAAACATTGAATTCTGAGTTCATATAACATCATATACAACAAAAAATAAGATGTTTCTATTTACCACTAAGGTACCTTGGCTAAAGCCACGCGACTGTCATCAGTGGCTATGAAGGAGCGGTCGTCCAATGTCATCGAGGTTCGCCTAGCAGGTTACCGTCTTCAGGTGCTGAGAAACCAAAAGATTCTACCTTTCACTGAGCAAAGATGGATGGATCTGCAAGGTGAGATGCTTCAAGTTTGTTTTGGCTTCAGGATCTTTCATCAGGGACTAGAGACTTTAAGAAGAGTTTGTCTCTGACGCTCTTTGTTTCAAACACAGACACGAGGGACTAAACAAAGATTTGGTGAGATATTTCCTCCTTATATGGCCCAGTTCAGGAGTTACTGTTGAAGCTTGAAGCGCTGAACATTTCTGATTGGTTGACTACTCCCAGCATCCTATTTCCACCTTTTGGTTTCAGTTATCTTCCATGAAGTTGTATCAAAGTGGGGAATCAGAAAAATAAAACATAAATTCAGATTTTTCTTTTCTTAATTTTAATGTACAAGTAAAAGGAGCCAATTTGAATCAAAGCCAATGCAAAACTTTTTCATTTTTACTTCACAACTATTTATCCATGTTCTGTCGTCGGCCCGAGTGCTTACACCAGCAAGGAGAGATGATGTTTTTACAAACTCTTGAGGCTTGATTTGCCCAGTTTTTGCAGGATTTTAGACCCCGGTAGAAATGTTTAAAACCCTGTTGGCCACATCTTGTGCCCATATTTCTCCTCAGTAACCTATTTAGCTTGCCAACACATGCCAACACGTCAACCATTATTTTGTTTGATAAAACGAGAAGTGATGTAAATCCTCCCTGTTGTAGCGTTGAATTAATTAATAATTGATCATATTTATTAATCTGATAAATGTTTTAATCCACCATGCATTTGAATCTTAATTTCGATCCTTTTGACCAGAACTCAGTGTAGAAGTAACAACTCTGATCTCAGCAGAAGGAATAATCTACGGTAAATAAACCCACGAACAGAAGCTTTGCAGTTATAGTAAAACAACATGTATGTTTTCTGTCACATTACCATGGGAACCATGCATTCAGTGGGTGAGTCGCAGCAGGTTATATGCTTTTATATCCTGTCCTGATTGGTCAGTAAATGTATTCCATGGTGTGTTGCTGATATCTGATCTAACACACGCTAGAAAATAGATTAGTTTAGGTTTGTAAATCATAGAATATTTAATCAATATAGTTTCCCGTTAGTTTGATCTATAACTTACATAATTGTCAAGCTATTATCTCTGAACTAAATGTACTTCTTGTCAGGTTAAAAAATTAAGAACTTTATGTGCAGCTGACATGACTAAACTAACTTTTTTTTATAACTTTTTTTTTAACTTTTCAAACCTCACCATCAACACAACCTGCTACTCTTAGCTCACACAGAGCTCACTTTAAATAATAATCACTGCTGTGATACTCGTAGCTCAGTGGAGATTTAGATTTAGTTGAACCAGCTAACACAAAGAAAAGTTAGTTGTGAAGCAAACAGCACAGATAGCATCGTTATCAGCATTTAACTAAAGAAAACAAAGGCACAACCAACACCAGACCATCTGTGTTAGAAACTCAACCAAAATCTCTTTTCCCAGGTGCATTTGTGTTCGCCCCCAGCCCTCAGAATGTGACGGTAATGTTTTCCTCTGGTGTTGGCGTGGAGGTTCGTATACTTGACGGGACCATGGCAGTCACTGTCCTGCTTCCTCCTGAGTTCTCCAACCACACCAAGGGTCTCCTTGGCCTGATGAACTCTGACCCATCAGATGACTTGATGACGCAGCTTGGAGAGGTCATCCCCTCAGCCGATGCCACGTTGGAAGAATTCTTTACCTTTGGAGCTGGATGTGAGTGTGAAGGACTGTCATATCATGTATAATCAGTTCTCTTTTCTCACTTCAACGCAACATAAAAAGATGGTTTGTGAAAAGTCACCTGTCACTGCACATGTGAAAATAAAGAAAAACAAGGCACATGCACACAGAGAAAAAACTTCTGCCTTGTCAAAATGTATTTACAGAACATGATAATAACACAATATGTTGTTTATTTCCACCCACAGGGAACATTTCAAAGACATCCTCCCTTTTCACCTATGACACAAAATACCTTTTGGATTCATACTATTTCCCTCCAAGCCATGATGCTGCTTTTGTTCCTGCCTTTTCTCTGCCTGAACGACCCGATCACCCATTGGTAGCCGACATGTTGTCGATGTGCAGGGGAGAAGGGGCCCACTTCTGTAAATATGACACCCTGATTACGCGGAGCCTTGCTGAGGGAAAAGCCACACTCAGGGCCTACCAGAGTCATCAGGCTTTAATGGAAGCCCTCAAGCCAGGTACGGCATCCATTCAAGCATCAATTTGTTGTCTTTTGTACACGCAGTGGTGACACATTTATGTCTACTTTGTTTGTGTTATTACTTAGAATCAACAGCATGATTCATGTACAATTACAAGTTTACTCTTTGTTGTTTGACTAAATAATGAGATTAGATTCACATGGTGCGGTAGGAAAACTTTACAATATAAACAAATTAGTTTAGGAAGTTATATACTGCAAAAAATTGTCTCTAGCTGATATTAATTTTTGAAGGTGTTACTGTTCCGTAGTGGTGTCATGCGGTTGGCTTCCCTCCCCCAGAAATGGGAAGAAGAATGGTTCACATTACCTGCAGGGGAGCACTCTGAACTTCACCTGCAATGAAGGTTACATTCTGTACGGTTCAAGAGAGCGAACCTGTGTGGATGACAGCTCCTGGACGGGAGAACAGCCTTACTGTTTTACAGGTTGGTTGCAGAATGAAACAAAACAAAGGGCTTTCCCCCCTCACCCAAACCTTCATCAGTTGTGTTGAAGGTGGGAAAAGAACCGTTATTATTACCACAAATGAACAAGTAGTAAATACTGCCTACGGAACAACTATCTTACAAAACTCAACGTAGAACACTTTGAAACTTCATTTTATTGGGGCATTTACTGATGATTTCATGTCAGTTTTGAGAGTTGGCTGCAGGATGACGTTGCACTCATAAGCAGAGGACAAACAGGAATTAGATGCTGTGATTAGATCTCGTGAGTTTGATCAAATTTCCAAATGTCTTTAAACTGAGACAGACTTCAGAACCGTCACCCTCCTCCAGTTATTATGTGCCAATAATTAGATTTGTAAAAAGAATAAAAAGCATCATTACGATACAAAGATCTTTTATACTGTCTACTGTCATTTCCATAAGTATAGATATTTGATATATTTTAGACTGGAGTTAAAGTATGTGAATCTTACATTTTTCTCCCTCTTTTTTAATGTAATTCTAAATTGATTTAACTAATTTTCTCAAAAGATGATCAAGTTTCCTCCTTTTCAGACAAACATATTTATCACTATTTCCTCACATATTTTATATTTGTAGAATTGTCTGCTATCCTTTTCATCTGCATGCAGTCTCTTTCAAAGCAAAGATCAAGTGGAAGCATCTCGGTTGCTCATGCAGACCATTAGCCAAAAAAACTATAAAGATCCAAACCTGGATTGGCTTGGCTTTCTGTCTGTGAATTGAAAACACCTGGGTATCAGTAATTGTTTCAGTCCTTACCCCAACCATGAACTTGCAGTGGGTATTGCTGTATTTTTTAGCTGTTGCCATCAGGTGACAGTATTTTCCACTGAATGTGGAGTCTTCTGTGTTTTAGGCAGTGGAAGTAAATGCTTCCTTTTCTCCCACTATGTAACGTTATAGATTGATTTATTGAAAACTTGGAAAGAACTTTATTAAATATTAAGTGTTCCGATTGCAGTGACAGTAGAGTTGATGAGATGAGTTTCTAAGCATTTCTTCATCGGTTTTAGTGAAATTAGGAAGCAGCAAATGGAAACCACTTGACCTGAAATCCACCTCTACTTTCACCCCAATCCTCCATCCTGTCCTTATTAAAGCTGCAAACAGAGACTTCCTCTTGATACGAATCAGGGCTGTATTAACTTTGAAACCCAACAGAACAGATTTGTAACAACTGGCCAGGTCTAAGCTGTTGTTTGAAAAAAGTTTGTTATGAATTTTTAGCCAGTGCAGAACTGCTACACCCGCTCATCTAATTTCTATGGTGTTATTACAGTGACTTCACAGACCAAGTGTTAAAGGGATCTACAGGAACTAGAAATAGTCTCACTGACACATGCATGCATCAATAGGTACATGTTCCCATTTCACACAAGTGCACACACATAAACACAACAGACTTTTTTAGCTACAGTATGTGACAATGATTACTCTTGCTCTGAGGTCCTCATTACACAAATTAGAGCTAACAACTGTCAACATTGCCTGAGGTGCTCAATGGCAGGTGTTGCATGAGCCATTTCACCAGCCATTCCAATGTAACCCCTAGCCAAGTAAACAATACTAAATACAGGCTGAGCAGGGTGTACTCCTCCTCCTCTTATATGAATCACCGCAGCGTGATGCAGAAGCAGAGCAGAGAACTGAAGTCTAAGTTGAGATGAAAGGACGTGCTGCTGAACAATAAACACCACATCCAGTTTGACTTCTTGTGAGTAACTTTAACGAGCTGCTGTTGAAATGGTTTCTGTCAGCAGACGTGACAGGAAGTCTGAACCATCACAGGTAGATTTCTGAAATAATTTGCCCTTTGGGCGCCAGGGCGCCCCACGAACAGCAACTGTCCGGTCATCTGAACCATTAAACTGAACCGTTAAACTCCGGCATCAGGGCTCTGATCATTTAAGGTTTTAAGAATAACCAGTGAAGTCTAAAAATCCGCTCTGTAACTCACAGCAGCCGGTGAAGGGCAGCGAGGACTGGTTTGATAGCCTCTCTTCTCTTTTTACATGTTAAAACCCTGACAGAAGCATTTAGTAGTAGTTGAAGTCTTTGTATTATTCGCCTGCTGATACCAGAATATTGTGCATAGCAGTAGAAAAAGCCTGATCTTTGAAAGCTGCCTCGGTTGTGCAGAGAAGGACCACAGCAGTTTGGTTTGTCAGAGGACAACTCAGAATCAAATATGGTACCCAGATTGCATTCCTCTTTCTAGAGCAGATGGGGGTAATCATATTCTCTTTGAATTTTGAGTCATTGAGCTGCAGAAAATTTCAAGGTTGATATCTTCTAATGGAAAGATGGGAGTGCAGGAGAGGTGAGGGCGTGGTGTTTCTGGGAGATGTACGAGGGAATGCAATTTACTAGTTTGGCTGCATCTTATCACAGTTCTCTGAAAAAACAGTATCCCTGTATGAGTGTATGAGTTGCATACCAAGTTCGCCTCACCTTAATAGCTTCATGATATTTATAAAAGTCCCTACACAGAGGATAGGAAAGTGATTAAAGGGAAGGTGACAGCTGCCAGAGAGACATTTTCACTGGAGACGTGCGTTGCAAGCGAAGCCTCTCAATTTTCTTCCAGTAGTTCCCTCTCAGATTCCCCTGAGATAAAAGCAGCTGAACACCGAGACACACAAAGTAGTCGTTAAATGAAAGTTGTCTAGAAGAAAGAGTTTCAAATGCCAACTGGGAGAAGCACGAGACTTCAAATTCAGTCACGTTTCTCACTTCTTTGTGTTCTCTTTGGCCATCTCTGGCTTAGGAAGTCCACTAATGAGGCCTTGTTGTCTGTGAGCTGTGTCACCTGTGTTCTGTTCGGACGTTCAGAGATCAAGAGTAAAGGAGAAAAAAATAGTCACTCCTCACATATTTATTTTACAGCGGCTACAGGAAAGAAAATGCCACTTTTCTCCACTGGCTTTGTCTGGGTTAGTTTATCTGTCCTACGTGGCTATTTTCTCCTCCATGCTTTTATAAGTAAAGTCCATTTTTACCATATGACTACAACGTGAGCTGCAGCCAGAGGCGCAATCATAAGCACCGATTAAATTTTGATGGTCAAAGGTCACTGTCTCATAACAAAACACATGTCCAGCCATAACTTTGGAATATATTTCCAACGTCTAGTAGGATAAAATGACAAAAGTTCCTCACAATGTTCTTGTGCTCTGTTCTTGCACAACGGACAGAAAAGAGTAACTTTGTAACATTGTGAATAACTTTTGTCATTTTATCCAACTAGACATTGCCACATTGTAGAATCTGTGCCCTCTATACAGCAACATCCATGTAGAGGCATTTCTACTCTTGGGTTGACACCTTTGTCATGAATCAGACAGGGGGAAAATGTTATACATAGAAGAAATGTTGTTCTTTTTTTCAATTACCTTGCTAATACAGTAAGCATAAAGGAGAACAAGAACAAAAAAGCTAAACCAGCTGTGCAAAGTACA
This sequence comes from Leuresthes tenuis, assembly GCF_036924035.1. Lineage (NCBI taxonomy): Eukaryota > Metazoa > Chordata > Actinopteri > Atheriniformes > Atherinopsidae > Leuresthes > Leuresthes tenuis. The sequence continues at coordinate 7,656,031 of NW_027325360.1, forward strand.
TTTAACTAACAAGACACGTGTTTAAGATGGATGGATGTGCAAAATTAAACCACAGAAATGGAGTTGTTGTAGGTGTTCAGTGGTCAGAGATCACAAGAGAGGTCAGCTGCTGAAGCTGATTATTCCCTAAACTTCCAGAGCTGCTGCTGTTGTGAGTAGGTTGCATACTTACACTCTCCTGTCAGAGTGTCTGAGCGTGAGAGTCCGACCAAGGACCGAGGCGGAGTACAGGTGCAGAGAAAAGTAACGTTTTAGTTGGCTTCTGCCTGGCTTTGTGTTTGTTGCAGGTGAATGCATTTGAAGTTTGTATGTGGAATACTTGATGACTGACGTTTTCACTTAATATATGTTTTGAATTCCAGGAATACTTGCAGTCATCCTGCTAAGTCAGACAGGGTGAGATACTCGCTTCAGATGACAGCAGCAGCTCCGAGCAGAGACGCGTACCAGAGAGAAAAATCAGCAGAAGTATTTTAAGATTACATCAGCTCTGTCTAAAAAAGCTTTACACAATAAGATTGTTGTTCTTGGGTGTTGTGACAAAGTCATTGAAACAGCCTTTGCTTTCTGATTTGGTTTTTCTTTGAGAGGAACAAAGGAGTGGAGGATTTTAGTCTGTGAGAACAATGATAAACTCAGAAAGCTTTGGTTTTCCTATATGAATTTAAATTGATAGCTTGTATTTTTAAACCTTAATTCTATTGGCATCAAAGTACAGATGACACAGATGCAGTGTATGCACCACCATCTCGTAATGAATAGAAAACACCTTCTTGTCTGGACTGTCAGCTTGAACTTGTTCTGTTGAACTCCTTGATGTCTGTCATGAGGAAATGTGGTGGTTCCAAACTGAGTGCTGTTCCTCCCTAAAGCCTCACATTTTGACCAGGAGAGGTTGGTTCAGCGGATCAATCGAAAAGGCTTTGAGCTTTGCCAGTCACGTGCTCCAAGTACAATTATATCCAGGGCAGCTTGCAACATTGATGCCGAATGCTCCAGTGTCCAGAGGTTTAGTGACAGCCTTGGATAGTTTTTTAGCAAGATTTGTTTGTTTAGAAACTTCTATCAAAATTTGTACATGGACCAGCGTGTGCAGCATCTGCCAGGCACTGATATCAGTCACACTTAATGTGCTCTAATCATTCATGATACAGTGAAATAAAACCACTAATAGATAAAGTAAAAACCAGTGATTATGTTTTCACAGGGTGTTGTGGGTCCTGGTGATCACATGGGCGTAACTTTGACACACACCTAAAGAAAGTTGCAGGCCAAGTATTCCCATAGTGTTGTGAGGCGAGAGTGCTCCTAAAGCAGCGGTCTACCCCAGCAGAAAAGTGTACCCAGGACACCCCAGAAGTCCCTTGTTCATGCCCCTGAGGGGGTCAGAGGTGTTTTGGCAACATATGTGTGACCTACATATTATTAGGTAGGTCGTTTTAATATAGTGGCTGAAAAAAGTAATATAGCTAAATAAATGGCAGCCCGTTTTCCACATGTTGTTTCTATTAAAACACAGGCGGATGCAGGGGTGGAGCCAGAGGGGCACATCCCCCTGCTGAAAACTGATTGGTCCCTGAAGTACCCCTGTCCAATCACTGGCTTGACTCTTTACACACTTCTTACATCTATACTGATGCTGTGTTTATATTGTGTGAGAAATAAGATAATAAAGGACAAGAAATCAAAGTGATTATGAGTGAGAAACTGGTTTTGCAGCCATTCCAAATGAACTGGAATGCAACATGATCATGAATTTGGAAATCAGAATTTTTGAGTCCGCAGTCAGTCAAATCTATCGTTGCAGGTTTTTTTTCTTTTGATGTACACAAAGTGCTTTAAGAAAGGTCAATTAGCAAACATGTACGCAAAGGTAGGTATATACTGACATTTAAAAAATATAAGAGTAAAATAAGTGTAAATGGCTGCTGAAATGTTTATATACCTGACTGGAAAATGATTTGTGTGTGAATATATCCCAAGATCCACCACTGGCTACAACTAAAGTAGAGGGGCCCTTAGAGTGCACATCTTACAATATTTATTATTAAGGTAGTTGTTGTGGTCCACACCAGGATTTAAAGCCCACGCTCCCACTTTCCTCTGGAAGAACAGCAAGAAATTGGTTATCACGAGCCATACCATGACATGGCCTGTCAGTCTGATTAGTGGTCTACTTCAGGCCTTCACTACAGAGGAAATTGAAAAATCTTCAGTGCCAAGATACACTGGTTGCAGAAATATCTTTGTAATTATGTACTGTGTGTATTATTAAACTTTTGTCCACTTTTTGGATTGTTTCTACAGCTTATATTCCATTTACCATGTTATGGGTTTATAAGTTAAAACTGGCTAAATGTATAACAACAGTGCAATAGAAGAGTGTGCTGCAACAGATAATGTGATTATTTGTCAGTTAAGAAGTAACAGGAACCCATCTTTCTCCTTTCCAACTGAAGTTTAAGTAAAAGAAAGACACTCTTAGTAGGCTGACTTGTCTTTGCAAATTTTCATTACTAACTTGACAGGCATCTTTCAGATGGGTGCTATAACGATTATTGTGTTTTCATTAACTAAGATTGTAAAATTTACTGCATATCCAAAGGTTTGAGTCTGATGTTTGTGTTTTTTAAGTCTCTGGAGCTTTTCTTACATGTTTTGATATGGGAATATTGTCTTGTTTTCAGTTTACAGTAGATTACGTGCAACATATTGAAAGAGCTGTCATAGGGTGACACACTATTCTGACAAACAACTATGTTGTTACTCAGTTCATTCTAGGATAAAGGCTTAATGAGTGTAAGCACACACTGAGGTGGCGCTAGACATACACTGTCATCTGCTGCGTGGCTGGAGATATGAACGGGGTGTGATGACAATATTTATAGATTTCCACTCCACCTAAACAAATATAGAAATTTACAAATTTGAGAAGCAGATGAGTTTTTTGGGGATTGATAACTGCTGCAGTGGAACCTAAAGCTTGCTTAAAAGCCAATTGTTCCTTTTTAATCTGTTCCAGATTAATATATTGATCATTTTTGTTTGTTTCTCTGCGTAAGTATTAGTAGAGTGACAGTTACATTTTGTAACATCAGAAGTAATTGTGAGGTGTTACTACTGAGTTCTTTAACAGGTGATGTCACAGAGAAAGTATGTTTTAGTAACCATCCTGCACTCCTCAGCCTTGTTGGGGATAAATGAAATGAGCAGCAATGATTGCACATCCATGCGCCAAGTTAGATGGTAACAAGAACTGCAACTTAGCCTGTAGTCGCCCTTTGAGGACCTGTCACTTATGGTATAAGAAGCATTAGATGCAAAACTGATTGAACTGGCAAGGTACACTTCAGGTACACATCAGTCCTTTCCTGGACTATATATGAAGGCTCATTGTCTAAAGATAGTGGCTAATACTATGTTGTCATGATTTTCACAGAGGATAACGTTGGATTTGTACTTGGTGCTATTGGGTCCATCTCATCACTGGTGACAATCGGGATAATGATCGAACTACACAACAGAAAACAAAACAGGTTGGTTACACAGTTTTGACTGAAATGTGTCCCTTTGTGTTTCTGCTCCAAAAAGCTGTCTAGGAAACATTAAAGATAGAAGAAGCCAATATTGATCGTGGTTAGGACTTGCTTTCTTCAGCAGTCTTCACTGGCAAGTTATATAAAAAATTTTATTAACACTGATACCAGTCGGAGAATTAAACAGATTTCTGTTTATCTCTTTGTCCTTTCCATCTGAATCACCAATGTTCAAGTCTCCACAGAACAAAGGCACAATCAACCGTCTTCTTTTTGTTTTGCAGACCTCAAGACAAATCTACACTTATATCTTTCAATTTGTCTTTCAATAGTTAAAAATCAGAGCAACCTATTATCTCGTGAAAATGGTACATAGCAAGGGGTCTTCCTTCCTACCCATTTCCTTCCAGTCACCTTTTTTATTGTGTTTGCAGAGACACATAAAAGCTATGAATCCCACCTGCTCATTTGATATCCAACATGCCCCAGCCTCCTTACTGTTTCCCATAAATTTCCTCTGTGATCAGATCAAACCAGATACCCTGTGGGATCATTCTCATGACTGCAGTCCAGAGAAAAAAGAGGCTAATAGTAGCGCTAGCTCCTGGGCAAATATAAGCAAATTAAAGGCCTGTTTTATGGACTCATAGACTTGATTTGGGCTTTCCCCTATCATAACTCTGGCAGGAGGGGGGAAAAGATGAATGTTAGAAGTTGAAGGCCTCTTCTCGCTCCCAGTAGCTCTTGGATTAAGTGCTCAATGGAGCCGCTATGTCTTCAGGTCATGAGGGCAAGGAACCTGCCCTCTTTTGAAACCTTGATCACAGGAGGTCAGGTGTAAAAAGAGAATAGTCAAAAGGTCTGCAGATGTGAGGGAGGTGATTTCACACACACAACATGCTGGTGCACATGCTTGCATCGTCATCCCGGGACACACACACAGTCAGGAAAGACACGATGCATACAGTAGCCGAAATGTGTCCGTAGACATCTAAAATGTTCCCTGAGTGAGTGCTAACTTGCTGACATGCATGAACACGCACACAAAATACACACTTTCCTACTAACAAGTGCAGACACATTGATTCCTCTGCAACATCAGAAGCACGGCAGGATGGAAGTAGCAGAAGTCTGACTGTGTTTCAGATGTTGTCTGGGTTGCGTGTCTGGAGGAAAGCAGTAGTGATACGAGTGTTTGTGTGTGCGCCTGCGTGTGCACGTGCGACAGGTTGATGGTGAAGGCCTTCTGTGCTTGTACTCTTCCTGTCTCAGACTTGCAGGGGTACTTTCCACATCTAGGGTTACTTAGCAGGATTCAACAGGTCGACTGGCAGCTCACCACAGGAGTCATTACACCATAAAGTTAGACTATGTTTGTGTGTGTGTGCACCATCATGTCTCCTCTACTGCTATATGAAACATCAGAAGGTGGATGGGGGCTTTGACTGAGGAAAAAGGTTGAGAATAGATAAAAGGAGAGAGGAGGGGGAGCACAAGCTCTGCAAGTGTTTGTGCTGAGTTTGGCAAGCCTGTTGCAACCTTTCATCATGCATTTAACTTATTGATTGGGATCCCTGAATGTTTTCTTTAAATTAGAATTCCAGCAGAACTGATACAAAGAAGTGACAGGAGCTGACACAGGCCAGTAGAGCTGACGAGTTGGAGCCGACTGGGTTTTTTGGATGGTGGCCCTGCCTCTTTCGCTTCTGATTTAGCAAGAAACGTCTAAATATGGGGAGAACATTTGTGCTCCACTGTTTGTTTAATGGTGACCTAAAAGGATGGGATTACATGTTTGTCTTCAAACAGTGCACAGGTGTCCTGTATGCTCTTAAAAGTTTCTGTAATCATTTCTGTTCATGTAGGCAAACGCACGATCCCTCTCTAATATTGTTCCAGTTGGTATAAATGATAGATCTATGTCTGTGTTCCCACATGCATGCAGTCACATAGTTTTTTCTCTCCTCTCTACGTATAACATGTTCAATGTGAATAGTCTGTTCTTGTCCATCTCGTGTTACTTGTCAACCACACGACAAGTTCCTTGCAAGGGCAACATGCAGGGTGAAATAAAGTGATTCTGAGGTACGGTCTGGCTTTCTCACTCTTACCTCTTATTTTTTAAGATGTTTCAGTGACTTTTTTTTTGTATTTTCAGAAAGAGAAAAGACGAAACACATGAGATGGTGACCCAAGCACAGAGTTACTGAAAACTCTAAAGCCATCTTGGATTATGGAGCATCTGTAAAACCTTTGTCAACAAATACATTTTGAGCATTTGGAGATCACATGCAGTTGCACTGCACCTTTGGATGGTCTTCCTCCTTTGACCTGTTGACCTTATCAGGAAAACGTCAGGCACCAGGCTTTCGGCATGTTGTTTGGTCCAATGTTTTCCCCTTGTTTAGTCTGGAAAAGCTCCAGGTTGTGCTAAATGGCGCATGGGGTGACGATTGAGAGAACTGAAGTGAGGGGAAAACGCAGTGATTGTTTTTATATCCCCATTTTGCATGACTGAACATCCACTCTTCACCAGAAAGATAATTGTATGAATACTACACAGAGATGTTGTTGTTGCAATCAACACTCCTTTCTCCCTTTCAGTTTAAAATAGGACCAGATGTGTTCATGCTCATGTCAAATGTGAAGTGAACCTGATCGTTTTTCGGTTGAAAAACTTTGAACTCGTATGCAGCCTTTGTGTGGGCTGATAGCCTTCAGTCAAACGGAGGGTTTTGCTGAGTGTCTAAGCCAAAAAAATCCTCAAATGTTGAATAAAGATAAACTTTTACACCTTATGAACTCTTGGTTTTCTTTGCACTGTTTACAGCCTGATTAGATATTTGCAACAGAAAGTAACAAGTGAGCAAAAGTATTTGTACATGTTTTAAAAAATTAGTGAGGTAGTCAATAGTGTAGTATATGTTTGCCTTGTGGTGTGTGTGCACACACTGCGAGCTCAGGAATTAAAGAATCATCCCACTGCAATGCCTCAGGCATCAGGCACAATCTGGCACAACAGCATGCCCCGTCGGACAGACCATCATCTCATGTTACCCCACAGTTCTTTCCTTTTTGAACCTGCTTTGAACCTGACTCATTTCTCCGAAACAAAGCCCTTGGGTGTGTGTGTGTGTGTGTGTGTGTGTGTGTGTGTGTGTGTGTGGGGGGGGGTGATAGTAAAAGGAAATAGAGTGACAGGGTCCCTTGTGGCTGATCTCTGGAAGTGATAGGTGGGGGTCCAGCTGGAGAAGAAGAGCAGCTCTTGTTGAAAACTAATTGAAATAAGATGGTCTGCTGCAAATGAAAGGCTTTTAAGTTCTTACTGCATGTGAGGGCTGTTTCCCAGCTAACGTTCTGTAATGCTGTCTTCATTACTTGCTCCTGCAGGCACTGACTGTTGCTGTGCTGTCCTTCCTTAAAGACCCTCTTCTTATACAGCATAAAGTCACGTGTTGTGTTGTTACCAGGTAATGAAACAGACCTGAAAGCCCCACAAAGGATAAGAAAACCTCCCTGCGTGTTGACGTCTGAGGTCCGCATTAGCACAGATTTGACTCACTTGCAGTATAATCTTTGAACCGGGTGCAGATTTCCTTGCTTTCATGTGTCAGTCAGTGCTTACAAGAGAGGCAATGGAGCAAGCTGCTGCGTCTGTTTGCAGAGTCAGATTCTGATTAATTGCGTTTGGATGAAAGTAGAAGGTTTTTCATCTCGGTGGGGGCCTGCTCTAACCCCGAATGTTTACGCTCGCTTAACATCTCAACAACCCGGCGTAATTAGTTCAATCATATTCAAACACGAGTAAACGCTAATGTTCTCTGTGGAAGCCTGTTGCTTTCACATGGGACTTTTCCCATTTCTCAGATCTGCCCTGCATCCCTGGATTATGAAGAAAGACTTCTGAAGAGGCCTTTTGCTGAGGCTTTCGTTTTGAATGTGCTTTTATGTTTCATGTCAACTCCAGCTTTGCAGGTGTGCTTTGTCGCTTACCTCCTGATACCCCTTGGCTAAGCAGCACCTTCTGATGTTAACCCCTAATTTTAAGGCATAGGTTGAAATAGATTGATTTTGGGATTAAGGTGTTTACCCAAACACAAAGTTGTGTCACTAGGAATGTAACACTTAATATTGGGGAAAAGACTGTAGCTTAGTAAAATAATCCCAGTGTAGATTAAAAAAAAACTTTGTGTTTTATATGCGGCAGTTTCCTTTAGACATTTTGTTTTCACAAACAACATACAGCATACATGTAAACACATTTATATATAATCAGATCTGTAATATCTGTACCCTGACGCAGAATTTATTCTTTGAGCTGCCAGCACAAAAATACATTAAGTTGGAGTTAATGTCATAAATATTAAGTGTAGACTTTAACTTTTAATTTGAGTAGTCGCAACCAAGGAAAGGTTTGATATTTATGTGGACTGTAAACACAAGGACTTCACTATGCAGTTAAACTGTGAAGTATTTCTATTGATATTTTCTCCCTGCTCGCAGTGCTGGCATTATCAGGTAAACACAAGGTTTTTTTTGCTTATGTTAAACCTTTCCCATATATACTGTGTGTATACATATATATATGGGCAGTGTAATAGTTAGCACCATCGTCTTCAGTAAGAGGGTTCCTGGTCTGAATCCCAGCTGAGGCCTTTCTGTGTGGAGTTTGCATGTCTTCCCTGTGTATGCATGGGTTCTCTCTGGGTACTCCAACTTCCTCCCACCTGCCAAAAACATGTATGTTAGGTTAATTGGTGACTCTAAATTGTCCCTGAGTGTGCATGGTTGTGTGTCTCCTTTATCTCTGGGTGGCCATGTGATGGACTTGCAAACTGTTCAGGGTGTACCCTGCCTCTCACCCACTGACAGCTGGGATAGGCTCCAGCCCCCACGCAACCCTAAATTGGAATCAACTCAAGTTCTTGAAGCTTAACTGATGAAGAAATAAAACAGGAATAGCCTTCACTTGTCCACAAAAAGTTTTTTAGTCAGCTACATTTGAGGCTGGAAGATGAGGCAGCATCTACAATAATGTAGACTCTATACCTAAATTACAAAGCTTTCAATATACCAATCTAAAACCCACCTGGCACAAAGTTCACAGTCAGAGTACAGTCCTCCACATCAAAAGGAGCAAGTTGAGGAGGTTCAGGCCAGCCCAGTCGTACCAGAATTTTTTTCCACAGGTCTAATTCAGGGTTATTAATTGTGAGATGACAACATCTCAGAAGGTAGTTGTTTTGTGTAAGTTATGAGATGAGAATAACCACTAAGTTTTGTAGTCTGTGACAATATATTTCTTGGTAACATCTGAATCTAGCCATGTGCATTTGTTCCAACCATGACTTTGTACTCAAAGCAAAATAAAAAGAACAAGATAAAAACGGAATTTAAAAAGAGCAGAACTACTGAAAATGTAGTATATGACAGAATTTGAACTTGTGGTCTGGGGTTTTAACGTCAACTGTCAACTGTGGTCATGATCAGGCTGTGAGTTTCTGTGTCGTCACATGGTGAAAGGAGTGGAACATCGTCAGTAGCCCAACAGAACCTATATCGCTTTAGAGAACAGAAAAGCCTTATTATAGTCAAATTCATAAATATTGTTCTGTGGACCAACATAGGTATTGGTCATCATCACAAGATCACATTTGTCATCAATGGGAGATGTTTTAGACATGTTACACCAGGGGGAGGCCTCATGAAAGACTCATTATATAAATATATGAAAGAGCTGTAATATTTGCAAAGCAGAGACATGGCGATCTCTATTCAAACTGCTGCCTTTACAACTTGGTCCTGAATAAGAGTCTGAAAATGAAGAAACTTTTCAAATTTCCTGTAATTGACTGTGCTTCTTATGCTGTAAAGTTTCTTAATATTCTCAACATTAATTTACACAGATCTTAAACGATCCAGTCCAATCAGAGCTGCGACTACCAGCGTTCCAAACAGTCCATTCTGAAAATCCAACTCAAAGCTGAACCTGAGACGCTTCAAGAATTCATAGAAGTGACAATTCAAACCCAAACTGCTCTTGACATTAACACTCAGTATAACTTTATCACTCATAGGCCACCTACTATTGTTCCCGCTTCGCAGGCATCAACATCAGAGACTGAACTATGTCCCTTGAGGCGCTACAATTCAGCGAGCGACCAACGACTGTGAGGACCCGAGGTTCATTTTACATTGGAGTCAGTTCTTTTTATAATGAAGCACGTCATTCTCCTAGGCCACAGAAAAGGCAGATAGCTCAGTTTACTACACCGCAAAAGAGCAAAGCAGAGCAAAACAGACCCAACAGGGCCAATCCACCCTTACAGATGTGCGTCGTAGGCCATGCCCAACACAGGAAGCCGTTAAAGAGCAAATCAATCATCCGGCACTGTGGAAACTGGGGGACAAACCTCCATGGAAAGCTTGTGGAAGGGCACATTGCCAGAGAGTGAAATGCACTACGCAGCTTGTACCAAATATAAATTCACTGCAGGCTCTTGGAAACTTGTGTTTTTATGAACACAAGTACTGGGTGGAAGCGATTTCCTCATTCGGAGTTATTCGAATGCAAAGCAGTGGAGGGTTCTGACAAAAGATAAGTGAGAGGAGAAAATAATTAAAGAACGGATAATGTTCGCCATTTGTTTGCCTGGAGCGAAAATATTTTCAAAGCTCATACTCATCCAGAGAAATCATTTTAGTGGCGATAATCTACGAACACCAGAATTCTCCTGAGAAAGGAATGCAAACCATGGTCAAAATAAACTTTTATTAACTGTTTTCATGAATAAAGATAAGCAGCCTGGGACTTTTTTGGCATGCCGAGAAGAGGCTTTTCTCTGTCCTGGATGTTTGTTTCCCTTTGAATAAATTCTGCTCTGGCAAATATAAGCTCATCTCTGCTGTGACCAATTTCGCTGCTTTCCATATCTCTTTTCACTAATGCTAAAAGGCACTCTGCAACCATTCAGATTTTTCCCCCCTTTTTACTTTGATTAGATCAGATTTCGGCCATGTGGCTTACTTTTGTATGGTCTTTAATTAACTGTTTCATTTACAGCTACAAGTTTTGAAAAATATACAATCTGGTGCAAAGATTTAAAGCATTATTTGTAAAGTATGGACCTTGTCAGATATAATGCTTAAAGATTTCCTTTTTTATCAGACAACTTCATACAAATGTAACAATCAGGGGCAAAGAATTACACAAAATCAATGACCAAGCATTGCTTCATGAGTAGTAAAGATTTAGATACACTTGTGTAGTGGTATGATTGCCACCTTTTGTGTGGGAGATCTGGGTTCAAATCCCCTGCATGAAAGGTACTGTCTCCAGTAGGGGTCCTTAGGCAAGACCCCCTTACCCTATCTGTAAGTCACTTTGGATAAAAGCATCTGCTAAATGCATAAACTTTCTTACCTTTCATCTTATCCCTGAATCACACCTGATGATGATATCAGAGTCAGTACAAATGATGGAGTGCTGCTTCTCCATGAAAATATGGTATTTGTTTAGTAGTATTTAATTGTTTACTTTTTCATGGACAGGACAGATTAATCAACATAACTGCAAATGCTTCAGTGTTAGCCAGAAAGCTGTTAAACCCTGGCCAGCTTTTAGAATAGCTACAGTTAGTGTAAGACAAAGCAGAAGGAAAAGCATGGGCAGCTGAAACATAACAATATGAAATCCCATTACATGACAGGTGAAGTAAAGCTAAATGGGATGCAGACAAACAAAGAGGGACATGTTGCATATGACAGCAAACAGGGAAGCCTGCAGCAACTATGCTGAGAAAATGATTACGTCAAGGTTTTTCTGCAAAAGGTGGTTCAACAAAATGTTGAATTGGGGGTGTATTTAGGTTTTTTTGCACGCTCCTTCTGCATTTTGCCACAGTTTCTGTCAAATAAACAATCGCACGCAGCAACATGTCATGTGCTGCTCTGCATCTACTTACCTAATTATAAGACATAATAAGGTTCGGGACAGGTTAACAGGAAGATGTCTTATCCAGAGTAATAAAAAGTATGAGAGGCTTTTTACATTACACAGATGAGCTGTAGAGGATTTATAACCGCTGGAGTGGCTCTTTAAAGCCTTAGACGTGAGAGAAGATGGACTTTCTGTTTCACAGGGCTCTATATTTTAATCCATATTAATGTATTATCTGTGTATCATCAGTTATTCCATCCAGAATTGAAAAATATTTTTGTTTCTTCCCTCTAAGTCTATTATTTCTTTTGGACATGTCACTGCTTGACACTAAAATACTGGCATCTGTCCGAGTAAGAACCTTCAGTCTGTAGATATAATCTATCAAAAGTAACTTTAGCCCCATATACTCAAAGTCTCAGTATGTAAAGCTGAGTCAGTAATTCTCTGACTTTAGATTTATGATAGCACCTGTCTGTTAGCACAGATAAAAACATTTCAAAGCAAACTGTTCCAGCAGACACGGGAATTCCCATCGAATCCAACTCCAGAATCCCTCAGATCATCAGGAACTTTGTTCTTGCCATCAGAGATAAAGCTCTGCAATCCTCACCAACCATTACACTTAATGATCTGCTTAACTAGCTGTGTTACGCCAAAGCTAATTCCAAGAAGAAAGACAACTTCAAAAGGCACATATTCCTTTACGCTTGGTTTGTGTTTTCCCCCTTTTTTCTCCTTATCACGCGGTGTGGAACTTGTACGATACACAGATATGATAAAGAAAGAATTAAATCTCTGTTCTTTTCTGTGTACGTGGAGTTTTTTTGTTTTTTTTTAAAGATCTGCCTTGTGTCTGGGTGGGTGTGCAAACAGTCTGAAACCCTGTGAGTAGCACCACACATATACAGTGTACATATCTTTCAGATGAAACCATAACACTTGGTACTAGCCCAGACTTGCCTCCTGTCTCATCTTTGACGTTTACATTTTCTTAATTAATACCATCTTAATGTTCAGTTATTGCAGCATACAGTACTTTTCCTCCATTGCCTAAACTGCTCTGCTGCCATATTTATTTTAATGTATTAATTCAGTTCATTTACAACAGTTCATTTATGTTTGCTCGCTGTTAAGACTGCTGAATTTCAGTTTTGTATCTAGTTTGCCCACATTCTCAGACCCCAGAGGCAGATCTTGTTTACTGTCTAGACGCGCTTGGTTGTGGTGTCTCTGAGTGTTCTTCACCGTTTGTGTCTGTGTTTATACCTGCTCGTGCGATTAATATCACTGAGGCGTTGAAGGCCCTTTATTTTTCTCACTGCCTCATTATGAATTCTAACTGCCGTGATTCATTGTTTGTTCTCCCTTCCTCGGTGCGTCTGAATGCACAAGGTCAAAGATCTCATAAGTATTCATTTCCCTGTCCTCACTGAGCTCCGTGCAGCTGCTTTCAGCATCATCGGGATGATTTCTTGTTATTCATATTTATTTACAAGAAGAGGAGTTTCACTGTGTTTCAGCCCTAACATGAAGAACTTCTGAATTGAGGTGATTTTTGTGCAGAAGTTACTTGACACTCTTACCAAAGTACAACTTCACTGTACTTTGGCTGAAAATCTTCACAACTTAATGAACTACACAGGTGTTAATGAATTACTAGATTGACCTACAACAAATGTGATGATCATTTAATCACTGCATTCATCTTCTGATCTGACATTTAAAGGTTGCATTTCATCAAATCTAATTTCATTCATAAAACAATAAATCAAGAAAATAACATTGTTTTACTCAGTGTCACACCATGGTATATTTTTAAAGCTTTAACTTTTAGGTTGCCATAGGTTTATTTCATACTTAGATTTGTCTTTTAAAAAGTTTAAATCAAGCCTTCACACATAAGCATCTGAATTATTCCATATAAGCACTGACTGAAGGCAAATACTCACTAACATTACTCATGTTACCTGCTATAAGCATCCCAAATCTGTTTTGTGTACCCTAAGTCTGACAATCTATTTACGTTCGGCTTTATGATTTTAAGAAACAGCCTAACGTTTTCGGAAAAAAATGTGTTTTTCAACTTTTTTTTTTAGATTTACTCTCCTGGGTCCAAATCTTGAATCCTTCTATTGTGCCGAGTGGAATTCTTGTTTTTACTTTTGCTCTGCTCCAGTTCTGAAACCGTGGCAAAACAGGTATCTTGGCATAGCTACACATCTCTGTGGACTTGAAATTAAAGAAAATGTAGGTGGATATGTGGTCCCTGGTGACTGGTTTGGAGGAAAATTAATGCTCTCCTCACTCAAATTGGAGGCAGTGCAAGGTTGATGCTGGAAAAATAGTGTGAGAACTTGACAGTTCTGTCTAACATCACAAAGATATTTGCATGAGAAGCATGAGACCAAATTTTGTCTAATAAGTGGTTGGCGCTTCCAGCAGTTTGTTAGCTTACTTCAGACACTGGAGTGAGAGGGGAAGCAGGGTAGATATTTAACATTTGAAATGAACATTCATTGTATTCAGGTGGTTATGTGCTCTGTCATTTGAGAAATAAAACTCCAACATAGAATGATGAATTGACCCTTTTAGCTGATACTTATATCAAATCAATTAAAGAGGAATTAGGCAGGTTGATTTTGGTTATCTGTAAAGGGACAGTGTATATAAAATGGTTTAGTAGAAGGTGTCACCAATGTATCATGTACAAAAAAAACCAAAACACTGTTATCTGTGATTGAGAACATACATTTGGGTCTCTCTCATTACCAGCCCCCCAAAAATTCCAAGATATCACAGTGAGGACTTTAAAAAAAAAAAATCAGAAATGATGTAATTCAGTGAGTCATTCAGACTGGAAGGGTGAAATGATATCATTTTCAAGGTTATCCAACCTTGTCTTTCAAATGAGGAAGTCTCGATTTAGAAATCCTAATGTTTCATTTGTCAATGAATGCAGCATCATGTTAGCAGCATTACAGAGACAAGCACTGGTGAAAAAAAATGTCCATATAAGTAGCAGTTCATACAGTTAGGGACACAGTTAGCTGCTGAATAATTAAACAAAACACAGAGAAATGGGGTGACTGTTTATGAAGATCATATGTGCCAGTAATTATGACTTAAGTTCTCAGTGGTGTTATTAACCAGCAAGAAGCTGTTATGTTCTTTGGTGTGTTTTTTTTAACAACTTAGGCCATTCAACACATCTCGAAAGGAGACTGTGCCTAAAAGAGGGATCAGTAGCCTGCCTGCTGGCCCACCAACATGTCAATTAATGAAAAAAAGGAGCTGCTCTGCATTATTTTGATCAATGTATGTGACCAACATTTCATGGAGACCTCAGGAAATTGTACAAGCTTGTGTAAAAAAGGGCACAATATGTCTCCTTTAACAGAGATGGTACTTCTGTCATGATGTACCAGCTCACCCACCACAAAACCAAAACTGCATGTCATTTAAACTTAAAGTAACAGAGAATGTAACACCACTGTCATAAGAACAAATCTCCAAGTGAGCCTTGCATATGTACAGCCATACACATGCATTTCTTGTTTTGCTGAAGAGAAAATGGAATGACTTGCAGAAATGTCAAGCAAAACACTGTGATGCAGGGTTGGAAGCCAATGCCCTGGAATATATGTAACAAAGATCAGTGTACTTCAGAACTCAGAAGCACCCAATTTTAGAGTTCACAGACTTCTCTAGTGTTGCTCTAAACATGGGGAATAGTGTTTCATCTCCTCGTCACTTAGTGATGCTTTCTTAGGAACACTGAGAATGTTGAAAGGATGCATTTTAATGCAAATCATTGACTATTTCTTTTCCTAACAAAACGGTGAGTGAGAACAGCATTTTCAAAAGAAAAGACTGAAGCCACATGTGCATGCTTGTTTGCTTGTCGGTAAAGCATTTGACAGTGTATGTGGTCCCAAAAATCATATCCATTGTTTCTGGATTAATGAAATGACAGTCTTTGACAACTGGGCTGGCTGTGCACATTTTTGTACTAATATCGACTCAAGGGGTGCTTAAATCAGTGTAGGATATGTGTAGACACTGCTACAGCATGAAAATCATCAAACAAATAACCTGCATGATTATCTGTTGGATAATCCATCTCAGCTTGCTGCTGCTGGGGATCAGGCCTCTAGGCATCAGCGCTTTGTGGAAAGATTGTGTTTCGTGAGGAAGCCAACGATCATGTGAAACAAAAGTAAGCCATCTTTCAAGTATAATATATCAGGCCATTATAAAAAAGAGTAATCACGTTCATACCAGGTCTTAAGACTACCTAAATACAATCTCAGATGAACAATGCACCGTGTTTTTATTTATTTAACAAATCTTGGCCAAAATTGCGGAAGCAGTGAGTAACAAACTCACCCCACGATTCAACAGCTTGTAAGGCCACCTTTAGTAGGTAGAACTTGTAATTCTTTTTTAATTAATCGCTTGTGAAGGAATTTTGACCCACTCTTCTTTACAATGTTACTGTATGTGAGTTATACAGCACTTCAGTTCTTTAAGGTTTGAGGTCTCAATGTAAGCACAGCTGTGTTCGGGCAGATTCACACATACTCATTTCAGGCGTCAGCGGTCTCGCTTCCCATTCATGTCAAATGGGGTGTATCTTATGTTGCCAAATTGAGTTCTGGGTCTGTTGCTTTGTTTTACCAGTGCTTTGCTTGTGGCTGTGAGTTGAGAAAAGTTTGATTTTTTTAGCAGTAGTAGCAGCAGAGGCGCCAACCAATAAAATCGTGTGTCTGACCTCATGACGGATGGCTGCTACAATTCTAAACATTAGGCCCACCCACGGTCAAAGGTTAACGAACCACATCCATGTGAAATCTGCCCACCAAAGCATTTCAATTAGGTTTAGGTCTGAACCTTGATTCTTTTCTTTGTTCACTCATTCTGTTGTAGATTTGCTGCTGTGTTTGGGATCATTGTCCTGTTGCATGAATCACTTTGATTCAAGCTGTAGCTGCCAGACAGATGGACTCACATTTGACTCTAGAATACTTTGGTATACAGAGGAGTTCATGGTGGACTCAATAACTGCAAAGTGTCCAGGTCCTGTGGCTGCGAAACAAGGCCAAATCATCAGCCCTCCACCACCGTGTTTGACAGTTGGTTTGAGGTGTTTGTGCTGATATGCTGTGTTTTTCATCAAATGCGCTGCTGTGCATTGTGACCAAACTAGTCCACATCTGTCTTGTCTGTACAATTTGTCTGGATGTGTTTTTATAACCTTTCTTAGACTGATGGACAGCAACAATTGCTTCTCTAAGATCGATACTGATGTCTTTCTTCCACTGTGTTAACACGCACTTGAATGCTCCAGACCAGCAAAGTGACAAAAGTTCTGCTTTTATAGTAGTGCTCACGATACTTTTTACATACTTTTTTTTACAGACTTTTCACATTACTGGGCTTTTCTTAAACTGTCTCCCATAATACAAATACTTTCTAGTAAGCTTGAATGCAAACTGAAATCCTCCACTTTCTTTTCTTCAGTTTCAGTCTGATTTGCAGAGGAAAAGAATACCATGCTTTGTGAATTTAGTGTGAGAGGACTGCACTGAAGACACAGATTCCTCGGCTAGTTTGATTTCAAATCAGGACTGAAATGCAGTGGAAGAGCTGCCAAACATTAATAAAATATATTAGTGTGGACTGTGCACCAGATTGCCTTGTTTATAGGTTGAAACATAAACTGGCACATATGCATTTACCCCTGCATGCTGCGGTTTGAAACTGGAATCATGGATTGTGTTGCTGTAGACAAGTGACATCAGAGAACTGTGTTTATGTTTACACTTGGCCACACAGTGATTAGCTGATGACATTAAATGTGACGTCAAGACTCTTATTTTGAATTACACTCTTGTAAACAATGTCGTCCTCCCAAGCAGTGCATTTTCAAAGTATGTTTCTCATCAGCAGTTTACATTTTGCAGGGTGGATGGCAGTTCTCTCGTTGCCTTCCCTGAAAGGATAAAATTAAAAAAGACATCTATTGTAGGATGTTTGCAATGTTGTCAAGTCTGCCATGGAAAGAAAGGAGGCCCAGTGTAGTCCACAAAGCTAAGCCCCTCGAGTTGTTTGTGCTCAAAAGGAATATTTGAATCAAGTTTGATTGAGTGTAGGGATGACTTTCTACAATCCTCTGAAGACTTTCTGAAAACTGAAGAGAAAATGCCACAATTCCAAGTCTAAAAAAACGCCCTGATGATTCTGCTTGTGTTAAGCGTCATTCCAGCTCCGTGTTGTTCCCCTAGCAGATGTGAGATATTGCAGATAGTTGCCATCCTGTGAGTCAGATGTATTGTTGTCATCAGACCACAACAAAGATCCATCACAGGATGATTCCCAGAAGCTGGTGTGCTGAGTGGAGACATTATGGCGAGAATTATTGGCCAGCAACCCTCTGGCTTTTTGTCTTGGTTTTTGATGAGTTAATGCAAAGATATTTTCAAGCATGAGATGAGCTCTGTGATTATCTTTCCTGTAAACCAGTGTTGAAATGTCCCTCAGCCCTCCATATTCACTGTCTACTGAGTTTAGAAATTCAAGCAATATTCTTTCAATTAGCCTCTCTGTCAGAGTCACGATGGCAGCAGTAGAGTGGCATCTCCAACTCAACTTTAACCGCGAAATACACTGATATACCAGACATTGCCTGCTTTTCAGGGAAACATATCTATCCCACAAGTCTGATCTTTTCACATTGATCTTGCTCTGAAAATCAGCCAATTTTATATTTTTATATAATAAAATATATTCTATTCTATTCTATTCTATATATAGTTTTATAGAATTGTCTAAACACAACAGTTTCAGGGTTAGCCACACATTTCTTTCAGAAGTAGATAAACAGTTAATAAGGAAAATGTTAGTGTTGACAGGTCATTTCGATGGCCTGAATCCGCCTTTAACACAGCTTTAAATCCATATCTGAAAGCGTCTACTATGAAAATAAGAATCAGCTGGATGTGTTAGCAAAGGTAACGAGTGTACACTAATACATTCATGTTTTGGCGTCATTCAGTGGCCATCTGTGTGACTCCAGAAACCAACTATTTTGTATTTACACATTTTTTCAGCACTGTTGCTACTGGTCCACCCTTTCCAAGTAAAAAGTATTGCATCACCAAATAAATCACTCACTTTTACAGGATTTTCTTAAATAAGAATGATTACTTATGCAGGGCCCCAGCTGTGGTTCAGGAGGGATGCTTTAGGTTTGGTTTTTGGTTTGGTCACAAACTCCTTAAGGTTGATGGACAAGATGCAAGTAGCACGACAAACCAGCCTTTTCTGGAGCTAAAGCAGTGGTGACTGGGCTGAGGTGCTGGCAGATTGTTCTCTCCTACCTACTTTCAATGCAGACATCCAAGTGTTAAAGAAACATATCAAATTGTGCAAGATAATTTGTCATAAAGTATTACTGTGTTTCCTCAGACAGACAGCTGATTAAAGCTAAATACTGAACGCTTCACAGAAGCTGAGCAGGTGGATTCTTTATGTTGTTTTTTGCTCTCATTTCTCACCCTTCTGTACATTCCTCATGCTGTGGGATACATGAATATTTCTTTAAGACTTAAATCATTCCTGTTTGCAATAATGTGACAGTACTTGCTACATTACCCGCCAAAATCTCAGATTACTGTCGTACTCCTGAAAGGAAATCTGACTGCATGAGAAACTCAAGCTCTGACCAAAAAAATTAAGAAGAAAAAAGTAAAGATGCCAAACTTATTACTCAGACTGTCATTGTAAACATACATCAAAGTCTAAAGACAGAACTGTCTGGTAAACACACTTGCCATAGGACAAAGTTCTTATTAAATGTTACATAAAAAAAGGTTTCCAAGAAATAATAAGTAACTGTTAATGATGATTATAATGAATAAGAACTTGTTCCATCCACCCTCCTTCCTCCCTCTACATCTGCTTTTTTTTAACCTCTTTTTGTCTCTTAAAGGAGATAAAGCTGAACGATGTTACAATAAACATTCCAGAGGGTGTCACCCACCCGTTACCTAATTAGAGACCCAGGAGGTCGAGGAGTAAGATGGATGAATGCTGTGTGTGTCAGTGGAGAGATTTGGAGGAGGAGGGGTTGAGGTGGTGCAGCGGCTGCTGGTTAAATGCAGGTGGCTGGATGTAAGTGTCAGCTTTTATCTTGGCTTTGAACACAGGTAAGCTCAGGGGCTCGTACAGGTGTGTGGGGGGGATGAGAGCTGGGAAAGGGTGGTGTTTTTTTTTTTTTTTCAAAGTACAAAAAAGGGCCAGAGGCGGTGATTTGTCAAGGTGAGCCTTCTATGCGGGGCTTTGCTGGGGTCAGAGAGAGACACTATGAAGTGTATTGTGTGTGCAACCACTAATGATGAAGATCATATAGACGCTGATGTGGCCGTGCAGAGGGTTGCTGAGCAGGTCACACAGACTTCAAACAACAACCAGATGCTTTGGTTGAGTAATCGCTTTGACTCACAGTGTCCCCCATAGGACCAGACACCAGAAGTTCTGCGTCAACGTGTGTGCCCGGGTGTTTTGTTTTTAATTATTGTAATGAGCCGAGTGATTATTTTGGCACTGAGGAAAATGATCCAGACAGCACACAGTGATTCAGTGCTGATGTCAAAGAGGGAGACAAAGTCATCATCTTTCCTTTGTCACTTTGCTGCCAAAAAAGAAAAACTGACAACTTTCCTTGTCCCCTGAATTTAGCCTCCCAAACATAATGTGCTCCTACTGGAGCGTGACATTTGCTAGAACTAGTTCCAAGTTAGAATGACTGAATTATTTGCTGTACAAATATTTATCTATTCATGATATTCCTGCTTTTTTTTTTGCAACATGGCATTTGATTGTTTTTCAGCAGTGAGTCTTCCCTAAATTGTTATTGTGGTGGTCAGTTTTCATTAGAATTACATTTACTTTGTATGGATTTTCACCGCTGATCATTTCATCAATTATTTTCATTAGTTTCACGTTTTTATTTTCTCATGTAAAATTCCCAAAGGTTTTGAAATACCTGTGGCAATTTCTGCAAAACTAACTATCAAAAGCACAAGGACCAATCATGAAATGTTCATCATCTCCAACAGAATATATTTTTAAATGTATAAAAGCATTTTTTTTAGACACACTAGCACTAGATTTAAAAAAAACATTTCTCATTTTCAACTTTTCCTTTTACTAAATTCAATTCGGGGTTTAAACTTATTTGCACACACTTTGATTCTGTCTTTATCATTTACCTTTTTAGTCTCACAGCGTGTTTTGGTTGAGATCAGAGGAGTTTCTAAATTACTATCTTTGAAAAGCAATGCCGTTGTTACGTTTTCCCATTTCACTTTTATGCTGTGGGTACAACAAATGAAACTTTATTCTCCTCCTATGTACTTAATGACTATCAGAAATGTCTGTGACAGAGAAAACTTGGAGTATTTCACAAACCCATCTGCATGGTTTAGCAACACTCAAGGAGATTTTTTTCTCCTTCTCCTGTTCCAGCTTTTTTTTTTTTTTAGCATTTTTATATTGAAAAAAATTTGAAGAGGCTCTCTAATGCCAAACAACACTGTTCTGTCAATTACCAAGAAGAAAAAGCCTAGAAGGAGAAACAGTTTTGCCTACTAAGAAGTGAATTGAGGCCTTAACATTCAGGGCTACACTCTTGTGTTGATCTAAGACAGAACAAGGACGTGACATAGTCTTGGCTCCTGAATTTGTGAATTTAAAGCATCTGGGCCAACTTCTAAGTCAGCTATACATAACTTCCCATTGGCAGGCGAGTCAGGGATGCTGAGGTACTTTCTGATACATCTCAGTGGATCATTCTCATTGTGACCTCCAGCCTCCACCTTGCATAACTCAACAGGCAGGACTCACTGATGGCCAATGCCAAGTTTTGCACATGGTACTGTGAGAGCAAAATTTTTCCCCTTAAGACAAACAGTCAAAGTGTGAATTTTACATGTGAAAATGCCAAGTTTAATCTGAAAAGAGAGAAAAAAGAGGAAGAGAATTACAGTTACTCCAGCGGACCACGAGGAATGTGGCCAAGCAGCGAGTACAGACAAGCCCAGCGTGTGATCACACACACACATAGAAACAGAGACGAAGAAGGACAAAGGAAGCCTAGAATACTGCACAACATCACTGACTCCAATTTTGATTCATTTTCATATGGGCACACATCTGCTCTGTGTGAGGACATACCCAAAACAAGTCACATAGTCAACTGCAATTACAGAAGTCAGTGGGGAGAGGAAGTATTCAGCTCCACATTCACCAGAATAGAGTTTCAACTGAAAGAAGATTTCTTTCTTTTTAAAAAGTTGTTGGAAAATGACTCAAATGTGTACATTTATACAGTATCTGAGCAAATGTACTCTGTTGTTCACCATTCGTAGGATATTTGATACCCTTATGCATAGCTACATTCACAACTAGCTGTCATGCAGCAGTGTGATTCAGTAAGTCTCTTGTAAACATTGCCATAGTAAACTGTCATCATAAGAAATGTCTCTCTTTCAGAAGGTCTCAGTCTTTGAATGTAGCACAGGCAAAGCAGCTAGCACCTCAAGGCCATGCACTTAGAGTGCTCAAAAGGGCACACGTCACGCTAGATTACTTTCCCAGTGCGCCCCATCGCAATCCCGTCGGTTTTGGCAAAATAAATGTTGAGCTTTTTTTTTCTTTTTCTTCCAGAAGGGATGAGATCATCCTTGAATCTCTATTTTTAGAGTAAATGGCTTCTTCTTGGCTCGGACACTTACAGACAGTGCTGCTTGATGCTTGTAGTTGAAACACATGAGGGTGCTGTTTCGCGCTGAGATCAGGCTGCTGGTCTGAAAGGCCAAAGGGGTGAGAAGAAAGGACAGCAGGCTCACACATTTGTGCACCTGTTTCTACCAGGCTTCAGCTGGAATTTTTTAGACCCTAAAGTTTTAAGTTGACACATTATCTCATCCAATACAGTTATTTTATTTCCCTGAATGAAAAGAATCGTATGCCTAGCCTAACTGGTCCACACAGTTGAAGCTTACTTTAAACCACAGGTTTTTGATTCACAAAATTGTGCCAGACGACTTATTTTCTGGATGTTTGTTTTGTTATAAGTTAATTTGATCAGCAGCACAACACAAATTGTATTTCTTCTTACAGAATAGCAGTGATGTCCCCCATCTCATCCACTTCTTAATTAATCTGCATTGCATGAAGCTATGGGAATCATGTGCAAATCCTTCTCACACTCTTTTTAATCTTTTCCACACTGTAGCTTTGATAATGATTTATTGCTTTGGAGCCTTCACCTGACTCTTTGTGCATTGTTGTCTTATGTACATATGGCGCAGCCCACGTGTTTCCAGACATATTGCACCTTTATTAGATTTAGACCATATCAAGTCGCAAATATTTCAGAGGGCACTTATTGTGTGTTCCTGGTCCGCCATAGCATGTTCCCAGCAAAGTGTCATACTTTGGTAGCTTTGATTTCCTGCTCCATCCTTTATTTACATTTAATGTTACTTGAGGGACCTGAAGGGTAAAGCTTAAATATTAGCTTTGACTTTCTGGGATACTTTTCTGATCATATTTCTCCTTGATGTTTCAGTTTTTATTGTAATATTGAACTTATTATGATGTTATGGACATGGGGTTATAGCTGCAAGAATCCAGGACCTGCTGCTCATTGCACCACTGACTCTCCCCTTCCAAACCCCGACACCGCCACCCTCCCTCCCTCCCTTCCTACTCCTCTTCCTCCTCCCCTTCTCCCTCTGCTGTTTCCCCAGTGTTGCAGGTTGAATCTATTGCTTCTATTTCCTGTCACATGGCTTGGAAATAGGATCCCTGTTTTCTACTATCTGGTCTCGTCTTTGTGGTGTCACCGTTGTTGTTGCTATAAGACCTGCCTTGAAGTTCAGGGAGTTTTTTTTTAACGCCGGGGCCAAAGCGCGAGTTGTGCATATCCCCAGACAGTCAGCCATCTAAGCAGTCAGTCAGTCCAGCAACCCGCCGGTCTGCGCATCAGGCTGCACTTCACCTGAGAGAGCCCCTTCAGACTCTTCACCAACACGATGGATTCCTGGACCGTCACATCTACGCTTCTTCTCGCTGGGTTTATTTCTTCAGCGGCTTTTAGTCATTTTGAAACCGGTAAGTTAAACTTGTTCTCTTCGTCTTTTCTTTTCTTTCTTTTTTCCAGAATGAATTCCGACAAAACGAGTTGGCAGCGGCGTCTCCAAAGTTATATTATTGCGCGCCGGACAAACTATCACCCTTACAGCAGTGGTGAAACACGCCAGAAAGTGTACAACTCCTAGTGTGTAGTGGTATTTTCTGAAATCAGAATGAAACGGCAACTTCAAGCCCCAACAACTTCATTCATAGTTGATCGTCTTGCTCTGAATCCGGGTACATCGTTTTTTTCCAAACTGCATGAGCTGTTAAATTAAAGCACAATGCGTACTTTGTGTTGTTATCGCGTTTGTGAGCGGAGGGACTGCTCTGATGAGGAGCTTTGCCAGTTTGACACCTCGGGTGAGCACTTGTGTCCGCGTCGTGCCCAAAGATGTCCGAGAGTCCCTCGAAACTAAATGGTATCAATTGTGGTTTTTTATTAATTTTTTGTAAAAGTATTGTGTCATAATGACGAAAATATTTAATGGTGTATTTAAATTGTTTCGATTAAATTAGAGGAACACCTAGATCTGGACCCAAACCAGCAGCTTTACGCACACGTCTCTCAAACTCGCACGGTCCTGCTTCGACGTGTAGCAGAACAGCAACCATCCTCTGTAGTATACAACATGTTCGATCTTTTATGGTAGAATTGTATTCAGTGTTTCCTTCTTAATTTCATTGTGCACGTCGTACTCCTGGCTGATGTTGTTTTAACATATTCACCGGTTCCCCCCTAACTGAACCTTAGTCATCTGATACCATTCATTTAATTTACCACCAAGCTTAGATTAATACACAGGGATATACTTGCATCTATGTGCAGAACTTCAAAGTCGTAGCCGGATTCCTGCTCAGAGCTGCCCTCTCGGAGAGCATTTTGTTTTAATGTGAATATCTAATAATGATGACCACACAAACCAAGCCTCTCCTTGCTGTAATTTGCGCCGCGTTTCATGTCAATGCTCATGCTTTCCTTTTTAATTTTTTTGTCTCTTAATTATACCCTTGGATTTCAAATTAGAGGGTCCACCATCTGGGCTAGTGCGTAAGTGCTCCCATGTGTACCTATGTATTAACAAAGTATTTAAAGCAATGGTATTCCCCCTCATAACACTGCGGAGGAAGGGAAAAAAGAGGCACAGTTCATGTTTAGTTTAAGTCAGCTGTGCCACATTTTCTACACGGTAAAACAATAATTTCATGTGTGTACAAGAACTCAGTCTCTTGTTAGAAATGACTCATGCTCTCTCTTTGCTGTATTATGGGTAGATACCTTTCATATGTTTGGTCTCTGCCGTTTAAAAGGTCAGAACTGAATGTGAAACCAAGCACTCAACGGAAAGATAGACTGTGAAACAACAAAGCTGTAAGTTTCAGCTTTTACTGTATAGCTTTTCTATTGGAATATTAGTGGATTTTCAGTACTGAAGAGCAAGGCATCTTTTTTTTAATTAAACTGAGGAACTTGTAAAATTTTGCATGTGTCTACTGGATGTGAATATTCATATTTGGTCTGTTCTTTTTTAAAAAATTTTTATCAGTGACAACATCCTGTCAAAACTGTCCTGGATTTTCTGTGATGTCATTAGGACAAAAAAAAAAAAAAAAAGAACAAAACAAACAAAGAATTTCCAATTCTTCTGTTGGATGTGATTTTCCTTTAGCTGATTTGGCCAAGATGTTTTCATTAATGCTCTACAAAAATCCAGCTGCTGTTAGTTTTGTGAAAGAACATCAAAAAGGATTACACTGGAGTGATTTCACTGTTATGGAGCACTGCAGAACTGCATCAAGAAATCTGATTTTATCTGAGAGATGATCACAAATGGTAGGCACACATCCAGAGGCGCAGTACAGCCACATGCACTTATACACATGTGGAAATCTATTCAAGGGTTTAAGAAAAAATGCTGATTGTTGTTGCTGCATGACAACCTCCAACATGAGAATGGGCTCTTTGTCTTTTTCTGTTATCTTCATTCTACCAGAACAGTTTCAATGAAGCACACATTAATATGTGTGAGGTGTTTGATTTATTTTTCACCTGAACACAGAGGCTCTATAAAGAAGTTTCCACATGCTGTTGTTGCATCTGACCGGGTTGTCGTTGCTCTCTTGTTGGCTGCTGAGGCTCTCGAGTGGAAGCTGGGATCCTGTCAGAGCTGTCAGGATGGGAGTAATTGAGTGGCTCTGTAAGCCGTTAATGATGCGGCTCATGACTTCGGTGTCCTAAACAAGCCCAAGCTGGTTAATCAGCAGAGATTTATTTTGCTCTTGATGCTCCCCACAGCCATGACTGGTCTTGCTGGTGGGTTAATGGTCGGGTTAGTGGTGAAACTGAGAGTAAAACAGTTCTACGTGCTGTGTGTGGGTGTGTGTATCATTTGTTTATGTAAAGAATGCATCATTTTACAGTAATGGAAGCTGAAGGGACTTTTGATGAATCTTCAGATGTTGATGTACCAGTTAGATGGTTCCTCTTTAAGTGACCCTTTTAAAAATAAGGAACAGGGGCTGTTTTCTTGTTAGGACATGCAGGTAAAACATTAATCTTTCTTGCAGTAGTTGTTTCCTTCCATTGTGCTGAATAGTAAGTAAATGAGAAGTGGAACATTTCAGGAAATACACTTGTTTTCTTTTTTTGCTGACTGTTAGATGAGAAGATTGATATGAAACAACACCAGAATTGGATTGGTTTAGCTTATACGTGTTTACATAGGGGAGACAAAGGTCATCATGTAATATTTAATTCTTTAATCAAAGTGTAAAAGTGACAATTTGCATGTGTGATGGTTAATCAATTTGACTATATGACTTTGAGCGCTAACATTCTGGCATTTCTGCCTCCTGCCTGGTGACTAATAAAGTCTATCACAGCTGCTCATTAAATGACAAATTTCTGTTTATACATTTTGTTTTTAAGTTCCCAAAAGCAGCTGCAACTTCACACTGAGGTTTGTGGGTAGATTTTCACCTTTGATCAGAGTCATGCAGCCTCTTGCAAACAGCTTTGAATTAAAAAACAAAACGAAACATTGGTTTGACTTTAAAGGTCAGGTGGCAAATTTTGTGAATAACTGTGGCTCCATACTCACCTTTTAGCACCTATGAATAAGAGCAAGATCTCCAGAAAGAGCAACATGATACACCTGTCATCACTGAACGTTTTTCTTGCATTTTTAAAGGAAAGGAGTTAGACTTTGGATGTGTCGAGCTGAGGCTTGAAAAGGGCAGGCAGTGACAATCTGGGAAAATGGTATGCACTCTCGTTGCGTGATTAGAGAAGACAGAGCTGTCAGAAATAACTTCTGATGAAAAGCATCAGGCCGATACGACTCTACTGATTCTTGGAGTGACCGGAGAAGGGGAGAGGTGCCCACTGGGCTTTCTTCTCAAATGCAATCTTCTGCCAAGTCTCTACCAGACATGCATGAAATAACTTGCAAGGCCAAACTGGAAAAAATTGAAAAAACTGTTTATTTGTGCAGTGCAGCTCATCAAACCAATCGTATTCAAACTCTGAGATATTTAAAGTATTATAAAGTATCATGTACTTTTATTGACTGGATCGAAATGGTGTGATGGATGGATGAATCACAGCATGAGTTGTAATCTGTCTCTGCAGCCTGAACTGCATCTAAGCTGCTGCATGACCTTCAGATGTACTAGCAACAGAGTTTCTCCCCTGCTCTGCATGTGATTGCTGCTCACAGGGCACGATGGTGGCCTGTCAGTTCCATCACAGTTGACCAAAGACAGAAGCAAGTGTTGTGCGGCTGTTTTCCAATACAAATATGCAATGTGATGCATGGTTTATGTCACTGCACCAACCCTTGAAATGTAAGCCCAGGAAAAGGTAATGATTGTAGCTTTCTAGCCCTGGCAACAGTTAAACAACTTGGTGTGTGAATGATACTTGTTGTGTGATATATGAGTCTTTCGGGCGTTTGGTTTAACTTCAAGTCAGAATGTGTTGCCTGTGTGTTTGTGTGCCAATATGTGCTCCCCTAAAAACAGGGGAAAAGAAGCTTGTTAGTACTTCCATTTGTGTCTCCAAGTTTTTCTGCTTCATTGACATTTTGCTCTCTTTTAGTTTTGAATGTACCTCCTGTTTTATATTGAAATAGTTAAAAAGTGTATACTACTGTTATAAACTTATTTAGTACATCTGTCGGTATGTTGTTCATCAAATCAGTCTCTCCAACTTCTATCAGTGGGCGTATTGCTACAATGTTTGCATGTGCAAAAATGTATTACATTGTTATTAGTTTGTATTGCTAATAGTAGCTAGCATGGCCAGGTAGCACAACATTGAGCAAATCATGCTGGTTTTCATGGACTACTGTCATTCCCTGCTTCAGAGTTCAGACTTTAAGGCAAATGGAACACAGCACTAGCTTACTGATTGCCTCACCTGCACTATGCTTGCTGTTATCTCCCTAAGTATATATATGTAGATATAGTGCCAAGTTTTCTTTGATCAGTGCCAGATCTTTGTCTTTGTTTCCTTTGTGTGCCTAACTCCTCTTGCCAAGTTTAGTTTTGTTGCTGTCATTTGCTGCTTTGTATTTTTTTTATTTCTGTTTTTTTTGGGCTTCCTGTAACTGCAGCACCTTAGCTCTGAATGAAAGTTTATTCATTTCCTCACCTGCCTGCTTCCTGCTCACGAGTCCACATTTTGGTCCTCTTCGACACACATTCATGACGCAGAGTTCTTTGTTTTTGAGTATTTTGTGATGAATCAATTTATACGTCTATGAAAATAGAAAAATCATCCTCATCGCTGGGAAAAGCCAAGCTAACATCTTCAGCTTGCTTTTCCTTTTTGTCTTAACAAGCTAAATAAAAGCAGGTTACTGTTACATTTAATATAATTTAATCTTTACATGTGTGTTTGAGTGAGCCTCAAATGTACTGCAGCTGTTACCATCTGGAGTCTCTATAAATTTCCAGTGTTCTCGCTCAACATTTTAAAGAGGCCCTGTCAAGTGTCAAACCAAAAGGTCTGACATCCTCTTCTCAAATACTCCCACCCCCCTCATCCCACACTCACACACAGATAACCACACACATATATAGTACAACACACCACAGTCTGCCTTTCACTGATTCTTAACTCTCCCTCCAGTCAACATATATTTCTCAGCTTCATCTTTTTTTCCCAACTAATAAACACAGCCTATACAGTGCAGTTTATGACATGGCTCCCTCAACCTTTGTAACCTCTGACACAGAGGGATCTTTGTGTGTGTGTAAAGGAGGAATACTCTGACTCGTTTGCCTCAGTAAGATAATGACAGACCATCTTCAACCATTGGAAGAAAGACAAGCTTGTGTTGGCAGAGGTGATTGCGATGAAGCGTCGGTCTGAGGAGAGACAGCGGGTTGTTAAAGACTTTAGCATAAGGGCTTTCGTGTGTGGGTAAACCCTGTGTGCTCAGTGTGGGGAGTGTCAGAGGACATTATAGGAAGAGGTTGCTTTGGGTCTGGGTCTCAGATGTGGGAGCTGCGGTCCACCCACGTTTTTCCGGTTCAGAGATGGAGATGGAAACCTCTCCTCCCCTGGTGAGCTTCTGTGCAGCAGACACACGTCCAGACAAACCGCTCTCATAGATTAGTGCACTATTCTGTGTGTGTGTGTGTGTGTGTGTGTGTGCTGAGCCACACAAGTACAGTAAGTAGCTGTGTTCATGATTAAGGATGTGTCTGTGTGTAGAAATCAGAGGAGTTTGAGACTTTTGTCTTGGCTTCTTCCAGGACTTGGTTGGGAGCTTGGATTTAAATAACTGAAAAGTACCCTGGATGACCAGTCATTTTTAGAGTGAGCTTAAAAAGACCAACACTTTTGAATAAAAACAGCCCACGTTAATCAATATATTACACATCAAAGATAGATGAAAGAGAAGTTGTCAAGAGCAGTGATGAATTCACAGAGAATTCATTTAGCAGTTCTCCTCAGCTCTGCATACAATTTCCCTGTTTGAGTTTTACAGACCTGAACTTTACTGTTTTGGTTTGCTCTCTGTTTCACCAGCCACGACCAACACCTGTTTTCAGCAAAGCTGCCGGCACAACTGCGCATTAACCTGCCTAGCACCAAACAGTAGTTGAAGCCAACAACTGGCTTGTGAGCATAATGGAGAATTTACAAGCTAAAGAAATGTTGTTCTCAGAAATTTCCCTCAGAATTTGAGGGAGACTAGCAAAAGCTGATGGTAAACTGAATTTAGGAGTCCTAACTGAATTTAGGACCAGACGGCCACAAATAAAATCCAAAATGGATGCTTCTGTGGATCTGTGTCTGTTTGAAATCATGTTATGTGTACCTGGAGACGGCCTATGACTGAGTCCTTGAAGGGGTTCTGGTGTAGGTGCGTCAGTAGTTTAGGGTGCTGAGCTGTGAGCATGTATTTACACTTTTGGTAAGAGCTTTCTTTACATGCATTGAGTTAAGCATTCAGTTAGACCTGTTTAATGTGGGGGCATTGGAATTTGACAGGGCTGAAGGTCACATCTCTGCTTTAGGCAGGTGATGTTCTCTTTGCGGTTGACTGTGGCCTGTCTGAAATGAGAATAGGAACCTGTAAATTGGAGGTTGTCTCTCAGAAAAGGAAAACATACAAATGTAAGAGTACAAGTGTCTCTGTCTTGTTTACAGGTTGTAGGTAAAAACACTGATCAGATCAACCATAAGTTATTTTGTTTATGGGACAACTTTTAGAGGTGAAGAACGAGTTGAGTTGTAAGGCAAAGTATTTCAATTTTGCAGTCGGTCGACACGCCTACCCTCAAATAACTTTGGTGATAACCTGAAGAAAAAAATTGCCAATACGAGCAGCTGAAATGAGAATTCCCCAAATGGTTGCTTGACTCACTCTCTGGGCTCACTCTGTAAAGCTCTCGGAGAGGCTCAGAATAGACTTGCTGCTTCTCCACATTGAGAGAAGCCAACTGAAGGGATTGGATGCCTCTGTTTAGAGGTTTAAAGGCCACAGCAAGAACAACGGAGGCCCCAAGGCTGACAGAATCTGTATCTCCCAGTTGGCCTGAGAGTAGCTGGGGATGTCTTTAGAAGGACTTAGAGGAAGCTGGTGGACACAGGGTGACTTAGGCTTCTTTGCTCCTCCTGTTGCCACCAAAAGCTGAAATGAACCGTGGATGGGTGGAGAGATTGATGGATTTTTTGCCGTGTCATAAAATACATTGTTTTTGTTAATGTTAATACAGTACACTCGCTGAGTGACAGGTGATTAGTAACAAGGCTACAAATCTGTCGTGAGCCTCAGCTTAGTCAGTCAGCTGTCATCGCCTTGATTTTTGGAGCCAGAAACGACACACAAGTGGCCATTTCTTAACTGGTGTATAAAGTTAAGACCTGCAACAATTTAAACGAACAAGACCTTGTCTTTAGAGATGTCTCTTGATAGCTCATGCCATGTGACGTTTATTACCACTCTATGCTTTGGCCAGTGTCTTCATACCTTAGCACGCCACACTAAAGCTATTTGGATTAACGGATCACTATCTTATGAAGAGGAAACACAAGTTCTGTTACTGCATCCTCTTTTACTGACTTTTGAGGCAATACGAGTCCTTTGCCTTTCACTCAAGGGCACACAAAAGTGCCTGCATCTATCACAGGACAGAGCAGTATACTGGGGACTGATTGAAATGACGAGCTCTCTGGCAAATGGGCTCATCCAACTAACAGTTTTAAACACTCCCTAAATGCTCCTTTTAAAGTCCTGGAGGTTACACATAGATCCAGTCAGCTTGTCCTGGTTGTTTTCACAGCAAACTGAGTCAGTCTGTCTCCTCTTTGTGTTGCATCCATGCATAATGAGTCGCACACAAGCCCATATGGAGCCCTCATAAATCTTCAATGGAATGTCCCAAGAGTTTAACTTTAGTGAGAAAACAAAAGACACTGACAATAACTCAACCACACATAGAGACTTAAGCTGATACTGAGACTGTAAAGTGAAATGCTAAAATCCTAATCAGCCCCTTGACTTACTCTTGAAGCAACATATGCAACAGGCTGAGTAAAGTACACATCAAATTAATTTTAAGCCTAACCAGAATGTATACAGAGGCGTACGAATACCAATTTGTTCACTACTTTAATAATTTATCACTCAGACCTTGTTATGTATCTGCTTAAAGGGGAACTCCGGTATTTTTAAACCAAGACCAAGATGAAGTCGTCCGAGTAGAGGTGTATGTAGAATTCCCTCCGTTAGCTCTCCTATAGCTGCAAGTAGCCACATAACAGTAGCTATGTGCTAACAGAGCAATAGTACACGTTCGTTCATTCATTTGTCTTAAAGTATTGGTGAAATAAAGACAGATAATGCCTTATTTAGAGGCTGTTCACTCTGTAATGTGGATATACGCCGATCGTGAGTTATCTCTTCCGAAGGATGCCGACTTTCGCCAAACTGTTCTCGGTAAGTAGATTAATGTATTTCATGCCAGAAATAAGTTCTAGTTTTAAAAATACCAGAGTTCCCCTTTAAGAGTGTAGTTTGGACAAAACAGGCTACATTTGAACTTTTTTCTGATGCACTGAAGAGTTGTTCTTCAGCTGAAAGATCCACATTTTGTAACATTCATATCATGAGTAAAGTCTATGCTTCAGCCCTTTCTCTGAGCATCACCGCATATTGTGCATCTGTAAAATGTAATTAAATCTCGCAACAGCGACTCCCATCTCCTTCGAGCTACATAATGATACCAGATGGGATGACGGAGAAATATACATGTACTTATTTTATTTGCTAAAAGTGAGTCACAGCTGGCTCATAGTGGGGAGCAGTAGAAAATTGGGGAAAAAAAACAAACTTTTAGGACAGAAATGGGTTATCCTGTGTCATCCCTCTGCCCATCTACTTCCTGTTGACCTCTGGGTGTTGCCCCTGCAAAGGGTCAAGTTGTGGGTGATGCCTTTGTTCTCCCATGCCAAGGGACTGGACCGCCCGTAAAACCACTAACCACTGAAAAAGAGAAACAAACCTAGTTATTATAAACACAATCGTGCTTATTATCATGCCACTGTAATTCTCGCCCTGTCGTGTTCAAAAGCTTACGTTCCTTTGATCCACGTACCTCTGTCTGCAGTGCTCCCCGCTCTCTTCATTTCTCTTTTTGTAAACTTCTGCTTTTGTAAATGTTTTTTTGTGCAAATCACCACCTGCTCAGGTGGTCGATTGGGCGATCCAGCATGCAAAGCAGCTAGGCCAGTTCCAGCTTCAGGATTTATGATGGCGATGGTGGCGCATGAGTACCCCCCCACCACCACTACCTCCACTACATGACCAGGCATGACTGATGTGATAATCATGTAAAACACAAGAGTGTCCCAGAGCAAAGCGAGGTTGAGTGTCACTCTGGTCGCTGATCCACAGAGGCGGTCCCGCCAGACAGCATGGAATTAAGCTGTCAAACTACTGCCGGCTGCACACAACTGTCAGGCTTAAAACAGATAAACAATGTTTAGGTGGGAGAGTGCACTCCTGTGGTCAGTTTGCTGGTCTGGTCTGTGAGGTTTTGTTTCTCTAAAGTCAGTCAGGGTTTTTATGAGTAATTGTGACATGTTGGTTTTTACACCTTCAACTATCCAGATGGCTTTGCAAGTTTTTCTCCG
The DNA here is from genome assembly GCF_036924035.1 of Leuresthes tenuis. Taxonomy (NCBI): domain Eukaryota; kingdom Metazoa; phylum Chordata; class Actinopteri; order Atheriniformes; family Atherinopsidae; genus Leuresthes; species Leuresthes tenuis. The sequence goes on from NW_027325360.1 coordinate 7,689,362, forward strand.
TCCTCTCTTGCAACCAAGTCACCTCACTCTTCCTATTTGAATACTATTATGCATGAGTTGTGTTCCCTGGCCTCTTTGTGTACCTTGACATTTACATGAGGAGACCCGCTTCGGTCGATGCCGAGTGACATTCTCTCTATGCTGATGCTCCCTGTAGCAGTCAGAGCCCATCAGCCAGAACACACTTCAGGGTAAATCAAACACTCCGAGAGCAGTAATGAAATACCACAGAGCGGCATGTTCTTCCATGAATTCTATTAATTCTAAAACAAATGCTTGTTTTCATTATCAAAACTCAATTTAATTCACAGTGAATGGAATGTCAGAAGAATTTTAAGGCCTTGGGGAGGAAGTGACTTGTGTAGGAAAACAATACACAGAATATAACTTTCCTGCTGAAAGCTGGATATAAAACCATGAGAAAAAAGAGTCATTTCTATGGTTTTACATATTAGGACATAACACAAAATTTTCTGGGCCTGACCAGGTCTTAGAATTAGGTAAATACAACCTCAAATGAACAACAATACATGACAAATCTCACTCTGTTGTTATTTACTTAATGAAAACTAAGCCAAAATGTAGACGCAGGGCATAAAAAAGTAAGCCCGCCCTCACTGCTTCCATAGGAATTATGAGAGTAAGTAGCAACTGAGTGCCGCTAATCAAATGCACTTCATTAATTAATCCGCAAGTGTGAGTACCTCTATAAAAGCAGAGGTTTTGGCTGATGATATGTAGCTTCAGTGTTTCCCTCAACAGCACTAACTGACCGGTGTAGTGTTTCTGCTTTTCAGGCAGAATCACGGAAGAAACAAGTAGACTTTGGTTTGATTAGCTTTGCTACAGTCGGTGAACCTTCTTCGTTTCCTCTTTTGATCACACTATTAATTAATCTTTTGACAAAGTATAATTAAGGTAAATGATCTGTTATTCTTTCTTTGATTCATCTTGTAACATGTTCCAAACATCTTGCCAGTGACTGGTTGGGTGTTTTTGCAACAATCTCAACACATGCAGTTTCAAAGCAACCATGTATTTTTGTGGTGTCACATGCAATTCAGACCTTTGAGAAGCGTAACCAAGAGCATAACGGGAGGATATTGAATTGCTACTGTGTGAGACATGACCTGTCCGGCGAACTTTAAGTTCTTTTTATACTGCAGTTATGGTTGGGCCGGAGCCACTGAGGTCTATGCTCTTCTGCGGTAGAGTAATGGCAACCACTTTAAATAAATGGAGAGTAATTTCGCTGCTGAGCCTCGGGGTCTGGTTTGTGTCCAGCTGCAGCAGCTTGTGGCCGAAGAGGCAAATTGTCGCCTCTCCTCCTTGCAGGAAACGCCTACAGACGGTACCGATTTGTCAAGGCCAAGCGAGTGGACATGGCTAAATGGACTGAGCAAACATTTGGACAAGTGAAGAGAACAGACATAGCTAAGTGGACAGCAAGCAGAGGAACAAAGCCAGCAGTGGACAGAGCTAAGAGGCCGTGACAGGAGAATGTGCAGCAGGTCAGAGAGCGCTCAACATGTTTCAGTGTGGTCGTTTTTATGATACTATAGGGAAATATATGCCCATTACCTCAAGCTGTGATGCTCTGGTGACAGTTAGCAGAGCTTCAACAGTTCATGGACTTCACTGCTCAAATGCACAGGAACATTTCAGTTGACCATTTTCACAGAAAGCCATTGTCCCTGAAGCTGTGGAGCCGCTCATATCCCATTGCAAAGCGAAGCCCTTTGAAAGAGGCCTGAAGTCAAAAGGGATGTAATCCAAGTCGCAAAGAGGCCCTGATTTAGTTGTCTGTCCTGCATCCAAGGTGAATACAGCTCTCAGGCGAGCTCAAAAATGGGCCGGGTCTACGGCAGCCTATGTGGCACCAGCCCACGACCCACGCCAACCGAAGGGTGGTCACACTCGGCCGATGCCATGAAACAGGATCTGCTGGCCCTCAATTGATACGCCATAATGGATCCCCCTCTCAGGGAGGCCAGTGCGATGCCCCTTGTCTTTTACCAGAGCCATCTGGTTCCCAGTACTGCTGCTCTTCCCACAGCCGCACAAACCACAATGAAAAACGATCGCTTTCACAGTCAGGATCAGGAACTGGAGACGTGGCTCTTTAAAAGGGGTCTGATGTAGAACACCCTGGTCCCCTCTGTAGGAGCCTATTGTGCTGTTATTATTGTGTCCTTAGAAACACTCTCAACTGGGTTTATCCAATAACCTTTTGTTATTTTATACATTTTAAATGTGATCCACAGCCCCAGTGCTCTGAAAAGGCCAGGTAAGATAGTTGCATTGGGGGAAAAATGTAAACATGCTCGGAAAAAAAACAGTCCATCAACAATTTTAAATGATGATGATTGTTTTAAAAGTATTTGAGTGCAAATATTCAGACAAAATGTCTTTATTTCTGTGTAACACAGCATAGGAGATTTTTACAATATATACGGTTTTAAAGAGTAAGAAAAAAATCTGAACATGTCAATGAGGGACAGGGAACAGACCCATGCCATCATCTGTAGTTTACAAAGATAGACAAAACAAACACACTGGGGCCCTGTATCTGCTGTGTTTACCACTCCTGCTGGAGATTCATTGGATGCAGATGGGTGCATGTTTGTGCTCCGCGCATGGAGTCTGTTTATCTACCACTGCAAACAAGAAGTAAAAGTTGCTGAAACCCCAGTATTCAATGCACATCATGGCCTTTTTTGTTGATGCTGACCTCCCTTGAGCAACCCTCACTCTTGGGTTTTTCGCACTGCCTAAAGCACGACTGCCGTCCCGTGTTTGTCTGCTTCAGTTACATTTAATCACAACACACCGATCTAAGCTTTCCTCGGACACTCGATCAACTTAAGCCCAGTTTCCAGTAACTGTGTCGCTCATGTTCAGTGGGGAGGCATTATTTAGAAGAGGCTTTGAAGCTTCCAAAGCTCCACTTTGCCTCAGTTGTTGGAATAGGGAATATTAACAATGAGGAAAAAATTAATTAAGCCAGCTATTTTGATAACTACTTAGTAATTTTGGTGAATTCCTTCAGTGGAATCATCGGTTATTCTCTGCATATTATTGGTAATATTTTAACAGAATACTTGAAAGAACGTTGAAAAGGCTGGAAATTAAAGCAATTGTATGCTCGATGATGGTGGACTGTTTTCACACACTCCTATAAGACTTTGTTCTCATCACATCTGGGCTTAGGGAACTGGAATCGTATAATCTATTATTCATGTGATCTATGACAGCAAACACAATAAATAAAATGGATAATTGGGTGGGTGTGATAAAAATGCAGGTTCTTATAAGATATCTTTAATTAAACAACAAAAGATCTGACCATTTTTTTTTTATTTGGAGACATGAACAGCCAGCCTGTTCCTTATTGCCCATAAAGCCAACTTTAATTGATTAGATATTGGTTCATGGCTTATAGAAAGCTTCTGTTTGTGCTTAAGAGAGACAAAAATCACCTGTTTAACCACTTTAACTGGTCAACTGGGGTTGAAACTGAGTTTTCCATTCTCCTTAGCCGCTACTGATTTACTCACTCTCCAAATTAAATTTCTGTGTCATGTTTGACTGCTGGCAAGAGAAATCTCCATAACAGGAAATTACTGATCAAAACAGTTGAGCAAGAAACGGCAGTAGATAAGTCTTCTGTCGAAACAAAGTAGGGCAGCGCTATTTAGAGTTTCTGCAACATCTGCGTCCCAAAAGGAAGAACTCAGACACGAGGGGCTTGTAGTAAACTGACACAATGTCTGTTTTCTCAAAACTGCTGGAAAAAACATGATTACACATCTTTATCCTCTGATTCTCTGGTGAAGCTGTAGCTTCACCCTCAAAAGACACGAGTCATCTGTTTTAATAAAGATGCCTGTTTAAAGTAAACAGGAAATTGGGCTTTTGATGGTGCCGCCATGTGGATTTTCTCTCTCTTTTTTTTCTTTTTTGTTTGTTTTGATTTGGTTTTTGCATTAGCAAGGCAGGTCACATCCATCCCGCTTCTAAAAACCTGAGACCTTTATTTATCCTAGTCAGTTAACCTCATCTTCCCTGGACCCTGTAATCACACGCCTGCTGACATAGTGCGTGTTTGGTGGGTGGGGGCGGAGGGCCTGTGATGGCTGCACACAGTCCCCTGCAACGGCACTTACAGAACTTCACCTCAGACTAAAGCTCATGTAATTTACATTCCTCAGATACCAGCTTACCTGAGCACAAACAGGAGGATGGAAAACAGGTGTGTTTAGTTGCAACCCTTCTCTTAATATTCCATGGTTCACATATCTGGCATTCATGTCAGAGCAAAGCTTAATTTAAAGGCCAAAGGACATGAATGTGAGATGCGCTGCCATTTCAAATCATACAGAAAAGACAGGAGGCTGCACAGTTTACACAATGGTACCATAAACTGATTTTTGCTGCTAAAAGACTGGTTTGTTGTAAGGAGAGGCGTGAGGGAAATGACAGACATGTCCACACAAACATATTAGCTCACACACACACCTTCAGTGGGCGATATCTACAGTACAGCCATGAGTGGGTGAGAATGGCATCACCACAAGGACACAGGCCTCACCACTGAGGGAACAAAGGAGCCTGTGTGAGTGTGTGTGTGACCTTCCTTCCCTCCACATCAGACTCATCTTAAAATACTGAGGCCACTCTACTGATGAAAATTGCTCCCTTTCATTCTTACTGTACGTGCATTTGTGAGGAAGTATGGGCATGGGAGCTGTGGGGGGGGGCTGGAATGATGTGGGCAGGAGTGCAGATTGATGCATGTTTTTGTCGCTGCATGTGTTTATCTGCGCATCTGACAGTGCATGTCGACTGAGAGATCATTTTACCAGCCACTTAGAGGCAAAAACAAAAAGAGGAGCGCATGCTTAAACCACCCCCATGTGAGGCGTACAGACCCATTAGCAAAAGTGAGGCGGCCATGACCGTAGATCCTGTGGTTATCAAAGGCTGCTTACGATGAGAAACCCATATGGGGAAATGGTATTTTCTTCACAGAGGACATGCATTAGCAGGACATATTTGTACCCTCTTTAGCCCTGCATCAGTTGCTTGTTTGCTGGTGAAGGGCCCCAGCATGCAGCTGCGCCGCAGAACTCCTCTGGAATGAGTTGCTGTTAATTCTGCAAGTCTGGTCTTTTTTGGCCTTGTCGATAACATGAGGAAATGTGAAATAAAGTGTTCACTTCAGTGGAGTCATGTACAAGAAGGAGAAAATTAGAGCCCGGGTTAACAATCTGCGGTACCATAAAAACGGTCTTTGTCCCACCCTGACTCTCTCTGTGTTTTCCCCCCTTCTTTCCTGCTTAATTTTGCCTCCCCTTCCGTCACTTCGTCTCTCACAATCCTTGCTTCAGTCACAGAGCTCCTACCCAGTTTGCAGTTTGGTTTGATTTAAGATGGATCATGCTCAGATGCTCAAATAGGGCACATCGAACGGCTCTGAAGTGAAAAATCTCATTCTTTGCTCCTTGACCTCAGCCTCCTCCCTCCGTTGTCACGTTCAGTCCCAGCTCTCTGGCTGCGCAAGTTTTTGTTTACCCTGATTATCAGATTTGCCTTTCTATTTATTCAACCCTATGACCCTGTTCTTTTTGGATGTGTGTGTGTCTGTGATATATGAGAAGCTTTTTTCTATTTGAATTCCTGTTGGGTTTGAACTTTTTCTAAACAAAACAAGAAAAAGAAAAACAGGAAAAGTGAAGAGGCTAATGTTTTGAAGTCTGGTCTCTTTTTTGGCACATATTTGACCATGGTTTGAGGTAATTGTAAAGAGATGCCACAAGAAGATAATTGAACAAGACACCTCATCCACCCTCACGTCAGCTTGGGTCTGAAATGTCAATATTTTGCCAGTGGCTTTTTTCCTTAGAGGATGTCAGCAAGTCTCTGAGTGTCCTTTACGTCACTGTCAGAGTCTGCAGCCCATCAGTCAGTCACTGAATCACTGCCAAGCGAACCTCAAAATCGTCCCACCTCGTCTCAGAGCCAACACAAAACCCTGCGCTGCGTTTTGTCAGGTATCATTTTTGCAGCTAGAGGTTTTTCCAGTAAAGGTAGCGGCGTCATCTGCGCCTGTTTGTTTGTTGATTTATTTATCGATCGAAATCATGTGAGACACGACTTTAAGGGCTGCAAGCAGGCTGTTGAAAAATAACTTTTACACTTTATATTTCAAAAGTAACTTCAAACATAAGGGACTTAGCTGTGGTTTTAGCCCACCACTGGCTCCAGCAGATTAGACTCTTTCCATTACCGAGTTAAATAATAGAGGCCGCACAAAATCGAGATGGGGCCGTGTTTTATAGGTGCTACCCTGCAACTTTGGCAGGGAGTCCTGTGGGTCTGTGGCTACTGTGGCAGTGAACTCTGAGGGTGGTGCAGCAGTCGGCTTTTGCAGGAAGAATTGCGGTAATGGAGGCTATTTCAGGACTGAATGAGGTCTGATTTTACGGCCTGGTTATCCGGATTGACAACCTATATGAAAAAAGCAGAAATGGAAAAAAAGGATTGTAAAACACCATTGTCTGCAGGCTTAACCACTTGAAGGCATCTAACCACTTGATTCCGCCACTCAAGGGGACACACGTGCTTTGTTTTTTTTGCACTTTCATTGACCCTCTTGAATGAAAAAAGCTCCTAAAGGAAAGAAGAGACCATAGAAGATGTGAGCTGCAGCCCTTCCTCCCCCTCTGACAACTTCTTGTAAGCAACATCCAACTTCATTAAATGAGCCTCAGTTAGTGTGTGACTATCTGCGAAACCTGGATAATAGATGTGAAACATTCTTCCTGCGGACCTCTAATGTCTGATGTGGTTTTGATATGGAAATGGATACTGTTGGGGGAAAAAGGGGAACCAGACTTCTGTTACAGCCAGCTGTATCCCCCCAGAAAAGAACTCTGTAACCCGCTACATCTGGCCTGTTTGGGCCTGGTCTTCGCCTCTGTTCTTACTATACTGCCATTAATAAGTACCACAACAGTAATGGCTACCAGCGCACTGTGGAGCGGAACCAGATTGTGTATTAATCGTCCACCATTTCTGTCAGGTTTTGTTTGTAGACTCTGGAAGGCTTCTGCAACCTTGTCAGTGCTCTATCTGCAGCCTCCATTTTTCACATGTGTTCGTGCCTGTATGAATTAGTTTTTGTGCATAATGCTGTACATGCATAAACTTGTTTTGTATAATTTCATTAGAGTGGAAATATTGCTCACGCACTAAGCCTGTTTTGCTGTCCCCAGTGCCCAAAGCATATAATAAAGATGGAAGGAAGCTCTTTATGTCAGCCCTCTGTGAGGAAGCAGTTGCCTGTAATTATAGCTGCTTTTCATCCCTCGTAGCAAACACAACAGATAAGTGTTCTGGTGTGACCCGGCAACTGGTTTCGTAGAAACTGTTTGTTTGTAAAGTTGCTTGTTTCTTGAAATCACGTGATCGAAGCCAAGCACTCTTTATTTTTCTGTCACCCCTCTTTTCTTGGTGTATCAAGCGCCTTTGAAGCTACAATGTGGAAGTCATTAGCCACATATCCCAACAAATATAATAACAGAGCGATTAGCTGTCTCCCAGCAATCCTTTGCTGTTTTTCTTTTTTTATCTCATTACTGGGGTGGTGCTGTATTCTATGAGCGCAGGGCTTGGTCGAGGGCGAGTCCTCCTCTTTCCTTTCCCGGACTTTTTCTATTTGTAGATCTGCATGTATTTTATTGGAGGCTTTTCCCCCCCTTCTCTCTGTGTCTCATGCGGTGGTGGTTCTGTTTCCCATCACGGCCTATGATGAAACCACAAGAAAGCTCAGGCCCATGAGACGAGAGCTCAACAGTTGCTTGGAGACAAGGAAAGGGGTGTGAGATAGGGTCAGGGGGCGTTTTTGGAGGGGAGTTGGTCCAAATTGGTGATGGTCCAATCAGTGGATGAGCTCTTAATTTTCTCAAGGACAGGAGTGAAGTGATGATATCTAATCAGCTTCAAGGTAAAATGGGCTTTTCGCTTTAGTGTGATAAATGTGTGGGCCTCTGCGGGGATTGTAAATGGTCCATTCATCTTTACGATGGCCTCCCGTATCTCTGGGTCTTTGCAGATCTTGCAGCAACTTCCCACTAAAACCACAAGCAAATGGTGCCTTGAAACCACATAGACCCCTCAAACCCCCCTATTTTTCTAACAGTGGCAAAGTGCTGCCATATTTACCATCTAATCCTGGAAACCTAACTTGGCCACAGCCGGGCGGAATGATTGCCAGCCGCGACCTGTTCCAAGCAGACCATGTGCAGACAAGCTATTCTTCATCCTGAAACTCAAGAGCAAAGTTTCCTCAAGGAGGAGAAAAGTGAGGAGGCATTCACAAAGTCATTGGTCTATTTTTTCTGGGTTTTTTTTTTTTGTTAATACAGTGCAACGCTGCAAGCAGCCAACCTCAGGCATTTCAATACCTGCTCTTTTTGAAGAGAAGACATTTGAAGGACGTGGGCTCATTTGGGATGCAGTCTGTTGCCCTGCCCCTGCCTGATGTTATCCTTTTTGACTGGGACAGTCATGATTGCTTTTGGGGAGCAGTGGCTCAGTGTTGTGACTGTGCTGCCGCCAAGCTCTCCTTAAGAGTGTTTCCTTGTCTTTCTCTCAGCTGGAGTTGCTCTCAGCTCACAGAGGAATGTGAAAACAATGGAAATTCATGATATCATTTTTACCTTTCCAAATCAGTATACAAGTTTATTAGACATCTTGCCAATTTGCCAAATACCATCACTGTTGACCATCCAACTGCAACTGTTACTTACTGATTTGTAAAGTTGTCTACTCTTTGCTGATCAGTTGCATCTGCTCGCAGGTGCATATATTGAAACCTGAGAAGTGAGGATTAGTTAACATGCCCTGTCTGTCCTCTGGCTGTAATCCTGATTGTAACTTGTTTCCTCCACCCGTCTTGTATATGTCTTATGTAAGGATGGCAAGAGCATGCCCCCTGTTGTTCTCCATTAAACTGTTTTTTTAATCTTTTTATTTTATGGAGTCGTGTTCAGCCTGAGCCGCTCTCAGGCGGATTTACGATCTGCTCGTGGATATCCTTGCATGCCAAGGCGGTATTAATTTGCAAAGAGAGAGGGGAGTCATTTACAAACAATAGAGTGGCATCATGATTGCAGGAACCTGACACCCCACAGGTCCTCGCTGCTGCTGAACTCGTGTCAGCCAGACGATGGATGGCTGATAAGCTTGACTGAACGACGCAGCCAAAACAACCTTAATTAAAAGCTGACACACTGAGAACAGCCGGGGCCTCTGATTTACTCTAAAATTAAGTGTTTGCAGTGCTCATGCGGTGGATTCAAGAAGCTGGAATGCATGTTTGCGTGCAAGCTAACAGCATGCTCAGAAATATGGGAAGTCAATTGCTAAACACATGAAGCTTTTACAACGTTTGGTTTTTACATGTACTCAGATAATCTAATAGCTCCAAGAGGTTTTCTTTTGGAATTCATAGCTCTCAAACATATAGGGATATAACTCCTCACATCTTTTTTATCGTCATTATTGATGATGCCCAGCTCCTCTGGATCCTTGAAACAACCTCAGAGCATTAGAACGGAGCTGGCAACACACCACACAAATCACATTACAGGCTTGTGAAGCTGAGGGACCCCCAAGGAAATGTTTGTCTCTTAGTTGAAGGTTGAATGACAGAGAAGACGAAAGCAGCAGTGGAGAAGAAAAAAAGTAGAAGATGGTGAGAAAGGAGACCAGATGATAAGACACAAAAGAGGAAGTTGGGAAACCTTGGATTCACAAGAGAATGAGAAAGAGCGACGGAGAGCAGCTGGCTCGCCAACGGGTATAATGACTGTCATATTGCAATGTATTAGCTCATACTCAGTCCAAACAGCTTGACTTGATAAAAGGGGCTGGTCATTGGCTAACCACATACATAGCAACAAGACCCCATGGAAAAGAGCCAAACAAGCAAGCATTGTTCTTTCACTATTAACGTTTAATTGACAGGCACAAAACAAAGCGTACAGTACAAAGAGTTTTGTTCACACATTTAATAAGAACAACACACACATACACACTTTGGGAACTTCAAACTGGTGTCCTAGTGGTATTTGTTGCATCTGTAAATCATACATAGACAATGAAAAGCTGTTAAAAATCCCTATTGGTTACGGTGAGAGTCAGGCACACCAATTATAAGCACCTGCAGCATGAGAAATCATAACAGCCAAATAAAATATTGATGTTGTCCACAGTAATGCAATCAAAAGAGGAATTTAGTTGTAGCTGTAAAACATCTTGATTCTTTGAGAGGAATCCCCCAAGGCTCAGCACGATGACTGGTGACGGCTCATCAACCTTCCATCAGACTTTTGTTTATTTGAATTCCCTCTTTCAGAGAAGAAAAGCCTTTCACCAGCCATTGTTTTGCTTTGGGAACCTGATGGCCACATATGGTTGTTATACACTTCCAAATTCAAGCCATACTTTCTTTTGCTATATGTCTGTGGGGCTTTTTCCCCTCCCACATGCTCATGTCTTAGTGTTAATTGAAACAACACTTTTATTGATATTTCTTTAACGCTTTTGGCCAGAGCTTAGAAATGTATGGTGTCTGGGCAAATGATACAATTATTCCAAACTAATCGTTTATAATCATTCCAAAAACATTTTAGTAGCACATTAGCATCTCTCATAATCCAGGAGGTTGCCTTTTATACACTGGTTTGAAATCATAACTGATGTCTAAACCCTTACTCTAAACATCAGATTGTGACATATTTCTTTTAACCTATTTGGCTTCTCTTTTTCCAGAGTGTTACACTGCCAACGGAGAGGACTACAGGGGCTTCCAGAACCAGACCAGCCTGCATGGCGGTAAACCCTGCCTCTTCTGGAATGAGACCTTCCAGCACCCTTACAACACTCTCAAATATCCTAATGGGGAAGGAGGTCTGGGCAGCCACAACTACTGCAGGTGAGCGTCTGTTTCAGACCTGAAAGTTCACTCTTAATGTAACTGAGTTGTATTGGTTGCCCACACACTCGCACTCAACATCAGTTTTCAGATCACACCAACGTTTCATCCCTCTTGGGCCTTCGTCAGGATTGTTTTGAAAATACTTTAGGTCAGCTGTGTTTTTAAAAAGATAATGCTCAGCCCAGTTTGTGTACACAGTTGTAGCAACATTATTCCGCAGAGGGAATGTCTCCTGTTAATTGATAACGTGTGCTAATCGTCATAGAACATTAAACAAATATTACATATCTACAGAATGAAAACACTGGCCTTGCAGCTTTCAAAAAGTATTTCAAATCATAATAATATGACCTGCTTACATCTTCTGCCCCAAAACTTCTTAGAGCATAACATTACAAGTGATTTGCGGTCAAAGGGTCACGAAAGCCCTTTAAGGGACTGAATATAGGACAGTAAGGTTTACTAATGGAACAAACACTTGGCCAGTGATTTTAATCAGAGCTGAGGTGCTTACTCTGGCCATACCAATTCACAAAAGTATGTTTTGTTATATTTCAGAAATGTGAAAATAAACCAAATTGTGTGGCCCTAAAGCAGTGGTTCCCAGTACTTTCTTTTTTTTGTGATCCCAGTCTGATGCAAAGCACAACAAACTCTTTTGAGGCCTGAGGAGGTTAAACAGTTTTACAGAAAAGTTAAATACAGATTAGAAGATGCTTAAAAAAGTACAAAAAAATACAACTTTTTGTATTTGGTATATTTTTTATGAATCAGTTCATGAACCCTTGAGATCGGTCTTATGATTCCTTAAAGGAGTGCTGGACACCAGTTAAATGAGATTGGATATGAGGCTATTGTCGGCAGCTGGCTACGTGACCAAAACACCAATAAAGAAAAAATTAGCCTGCCTCTGTCCAAAGGTCACAAAAACCTCTTACTAGCACATCTGGTGCCAAACAATTAGCCCATTGTATTTCACCTTTCCTCAGAGGTCAAACTCATCTCAAAGGGCAGCATGATTTATTGTTGATCCATTAATAGGCAGGACTGTAGCCTGGTTCTTATAGCACCTGTGGTGGTTCTGGAGCACAAATAATGCTGTAGTGGCTCACAGCATTGGGCCGTTATCTCTACTTCTTTCATTTGTTTGTGGTAGTTTTGATATAATTTGAAACCAGGCTATCTCAGACTTCCTGATGCTTCTGTATAAGTGACCTTTGGACACACCAGCCCTTGACTTTCTGAATAATTTAGAGCTGGGTTGTTGTCGTCCCATAAAGGCCTTGAGCACAGAGGGCCTGTACAGACATTTACTTCTGAATATTTTAAAGAGAGCGTTTACCCCTGTCATCACAAGGGTGCAAACATGCGCAGAGTTTATGTAAGCAAATCTCCTTCCCCCTTTCCCTGGAATGCAGTGGACGCAGTGGCTTTGGGTGTCTAGAAAGCCATTTCTAACTGTCAGTCACACTCCAAGAACAACTGTAAGCGTTGCATGCACATAAGTCAAACTTGTGTATTTTCAGAGTCAGTTGAAATTGACAGAGATGTCCAGAACAGTGGCTTGGCCCTGATTTCCTGGCCAGAAGAAAGAGAACAACCCTCAACCCTCCAACCTCCTTAGCCAAAAGCCTCTGAAACATTTCTCAAAGCCACAGTTGTAAACTCATAATGCAGCAATGCTTTGAAGTGGCACTGGACAGATTTGTTTTTACTTGAACTGGATGGTATTTCAGATGATTTATGAGTTGGATATATGCAGATTATTGAGGTAAGCATTCCCTGCGCATTAGGAGTGTGTTATGTCTAACAAGCAGTCCACAATGTATGCCATGTATTTTTTGATTTGGCAGTTTTCTTGGCCTGTCATGTACAGCCCCAATTTCAACAAAGTTGGGGGACACAGTGTAAAATGTAAACAAAAACTGAACACAATGATTTGCAAATCTTATAAACCAATGTTTTATTCACAGTAGAACAGAGAAAACATATCAAATGTTGAAAGTGAGTGTGAAAGTAAACATCTAAAAAAGGTTGTGACAGGGCCATGTTTGCCACCCTGTAGCATCTTCCCAGATGTTTACAGACAACAGTTCTAGCTGCTCGACAGTCCTGGACCTATTATATTTTGTGTATCATCATGCACCAAATGTTTTTAATTAGTGAAAGGTGTGGGGGAAAATTTTACCAAGAGACCAAGTTCCTTTCTGAGAAGACAAGATGAGTTTATTTTGTATCTTGCAAGAGAGAACAACAATATTTATACATGCCTGTGGGTGTGCAAATAGAGACTTTCAGTTGGACATTTGCGTGGTAGAGATAAGGGCCCACAACATCAGTTGCTAGAATACTCATTTCTGTACCAGAACCCTGCCCAGGGGTTCTGTCAGTTTACAGAACTAGTTCTTTCTGTTATCATGTCAGTTACTCTTATCACATGCTGAACCAAAGGGTGCAGCTCAGAAGAAAACAACTGACAACTTAAAATGTTCCAAAGGGCAGCAGGCAGCACAGTCCTGTACCTGGACTTTATCTACTATGAAGCCATGCTGTTGTAATAGTTGTATCTAATAGATATGTATGTGGTTTAGCATTGTCTTGCTGAAATATGCAAGGTTTCTCTGTAACAGATGTCATCAGGATGGGAGCATATGTTGCTCTAAAACTAGTATATACCTTTCAGCGTTGATGGTGCCTTTCCAGATGTGCAAATTGCCAGTGCATAAACGTATGCGGGTGCATTAATGCCAATGGCACTAATCAGAGATCCAGGCTGGTAAGAAGCTGGATGGTCCTTCTCCACTGCAGCCTGGAGGACACAACATACGTGATTTTTAGAAAGAATTTCAAATTTCCTCCTTAGCTCAGTTCATTATAATGTCGAAGCTTTGGTCCAGAGAAGAAGTGTTCCCGAGCCCATGCGGTGATTTCCATGACAGAATCATGCCTGTCAGTGCTGCCTCAGGGCCCGGAAATGACGTGCATCCAGGATTGTTTGTCAAGTCAACTTTTTTGAGACGTGTTGCTGCCATCAAATTCAAGATGGGCCAACATTGTTCATGAAATTGTAAATTGTCACACTTTTGATGTGTTTACTATGTTCTTTCGTAAATTATATAATGGTTTATGAGGCTTGCAAGTCATTACATTTTGTTTTTATTTCCATTTTATACAGGGCCCCAACTTTTTGGCTTTTAGGATTGTAGCTAGCAGCTTTTTGGAGCTCACTGGCTGCTCATGGCTTTGCTTTTTTTACCCAACAGAGGGATTTCTGTCCCCTCGAGCTGAAGCTGCTGCTATTCTCAGACTTTTTCAGACACCCTCCTTGTAAGTAGTCACTCATCAGCGGAACCAAAGTGGCCACTTCATTGTTAGAAAAAGAGGGATGGCATTTATGGCATGTCTGCACAAGGTCATTCGTGTCACTGTTTGCACATTCTATGATCTATTGGCAGACAAGGGGTATCCCGCTGCACAGAAGGATGTATAAGGTTCGATTTGTTTGATCACAGAAAGCTGGCTCGTGAGATGGATTTTACCCAATTTGGATTGCAAATCTCCTGATAAATTTGCAATTCAAATTAAATCCAAAGTTTCCTTTAAACCCCTTTAACCTTCAAAGTGTCTCTCATCTTTCCCCCTCATCCATGTCTCTCATCTGAGGTTTAGGTTTTTGTTGATGCAACTGGCAATCTGTAGGCAAAACGGAGAAGTAAAAGAACAGAATCTAGACAGAGGGGTAGTTTTAGCATGCCCAATCCTGAGACTAGTTGTGGTTGTAAATGATGAGAGGATAGGCCAGGGCACAGGTGGATAATGCCAAGCCAGAGCCCGGGAACCACAGTCTGTCTTTACTTTAGCACACATCTCTATGCTTGCATCAGAGGTGGAAAAGCTTAGAAAAATGGGATTAAAAACAGATTTTTGTCCCATCATTGACGTTACTGTGGTTGTAATTTTTTGTCGAGAGGGCACAAGAGTGATACTGAAGAAAGAGAGCTAACAGCCCCCACATTTCATCTTTATAGCCTGCTATAAAATACCCCAATGAAAACAGGGAAAAACTGGGCAGAGGGGAAATGTCACATTATTCCCCTGCAAAGAAAAGAGCAGAGAGCCTCAGGAAAAGGACAAGAGCTCTCGTGTCTAAACTTAGACCTAGTAAGGAGTGAATGTGTCAATATTAATCATCATCATGGTTTGATTGAGAATTCACTGCAGATCATGAAAAAGAGGTAAATGATCTTCATCTGAAGCTGGAGTTTCTCTGCAACCGTTATGCACTTCTGTATTTAAACAAGACTTTTTTTTCACCAGTCCTTAGTTGTTCTTTGATAATTTCTTACTACTTTATGCGATTCATAAGATAATTTGATAAGAACATCATATAAATCAAAATTCAGATTTATGTTGGATTTATCGTTCCATCCAATCTACTGTTCCTAAAGGCTGATGTTGGACTCCCTCCTTGGTGCATTAGTATGAGGGTGTGAAGTGCATGATGGTTTGGTGGGTGGTTGAATGGCTTTGCCAGCCATTTGATGCCTATTTATATGCAGGTGTGTATGTATTGTAGAATTTATGATTGTTCACTACGGCGTCTAATGCTTTTCCCTTACATAGATGAGATAATGGAAATGCCAAAGTGAGTAGTGTTCCCCAAGTTGATTGTAATTGAATCTCTGTGATGTCAGGTTCAAATTTGAGGTCAGGCAAGCTGCAGCCAAGTCACCCTGTGGTTGTATGTGTATGTGCAGTGATCCCAGGGTGCTGCTTTGTTAAATTGAAGAAGTTAGTCAGTGTCCAGTAAGCAGATTGACTGTTCGGTGGGTAAGCATCAGCCATTATAGTAAACACCAAAACTGTTGAAGAAGGAAACTTTGTGAAACGACATGTTTCCCTAAAGTTTCTGTGATTGCAGAGTTTGTTCTCATTGCAGTTTGTTCTGGATTATGAACCTGTCATATTCATATTATAACCCAATTATTTTATCTTTGTTTGATGTAACGGACAACCCAGAATATTACATTGAAGCACATGATGTTAAATGTCTTCTGTGACAAATGCAGGTACATCACCGTTGTATTAGCAGAATATTTAAGTTTCAGTGTTTACATGACCTGAATTATGCTTTTACTGCATAAACAGATGCTGATTGTTTCCAGTTTATAATTCACCAAAATACAGTTGTAGCAATAAGCTTAAGATTTCACAAAAGCTCCTACTCCTCATGTTTGTTTCATGATTCCACAACATGAAGAATAAATTTGATGAGGAAAAGTCTGTAAAAGGTGGTTCAGATTGTAGAAAAAACACCAGATGAAAAACTAAAGAGCTTCGGGCTGATATGAAGCAATCTGGAGTTGGTCCCATGCTGCAACACTCCACACTTAACCTTATAGGGTTCCATGACAAAGGCCGAGGCGGACACTATTGTTGAGAGGAAGGCACTAAAAAGTCATTTTACAAAAGTTCACAGTTTGACACCAACGTAGAACTCTTTGGCAGTGCATTGCTTTGTCTATAAATGAAGAGACAAGGACCGTAGGGGAGGCAACACCCTACTTTAGTTTAACAGTGTCGGGTTTTATCATGCCGTGGGACTGTTTTGCTCCCTCTAGTATAAAAATACAAAAAGTCTGATTATAGTTAAATGTGTTATGCAGTGTCAGAAGACTAGAGGCAAAATTCCTGGGTCTTTCACCTGGATAACAACTCAATTTACGCATCAACTAGCGCAAATCAATGGTTGATAAGGAAAAAATAAACAGCACAGCAATTAGTCCTGATCTAAATCCCATTTTACCCCTTTGGACAGAGCTGGAATCTTCCATTAGAGAGAAAGACATAAAAGAGCTTGAAGACGTAGCAGCTGAGGTGTGGCAGATAAAAGATTCTTATTGTTGGCAAAGGCTCAGTGACTAATTAGTAAGTTTGAAATCATGTGACAAGGAGAAAATTCTCACTAGCACTGGATAGACTCTTGGTGCAAGTGTGAACCAAATGTATTGCCATCATTGCTGATATATTTCAAAGCTGAATCAGAATCCAAAAGTAAATTGTCTTGAGGTATGAATTGTGATGTGAGTTTTCTCAAACCATAATCTTTTGTTTTATCCAGAACTTTATACACCAGTGAGATGACCGAGAGTTACTTTTATTATTTTTTGCGAGCTTATGCAAGTCCAAACTGTAGTAAGGCAACGACTTGTAATCATTTTACTTTCTGCCGAGACAAGAACCATTTACTAATGAGAACAGTAATGGAGATTGTTTATCTGGATAGATACTGTTGCTCCTTCATAGTATCCTGATGGAGCCAGAAATCTCAGACACATTTATTAAGTTCTGAGCATATTAAACTAACATTACAAGACTAGAGACCATTAGTGGCGAGGTGAGAGAAAAAAATCTTTGTAGTTAATACCACAGTGATTCTTCAAACACATCATTCAGGGGACACAGTGCTTACCAGCAAACACATGACTCTGTAACATTAAAGCCTTGCATTTAACACAAGTAGACAAGGGACAACAAGAGACAGTAGACTAAATCAGCCACTGAGCCTTCCTCAATACGTGCATTCATCCTGCACAGCAGCAGAGAGCAGTTGGCATGTTCAATCATCCAAGTCAATTAAAGAGTCTTCTCTCAGGCAGTAAATTACCCGACTCTGATCTGCTGTTGACCTCAAATCCCAATCCAGACAGGCCTCTCACCACCACTTTGCAATCAGCATTTCTCCTCCTACCAATTCTGCAAAATGAGGGAAGTTTAGCTTTCATCTTGTTTTCACATGTCTACTAGTTGAACTAAACAAAAGTCAGCCGAGACTCTCACTAAAGGTTTGTGTCATATAAAATGTTATTGCATGTTATTCCCAGAATTTGCACAAATAGTGCGATGTAAATGATTTTTAGGTTTTTATATGTGACTTTGCAGTGCCAGGCATTTTAAAGCTCATCATAAATTCGGGGATTAATGTAAAGCAAAGCGTTTGAAGAGCGGCCAGCTGAGAACAGCTGTTTTTCTCTGTGCTCAGATGGGAGCCACTCCTGCCTTCAAAAGCAGGGCTGGAGAGCCTGTGAGGCAAAACGCAATGTGGCTATAATTGGCTGTGTACTGAAGTGTGTGGCTCACTCTGAGCAAAATTAGTCAATCAGCGTAATTGTGCCAATTAAGTGTCCAAACATCTTCTGTGATCTACCTCTGGGTATGGGAGTGTTTCAACAAGCTCTTCAACTCAGAGCCAAGCAGGCCTTCACTGACACACAGGGAAGGGAATGCAACCCCCCTTAAATCCCTACACACACACACAAAGTGGCAGGGACTTTTATCTCTCTCCACAGGGACTGCATCTTTTTTCTGTGCTGCAGGGTTAAATGAATGAATTTCTATCCATCGAAGTCCGTTCTTATCTGCGGTGGCACCTCAGCTAATATGAGAACTGTCTGCTTTCCGCCATCTGTTCGACAGTCCCTGCCCTCACACGCACACAACACACTCACACCTCAGGGCAAGATTGACTATGTTTCGTGGGCTTCCCTGTTCGTTTTTAGCCATGTGGATGATGTTCCCATGCTTCTTTTAAATGGGTGTGTGCAGGTGTGTGTTCTCGAGAAAAATGAACCCTAAAGAGAGCTCAGACAGGATGTGCGCATCACATGAATTACTGATCAAAAAATCTGTTGGGTCAGGCATGGTGGTCTGCGTAGAATGTTTTTTTTTTGTAATTTATGTCTACCTCCTTAGAGAATAGTTAAGAAAGTTTACTAAATTACAAAAGTGTCTATCTTATTTTTGGAAACTTTTTTTACAAAAGGACTATAATGTGTTGATCGACATAAAAGAGAGAAGGGAAGAGAGAAATGGAGTGTTTTGATGGTTTTGACCAGTTTTCAGCCATTTCAGGAGACTCTGGCTAAACAAACAGGTGTCCTCCTCATATCTTAGTGGAGAAACATATAGATCTAGGCTCACATTACAGCATACAGATTTACTGCAAACCAGGCTGGCTTCTTGTGAACACTGAAAAATTAAAAAGTACAAAATTAACTTTTACCAAGTTAAACTGTCGATAGGCTGCAAGAAAGAGAGAGCAGTAACTGTCTGTGAGATGTCGAGAGTAAAAGCTTTAAAGCGTTTATACTCGAGTTGAAGCCGCCAGAAAGTCGTTCACAGCATCTTTGTCAAGGCTTCATTCTGAGCCTGAAAGGAGAGGAGGAAACTCAGGATCGTGTTTTTGATCGGAGAAGAAAAGAATTGGAAACGCCCTTCACAACTTTGCACACAAAAAGCGAAATGGGATAGTGCAGTGCTGCAGGGCTTTTTCATGATGCTACAATGAGGTGTGTCATAAGAGAAAAGGTTTCTAGCAATCATAGTCAGGACTGAAAAACAGGGGATGTCATATAAGAAGGCTTTTTTTTAGTCAACCAGGAGCTTATTTTTACATCTCTCAGTATATCTTGAAACTGAGCTTAAAGAGCTGAAACAGCACGAAGATGAGCTTCCACTACTCACTATGGCTGCTTTGATTTACAGCTATTTAGAAGTTGCCACAAGGGTCCTGATTTACAAAGTTGGATGATTACCCTGGAGATATGGAGCCTGCACAAAGCTTATTGGTATTTCTATCTTCAATTCTGCTCCTCATTGCTTTTGTAAGTGAAACTGAAAAGGAAAAGCACCAAGGGGCCTGTCAGCCTTATTATGATGGGTTAAAAGTGCCGCGGCCTCAGACAAAAGCACGGCCCCATCACCCGGCTCTTTCTAGGTCTGTGTCTGGCCCAGAACAAAGAGCCTTCATCCTGACTTCCAGCCAGACTATTTGGTTTGGCCCTTGACTGGCATGCTTCCAGAGTGCAGAGGAAGAAGCTAAACCAACAAGCGCTATAAGGGGGTGTTACTCAGGATGATCGACACATCTGAAATAATCTCCCTCTGAAACACTGTTGGATATTTGGCTCTCTGCAGAGAGGATTTAAGTTGGTAGCCGGACTTTGTTTTATGTTTTTGCCTCAGTATCCCTACTATGATCTGGTCCTCCCCTTCTGCCTTTCTCTCTCTTTTAACCTTCATCACCTCTCTAACAGACCCCCATGACCTAATCTAGTCTACAACAGACAAGTGTGTAGCCACAAGCCCTTTTTACACAGGGATTGGACTTCATTGTTGCAAAGAAGATGCCCTCCCTATGCTGCCATTGCTTGCCTTTGCTCATTCATACAGACTAAAGAGAAGTGCAGTAGAGGCAAATCCTGTGGGTTTTGAATAGAATATCACAGTTACAAAATATGCAGCCATCTGAAGTGGTGTGCTCAGGTGAGCCAGCTCTTACATCAAATGAGCTCTTAGCATTGTGGAAAGCTCCAGCTCCACAGCTACATAAACATGCTTCTCATATATTATTGCTGATGTCTTTCCTCCTTGGCATTGTGTTAACAGTGGCTGTATCTCACCCTCCTACTACCTTTGGAAGCAGTACTTAGTACTGTACTTATCTTTTCACACACTGTTTGTGCATTACAGTTCATTTTTGTTAAATTGATAATAGCACTACTCACCTGAAGATGTGTTTTCCTAATTTTTGGACCTGGTAAGGACCAGATGATTCTTACATTAAGTCCTTAGAGAGGGACAGCTTAGTTTTCCATCTGACTGTACCTGCATCTGCACATCACATAACTTTTGTAGATATTTCCATCTCCTCTAATGTTGTCGCTGTCTTGGGGGAAAAACAAATTGAGCTGTCTCATATCAAATATACTTTGGACCAACAGTTAAACATCTGAAGACATTCAGTTCATCATCACATTTACTTTCTCCCTAACTTTTACCCCTCTGCTCCTGCAGGAACCCTGATGGGGATGTTCAGCCGTGGTGCTACATCGCTGATCATGAAGACGGGATCTATTGGAGATACTGTGACATCCCTACATGCCAGAGTAAGAGGCTACCATTCCTTTCTCACCTCCCTCTCAGCTTCTCTCCCCTTCCATGCCCTCTGGTGCATACTGCGGGCACACGGACCAGCCATTTTCAGTGCTATGCTCATCTTCCTGCCTGCCATGAATAGCTTTATAGACTGTATGGCTTGTACACAGCTATTATCATCTAAAAAATGTCTCTAATTGCCTTGCGTCACCCCTCCCCCTGTCATGTCTGGGCTTGCCCTTACTTTAATAAAAGTTGTCAGTCATTGCCTGTTTGTGTGAGTTGATTAGTTTCCCCTTTGGCTTTGTTGCTTGTTTTGACATGCTTTTTGATGCAAATAATTTTGTGCGTCTACCAGTTTGTAGTTGCTTTTTTTCACATGTAGGTGTGAGAGTGTCCTTGTCCAGTAATTCCTGTGTGTGTGGTGGACTATTTACACAGAGAGATTTGGTGCCTCGGTGTGTCTTACCAGTTTGGCACAAGCTCACAACGAGTTGCCTGTGATAAATCCCATTACTTTCATTCCCTCCAGCTTTTTAATCACTGCCATTGAAAACAGATCAACCTACTGTGTTTTTGATGCCAAAGATCAAAATATTTGCGCAACAGGTTCAGATGCAGGGATTTTCTGCAAGCATGTACTGAAAGTGGCACACATTGCTTACGTTTTACTTCAGTTCATTTCAACACTTTTTATTTAATCTGCACTTTTATAGTGTTTTTATAGAGCAACACTACTAAAAGATTGGTGTTGCATTTTTTTAATAACTAACATATTCTAACTGTAAAGCGAGGCAGAACGTAACTTTTGTTTATTTTAAGTTAATATTTTACTTTCCTATTCAGTTATGAATACATTCCATTTTACGATGTAATCAACCTCTGCATTTTGGCTTTCACTGTGTCTGTGTTGACATTTCCCTCCATATTCCGTCTCTCGCTCCTCTTCTATTATTTCTGCTGCTGATTTGTGCATTTTTTAATGTATTATGTATATGTGTAATAGGAAAGCAACAACAACAAATTTGCACAGTGCGCAGTGTTTTTCACACTTGAAAACACCGTACACCGTACTTAGAGAAGTAAGTTAATTACATAATTAGCCTTTGAATTGTTTTTAGGCTTAAATTTGATATGTTATTAAGGGCTTCTGTGAGTGACATGAGAGTGCCCTCGCCAAATAACTTCCTCATGCTCTTAGTTCGTCCTTTGGACGTCACTTCTGGCTACAGCAAACCCAACATGACCACAGTCAAATGGTGAACCCAAGGATTCAGAATGGTTGTTCTCAAACCAACGAGAGGCATCATAGTGGTTACGTCCATTTTTTTCTGTTCTGTATTTGATGTTTTCCCAGTGCTTACTTGGGTTTTGGGTGCCCCTGCTTCCTCCCGCAGCCCAAAGACATGCTGGTTGGGTTGAATGGCGACTCTAAAAATATTATTGACCTTGTCTCTTGCCTAATGGGTATGTGGGAATTTAGCTGTAATACTTACTGAAAGTTAAATCAAAATAACTTTATTTATCCATTTTTTAATTTAATTTATTTACAAGCACCAGTGCCTGACAGGTGTCAAATTCTAGCCAGAGCTCATAGAGAGTGAAAACAACTAAGAAAATATGTGGTTAAGCATAAGAAACAATTTCCCAAATTAATAGTTTGTAAGTAATTAGAATTAGGCCGCAGGTTAGCTGAGGCATTGAGGAGTTTGATAGACGCAAAGCCTGATATGACTCACATGGTAGAAAATTTTTTAACTTGAGGAAAACTGGTAGACAGTAGTAATCAGACAGCTCAGTGGCAACACTAAAACTTAGAGTTTATCATTGCAATAGGCCTCAAGATCATCCCAGTCCAAGTGGTTGCACCACCATTATCCTGTCTGAATAGCATACTTGACTGAAGCTTGATGTTTGAATGGTTCAGGAGCCATTAGACCAGCTAATAATGCCTGTTGGCTGCATGGCCTGTGCGTGTCTGCAGGAGCCATTTATCCATGGTATTTTTTGCATGTTTATGTGTGTTGAAGCTTGTATACATCACATACTGACCTAATTCATAAAAACGTCCTTTTAGAGCAGTGTGTCAAGCAGAACATCTCTAACCTTTGTGGTTTGGGTGCACAGAGAGGAGAAGCAAACACTACCACCATCTCTTATCTTTGATAAAAGATGGTGGCAGGTTTTTGTTCCACAAAGGTTTGCCATGTGCTAGTTCAGCTTTATTTCTACCTAGAATCCATTACTCTGAAGCGTGTGTATCATATGTGGTACCTTTAGTCCTGAGAACTTTGCCCATATCAAATTCCGTCTTACATGATTGTTCCCTTCTTTGTTTTGGTCCTAAATGATAAGAGTCCTGTAATGTAAGGATATTAGATGAAGTTTGCTCTGAGCGAGGCATCCAGTGTCATGAAAACACGCTTTTTCAGCGGGGATGGTTTTCTCCCTGCAGGAAGCTTTCAGACACAAATGTTCTGTCTCATCTATTGTGAAACCACAATCGCCACGTGGTGCCTCACCTTCTGGCACTGCCTGTTCTCAATCTGCTGAATTTAAAAGCTTCAGCTGCCAAATGAATGCTGATGCTCTCTCCGTGCCAGGCTGAGAAGCCTGGAAAACACCGTGGTGAGCCAGAGAAAGGGCAACAGTGGTCTTTGTTTTAATTTAGTCTGGCTTTTGTTTTGTCTATATCTTCGTCTTGTCTACTTTTTTTGCTTATGTTTAAAGTTGCGAGGTTTAGTTGCCACTCGCCAAGGCACCTGCCACAACCTGCCAACAGTTCATCTGCTATATAGCTGGGTTCCCTTCAAGGGTCATGCCACCCTAGTGACAGTGGCACACCCTGGTGAAGTACACACTGCCAGGGAGGTCACACGAGGCCAGGAACACACAGTCTGACAGTGTGGATTAGTGCGTAGGTCTCTACATTTGTTGATCCTGGTAATCTCTAATGGCAGCAGTTCTCATGGGGTGGAAGAGTCTAAACATTTCAAAAAGGCATGCGGTCAAAATGCTTCGTCTGCTATACAAATTGACATTTCCACGGTAAATGATGGCCTCTCATTCTCAGACCTATAAATGCACAGCGAAGCGTGTCCTTGTCATGAGTGTCATTGTTTTTTAGAGTTCAGTTTTTGGACCAACTTTGCTCTGTTAAAAACATTTCTAAAACAGTTCATGTCACAAGTTCCTTTCAGTTTCCACTAATCATTTAAGCTGCACTAAGAAATGAAAGACTCAGATGTTATGGGTACTTTTTGACAAATTCATTATGCTTCTGCATTTTATTCAGACTTTAGTGTGCAGACCAGAGTCAGTTTTCTGTTGTCAGATGTAGCAATGAGTTGCATTTAAATGAAAACTTGTTGTTGGATACTTCCGTTGCATGCAGTTTTAGCTCAATTTGCTCTGATTACTGATCACAAGGTGGTGAACAACTTTCTCTTGAGATTTTAGGGAAACAGTCCAAATCTAACTGCTACAACAGCCACTTGCTGCAATATTAAAGCATTGCTCTGCTGCATGTTTCTGTCTCTGAGCTGTGATGTTCTGAAATACTTGTTTGTGTGACAGTGGGATGGAGTTCTCCCTGGAGCGTTTCTCACTGCAAAGACATTTTGTTTTGGTGTGGCTCCTCTACGCTGACATGCATTAACAACATACCGTGACTGAATTTGACTGACAGAGTGAAACTGTCAGTTCTCGAGCGTTTGCCAAGACAAAGTTTCTTTGATCTGCACATTGACAGTTCATCTGTCAACAGATTATAACCAAGAAAAACTTGTTGTGCCACAGCTCTCTCCTGCACTAGAGAAATGTGCAGCAGCTGTGAGTGTTACCCATCTCACTGGACTAAACAACAGCATGTTGTGTATGGCATTTCATTGCAAAGATAATCATAGATGTTAAATCCAGGAATGATTGCAACTGAGCCCACCTGAACTGCCCATTTTCTGAAGTATATATATTATACACAGTATGTTTTTAATAATAGAATCTAATGCCATGTTAACTTGACTCTCTTTATGTCAGATGTTGTTACTTTAGCTAATAATACCATCTGCGATGGGTGATTAGTTTCATTATCTGTATGCCACAACTCCCTCTTGCTTGGTGTTATTTTAAGACTCTTATAGAGCTGCCACCAGGTTTGATTCTGAACATTAAACCATCTCGGATACCTCACTTACAAAACGTTCTGCTCTCATATATATCTTTACAATTATGATGAAAGGCATATTAACTGTCTGTCATCATGGAACAATAGCAGCAGCGGCAACACTTCCATCTGGCAAGCCGGCCACACCTTGAGGACATTAAAACAAATGTGTTTGGGTGGGGGTTTTATTGCTGCATGTTCAAGAAAATATGCAGTGATGAGATATTACCTTCATTAAGACTGATTTATGATGTTGCTAAATGGTACTTTGAAGTTATCAGCTTTGGCTAGGTAATTTCGGCATGTGCACACCGCTCTTATTCTCCATACATGGGATGGAGGTGAGTTCTCTGTGTGTCAGGGGTTTACAAGGTTTCACACCAAATCTTTTTTGAACTTTCTTACCTCAAGTGCTGTAAATGTCCATCTTCTCGACTCGAGTACAAGCTGTTAAATTCAAGGAATTGGAAAAAAATGCGACCACTTTTTTTCTGGATGAATAAAAAAGACAGAATGGCCTCCAGTTAATGATGGTCTTCTTTAGTTAATTGGTGACTTCAGTTCATTTTTAGATTGTTTTGGGAAAAGTTGATTCGTTATTGTGAGTGGAGGTAAACACGGGCCCAGTCCCAATTCCTCCCATTGGCCCTACCCCTCCATTTTGTAGTTTTTTGTAGGAATCAGAAAAGGAGGGAGGATATCTCTGCAGAATTGAGGGATAAGGCCATCAGAAGTTATTGGGATTGGGCCATATGAACAGCCATTGAAGTTTTTACTTTTTATTTTCATGTCCTTTTTTGGGGCAGATCCCACTGAGATACAAACTGTCTTCTTTTGATCTGATCAAGACAATTTTGCACAGAAAAGTATATATTTAGCACCAATGCTGTATTTTACATCAATGGCTAGCGGTGAAGAAAAAAGCAGGGCATAAAGGTCATACCAATTATAATTCCATGACACACAAAGTTTATCTAAGGTAAACAAGGTAGCAACTAGTTTCCTTCAAGGCAGTTTGTAAAAGATCCATAGTGGTATTCAGAGCTTGACGTTGGTTAGCTGGTACTATGTTGCTCCTTGTTCTTTGTGCTTATTGCAGGACATTTGCTACTATTGTTGCTTACTAGGTTTATTTAAGTTGACAAAGAAATGGAATCAGTTCTGTACTTACAGACGTGTGACTCTGCCTGGTCCTAATCAGGGCAAGTTTTGTTGTAGAGAGGAACAGGTCCAAGAGATTTCAAGTGAAGGCTAATATCTGTCTTCATCTAGCTTTTTATCTGTCTGTCACTGTCTGGTTGAATCCAACCAATGAAAAGACCAGATCACTGCATTATTCACACTAATGCTGATCGTTAAATTACAGCCCTATGAAAGGAAGTAAAACAATGCCAGTCTGCATGGGGGGGAAATAACCATCTTGAATGGTAGAAAAAGTGGTAGAATCGCTGACTTAGGCAAGAACAAGACTAAATGAAAATAAACAGGAGGGCGACACAAGTTGGACGTGTGGTTTCGAAACTAAGCCCAAGCAAAAGTACAGTACCAGTCCTGCCTCGTGGCTGTTGTGGTTGTCTGTGCAAAAGGATGCTTTCGGGTTATGTTACTGCTGTATTTATCTCACTTTCTGCCATTGTTTTCAGAGGCAGAATATTTCCCAGAGGAGGTCTTTTAGCAGCTTTCACCACAAGCAAAGCTCCCAACCGGCACACTGAGACATGTTCAGGCCTCACATAGAGGAGGGGGGGGGGGTTTGTGTCCTGCATTTGACAGCCTAAGATATGGTTAGATATTAAGACTTTCAGAAAGGAAACAGTTCCGTGAAGTGACCTAATTTTGACAATTGAGTAATCCTTTAAAAGGCTGCTGTAAGCCAAATTAATGAGAATTGAAGTTTGGGTGAGGCTGGTCATGGTGCAGCTGGTTAAGCTTTGACTTTGTAACCTTGCTGTTTGTGTACTTTTCCCACTTGAGTTAGAAATTAAATGACAAAAGTTATGACATTTTCTTTAATACAAAGAAAGATTTATTACAGATGTCCCAGCCTGCATAGCCAGAAAGGCTTGTCATGTGGCTCCACTTGAAAACTTTTAAATCCAGAGTGAGTTATTGATTGTGTGAAATGGAGGCTTACCATGTGAATGGAAGAATGAAAAAAAAAATTATTCTCTGTTCCTGCTTCTTCTTTTGGTTATTTTTTGGTTGTTTCAAAAATGACTCAAAAAGTTATTGATGGATATGTTTGTTTGTTTTTCTTTTTTGTTTTTTTTTAAATGGCCAGAAGTGGGGGCTGCACGGTGGTGTGGTGGTTAGCACTGTCACCTCACAGCGAGAGGGTTCCAGGTTCAACTCGTGGCTGGGGCCTTTCTGTGTGGATTTTGCATGTTCTCCCTGTGTATGGTGGGTTCTCTCCGGGTACTCCGGCTTCCTCCCACCATCCAAAAACATGCACGTTGGGTTAACTGGTGACTCTAAAATTGTCCTAGGAGTGAGTGTGAGCGTATGTGGTTGTTTGTCTTGTTTGTCTCTGTGTGGCCCTGTGATGGCGACCTGTCCAGGGTGTACCTCTCGCTCGATGACAACTGGGATAGGCTCCAGCCCCCCCGCAACCTGACCGACGGATTAAGCGGGTATAGAAAATGGATGGATGGCCAGAAGTGGGGTATGGCTTAAGGACTGATAAGCTAACTCTTCTTTTAGAGTTGCTTCAGATAGAGAGGGTTTAACTCAAACACGCACAATATGGATCTGAAATACTCTCCTGATATTATATGTTAGCCATTCACAAACTGGATAAGCATAAGGGACATTTTGAAGATATTTAAATGCTGCAGCTTTAAAGCTGACATTTCTGAACTAAGATGTATTTTAATGGTTTATGGCATGAACAATATCTTCTTTTTTTAGCCTGCATTAGGCATGTCTTTACCATGCAGAGTGGATGTCAGAGCTTTTAGTGTGCTCATTGTTGTCTTTTTTTGACCTCTAACCTCCTCATAGCTCCACCTACACCTGCCCTCAGGGAGAAAATACCTGTCTATAGTGCTGAGAGGAAACTCTCAGACAGGGACCAGAGAGAAGAGACTCACAAAAAACAAAAACAGGCCGGGGACTTCATCTCTCAGATGCTCTGTCTGGCTCCTGGTTCTCTCAACATGGTTCAATCAGCCAGGGCCATTAGGGAATTAAAGGTATTGATTACGAGGCGAGCCGGTTTTGTAGAACGTTTACTAATGAGAACAAGTAAATGGCCATTGTTTAGTGCTCATCTTGGGAGCGAGGAGGAGATGAATAGCAGGTCGACCACTTAAGGGCTCACCACTTATGGCTCGCAGCCAAATGTAGATCAGCATTAAGCTGCACAGGTACAATAAATTTAATTATTTAATGGATATTGTACAGCAGGTGTTGGTTGATCTCTGAGTGCTTGTGTGTGTTTTGTGTGGTTTTTCCACTTTGCAGATTTTGAACCAGATGCGATCAAAATGACTTAGTTGATGTGATCTACGATATGAACGTTACAGAGATATTTTGAGCCTGGCCAGTTGTTCCCCCAAACATCCAACAGTGACATTTTTTCATTACACAAAAAACATCAGTGTTTGTTGATCAGTGTAATTAAAAATGGCAAAAAATTGGGAGATTTTCCTGCAGTTTGTTTTGTGTAGTGCAGCATTTATGTGACTTGTGTCATTTGTATGCTTAACCCTAACGCTGTATTATGTAATATGTAACCAAAACATTATATCACAAGAAACTAAACACCACTAATCGCCTGTGACAGCTAAGTAGAATAATGAAAGACTGTAAAGTTGGATGTGTCTGTTGCGTGACTGTCTGCACATTAATCCCCTTCTGCATCCTTACTACGGCAGTTACGATTATGAAATTTTTGCAGATGATTATTTGCGATTTAAATAATTACAATTTAACAGTATTTGTTAATTTCAGTATCACTATTAAACTATAAGGCTGCTGATGACTTAGTGGTGGTTCAGCTTACCAGATAAAAGAACATCCATTTATTGGGAACGACTATAAGACCACACATACAGATATAGATAGCTTTGTATTTCTTTGAGACTCTCTGCACATGGCAGATGTTCCAGAGCAGAGGACATGTGAGCAATGTGATGACATCACTACGAGACTGTCAACTGTACCATCCAGTCAGTCAACTCAATTACATGGTGGAAACAATGTGTTAATAAGACAGTTATGTTGGTCACAGTTGTCTGCCATCATGATTTTCTCACTTAATTGCAATAACACCATTGTTAATTGTGACAGTTTTACTCCTTACATGTGTTTTTTGTGAATGTCAAAAGTGGAATTTTGAGACAGTTTCATGTTTGGAAAATGTGGGTCTTATGGGATTATTGTTAATTTACCATTTTTTTTGTCTTCAAAATACAAATGCCATAGGTAAGTGTTTAGTGTTAATCAGAATACATTTCTTTATCACAGTCTGTTCATGACCGTCAGTTATTTCATAATTGTGGAATTCAGGTATTTGAAATGATCATTTTGATTGCCTTCATTCATCTGTGTAAAAACAGCGGGCTGAAACTTATTTCCTATATTGTTTTCCACCATTAGAAAATCGACTGTCTGATAAACATGATTCCCTACAAATTACAACATGCAGGTGCATAAAACTGCATGTTCAAGAGCAGAGGGACAACAACTTTGGCGAAATCCGCAAAAGATGAACGCTGCTTGCACAGCATGCAGCCTGGCATGGAGTTGAGCAGTTGGGAGACACTCTGTCTCTGTCACTGTACATACAGAGACTGATATATTGGCTGTACTGTATGAGCTAATTTTCTGTTAGAAAATCAAAGTGATCTCTAAATGTTGGTTCTCCTTTTGAAGTTTCATTTGCAGCCATTTTGCAGAACCATGACGGAAGGATGCTACTATTTATACCCCCACAGTTACGGTATATTATAAAGGAGTATTATTGAATAGGTTTATACTGTTCTTTAATAGTGACACAAGAATGAACAGAGAAAGACTAATAAATCACATTTATTTGTACGAGAATCGCCAACTAATATGTCAAAATCGTGCTTCAGGCTTTCCACTTTATTCATACATTTTTTTAATCAAAAGACACTAGCTAGCAAAATCCAATTTTAGTTTATTTAGTTTATTATTTAATTAATTTAGAAGAATTAGACTCCAAGAGAGTAAAGATGTTCCTACAGTCATATTGGTAAAATGATTACTGCAGCTTGAGGGGGCTGTGAGAGTGACACACAGTCCTTCAAAAAGCTTCTGTCAAGGTGATTTATTGTTTATTTCTCCATTTTTGAGTTCTTCGTGGCATCACTCCATCAGCAGTGCTGTTTTAGGCCTGTGATCCAGACTAAATGATGCAAGAATGATGCACTTTTACCCTGCAGTTTGTACACATGTGACTCAAGTTCAGCATTTGAATGAAAGCTATGTGTTTGCTGCATGTCAGCAAAACAAATATATACTTATGCAAACACTAATTTGTACACGTGCAAGGAAAAGTGACAGACGTTAGAATGTGGAAAAGTAAAAAGCCTCTATTTTCTCATATTTCTGTTTTTGAAAGTGTATGATGATAAATGGAACTTTTATCTTATCTTTTACCTGAGATGGCCACAAAGTATCTGCTCATCTTTTCATCTCCTCATCTCCCAGCCGCCCCACTATTGAATGTCCCGGCTCTCCTCGGGACTCGGGCTATTTGGTTTTGTCGGCAGAGGCAGCGATGCAGTGTGGTGGCCATTTTTCATTTCTTTGCTGCATTGTTCGGCCAGGATTCTGAGAGGACACTAATTATTCATTTAAAGCTCCCGTTCTCCCCCCTTCCCTCTAATTAGATGGTTGGTTGCTGTCCCAGAGTCCCGCACCGACGCATTGATCTCCTGTCTCCTGCCTCAGCCCCCACGCCCTCAAACATAGAGATATGCTTTCACGGGAAAGGAGGACATAAACTGTGTATGCAGTAAACATGTACACCGCACACTGTTGACTCTTATGCATCAGTCTGTTATATGCAAATCCTATCATTCCGTTCAACAACTAATCTTTTAATGTCAAACTGCAAACTTTTCCTATTTACAGGCTGGAGAATGTATGATCTTGTTGGAATAACAAAGCAGCAGAAACACATAACAGCAACTCCCACCTCTTTACAAACAATAGTGAGTTTCCAGAAACTCCTGGGGGAGTTTGTGGCGTATTTCTCCATTTTCTCTGATGTTCTCGTGGGCTGTGGTGCAGTTGACAAGACTAATCACAGGCTTGATGAAATGCAGCGGCTTTATTTGTTTATGTATTGAGTATTTTGTAGTACAAAAGGGGTAATAAATGGGGCCCAGGCACATAGAAAGGGAGACGGAGTGAGGAATGAAGGCAGAGAAACAGAATGGAAAAAAAATCACATAAACACCAACTGTGATAAGTGTTGTTTCCTCACTGTGTTGTGATTCCTCAGAAGGCAGTGCATGTTTTGTGGAGGTGCACTTTTATGTTTTTTTTAAGGTTTTGAACAGTAAACCTGCTGGTGGTGGATTAATGGGCTGGTGGGAGAGTTTCCAAGATGTCAACATACCTGTGTTTTAGATTACTTGCATTGAGCCTTTTCGCACTTGAGGAATGTGCTTTTAAAATCCTGCATGAACTCCTTCAACCTCAGTTCTGTAACGACCCCAGCTCTAATGTGGAGGCACTAATGACTTTTTGGTCTCTGGTTAGGCTGTGATTGGATGTTAATGAAGCAGTGATGCAGCTTAAAAGATCGTTTTTGGGTCACATTTGTTCTCATGAGCACTTTGTACATGCAGTAATTTATCTGAGATATTGTTTAGTCGGTTCACATTCTCTTTACTCTTTGGTGAAATTGAAAACTAAGCGTAAAATGAATATCTATAAGAGAGTTGCTAACCTGATGACTCTCAAAAGAAAATCTGTTAAAAGTTCATGCATTTTCAAAGCTGTCAGAAAAAGACAAATGTGAACAATCAAAGAAAAGGAAAGACTAAAGAAGAAGAAGAAGTTGCTTTGCTTCATTCTATTTATATTTACTAGAAGTTACGTCGCTGACAGATCTTTTCCCACTCACTGCAAATATCTTCAGGTGCTGCACTTCACCTCATGTTGAACCTCTTATCTACTTGAAATAACTGCAGTCTCATGACATGACTGTTTTAAGACAAAAACACTCTTCATGGGGGGCTAAAGATGTTTAATGGTGGCGCGAGAGGCACGAATGTCAGCCAGGAGATTTGAGCTCAGCTCGTCCAAACTTGTACTCTCTACTCTTCCTTCAAACTTCTAACTTTATCTGTTGCTTTTTGGTTTTGTTTAGGTTCCAAAACTAAATGGTGGGGGTTAGGAAAATGTCCTGGCTCGCAGTCAAATAGACCCTTACTCAATGTCTACAGCGTGTCCTTTTCCTGGCTGACTAGGTGATGAGTCCTGCCCGATCTGCAACAAACACAGACATTGTGCAGGCACGAAAGATTACTAAACTAAAAAAATGTGAACTTTGTGTCACATGCACACAAGAAAGAATGCACTCAAGTCCAGGAGCACAGATTTTGTAGGAATCATTGCTTTGTTTATTAGATTTATGAAAAATGGGGAAAATTCCCATAAAATGCGGAAGTCTAAAATCCAAAGAAAAGCTTAATATCGTACAGGACAACGACACCCATCATGTGAAAAGCTAGATGCAGATGCAGTATGAAATGTTGCTTGAAGAGAATATGAGCCTATACCCTTGTCAGTTTATTGCACATCTACAGCCAGTTCCGTCTGATACAACAGTTCTACATGAAAGTAATGTTCAGTTTTTAACAGTCAGGCCCGAGGTCGTGCTGTGGGTGCTGTGTGTGATGCTTTTAACTTTTTTATAATATGTAGTATATACCGTTACATTTATTAATTTAGTCATCTACTAAACAATTAAATGTATGGACTTATCCCAATCCAGAACAACGTTCAAGGTATCAGTTTAGTATGAAACCCTGGTCTGTATATTTAGTACTAAATGAATACAATTTGATTTGAGTTCAGGTTAAACAGGTAACGCTTTACCAGGTGAGCACAGAGGTGAAAGTAAGTGCAGGGTAGATGTGTTAGAGGTGTTAGGCAAGGAGGTGTTCTCAGAAGAGATTAGGTAACCGTGGCCTGTACCAAGAGCTGGGTGGCATGATGAGCCAGATACAGCCGGATTTTCTGTGCAAAGAAACATTTTCTGTGCAAAGAAACATGATCAGGACACAGATCCAACATGGTTTAGACTGTAGTTTTGAGTTTGATGACTCAGTTGTCTTAGATTGGTTGAGAATATGTTGGTTTTTGCTTGCTGTACCGTACAAACGAGTGGTTAAAGAAAAGAAGCTAAAGCTCACATTTTACAAAAAGACAAAAGCTCGAGGATATTCTGAGAAATGTGCATATGTTTAACCACATCTGTAATCACTCTTTATGCAAACCCCATGCCATCACCCACACAGTGAAGCCTCAGGGCAGTTTAATTTATGATCTGTGTGGGTTCTGTCAATCAGCCCCTTTAAAGTGACCTTTCATATTCCCACACCCAAAATTCTTCAGGCGATAAGTCACAAGCCATTCAGTGTTTTCTCACTGAGAAAACGAACAGCAACTGGATAAAACAAAACTTACCTGGCAGAAATTCACTGGCCCACGTAATGACTTTAGACGCATGTAGGTGAACTGAGACAGGGGAGAGGGAAAGAAGAAAACGTTGCATGAGTGCGGAGGTTTTAGATAACTGAATTAGTTAGAGATACAGTCTTTAACTTGGACTGGCACAGTTTTCAAGGGCTCATGTGTTTTCAAACTGTCAAAAATAAGGTTGTTTATTGAGCTTCTTGTAAGCCTTTTCCTAAGCTGACTTATAAAAATTATGATTGGAACAGACTATGATAGTTTTTCAGTAGAAAAACACCGAAGTGACTTACAGGGACTTAATGTTTGACCTCACAGTCTCATGGTCGTGGTTTTGCCTCATCTGGAATTGTGTTGGGTGGATGCAAACAAAAAGAGTCAGGACTAAAAAAGGAAAAAGACACCTTTAACGCTTTCTGTCCTGCTTTTTTAAAAATTTCCTTTGCTCTTTACCCTCCAGATGAAATGTCACAGAAATTTAGAACTGTAACTATGTTTCCATGATAACATGTTTGTCCTCTCAGCGTGCATGCGTGCGCTCGCCGCCGGTTGCACTCGCTGCAGCCTGCTGCGCACGTTTAACGCTGTTTTATCCCTCTTTGCTGTTCGTCTCGCAGCTCTCTGATGTGTTTTGGGTCGGCATCATTGTTAGGTCACACCAGTGAGCTGTTGTTTGGCCTGTTGCCTCCTCCTGTCTGCGCAGCGCTGCGTTGCATTGTGGGAAGTCTTACTTAGTGCTGTTTTCTGAGTTAAGACAGCAGGCTGCCAGGCTGTGATGAACAGGGATTCAGAAAAACCTTGTTTTCTTTCTTCTTTTTTTTTTTTTAACTTTGTGGGAGTCCCCCCCCCCCTCCTGCTGTGATCTGCCAAGGTTTGCAGAAGTCTGGTCTGGTCCGACTGGAGCATTTATGCACCTTGTGTTTCCTCCGTTTCTCCCCTCTGGCTTGTTAAAGTCTGAATTCCAGCAACAGCTTTGAAGTGTGTTGAATGTGTTTGTGTTTTTTTTTTCTCTTTATTATACATGGAGGCATTTGCACTTGTCGTGCCTGCAGTGCAGATGTTGTAAGGAGACTTTGCTTTGCTCAGGAGTTTTCATACAGGAACAATGTGTTATTTTTCGGGATAAACATTGTGCATGCCAGAAGGTAGACGGCAAAGCACCTTCTCTGTCTTCAGTTCCCTGTAAACATCCAGCGCTGCTCTGGTGTGATATGATCCCACCTGCTGCTTCTCAGCCAGAGCTTCACAGCCGCTGAGACGAGAGGAGGACAAAGAACGATAAATTGACTGCAGTCTGCAATCTTCTTGTCAAAGTAAAGTGAAAAAAGAGCATTGCTGCCTTTAATCTGGCTGCTGAGCCCTGCAGTAGCATTTTTTTCTTTGACTTTCAAAAAGCTCCATTGAAGTGGTACCTGTTTGCCTTGCTCAGAGGGAGGTTGCTGGTTCCCAACCAGGTGTTTATCTCTCCTCTCTTCTCTGCTCCCCTGCTGCGCTCACTTCACAGGGGTTAATCCAGTGCATACTTTAGCAACAGATAATAAAGAAACTGCTTTCACAGCACTCTGCTGACCTGAAACATCCTTATTACTGCCATGTTTGCCTCAACCTGTCATATAATCCAGCTCCTCACTCTGCAAGTGTGCGCCACGGAGTCTCAGGAAATTATTCAAACAGCCATATTTATCCACTTCTGAAGCTGTGGTACGGTTGTGGCAGAAAAAGGAATATTGCTCATGATTGACTGTTGGTCTGAGTCAGAGAACCTTTGAGTCTTGAGTCATCTGTCAAACACAGTTCGACACGACAGCAAATCGCTGCTGCGGCCGAAAGCACGCCGGTCACTTCACGGTCAGCAAATGTGAAAGTTTCTGCTTCGCGCGATTTTTTCCTTCCACCCAGCAGCAATTTGTGTGGAATCTAAAATATGTCACACTTTTGCCCCGATAGCATTTGTGGCTCATTCTTTCATAGAAAAAAAAGAATCTGCAGAATCTGTTTTGTGAGTTGAGGGACTTTCGTGCCAGCCGAAAAGTTAGCACTGGCATCAACAACTGGCATCCCAGAGACAATGCCCTTGTGTGGTCTTTATCAGGGTCACTTGAGTTCATTGCAGCAGTGTTGTAAACATTGAAACTGGGTTGCATGCAAATCTACAGGCCATCCATATTCTTTTGTTTGCAGATTACAAATATGTTCCAAAACTGAACGAAGACAGGGCTATGAAAATGGATAAAGTGTTTGTCAGTTCCTTCCTCCAATCAACTGGGTGCCAGTCGCTCAGTGACAGAAGCTGCTGTCGTCAGATGGGCTCTGCTCATCAGTCTTATGACAGGCAAAGCTCCTGAGAGTCTCGTTTCCAGGACATTGCTGGTGTTTAGTGTCAGGAGACAAACAGTCTTGTGGTTTCTGAGCTTGTTGTCAGACTTTGATGCATCCAGAAACCAAGACAGTGTTGTTTTACAAATAATCAGGACACGTTCCTCTAAAATCCAACTAGTTTTCCTTTATCGAGGTGGGGGGGGGCAGTGGTTTTTTTTTTTACAGAATGTCAAAAAAAATTTATGTAATACGGCAACACTCAAAAACTGGGAGAGTCATCTTCACCGTTGTGTTTTATCACTGTTTCTTTGAATTACACTTTTTATTTGTTTGTGAACAGAGGACACCAAATGCTGCCCTTTATCAGAGGACTCTGTGTCCCTTCTTGCTGAATACAAGATTCCAGCAGCTCAGCAGTATGTTGGTGTTGCCTGGATCTTCTATTCATTATGCTCCACACATTTTTTAATAGGATACAGATCTGAACTGCAGGCAGACCAGTTAAGCACACACACTCTGTGATTATAGATCCACTCTGTGGAGTTTATGCAGAATGAGGTATGGCATTGTCATGCTGAAATAGCCCAGGACCACCTAGGAATGGATGTCACCTCGATGGAAGAATATGTCTTTTCAAAAAGCTCTGCATCAGTGGTACCTTCACATTTACACAAGGCCATCCTTACCTTGGACACTGATGCACTCGCACATCATCCCAAAAACGTTTTTTTTTTTCTCTAACAACAGCTGATTTTCCAAGTTACCCCTGAGCCCATGTGCTTATACTGATCGTGTTAGCATGAGCACTCAAATGTTATTCAGTCGTGGTTTCTATTCTTGGCCTTTAAGCACTGACATTTCTGCACACTCCATACATCTTCTCACAATTCTATGCTCTGCTGATGGATTGAGTATAAATGAAAGACCAAAATTCGGGTACAATCTTGCATTAAGAATTATTTTTTCAGGCCCACCGCAGTGAGCCACAATCTGTTCTTACGTTGAGAGTTTAAGCCTTTTGGTGGATGCACCTTTTATACCCAGTCCTGACACCCTCACCTGTCACCAGTTGATCTGCTCATTGGACAATCTTCCAGAATGTTTTTATTTGTATCGTCTATTTTAATTTTCCTATCTTTCCTTTGCCTTTCTCACAACTTTTTTTGTTTTTTTCTGCCATCAAATTTTAAATTTGTTCCAATTTTTTAATACTGTGAAGTTGGTCTGTGAAGACACTGAAAATCATTCATTTGCATGTGTTTGTGTTAAATAAAGGTTTAACAAATGAAAGATTTGAGCTTTTATTGCAATTTAGAAAATGTTCCAACTCCTCTGTCACCGGCCGACTCTTATGATCTTAATGTTTCAGTGTCTGTTCTGCATTACATTTGACTCCTTTCACTGCTGTTTTATTGCAAGAATTGAATTTTTAAACAGAAAATAACGGACACAACTTTGATCTCTGTTAAAAATGATTTGATGTTGGATATGGAACAAGAATGCCTTTCAATGTCACATGCTTTTGATTTCTGTATCCTTGTATCTGAAATCAGTATTGACAACTATTTTGAAGACGGTCTTTGCTGTTGTCTGTTCCATCTTTTGCCAGGGAGCTCTTCTCTACCCTGCAGCCAGATGACACCACTCCCAATTAGACTAAGGAGCTTTTTTTTTGTTTGTGTGTTTTTCAGACTCGCAGTGAAAATTGCTCTCAGCTTGTGCGTTTACTTCTGTTTGTCAAATTCATTTCACCTCAGAACACTGAAACGAAACACGAGTAAACCCATTTGAATCGCAGTGAAATACAAATCACAAACGGGATATATCCTGCTGGAGGCTTTATTGGCACTTCCAAGCTATTGTATTGAATTTAAAGGCTTTGGAGTGTTTAATCACTGTGCTAGATTCTGGGAGATTGCATTGTATTTGATGAATACACAGTGGATTAAGGGAGGCAGGCGGATTCATCTGCTTGAATGTGGTCTGAAAAAGTGTCGGTATCCATCTTCCATCTATCTGTCAGTGATCCAGCCGGGATTACTGGCCTGTTTGTGTCACACATTCCAGCATCTGACCTACAAACGAACGTTTGCATCTTTGAAACTTATAGATATGATGGACCATAACAATTATAAAGATAAAGATGATATAAAAAAGTTAAATTCATTATGGATAGTTTTATGAAAGCTTGACCAAATTTAATCTCTGATAGTAATGTGAAACAAAAAGCACTTTACCCTTAATTTTGTATACTTTTGTTGCAATATCACTCTTGATGTATTGACAAATACTGTCTGGAAAGGCACAATATGATTTATTTCCCCCTTTTTTTCTTCATCAGATTTTTCACCACAAACACATGTGTTTAGAAAATGTTCTATTGATGATCTGATGCAGTTTGCTCCCACTACTAACAGGTTACATTTTCTACTTTCCATTTCTCTGCATCTATGACTCAAACATCCTTTTTCTCCTTTACCTCTGGAAGCAGATAGTTGGCATTTTCTAACAGAGGCCTAACTACTTATAGAGTGTGTCATGATAGATTATCCTCTTTGAAGTGTATATGAGGTAAAGTGCTAATTACAAACATGATTATAAAACTTTAACAACCACAACAAAACCATGAGACAAATAAAAATAGGTTAAGAGCAGGCAGTCTACAATTGCTTTGCCTGAGCAAACGCTTATCCTCAATTAAGGCTTATTTTCAAAAGGAAAATGCCTCACCAACTTGCTTGCTCTTAAGCCCTGTAGACTTTGTTGGATAACATGACATGAACATCATAATTAAAGATAAACTTCAGCTCCAATGCACATCTGGACCGACTAACCCAACATTTGGAGTGGAAAAGTTAAAAGTCTGAATGAGAGACAGATTGCCTCTATATGACTGTGTGTAACTGATGATTCTTTTTCTCTCCTTTTGTCTCGGTACAGTGCCAGGGAACCTGGGCTGCTTCAAAGACAGCGGGGACCCCCCCACATTGTCCGGTGCCAGCGAGACCTCCAACAAGCTCACGATTCAGAACTGCATCAGCTTCTGTAGAAAGCAGAGATACAAGGTGAGACTTTGAAACCTAATCAGAAAGAGAGGTATTTACTCTTTTATTATTTATTTATCTGGCACTTTTGATGTGTCTACTTATTGGATAAAAAAAGCATTCAGTAAATTGCTCATATTATGCCTAAAGTTGACCCAAGCTGTCACTTTCAAGCTTTTATGTAAATCATCTTTATGGGCAGTTTCATGACAATTATCACCATGATGCCTGCTTTATTCAGCCATCAAACTTCCTGTTTGGCATCAACCATCAGATGACAAATCACCACAGTAATCAAGGCTGACAGCTGGAAATGAATGGTTATTAGCCTGTGGGCACTTCCCCTGCAGTGCGTTTCCCTCATCTCTGCCTTTGTCACAGCCACAAACAGTGCCAGGTGTTAATTTTCTGTCTCAGCAGATCTGGTTCAGCTCTGACACACACTGACAGGTACTCCTCCTCTCTTAGTTGGGCAGATGTTGCAGGAAAAGGCGACAGATTGGCATCGTCCGCCTACCCTTGGACTGTCACTGTCCCCGGTGCGCATGTGAAGCATCAGTGCTTCCCATGTGACTTTTGGACAAGGAGCATGTCTGAAGAGTGGGACAGCAATTCATTGCTTGTTTGCTCCACTGAAAATGTTCGTGTTTGAGCTACATTAACGCAACAAGGACGTCATTTTACACACTGTGATGAGAGAGCAGAGGCTGCATGAATTCCTCATCCATGACAAAAGACGCCAAGTGGGAAATGATGCAGTACCTTCAGTTTCCCAAATTCATTTAGGGTCTGAAATTTGAACAATGGTGTCCTTTCGAATGAGGGACAATAACTCTTTTGAGGACAAGCGCAAAGTGGTGAAGAGGTCAAGATGTGTGAAGGTTTTCGCTGTTTCGCTTTCTCGTTCCAGCACTTTTATGAACATTTTATGAATGGGTTTCATTTGAAAGCTAGAAGGTGTTATTTTTGTTGGGTATAATCTCTATACCCTGTGTGCGGTTGTGTGTTTGAAAGGAAGCTTTTAATCGGCTAAGAGGTTGTGTTCATACAGATTATATTACAATCATGAGAGAAAAGCAATTAAGGCACTTCAAACTCAAGGAACTACAGGCAGTGAACTGTCTATAACAAAGTAACATAATTTTACTAAATTTCCTAAAGCTTGAGAATGTGTTTATAAATCTATTAAAAGACGGTATCCATTTCCTTTCCTCCTCAGACTGTGTTCTCTCGGGCAGCAGAGTGAGTCCCTACAGGTTTCCCTCAGTGGCTCCCATGTCAAATGGATTTATAATGAATAGCATCGGCTAGTTTGTTTTGCATTGCAGATGCAATGACTCATGCAATCCCTCTTGTGTTCTGCAGCTTGCTGGTATGGAATCGGGATATGCCTGTTTCTGTGGCAATGAAGTGGACCTGCGAAACCGCGGCGAGTCGCCTAGCATGGACTGTAACCACGTTTGCTTCGGCGACCACACGCAGCCCTGCGGAGGAGACGGCTGGGTCATCGTGTTTGACAGTGAGAAATGACCGTTCTCTCATTCTTTCATTGCTTCTGCTGCCATTTGTTTGAAATGTTTTTTAAGATGATAATTAACAAAAAGAAAAAAAGACTTTAAGTGTTAGAGTCTTCATTTAGAACTTAACCCATTGTGAAGTTTCAGCTAATTTTAACTGTCACACAAAAAAAGCAATGGCAGTTCGACACTTAGTTGTTTTTTTCTGTTCATATTATACTTCTGT
The DNA here is from genome assembly GCF_036924035.1 of Leuresthes tenuis. NCBI lineage: Eukaryota > Metazoa > Chordata > Actinopteri > Atheriniformes > Atherinopsidae > Leuresthes > Leuresthes tenuis. The sequence continues at coordinate 7,730,247 of NW_027325360.1, forward strand.
TATTCTGCGGCCTATCGATACTTTAATGATGCTTTTAGACATTGTGAAAAAAGGGCAGTTTATTGGGAATGAACACTGGAACAGATGAATGTCAGTTCAACAGGCATTTCAAACAAACAAAAAAAAAGTAGATATGACTTTAAAAAACAACAACACAGGATTGCAGCTGTGAGTGAAACTAAGGGAGGTTTTGCATCTGTAGATACCTTTTTCACCTGTGACCACCACCTTTTTGATGCAAATCAGACAACTCGACTTCTCCAAACAGTTGGCCTCTCCCTTTTGCATTTGGCCACAGACTTGCATGTGTTGTGCTTTTTGTGCTACTAAATCAATAATTCAATACTTCAATAGATGCTCTTGAATATGCAGTCATTAGATGCCAAAGGTTGATTGACCCAAAATAAACAGTTTTTGTCCCAAAACTGCAATGATGTTACTGGTGGTCAAACCTCAAACAATAGAAATAGCAATGTATATGACATGTAGAGACATATCTCTACTAAGCTGTTTTCGATCTGTTTGATTAGTAATTTCTGTTATAATCTCAATAACTTTCATCTTCAGTCAAGCTCCAGTTCATCTCCAAAAGATCTTATGGATCTATAGCAAGTGCAGTCCATTTTACCATAACTGTACATGACAGGAGCACCATTTTCTTTCTTTACTTTCATGCTTACACCCAGATCTATTACAATGTTCTGGGAGCTTTTTATTATCGAGCTTCTTATATTAAAAACATGTTGCGTGAAACACTCGGTGCTTTTGAAAACATTTCTTTGTGTAGACCTCCTTTTTCCAGCCAGTGTATGATGACTTTGTAGAAACATCTTATAACTTGTGATGTCAAGATATATTTAAAAAAAGATCTGAGCAAATAAAACAATTTGGTGTTTTTTGCGACATGTTGCTGTTGTAACCACATTTAAGCTGGTTGAACTCAAAAAGATTCAGACTGCATATCACCCAGATTTAATTTAGAAATCAATGTAAAAAAATTTGAGCTGTTTTAAAAAAATAATGAATTATTGTCAATGTTAAGAAAGTATCTGCACTTAAAATGGACTGGTACGGTTTCAGCCACTTGATGAAGTCAGCTGTAGTCTATATAAATCTGTAGTCAATGCCGTGAAATCAAATGCACCATAAGTAAGACAGTAATCTATTCATTGTCTGAGTAAATCAAACCTGCCTGCAATATTTGAAAGTCTGACCATCCTTTTTGTGTTTTTCCTTTCAGCCCGGGTGGGGGCCTGTGGTGGAAACTACACCTCTCCATCCGGAGTGATCTATTCCCCTGACTTTCCTGACAAATATGGGGCCGGTCGTGTCTGCTACTGGACCATCCATGTTCCTGGATCCTCTGCCATCCTCTTCAACTTCACCTTCTTTGACATCTCTGATCAGACTGACATGGTGGAGCTACTTAACGGCTACACCAATCAAGTGGTTGCCCGCTTCGACTGGCGCAGCCCCCCACGGGAGCTGGTGAACATCACCGGAGACTTTGTCATACTATACTTCTACTCGGACCGCACCAACCAGGCCCAGGGCTTTGCTCTTCTCTATAAAGGTAAGATTTTATTGGCTTTTCTGGAATTTCATCATCAACCCTGTGAATTGTATATCTCCTCATCAGCTCTCAGCTCTGACAAACAGCCTTCAGCACATTTCCAATCCCACCAAGAAATACATTTGCATGATAAGGTGTGTGCTGGCTCGATGGAGTTTTGCATAACAGCCTTAGTTTAGTTGCCAATGCTTGTTAGCTGTGGTGAGCTGGTTGTCACGCCACTTGCAGGCCCTTTTCTCTTTTCATTTGCTAGTCAATGTCTCATATCTGCAGGTGATATTGCATATTTAGATAGTGTTTTTCTAGGACTCACTCTGTTATCATGCTGCAGCAGGCTGCTTTGCTTTTCCAGTACATTCCCCGCCGATCTGCACAGCAACTTTTTTATACCACCTACATACAAAATACTGTCACCGCACCTTCAGATATTCAGATTTCACTGGGCAAGATCTTTAGCTTAGAAGTTGGAGCTCACAGAGAGATGAGGACATCACTGCACATTGTTTTATATCATGCTAATAAGTAAATAGAAGTTGTCTTGTGCTTTTTCCATGTTATATTTCACCATTAAAGGCCTGAAGAATGATCTGAAAATAGTTTACCAGATTAATTTTTGTAAGAATAAGCTAAGCACACAGTGATATAATTCAGTGTAGGGGATATTTTCGAGCTCATAGCCCACCACAGTGAGAGGCAGTCTGTTCCGGCTCATCCCTCTCTGCCTCCATTTGTATTCCTGTCTCATTTTTCTGGCGTTACAGTAAAAACAATATCAGAAGGTCAGAATCCGTTGAACTCTGGAAAGGCGGGATCCTTTCTCCTAAAATCATGGACCTTGTTTTGTGTGGGGCATTGTGTAGCTCAGAAATGGAATCCGAGATTGAATGTGAGAAAAGGTCACCTCATACTGAAACATCGGGGAAAAAAGCCAAAAACAAAAAACATCATTGTGATGTAGTAGGTATAGAGAGAAAAGAGCTGAAAAGAATGACATTTGTATCACCACTAAAATGCATTCAGTTTCATCTTAGTGGCAAGTTGAATGGCCAAAGCTGTAATTTCAGGGTAAACGCTCTCAGATGAGGATGGCAGTTCATTTCAACTGTGACTGGGTTTAAAGCGTGCTATTTTGTTTGCAAATCAGGAACATATGGGACGTTCTGGGAACATCACAGTCAGGTTGGGCAATTATGAGAAGAGTAGACAAAAAATAAATAAATACCACACTGCTTTAACATCCAAACACATTCATGGCAGAGTGGAACACGCCTGGATTGAGCAGTCTTTAAGGTTCCACATACCTGGGCTTTGCTACACGACGTGTCAACCATAAATTAATTTTATGTGAAATAATCAGATAATCAGGACTTCATCTTCATAACACTGCTGTGTTTTTCTCCCCTCCAGAATTATCCTTGAGCACAATTTAACTTTTACAATGTAGTGTGGAGAAAGACAAAGTTATGAACAGGCTAACAAACTATTAGCTTAACAAGCTGGGAGTACACTCTTAACACTTCCTGCTCCTTATCAAACTCTTGACATGCATTCAGCAAAAATGACCACCATCACTAAATATCAAGTTTTTAATATGTGGTAATATGTGGTATATGTGGTAACTCACTGTCAAAATGGGAACTAGCTTATTTTCTGATGGGACTCACAGAGATACACTATATTTCCAAAAGTATTCACTCATCTGCCTTTACACACATATGAACTTAAGTGACATCCCATTCTTAATCCATACAGTTTAATATGACGTCAGCCCAACATTTGCAGCTATAACAGTTTCAACTCTTCTGGAAAAGCTTTCCACAAGGTTTAGGAGTGTGTTTATGGGAATTTTTGACCATTCTTCCAGAAGCTTATTTGTGAGGTCAGACATTGATGTTGGTCAGAAGGCCTGGCTCACAGTTTCCGCTCTAATTCAACCCAAAGGTGTTCTATCAGTTGAGTTCAGGACTCTGTGCAGGTCAGTCAGGTTCTTCCACACCAAACTGGTCCATCCATGTCTTTATGGACCTTGCTTTGTGCACTGGTGCACAGTCATGTTGGAACAGAAAGGGGCCATCCCCAAACTGTTTCCATAAAGTTGGGAGCATGAAATTGGCCAAAATCTCTTGGTGTGCTGAAGCATTCAGAGTTCCTTTCCCTGAAAAACAACCCCACACCATAATCCCCCCTCCACCAAACTTTACACTTGTTACAATGCAGTCAGACAAGTACGGTTCTCCTGGCAACCACCAAATCCAGACCAGTCCATCAGTTTGCCAGATGGAGAAGTGTGATTCGTCACTCCAGAGAACGTGTCGCCACTGCTCTAGAGTCCAGTGGCGGGGTGCTTTACACCACTGCATCCGACGCTTTGCACTTGGTGAAGTATGGCTTGGATGCAGCAGCAGCTCGGCCATGGAAACCCATTCCATGAGGCTCTCTACACACTGTTTTTGAGCTAATCTGGAGACCACATGAAGTTTGGAGGTCTGTAGCGGTTGACTCTGTCCTTCCCAATCGCTTCCACTTTGTTATAATACCACTGACAGTTGACTGTGGAATATTTAGTTGCAAGGAAATTTCACAACTGCACTTGTTGCACAGGTGGCATTCTATCACGGTACCACGCTGGAATTCACTCCAGAGCGACCCATTCTTTCACAGATGTTTGTAGAAGCAGTCTGCATGCAGAGGTGCTTGAATTTATACACCTGTGGCCATGGAAGTGACTGGAAAACCTGAATTTAATTATTTGGCTGGATGAGTGAATACTTTTGGTAATATAGTGTAGCTAGTGGGCTAGTAATTCTCTACTCTTCTGTACTAGCAGCACCCAGCTAACTCCTACTTGTAGCTGCACTAGCTCCTCATTTCAGCAAGTGAAGATATTAGCAGGGCCAGATTAATTTATTGGTCGATCCCCTTTCACTGGATAAGGAAAAAGTTGTGGAGTCACATCCAAGCCATTTTAAGGCCATGAGTGTATTGTTTTTCCAAAGGATAAACATTGAAATGTACAATATTTAAATTATATAGTTTCATTACTAACTCCTGGAATAGGTTTTTGAATGATAACTTATGCTACTGCAGTAGGGCTTGTATAGTTTCAACAATATGATCTGCCGATGTAAGATGTATCCTATTACAGAATGCCTGTTGTAACACAACAGTTTAAACAGAGGTGGAATAATTGAAGGGAAGTGGAATTATCTACATCTCCAACTTGCAGAGATTAACATGCAAGAAGAGCTTTTCCTATCCCGTGTCTCTGGCACAGTCGCCTCCCATCCATGGAGAACCAAGAACAAATAAACCATACATAACTGTCAACTTATGAAGAGGTTATATGTCACACAGATATGTCACACAGAATTGATGTTGTCTTCCAATTAGATCATGGTAAAATGGCTGAAAACGAGTATTTGATAACATTTTCAAGAGGACGGAAAGACTAATGTTTCTGCTAAAGCTGAGAAATGATTTATACATAGCAAAACAGACCAAATGAATAATGGATTTGCTTGAATAATGAAAACAGCAGCTGTTTGCCTGTCCATCTTTTTTCTTATTGCTACTTCACAGTGGATTATTGCTGAGCAACATAAAGACTGATAGATAGCGCCTAATACATTGTTGTTTGTGTTATTTTAGTCAACTAAAGCAGAACTGTAGTTATTTGTTGCATCAGAATTAATTTCTCATCTAGTAAAAGAAAAATGAGAGACTTCAACCAAGGAAGCAGTGCCACCTTAAATCACTGCATTGCACAAATAGAACTGCAATATCACTCTGATCATCATCAGAGTCTTTATATTTCATTCTAAAGAGGGTCAAGTTATTTAAGAAGAATAAAAAGAGAACTCTAGAAAAAAGTCCAAAGTTGTCATGTGATCATTATCAATGATCATTAACCCCGTCAGCCTATATATTTCATCTGGAAGGGTTGCAAACACTGTTGAAATTCTCTCCATTTTGTTCACATCTCGTTTCAAGAAACAACATATATCCTTTTCTTAATTCTCCAGCGCTCAGAAGCCAGGACACCAGACCAACAGAGGCTGAAGGTGATGATAAGGGTGAAAGAGAGGACGTCTCGAGCACGGCGGGACCACAGCTGGCCAGTGGTGTCACTGAGAGATCCAACAGTACATCCAATGGCCGTTCATCTCAGATCCTCTACGTGATTACGTCCAGCCCCGGTAAACCGGAGCACAACATGCCAGGTCAGTGGGCTGGACGCAGCGAGACCACCGGCCACAGCGCTAGTATGTTAACACCAATGATACACTGCACCTACTGCACCGCTCCATTCCTCTGCAGGGATGCTGTCTGATGTTTCTCAGCTGGAGCTCCCATGTAGCATGACCTGATTTTTCTACAAGTATTCAAATCATCTTTGTCTGTCTAGAAGCCTATACCAGTTCCAGCCCAATGTGACTCCCTGTGATCATTCAAGGAAATTATTCTACATGGCACTTGTTATTTTTTTTTCATAACTCAAAAGTAAAGTAACTTTGAGCGTCCCTGTTGATCACAATCAGCCATCTTGTCAAAGCTTTGCAGGGCGGACTGACATGTCCTGTGCTTTGCTATTTCCTGCAAAAATTCTTCTTTCCAAGCCCCACATGCTTTGTCTCAGAGAGCCAGCTCATGTATTTCTCAACCAGAAGAGAACAGATGTGCACTGATAATGTGTCATCATTCCTTGACAATATGCTGGCTTAACACTCTTAACAGGTGTGCCAGCTGTGCTTGAATAACTCTTGCTTGCTAATCTTTTCAGTCTGCTTCAGTTTGTTTTCATTTCTGCGACAGGATATCTGATGTCATGTTTCTGTGTTGCTCCCTCTATCCAGTGTGGACCATCTACGCTCTGGCTGCTCTTCTAATACTGACTGTCATTGCCATGCTGGCAAAGCTGCTTCTGCACGTCACAGTCAAGTAAGTATGAGGATGTTAGAGGTGTATGTGAGCCACCAAGCATCAAATATCAAAGCTTTCACTTGTGGTATTTAGCAGCATTCCTGTCATACTGGTTAAAGATGACAGTACAGCATGACATTCACTTGCTTGAAGTCTCAGTGTGTAGAAAGTTCTGTTTGTGGAAAAAATTATACAGTTTCAGCAAAACTTAATGCATTATTTCTGTTCAGCAGCCTTGTATTCGGCATGCTCTCTTGTTGATATGACTAAATCCTACTGAGTGGATATCCAGATTCTGCTTATACTGAAGAATAAGAAAAAAACAAGAAAGCTTCTCTGTTCTCCCAAACTTCTGGTTCATCCCAGTCAGCAAGTAGTTCCCTGTGAAGTGGACTTCACGGGGTATTCAGCCATGTTACGTAAGATTCCAAACTACTGGGAATATAAACAGTTCAGTACAAACGGAAGTGGAAACTGTGCAGAGAAAAACAGTTCATCATTTCCCAAGAAAGTGAGACGCAAGATTACCTATCTTTCCCTGCAGCTTACAAAAATAGAGATGACTAACTGTTGTCATGGTAACTAAAGTTTTCATCTTCACACCTGGGGTTGACATGACTTTGTATGAAGTGAGATCGGAACCATAGTCAGAGATAAAGTGACACAAGTGGTCGTGTTCTATTGAGAGTGTGAATACAAATGTGTCTTGGGCCACGCTAAAGGAGCACCTAGACATGTGATGTCGTCATGCAAGTGGCATTTTTTTTTACTGTCGTGGTGTCTGGAAAAAAACAATCAAATGCACAAGATGTTGATCTTCTCTCACATATTACATCTGTTACATAGTTTGAAACGTTTGTCTGAATGCAGCATTAACGGTCTGTAACGCAAGATATTCTGAAACATGTTTATGTCTGAAACTTTAATGATTTGGTTCCGGTCATGATGCTCTTAGTTTGGATTGGCTAGCAAAATCGTGTAGTTTCAGTATTAAAACTAATCTTAACATTTCTATTGTACCCGCTAGTATAATTTCTATGGTTGCCAGGGTAATGCACACAGGAAGTAATGGCTCTCATAGCAGACCTTCCTTGTACAGAGAGTAGGCACTACTGTTTCTGTACACTGTGAAATGGAACTAAACTAGTTTCCTAAAGCAGAACATTTTTCCTCCTTCCTTCGGTGAAACTAACATTTTTATTGCCATTTCTTCCCTTTTCCTCCTTTAAGTGATATTTAGCAAGTAGTATTACTTCCTGAAAAATCTCTGTTTTAGTGCAGTTCTTCCTTTAGTTTTGACGACAAAAAACATTTTTTTACCCGATGACCTGAAACGGAAATATTATCTCCATGATCGAAGTGAAATCTAAAACAGAGCATAGTCTTTAGTAATGTTGGTTTTTGACAAATGAACACAGAAATAGATTGAGTGTGGGACAGTGACATCTTGTGGCTCAAACTATGAACTGCAGCCAACTGGAAGTCCCACTGAGAGCCAGTGTTTAACAGCATTTTTTAATATAAACTGCTCTGACAACTGCTTACACAATTCTATGTTAATGACAATGGTTCTGAATGTTGCATTACATATTACCAGTGGATTACCCTGAATGTTACACACTGGACATTTGAGTGTGATTAATTTGATTACTGACATTTTGATAAAGCAACTTATAGAAGACAGTATAACATTGCTTTAAATCACTTTAATCTTATTTCCCATGTTCCCCGCCCTCATATTCGTCTGTTTTCTCTTTCCTTCCTACCTCTCTGTCTTTACTATCTCTTCTCTACTCCTCCTAATTTTCCCTCTCAGGTCTCCAAACATCCAGACTGTCAGTGGTTCAGACAGCTGCAGCCAGAGCACAGCTTCCACCGAGCCGTGGATCATCCTGTACCGACCCTCCACCATCTCGCTCTTCAAGAAGAAGCTAAAGAACCACCACGGTGACCTCAGCCCTCTGGTGGGCAACTAGCCCTCTTGCTGTGCTTTACTGTTACCCAAATGCTCCCCGCCACACACAATTACTCTGTTCAAGGGCCATCAGATGCCAGGGTCCTCAGACAATGAAACTCTATGAGGCGCTACACTAACAAGCCAACAACCGAGTGGCTAAAGACAAATGACTGAGTGACTGCTGCAAAATGGCATTTAAGCTGCTGTGGCTAGACCCTCCAGTCCTGCACAGCACCAAAGAGGAAGGGTCAGGCGAGGCTGTCAGGGGCCGCATGGAGAAAGAGGATAACAAAAGACACAATGGAGGAAGATCTATAGCTCTAACAAACATACAAGGACGCTTATGACATGCAGGAGGCTGTTTCTATCACCCACAGCAGTCCTTACCAATCAGAATACCTCCAGAATCCCTCCAGACTGCAGACTCATCAGTGAAAATATGAGACAGATAAGTGTAGCATGGGTGCTTACTTCAGTTCAGTTCAGTAGCAGCTTAACAGATTTATATATCTTTCAACTGCCTCATATGGATGAACACTTGCAGCCAGAGTCCCTCCCATCCAAAGAGTAGTTCATGTTTATGTCCTTCTAATTCTGTATGCAAAGTGCAAATGTTTCTTTCTTAAATGTGTTTCCGTGACAACATGCTTTCGGAGGAGCAGTAGAAAAAACAGGACGTGTAAACGTCAATCCGTAGGTAGATTTCACAGCACTTTGGGGATGAGTCACTCGCCACAAAAGGAAAAGATCAGAGAGGAAAGAGCTCCCTCAGTGCTCAAGCATTTGGGTGGAGAGAAGAAGTAGCCTCGTTCGTTCTGTGAGGGGAGGGTGGGGATGTATGCAGGGAGGAGGTATTGCAGTTCGCAGACAAACTGCCATTTAGAGAGGCTTGGGAAGATCTGAGGGCTTTTTCTGCACAGTTGTGGGTGGGAGTCTTTCCGGTTTGATGGGGTTCAAGTGCCTTAAGGATCTCCTCTTTCATTGACTAAGATTCCTCACGTGTTTCTTTCATAATGTCGACTAGGTTCCATCACAGATATCAAAATAAATTCAAATATGAAGAGTCAAGCTTCCTAAACAGAATTTCCAACACTGATATGTAAAAAATGATGCTATAAATTATGGAATGTTTTTTGAAAATAGCATGATACTCTCCACTGACAACAATTCCTTTTCTGATTTTTACATTTTTATTAAATGATGGACATTTAAAGTCAGGAACGACAGGAACAGAACTCTTCATATGATCAGATAAAGCTTTAAAAGATTCTTTTTTTCTTTTTTGTGTGCTCTTAGGTGTAGTCTTGGACATTTATTGAACATATTGTTCACATTAATTTGTCTTTTGATTACAGGAGGATAAGGGGTGAATATTGTTGTATATTATGTAATTCAGTGTGGGAATGATATTTATGACCGCTCTCTCATTATGTGTCTAAAAAAGATGCATCTAAGTGCTTTTTTTCTTCTTCTTCTTCTTTTTAACTTTGTCATCAACGTAGCTCAAAGGTGAAACACATTTTTCTCCTCTCAGACCGCGGTGAAGTGTGTAAAGACGCTGCCGATTTTTAAGTTTGTGCTTGTCACACAGATTTCAGGCCAAAAGGTTGAGCGCAAACAATACACCCAGACAGGGTCATAGCCAAAAGGACTCAGTGGCACTTTCCACGAGCTGACAGCGTGTTTGTAGCTGCAACGGTTTTCTGTGCAGTGCTGTGACATTTTAACTACTTGTGAAAGGTCAGAATCTACCAGTGTGCCATCAGCATAGCAATTGGCTTTCCTTATGTGGGGCTGGATGCTTGAGGTGACATGAGGTTTCTGCAGATGATCACATGAAACATTTCCTCAACGGCAGGATAAAGAAAGAGACTTGAATGCACTTACTTTTGCATGTACTCTAATTTTAAAACACTTATTTTGGTTTTGCATACAGTGAAAATGAACTGAAATGTACTCATCAGCAACCTGAGCACTTGAAACAAAAAGGTTATAGCTTACACATGACACAGCACTGCAGTGAAATTCAAGACGAAATATTTATGGTTTTCAGGAATCAGAGAGAATGTCCGATTATTTCCCCATTCAGAAATTTGTAAAAATTTGTCTCTGCTGTATTCTGCCCGTCTACTTGTGTTAATTATTGCAAAGCAAGAGCACATGCCCCTGGGTCTGCGATATTCGGAGCAGGCCATGCGTAGAGAAGGGGAGAAAAGGGAGCATAGATGGGAAATAAATGTGCGTTCAAATCAAACACGAGCTAACGAAATCTGACAGTTAGGATCTAACAAGGGCATATTTGTTTGGATAGCCTGGTGAATTATGCAAACTTCTATTTTCTGTCCTGTCCTCCATTCAATTGGAAGATTCCACGCCGACTTCGGGTGACTTCAGATTTTTGTGAATGTCCTAAAGTGCTCAATGACATGAAAACAACACCAGATGCCCTGTGGGAAATGATCATGAGGGGCCATATCTTTGTTCTCATGAAACTGTAAATAGCAAAATAGTGAAAATTTAATTTATACAGTAAATTATTGTCATTTTGTATGTGAATGGGATATAATCTATCTTTTGTATAAGTGAAGTATCTTTGTAGTTTTATTTAATGTGTCTTGGTTGCAAAATAAACACTGTATGCATGTTTCTTAAGTCTGTGTTGTCCTTATTCTTTTGTTTTCCTCCATACACACCATAAAGCTGTTTGTTTTATCACTGAACTCAATATTGGAGTTGCTGAGAAACATATGGGCCATGAATGTCAGATTAAACTAATCCAATGCTCCCTCATTCCATTTGAAGTTTTTTGTTTTGTGCTTTGCAGGTAAAAGTCAAACCAAAATAAAAAAGTCGGTTTTCCCTAAACAAATTCAGACTGCATTGTTTGCATATTGGCACATCTGCACCGCCTTCTCCTTTTTTTTTCTCTTTCATGAACCAAAATACTTATAAGATATGTGCAACGCCTCCCAGATTGTTTGGAGATGCTCACACACGCAGGAAGAATGAGGGTTGGATTTGGAGGACCATGTGTAACCCATTGGCTTCCCTCTGGGATGAGGTCAAGCATGCAACCTGCACATTTGAGGGGGAACAGCAGGAATCCAGCTTTACAACTGGAACACCATGAAAAAAAAACGTAGGACGTGTAATAAGCTGGAACACTTTGAATGTTTGCGTTGATGATTTCTTAATTCATAAAAGGTGTTTCTTTCATCTTGCTGTTTCTGAAACTGCTTTTGGGTTTGGAAAACAACAACAACTGCTGTCTGTACTTACTATTTGTTGTGGCCAGCTTAGTGCAACTCTATGGAAGACAAAAGTAATCCTCTAAAATGTTTGCATGCGCTTTAAAGGCTCCTATGGAAATGCACCAGGCTTGCAATTATCTGTCTTGGTTTCCTGAAAAATGCTTTGGTTACGAGACCTCTGAAAATCAAATTATGTGTCAAGCTCTTCACAATGTTATTGACTGAACCAAAATTTAAAGCAAAACACTTGTGTTAAGAAATTCTGTTCTACGCCTTTTTATGGTCTCAAACATGAAGCACTGAAGTCAGCCAAGTCTCAAGTGATAAACAGAAGAATTGTTTTTGTCTTTTATGACACATTCCAACACCCAATAGCAAATGGTCCTCTTACTCCCTCTAATGGTAGTACGATGTTTTAGGTACTTCTGTGATGATGCTTTAAAGTTTAAACCAATTGTATCCTTTGTTAGTTACAAATAACCAGGGATATCTCAAGAAATGTTTACTGGCTACTTTGGTTCAAGCATTTCAGTCTCAGTTGTAATTATGCAGCTTTAACATTAACCTTAGCTCGACTCAGAGCTTTTTCATCACTCCTGGGTCCTTTTGAAAAGCCACGGCCTGCAAATCCCCTGTGGTCAACCTTCCCAGAGCCAAGGAAAGGAGTTCGGAGTAAGCGGATCCCTCTGAACCCAACTCGACAAGTAATTAAGGCAACAATGTGACAATAGAAGGCAGTGTCTGGTTACCGCAGGGACGAGAAGGGAGAAGAATGGAGGACAATAGCTGCACCTCTCTGCATTCAGAGAACTGAAGTCAGACACATTGAGAGAAAAAAAGAAGAAGAAGAAGCTGGTGTCCCCTGATGGATTTGAAAAAGATCTCTGTGAAAGAGGTTTTACTGGCTGTGCAGCAACTTGCCTGTTTTGATCTGCCTCTCTCTGTAACATTGCTTGTGACCCTGTTGCAATTAAGGCAGTCTTATGCCCTTCAGTGGTTTGTGAGTACATGCATTGGCCTGTCTAATGCTAGTGATTCTCTGTCTAATATACTGTCATAGGTTTCTGCTACTGAATAGTTAGATTCCACCCCTGCATTCACAATGACAGTTGGTGACAAAATGATCCAGAACCACTTGGATAATTAGTGGAAACATGCGGAAATGTTTCAAATATACTGATGCCAGCCTTTCAGATGTGAGATTTGGCTGCCTGACTTTCGGTTAGGGTTGGGAAGAGATGGAAAGATAAATCTCATCTGGTGGAGCTGGTTGAGCAAAAGATTTACTGTAATTAAATCACAGGCTCCGTCAGTATTTGATATATTCTAACTGTGTTGATTGTTATATTTTTGTTTAGAGCACCCACAACTTCCAGATATAAACTATCAATATTGAAGAAATGTTATGATGTGAAAGATTACAGCTTTTTTTTTTTTTTTTTTTAATTGTCACAATTTACTTAAACAATAACACAATGACATGCGCATAGAAGGAGTATATGAGATTTTGAAAGGGCTAAATGAGATTTTGAAAAAAATAATGTATCTGTTTGGGAGACAAGAACCCTAAATTTTTAACAATTTCTGATACGTTTGATTTTTGTTGGTTTGTTTTTCTTTTTTAAGCAGTAAGAGTTCAACACACCACGCTTTCACATGCCGTACGTTGCTGTCAGTTTCCATTATAAAGGCTCAGGTTTAGCTCCTGTCTATTTAACGCCCCCTTCTGGAAGTCCCAGTCTGCCCTGATTAGTCATGAATTGTCACTTTTTTATTTTGGGTGTGCCAAATTAACCACTGTGTAAGCAGTATGCAAATGTGTTACATGGTGACTACAAGCAGGTCTGACATAAACAAGCTGAGAAAAACAAGCTAAAGCAAGATCTGAAATAGTATACAATGTTCAAAACTTTAAGAAAATTCTGAATTTGAACTATTTTCATGGAGGTGCAATGTGAATCATACAGCTCTCTGCAATAACATGGCAGAGAACATTTTAAATATACACCTATTTTGGTATTTGGTTCAACACAGTCTCATAACAACATGCCTGCCACAATAAAGATGAAGTTGAATGCAAATGGGGTGAACGATTTTAGAAACATCCTGCAGGGTGAAACACAGCGCATCAGGACATCAAATAGCTTCCACAAACATTGCGAAGTTGAATCCTTGAACTACAGCATCAGCCTTGATGATCTAGGGGTGGTGGCTCCAAGTTGGAGATACAGAAACTTATCAAGTCCCATTTTGATAAAAAATTTATAGATAGATAGATAGATAGATAGATAGATAGATAGATAGATAGATAGATAGATAGATAGATAGATAGATAGATAGATAGATAGATAGATCAAAAATACTGAATGAACATGTATATAGGTAGTGGTTGATATTGTACAATACATTTTTTTAAATATATATTTCATTATATATATATTATATTATATTTATATTATATTTATATTTATTTATTCATGGCATTCGACAGAAACTACCGAAATGTCATGAAGATACAAGTTATTGGTGCAATTTTAAAAATAACCTGTGGAGGACGGCAATAGTTAATCGTGTCTGTTGCAAAATCCATGAGAAGAAGAAGAAGAAGAAAAAGAGACGCACTTCCTGGCTACGTCACAGTTGTGCAAGCAGTCAACATGGCCGCGTCCATGAGACTGCTGGCCCGTCGGGTACTTCGCCTTTCTAACAGAAATGTCACCGCCTCTGCTGCTGGTGTTTCGTGTCCGTCCTGTCGATGTTATAGCGATGCAGCCGAAGACAGAAGTACGCACTTTGGTTTCGAGACGGTACCCGAGGAGGAGAAGGCGAAGAGAGGTGAGCGACTGCAGAGACAGATAGAAAAGCTGCATTTAAAAATCCTGCTATTTAGAGGTTTTCCGGCTCTTATAATCTTACACACCTTGAAGCACGGGTTTTGACATATTTTTAGATTTGTTATGATTTGCCTGGTTATTCGGCATATAATTGATCTACTAAACAATACTCATCTTACCTATTAATCAATTTAAGACATTCCTTTCAATACATTTGCTGTATGTTTTCAAGTAGATGTTTTACGAACATGGGTATGGCTTGGTGTATTCTGGATTTAAAAGTGAAAGGCAGCACATTTTAAATTATGCTGTACCACCATATGCGGGCCATGTGGAAAACTGAGTTCAATTAAACGTCAGTTAATGTTTTGGTTTTTTTTCAGTGTATAAGGTGTTTGAGAATGTGGCAGAGAAGTATGACGTTATGAATGATGCCATGAGTCTGGGTGTCCATCGACTGTGGAAGGATATGCTGCTGCATGTCATGCACCCGCAACCCGGCGCTCGGCTCCTGGATGTGGCAGGTGGAACTGGTAAGTCAGTTTGTATGCGCCCTTTTAGATCATCCAGCTGTAGCATCACATTTGCATTCAAGTATGATCCTCCCCATGCAGGTGACATTGCTTTCCGATTCCGTGACTACATTCACTCTCAGCAAGAGAGGCAGAAGCGGCGAGCAGTGCGGTCCAGCCAGTCACTGTCTTGGCAGGACATTTCCAACAAGTACCCCTCTGAGGACAGACCCCATGAGTCTATGGCTGTGGTGTGTGACATAAACAAGGAGATGCTGAATGTGGGGAAAAAGAGAGCTGACAGAATGGGCATCACTTCTGGTGAGCATTAAATGACCTGAAATGTCTCTTTAAAAAAAAAAATAAAAAAAAAGATAATAATCCTGACTAACAACACTTATAGGCCTTCATATGTTCCAATTACCCTGTCAAACTTAAATGTGATGTTAAACGCACATAAAAAGTCTTAATATTTTTCAAAATTCTCAAAGTTTATTATGTTTTTAAACTACAGTGCCCATCATTACTTTATATGCACAATTTTTACAAGTTTAATGGTGACGTAAAATGGCCCCGTTGACAGTTAACATTTAAAAAGCTTTTAGCAACCAACAGGAAAGGCAGCAATATAGTGCCCCGTGGAGCTTTTATTTTTTAAATCTTAGTTTCCGACTGAAAAGCAACAAGGAACATATGGTTATTCTTCAAAACTTTCCTAGACAATTGATGGAGCTAAAACGGCTTCTTTAAGCCTCACAGTTTACAGTTGGGCTCTCTGACCCATTGGATACGACTATCAGCTGACATGTTGTCCTCACTGTAATGTGCAGAGACTGTGGCATGAACTGTATATACGTTTTCCTCTCACTGTCATTGTCTTGGAATGAAACTAGGAGTCTAAAAGCTGGTCTTTTTCTTGCCAATGTGTGTCAGGTCTGTCGTGGGTGGTAGGAGATGCAGAGGAGCTGCCCTTTGACGATGACCAGTTTGACATTTACACCATCGCCTTTGGCATTCGAAACGTCACGCATGTGGACCAGGTAACTGACAGAACCGATGTTTTTTTAAAAGAAAAATCATTAATTTTCTTGAGATGACTTAAACCAGTTGATCTGGGAAGGGTTAGTTACTCCAGAAGGAGTGGAGTGTTTAGTGAGGGGCTGCATCTGCAGATAAGTGAAATTTAAACATTAAAAATAACTTTTCAGTTGAACTTCACCGCTGTACAATTGGTTTCAACTCATTAAACATGAAGAATCCCCTCTGTGACTTCGACAGGGGGAGTGATCTTCGCTGCTGAAAATTTCATGTCCTGAAATGTGACTTATTCACATTTGCACATCTCGGTGTTGATGCTGAAACAACCCGCTCTGCAGCCCTAACTCTGACAGTAAACACTGAATACTGGAGTCAGAAATGAAAACAAATGTAAACTATTGCTTTGATCTGATTGGAATACTTTGAATCGGTTAAAGAAAGCATTTTAAAATAATTTCTTTCTTTCTGCAGGACATTGTGCATGATGCGAACTTTAAGTTAAACTTGCATTTGACAAATTAATTACAGTTATGGTCATTATTGAGTAAATTGTTGCTGTTTTTTCATGTTAACTTTTTATTTTCGACTGTAATCCTCTGAAGCCCAATGACGACTACAAAGCTGCAACCAGCAAATACGTGGCTTTTTTCCCCCTTCTTTGATGTATAAGTAGCATCATTAATTGACTTTTTTTTTCAGGCCCTGCAGGAGGCTCTGCGGGTCCTGAAGCCTGGTGGCAGGTTCATGTGCTTAGAGTTCAGCAAAGTGACAAATCCTGTCCTGGCAAGGTGAGTAGGAGTGTTTGGTATGATGGCATATCTGGAGCAAAACAGCAGGGTGTCAGTGAAATGTGTGGCTCTAGAAAGCAGATGCATGTGCACGAGTACATTTGAAGTCAGAAAAAAATGCATCTGGAGGTGCAGATTGGAGCTGCACTTGGAGTTTACTTGTAGAAAAAGTCATTTACTTGCATTTTTGCTCCAGTTGCTGCTATGAAAATGATGCAAAACGTGCACGCATAAAAAAATTTGAGCATTTGAGATTCGGCACATGAAATCTGGCAGCTCACTTGGAGCATTGAAAAACCCAGATGTCTCGCTGCCGTCCACGGTGTCTTTGCTTCCTTTATATTTGGGTGTTCAACATCAGCTTGCACACAAATCTTTCTACAACACCCCCGAATACACTGAATTTGAACAGGTTTTTAATAAACATATGATGATATGAATGAGCGAAACACAATAGCAGCTCTTTTTTACAGGTCAGTTCCTGGAGGTGAGTCGAACCAGCTTTATGCCAAACATCAGCACACTGAGGAGCCGAAGCTCCGCCAGAGACACGCAAGCTCTGATCTATGAATGAGCCACATTAGGGTAAATGTACTGTTATGGGGGTTTTGGCAAAAATTTTGACTCCTGAATCTTTTTTTATTGCATAAAACTCCTGGTTTCTTGTTATTGTTTCAGTAATGAAATATTCTGATTATTAGAATAAACCTTTTTTTTTTATTCTTATGGAGGCTTCAGCAAAGAGAAGAACGTCTCATTAGTTTGCTGCATAGACCCTCCACATAAATTGGTGTGTCATGATGATTAATGACAAACTAAATCAGGCTCTTACAGTGCAAGGTTTATTCAGATTTATGCTAATTATCTCATCTCTTTGTTTATTTCCACCTCGTATCAGGGTTGCATTGTTCTAAAAATGTGTGCCCACATGGTCTGAAGAATGCATGAGGTCTCAGCACACAGTCTTTCTTTAGATGGTAATAAATGTTGTCTTTTGCCTCATATTCGTCATATCAAACTGGACCAAAATGTGAGCATATCAGTTAGGTAGGTTTGATTTGCTGGATAGGACTCATGCAACCCAAACAAGAGTTTGAGAAAGTGAAAATGTGATTATTTTTTTTTTTCTTGGCAGGAAAAAACCCCAAAACAAATCTACAGTCTGCAGATCCTGGTGCATTTTTCTATGACTTCAAATGTACTAAATTCACAGGGTCAGTTGTTGCTTGGTGGATAAGAGGTTGATGGTTTGATCTACAGGTGCCTTCACGTGTCAGTAAGACACTGAACCCCACACTGTCCCAGTGTACTCGGTATGTGATAGCAGAGAAAGAATGTGGTATATAGGGGCTGCATATGAAGGAGAATCCCATTAGTGCTTTAGAACCTGAACAGATGGTTTAAAGTGCATTATTTACGTGGATGCCTGTTTTCTACAACTACAGAATCTATGGTCACGGGTGCACCAGTAATGTCTACAGTGGTTGCACATGTTGGATGGTTTGGTGTAGAAATGTACCAAGTTATAATCCCATTAACTCGGGTTGTTGCAGAAGTTAGAGAAACCCGTGGTCAAACTAATCCATATTATTCAAAAATAAATAAATCAGAGCTTTCAGTTCCACTTTAAATCAGGTGATTAATTGTATAGAGATGTGATGAATGATGATTATTTTGTTTGCTTTGTTTTGGATAGTCTCTACATCATTTATCAAACACTGCCTCCTTCTGGCTTCTCAGATGGGCCTCAGGTAAAGAGGAAGACCAACGTTCATCTTCTTCTTCTTCTTTTCAGCCTTTACGATGCATATAGCTTCCAGGTGATTCCGGTTTTGGGAGAGGTGATTGCTGGAGACTGGAAGTCGTACCAGTATTTGGTGGAGAGCATCCGCAAGTTTCCCGACCAGGTAAAGCACATTTCTTCTTCCTGTGTGTCCGCTGCCCCTTGTTCTGCTGTTCAAGGCTTTTAAGTTTTTGTACAGTTCTAACTTGGCACCCCATCACTATTAAGCACTGTATGTTTTCATAAACTACATTTAAATTTCAGGCACATTAACATGACATTAGAAAGAAAACAAATTACTGTTAGTCATACCAAAACCGGACGTTTAAAATGTATGTGTAATCGGGTTAGTCTGCCTGAAATTGTACAGCTCAAATCTTGTCCAATGAACCCAGATAATGTGGTTAGGGATCAAATTACTCCGGCATGTATACACTTAACTACACTCAGACGGGCACTGGTGCTCTGCACATGGACCAATGTTCTGTCTTTTTTGTTAAAATGTAGGTGCATTATGATGCAGCTGAATTCCCATTAAAGCTGCTCTCATTCACATATTTTACTGCCGTTTTTTACATGGTTGTAAACTGCGATAAATGGATAAGTCAGGCTGTAACCATGATGAGTTTTTGGAGTTCTTTGTGGATTCACTGTTAGTCATTTCCTTTGTTATTTCTGTTACTTTAGGAGGAGTTCAAAGGCATGATAGAAGACGCAGGTTTCTACTGTGTGCGGTACTACAACCTCACTGGTGGAGTGGTGGCTCTTCACTCCGGTTTCAAGCTCTGAGATGCCCTTAATTTACAAAAAGAAAAAAAAATCAAGGCAAAAAGACAGGCTCTCTGTTTCAGACTGATGTGCCTCTATAAGACTGACTTTGACAACCTCAGAGCTGCTCTGTGCAGGTGCCACTGCACAGTGACAGCAGGTCAAAGGTCAGTGGGTGTTATTTATTTAATTATGTTAAGATTAATACCCCAACTCCACACTAAAGAAGTTTCTCACTGTTTACTGTTAGATAAATGTACTATTTTTTGTATCTTAAGTAATAAAACCTGTGAAAACTGATCTCAGTATTTGACTAGAGTTAATAAAAAAAATAAAACTCGTCTAACTTCCTGAGCAAAACAAGCAAAAAAATCAGTGTGGAAATGTCTGGAATGTGATTAATGAAAAACAGAACACCGCATTGAGTTACTTGAATAAAACTGTATATTTTACAGATCTTTGTACACTTTAATTACAAAACCGTATGGTACTAAAGTTTTAAAATCAGTTTTTTTTGGTCAGAAGATTTAATCGTCTCGTGTGCAATTACCATGTATATACAAAGTCTCATGTTAGTGATTTTTTTTTCTCAATAAAAAGCAACCAAATAACTCAAACGTTCATACACTCTGAACATAAGACATGGCTTAAAGATAAATATATTAGTAAATAAATATTCGGAGAACATATTTCCATTTATGAAATGTTTGCTATACAGGTACAGAATATACACATTGATTTCTTGCCTTTTTTCTTTTTAAAAACATTTGTAATGGTAATGACAGAAAATAATTATATCCTTAAAAAATATTAATTTTTGTACATTTTTTTTATCTTAAGTGCTAGAAACGATGATAAAAAAAAAAAAATTAAATAGTGACTCAAGTACCCCAAAATGTTATATTTGCAGTAGGTACGTATCTCTATGCAAAAGGCAAGATTAGATTCTCACTTGATTACAGCACTGGGTTAACTTATAAATAGGGTTATTTCAGGTTTTCCTCTGTGTAGAGAATGTGTATATTTCATAGAAACAGTATAAAAAAAACAGTCTGCAGGACAAACAGAAAGGCATGAATGACAAGCATTGATATTGCAAGTACGTATTCTGCACGGCACGTTATGATTCGAGCTGATACACTGTGGTACGTATAACTGCATCATTTAAAAAAAAAAAAAAAAAAGTCACAGTACAATAAGGAACCCTTATGAAATACGAGTCTTTTCCAGCTACTTTCCTTTGGCCTTTTGATACATACTAGAACCTTTTTATAGATATTTATAAGAGCACGCCTCACAGAGGAAACCGGGTATGTGTGTGACAGCAACAATATACTTTTTAAGGGCTTTCAAACAAGAGGTAGAGCCTCGCACTCTACTGTTGAAGACATCTGACCCTAAACACTCCATTTAGTCTGAAATCTGACCAAAACATGTGCAGTGTCATTCAGTATTGCTGCTAATATCCTACCAGCATATAAGGCTCTAATGTTACACATCTCATACAGGCAGGCCACAATGGACAGAAATGCAATGCATGGAACAAATTCTGTTTAGTGATTAGAGACCAGTGTCAGCCTTGCATTCACATTTCTATGCATTTTTTTTCTGTATTCTATAGCTTTTTCTCCTTAGAGAAACACGTGGGTCACAGGGACCCATTTCCCTGCTCTTTGAGTTAAAAAAAGAAAAAAAAAAAAAAAGAAAAACAATCATGTCTTTTTGAGTTTTGGTATAGCTATGTCCTTATAACCTATTTCAGTTGGTGGTTGGAGCTTCATAGGTGTGCATGAATATACTATACAAAATGTATAGATGCAGATGTGTGGCTGGAGAGTGTACGTTTGTCATGAAAATCTCAGATTCCTACAGCTTGCCCCGCCCCCCCCAAAAAAGTAGAGTTTAAAAAAAAATTAAATCAATAAAGTGGCCCAGATTACTAACCCTTAATGGCAGCAGATAGTCTTCAAATAGATGCCAAAAAAAGCCAAATTCTAGTTTCAGTTATCAACCTCCATCCTTATTTATCATATGTGAGTCTCGAGACGTTTGTGGCCACAGGAATGAACATGATACATTGTTATCTAGAAAGAAGAGGCCTTTTCAGTAGAAATCCACACAATCTAAGATGATAACATTCAGTGCTCTGAGAGCTAGGTTAGAACAAGGCAACTGAGGGTTTCAACGATTGACTGACTAACACGGTACCACATGTTTTGACTGTTCTTTCTGGACTTGTGTTCATATGCCCAGACCTCCCTCGTTTGTTGTAGTACTGCTTCCCAGTGCAGTGGGGCTTGCTGAGAGCTGAGGATGGAACAGAGCCCTGGTCTCCTCCTCTTGGAGATATGTCTGACCTCTAAACTGTCCGGAGGGGAAGTACCTCTCCTTGGGCTCATGTTGCTCCCCTGGCCGCAACTCTGCCTCCACTGTGATGCCGACAGCTAAACTGCCCTGGACCTCCGGACCTGTGCCCAGTTCACAATCTGTGTCCTCAGGAATTATGGGTATTCTCTGGTTGAGTTCGCAGCAGCCCTGTGCAGAGCAGGCCTCTGAATCTGCATGCGCATACTGCACATTAACAGCATAGTCTTCGGTATAGCGCCCTGCCGTGGCCCTGTGGACCTTCATCTCTTTGTAGAAGCAGCAAGGCAGCCCTTCATAGCTCACCTGCTCAGAGGGAGGGCATATATGCTCAGGAGCAAAGTAGTTCTTGGAGGTGGAGGTCTGAAAGTCCACTGTTCTGTGACAGCGTCCCGAGGCTGGAAGCCCAGCTTGGTCCAAGTCCTGCCCTTTGCACTCCACACTGGGAGGTATTACCTCAAAACAGCAGCTACAGGCTGCAGCCCCGAGTTCCCCAGACTCCTCCTGTGTCCCCTTTCCCCTGTCGGCTGTGGCGCCCTCTAGAGCCCCAGCTGAGGTAGTGCTAGTGTTGCTGTTCTCCCTGGGTTCCAGTGATGAACGACTGCTGTAGTTGGGCTCCAAACTGCAGTTGGAGAGGTGGTCCCCCGAGTTATATCCGGAAGCTCCAGGAGGGAGCTGGAGGCAGTCATGTCCCAAAGGTGCAGGGGATGAGTCCTCAGCAGGGGCTGAGATGCAAGCCGCAGCCCCCGCTTCCCCTGAAGATCCTCTACAGGGACTCTTACTCCTGTACACATAAGGATCATAGTCGCTGCTTAGGGAGCTGCGGAAAGTGGAGCAGCTTCCGTATACCCCCTGGTTGCTGACCTCAGTACAGTCCAACATGGAGTCACTGGAGGAACAGTGGCACTGGCCAGAACTGCTGCTGCTGCTGTCACTACCAGGACAGTCAGCAAGGTAACCGCTGCACACTGAGCGGTGGCCATGATAACAGCTCAGGCCAGAAGTGCTGCCGCTGTCGCCTATCCTTGAAGAGGAGGCAGGCGCCATGTGCACCACTGTGGGGTACAGCAGTCCCTGCTGAAAGGCCCTGCTGTGGTGACCCTTGTGGGCGCCCCCTCCTCCACCCAGCTGCCCTGCCACAGGTCCCTGGCCACCTTCAGGCTGTTGAGGGAAAGACAGTCCCTGAAAATAGTAGTGCTGGTACATCGTCTCATACTGCGAAAAACAGGCTGCTCGGGAGAAGTTGCGACCGTGGAACTTTGGTCGTTTGAAAGCAGCGTGATGTGGTTGTGCGGGGTAAGCCGGGGGTGCACGGTGCTCTAACCCGCAGTGGTGGGGGTTGAGCGAATGCTCCAGATGGAGGGTAGGATGGTAGCTTCGGAGAAAGGCAGATGTTGACTGAGGTGGGTAAAGACCCTGAGGATCTGGATGCTGGTCCACAGTGAGCACGGTGATGGGGTTGCCATGGGGGTCCATGCTGGTTCTGGTCGGGTAGGCCGTCACCTGGCCGGCACGGTGCACCCTGCCAGGATAATGGACTGGGAGCACCACCCGCTGCCTGCTGTGGACTGGATTACCAGGGTCCATGCACGCTGGTCCTGGATTTCCCTTCTTTTGCTCTGCGTTAAGAGAAATTAGGTTGCATTGAGAATCCGACAAATGAATAGAAAAAAACCAAAAGACTTTGAGAATCTTTAAAACAAAAATGATGATCAGATAAAGGTTTATCTGATACTCGTCAGAGGTTGTGCACCAGCTCACCTATGATGTTGTGTCTACAGTGGGGACAGGTGTGATGCTGCAGCAGCCAGGGGTCCACACACTTCTTATGAAATCTGTGAGCACAGGGGATCACCCGCAGCTCCTGAAGGGAAAATACAACCAGATTTAATCTTTTTATGCCATCAACACAGTACGAAAAGCTGAAAATACAAATATATTCAGGTTGCTAATGGGGATTTAGAATAAGTTTCACAAACACCTGAAATATTTTGGTAACTGTGCAACATTTCTGTAAAAATCTGTTTTCTCAGGAACGTTTTTAAATCAGACCGTTTCAAAGTTGCAGCTCACGCAGTCGGTGAACTTTTATTTCCTTTTTTTTTTAAATTAAGGAGGACTTGAGCGAAGATGAATATCCAGAGGGTGGCAGCAAAGCTACACACTAATGTCAGGCATGGCGACAACTTTGAGGAGACAACCTTAACCCCACGGACAAACAAAATGCCACCAGATGTCACACCGAAGTACACAAATTACAGCTCCAATGCTCAATTTTGCCCTTTATATTCTGGAACAAAAACAAAACAAGTTTACTTCTGAGGACTGATATGGAAAGAATGGAGAGGAATTAGCATTGAGGAATTCCAAGACACAAAAGCAGGATCACTGAAGGTTATGTTTTCCAGTGACAAGTCTTTTACTGACTTAACTACTTTAGTCTGTGGCTTAATGTGACTCATCATCAGGCTGTTTTCCACCAAAGCTTTTGTTGCTTAGTTCACTGCTCAAAAACCGCTTTGATGCCATTCAGCCTTTTATATCACAGCTTCCTCTGTGCAATCCTGGCGCCATGCTTTGTTGTGTTTTCTTCTCCTCCTTCCGAAAAAGACGCATAACCACAAAACACACACTCAGCGACTGTGTCCCCCGGGGGCACTGGGGTTTGTCCCTACAGCCTCCGTGAATAAGGATGAGCAATGCAGTTACAGTAAATCCTCAAAGATTGGGAGACATATTTTGACAGTGACTCCGTCCAAGGATTAAAGAAGACCTCACTGGGAAAACAGGAAGCAAAATCACAAGCCAATGTGCTCTGGGTACCCCTTATCTCTCCAGGTGCTCTGAAATACTAAGCTAAACATTTAAAAAGGTGGCGGAAAGAACGTCTGTTAAGATCGCAGGACTGCGGTCCCCGAGCACATCAGGGGAACTTCCATTCTATTGTCCACGTAACTGCATTCTGTTTCATGTCTGCAGAAAATGTAATGAAAAGAAAACAAACTCAGCAGCTCGATGGCCACAAAAGGTCAGAGTTAAAAGGTTTGGCTCACATATGGTCCACGTATGCTCAAATGAAACTGCATTTATCAAATGCAGACGGTTCAAAAGAAAACTTTTAAACGAGAGAAAACGGTTAAGGCCCTGCCATCATCCATACGCAAATTCAGTTTTGGACCCCAAACTTGTTGGAAAACGCCTCTCAGGCTGAAGATTTTCACCGGCTGTAACGGTTGTTGTCATGTTGCACGCCGCTGTGTCCTTGGTTTAATGTAAAACTACGAACGAGTCGTCCCTGTTGTTCATGTTGCGACAGTTCAGACCTTGAGTTGCTGGGATAACTTTGAGAATGAGGTCAGAATAAGGCAATGTCAGCCTATATATTTAAGGTAGAGCATCGTAGGAACCGACAACGCACACAGACGACTTTTTAGAGGTTTAATAACTTAACGTGACATGAGGTCATGCCGAGGTGAGCGTTTTTTCTTACCTCCCCGTCAATGTACTTCTCCAGACAAATGGCACAGTCAGAGGTGGAGCTGCTGCTCAGCGAATCAGAGGCTCCGCAGCTGCTCTCGCGCTGGCCTTTTCCTTTGGCCTTGAACTTTCTCGTCTCCATCTTTTCCAGCGCCTGGATGGCCATTCTGTTCATGGAGCTCTGTGGTGGGGGAGGAAGGTGGTCAGACAGAACGGCTTCAAACATTCTACATCAGCGTCGGCAAGTGTTTGCATTTGAGAGAGAGCTGATTTAAGACCTTCTGACAAAACATAAAAAACATTTTTAAACTCTTATTTGCTATAAGATGTTACTTATTAAAATAAGCTGACTGGTTTTCTTGGGTTTTTTATGTGTTAACACACAGCAAACAGTGATTTAAAGTAGTATCTGGTGACCAAACTGCTGCTGCATCACTTTTTACAACAGTTATTTATGCTGCGGCTTAAATAAACCACACCAGATGGACTTTCTTCCTCTATGTTGGGTCACAACTTGGGAAATGATGATACCCTGATTGGCAAGAGAGCAATGACCTTTGGGATGAAAGTCATTCTAATCAGAGGGTTGACAAACATGAAAAAGGGGGACTTTAAAAGCAGTGTTTTCAGTTTGTAATTAGCTGTAGTCTTGCGCAGTCAACCCCATGACGAATCCTTCATTTAGAGCATTAATAATGATGGGGATTTACAGTTGCTGTTTGCACAATATTTACTCTGCTTTCATTATTTTTCCTAATTAGGGAAAGAACAGAATGTTATAGGAGACAAATGTGCCCATGATCTCAGCTGGAGTCACCACTGCTCTGACACCCACCCATTATACAGTACATCAACACACAGAGGGATGAATAAAGAAGCCTACAGAAACACATGTGTTGGCAGGATTACATCTGCCTTAACAGATGCCGCTGCAGGTTTTCTGCTCTGTCATGACATCTCTGTGTGTTCGGCTCCGGCAGCCAACCTCTCATCAGCATTAATTAAATGCTAATCCTGATTCATTCGCCCAGCATTAGCCTCCACTGAGAGCTTTTTGTCAACATTCAAGAGGAATCAATCAGAGGCAGAGCTACTGTTGCCTAACTCAATGCCTGCAACTCCCAGCAGAATCGCGCCAACTGGAAAAACAAGGTATGGCAACGTACGTTTGGGTGTGTTCCGTGTAAGAGATGCTTTGGTAAGGTTTGGTATGCAACTCAAAGAGGGATTACATAGAAATGAAAGTTTTAAGTTTGTGGCCCCTACAACACCCTGTGTAGGAGGCGTGTGTGTTGAGACACTAACCTGGCTTCTCCTCTGCTTTAGTTTGATCTTGATGAGCAGGATGAGACAAACCAGCGACACAACAACAAAGAACGCCAGGAAGATGCCCATGTCGAAATATTCTGTAGGCTGCTGTGGGAAAAGGGACCAAAAGAAACACAAAATGCCAAATTATTTCCATGTCTAGCTTAGAAAAAAGGGTCTTTTTAAATTTCTTTTTTTTTTTACACAAATAATAAAAAAACGGGACCGTCACACATGAGCTGGTGGTGCTTTAAAGAGTAAACGCGTTGCACATTATTAATGCAAGTCAGTTCATGATCAGATGGAAAGCTGATTGGTACTATCTGACTTTATATTAGATGTGAGGATTTACCATTTTTCTGCTTTTTGTCACAGCGAATGAAACACCAAACAACGTATCAAGTAAACTCCTTTGCAGGCTGATGAGGTATGTCAAACAGCTGTTGGAAACTTGTGTAGGCTGTTTTATTCTTCCCCTGAAATACTCTCTAATCAAAGGGTCTTTTCTCTTTCCGGCTTTCATTATGTCAAGTTATTTGACCCCAAAGTGTGTTGGTCTCTTATCAAATATTCCAAGCAAACAAACAGCTCTTTGACTGGCTGATATTTATCTGTCACAGTGCTGTGAAAAAAGTCTTCGGCCTCGAGGAGCACACAAGAAAGGCGAAAGGTCAGATTTCACAGCTGAAGTTTCGTTTGTCTTTTCATCTAAAACTCTTCAGCGCTGCTTGGGCCTTCCGAACTGTTTCCCTCATGGTCCCTAACGTGCGTTTAAGATCCCCCTCATCTGTGCGGCTTGGTTTGAGGCTTTGGCGTGACAGCTTACCCTCGGTGGCCTGTGCTGTATCCGAGCACGAGCCACTTTCTGCTTGTTGACGATGTTCATCAGCTTGACGGCGTCGTTGCCCTTCACGTAAACTACCGGCCGCTTCAGGGGATCCTCAGCGACTTGGTTGAGCTGAAGAGAGAGAGAAAAGAAAACGTATCAAACACTTGTACTAATACATGGTTAAATTGATTTGTTCAAAACAAACATTTTTACCATTAAACAGAATTTTAAAAAGAGGAACGTTGGAAGACTCATCTTTGAAAGATCCTTAAAATCCATTCATGAGACTTTTGTTTTCTCTCTTAAACCCTCCTTAACTACTCAAAGTTACATGTATGATGGGGAGAAACTTGAGTGAATCTTTGCTTTAGAAACAAACAGGCCTTCACTGTAGTGCCGGAGGCCTTCAAACTAAATGCATTTGTGTCACTCGTCTAATATTGAAGCAATATTTATAACACCCAGTACGGATGCAGCCTTTGAGTTCTCACGTTTAAATCTGAAAGTTATGGTGTGACGTTGCTTCTCAGTGGCCTTCATTCATCAGTGGAAAGAAAAAGGAACGGGGGAAGAGAGAAAAGAACAGTTTGTAGTAAAGAGCTTGAAAAGAAGTCCGCTGCGTCCCTGTCAGTGGATGTAAGGCAAAATGTTTGGATGAGGGGGGGGGGCACCTCTCTGCTCTCACTTTAAGAAATGACTTGAGCTTTGCTTTTGACATAAAACGTACACGAATAGATAGAACTATAAAACAGAGGTGTGGCACTTTTTAAAGAATCCAGCGAGTGACATTGTTGCCTTTTAACAGGACGAGGGGAAAATTTCCACTCTGAGGTGCACAAAACACCTCTTCTCTCAGCTGGGGAGAGTGAGCGATAGAGGCACAAGGCAGAGAAACTGCGGCCAGTCAATGAATACTATGTTCTGGCTTCTCAGTCAGTTGACATACTCCTTCACTCCTCCTCTCCCACTGTGTTCCTCCCGCTCGTCTGCTGGTTGGAATCTGTAATTTGAAAAGCCCAAGGGAAATACCGAGGATATTCACGTTGCTATTTCTTCTGCTGTTGTCGTGCACCCCAGTGAAATGCTGTGTGTTCTGGTCTAAAAGTATAGATGTTGAAATGTTTGATCTCTCGCTTTGGTCCTTGTGAGCCGCTCTCGCTTGAGGAAATAACACCACCGCGCCTCAAGCTTCGCCCATGACATAAAAGTATACCTATGAATGGAAACGTAATACAGAGTAGTGTACGACTTTTTTTTAATTTTTTTTTTAAAGAAAGTCCATTATTAACTCAATTTGTCCCAAAGAACAAAACAAAAACAAACAAGGAGCACTTGGCGTCACTTTAAAGAATGAATTTAGTCAGAAAAAAGGTCAAGTACATTAACTTTTTAACGTTTCACTTCATTTTGGCCCGGGGAGCTCGATTTTCACCGAGCTCCTCCTCCCTGCCCCTCGGACTTGTGGCTTCTGCCTCTGCTGATCGGGCTGTTCTGACTGGAAAAGCCTCTCGGGGGAATTTAACACAGCCGCCCAGCGCTGCCTTTCATGTGGTCTCCGCGCAATCCCTTTTATCTCTCAGCTATGTGCTTTACAACCCAGCAGCAGAGAAGAAGAGGCGCGGAGAGAGGAAAAAAAACCCTGCAAGTCCAGGCCTGGCGTGGCGAGGATGAATACCACAGGAGAATTCTTGCGACAAAGAGGAGCAACTAGAGTATTATACCTATTAGGAGAAAAAACATGGGAGTCAGGAGGACTGGAAGAAAGTGCGACAGCAGATGAACTTTCTTGCTGAGGCCTCTACCAAATGTGCTCTCTGTGGTCTCGAGAGGTGAGGTAATGTGCACTACCTGTGCAATTATGAGCTCAACAGAGTTTGTGTCACGGTCTAGTGAAAGCTGAACCCGAATATCCATTTTCAGGTTTCTCAAAGTGCAGTGCACTCCTCCAAACACGAGAGTTCGAGAGCTGAAAAGCCCAGAAAGGTCGAATGAGCGGGACTGATCCACATGCTTTCGAGCAGAACTAAAGATAGAAAGATGATTGTTTGTACAAACGGCACACACACATGCAGCGGCAGTCAGCAGGGCAGGGCATGTGGCTGAGCTACATTCAGAAGTGAAAAGAAAAGTGTCTTTCACAAACGAACTGAGACAGATTAGACGGTGAGTGCGAATGCCTGGGTAATTCTAGGTGTGTACAAACCTGATCGATGGCATCCGGATTCTCAGATACATCAAAGATGACGGCTGTGGCTCCCCGCTGCACTGCTCTCTTCGCCTGCCAACACAGAACACAGTAATGATTAGAAATATTTAACATATACATGATTACACCCTCAACTGTACTCGCTGCCACCCATCTAACTCGAGGCCACTAGAGGGAGTTCTCTTCCTGAGTGTAACCTCCAAACAGATCATGAGAGAGAGAAAAAAAAATATCAAAGAAAACCAACAGGGAGAAGTAAACAAGCCAGTGATTATATTTGCTGGGATGCACATGTGGCCGTTCTCTCCATTTCTCCAAAACCTCCATGATGTCATTCCATGTAAATCTGCACCACATCAACACTGTGACAGAAATTTAAACAGTTTCATCCCTGGAGCCGTGCATCGGTCCCTGATGCACGGCTCCATATGATGCAACTCTGCACAACAGAGTCAGTTTTGAATTGAATTCTGCAGTGCACGCTCGGGAAAGTTGAATAAAGTTGTCAGGGATTTCCAGCTGTTAAAAAAAAAAAAAAAAAAGAAAGAAAAAAAAGTGAGCTCCTTTCATCTGAGAGGCGGGAAAGTCATAGCACAGAGGCCGTTTGAAGAGTTCTGCTACAGGCAAGAGATAAAGGAAATGCTTGCATCTGCAGAACCCCGAGTATCTACTTGCTCAATCCAAATTGGCTTCCCCTCATCGGGGGAAAAAAAAAACAAAAAAAAAAAAAAAACTTTCTCTATCTCAACTATGCCTTCCCCAACAATCCGTTCTCACCCAGCTTGATTCTCGTTGCCCTATTTAGACAACGTTTTGATGTCTGCAATACATGATCTAAAAGAGCGCGGCTGGGATCATATCCTGGTATTATCAAGTGCCCTTGGGTTCCTGCCAGCACTCTTCATGACTGGAGGGAAGCAGGGGGGGGGGGGGGGGGGGGGGGGGGGGGTGAAGATCAAAGTGACAATGTACAGTGCTGTGACTCTGCTGCCGACTGGCTGGAGTGTCACCGTGCCAGTCTGCAGGCAAAGTCAGAGAGGCGAAGGGGAGCGGCGGCATGTGCGAAGGAGGCACAACGACCATCAAGTTGATTCTTGAGGTAACATCATTCAACAAAGTGTAGTTGAGCCAGTTCAGGCATCGTTCTGTCCAAAGACAAATGGATGAGTGCAGTTCAGAACAAATTAAGAGAAGAAAAAAACAACTTGAAGTATTTTAGGGAGGTGTGGGAACACCACAAAGCTACATCCCGTAACCCATGACGACCAGATACAACATTCTAGCTCAATGCTCTATTTCAAGCCTGATGCGATGCAAGCCTGTTTAATACGACATGTCATCCTTTTCTAAACAAATGATTCACCATTTTAGTTCTCTTATTAGATATTGTTGGACATAAAAATTTACAACAAAAGCCTCGGGTGTTAGAGCTCAAATGGTTTAGATTTTTTTTAGAGGCTGAAATGAAGGTTTTAGCGCACCGTGACAACACAGAAAAGTTGAGTTTCAGGAAGTTGTTGCTTCAGATGTAGAATACTTTATCTATGAATGGAGACCTTATATCTCATCTTCTCTTATATTAACTGGTTCCTCGCATGCACATCTGTCACAGTCATCAACTGTCATGTTCACTTTAAACCGCAGCAAGGCTGCAACTAACAGTCATGTTCATCATTAAACTGTTGATAATTTGTCCGAATATTATGAAAAATGACCACTGCGGCTCCAAGCTGAGCTCATCCTATTGGCGATCTGTCCAGGGTACCCCGCCTCTCGCCCGATGACCGCTGGGATAGGCTCCAGCCCCCCCCCCCCCCCCCCCCGCCTCCCGACCGATGGATTAAGCGGGTATAGAAACTGGATGGATGGACAAACTCGTCCTCTTAAAGGTAAACACTGAAAAGGGCACCAGTTTCTGTTCCCCTGGTGATGTGTGATAGCACCCTGCTCTGCCTGTAACAGCTGTTTATTTGACTGTGAAACTGTGAAAAATCTGAAAAATCACACGGCGGATTCTGCCTCCAGACTCCCCGTCTCTTACAAACCAACTTAAAACAGGTGTAATTTTGAAATCCTGCAGGCAGCAGGTTGATCCTTTTGTTCTGGTAAATCTGGCCAATAGTCCTTCTGCGACACCCCGATGCTGACAGTGTGTGTACATTCATGCAAAAAGAACATTAATTGGTAGATTTTGCTTAAGAATTCAAGAACCATCGTGAGGTTGATTTGGATGGTCTGAATCCCATAAAGTTATTCAGTCGTTTCCTACAGCTTTAACCTTCTGTCGACATCCTGATGACCTATACTTTCATAAAGCAGACAAATGCAAAGTGGCCTTCTCAGCAATTCGATTCCATTTCTTTTTCATGGGGCGTTTGTATTTTGTGGACATCCTTCAGGTTCTATAATTCTTGACAAAGAGTTTAATGATTAAACACAGCTGTCCAAGAACCACCGATAGGTAGTGGAGCGTTTCAGCTCAATATAAAAGCCAGCATTCAACTGTTCTAGCAGTCAGCTGAGAGTTAGAGAGGTACAATATACAGATGTAGAGTAAAAACAATGAGAAATAAATGTGGACTAATACACCCTGAAGAGGTCACTTTGTGCTACCATGCATGGATTGTATCTCAGTTATTCTTCTGGACGTTGACACGTTGATGCACGGGTCGGCCGCGGTGCCCTTCACCTCCCGAAGGTGCCAGTGGAGGGATGACTGCTGCACCCTAACCCGGCAGGAACAAAAGCTCTTTGATGCGGCGGATCGCCTATGTATCACACGCTGTTATTATAAACACATTGTGACACTGGAGTTCATACACCCCCCCCCAGTTTAATCCATAGACAAGACATTTATTAATCTGACTTTCAGAGCTCATTAAAGGCTAATTAACCCTGCAAACTGATCCCAGCTTTCTCAGCAGTGAATGAAAGCCTTATTAAAGCGTAACATTAAAAACAGCAACACGCCATATATACAAGCTCTTCCAACTTCCTCTTTCAACTTCCTCTTTCGTCCTGCCTCCTTCACATAAACTAACGTTGCTCTTTTCATTCCTTTTTCACTTTTGTACGTGGAAAGTTCAAAAGCAAGCAGAGCGAAATCTCAGTTTGGCTTTTTCCCTCTCACCCAGTTTTCTCTCAGCTCCACTCTGCCAGGCTCCGGCCCCCCATTTAATTCAGCACAAGTCTGCTCCTTTGATGTTAGCTCTCCCAGTTAATAATTAATAGCTCTTGGTAAGACGCTTTGAGAAGAAAGAGATCTCCCACCTGATGAATCTCCACTCGGACAGGCCTGTGCTGCAGTGCAGGGACTTGCCTGGTGACCAAAAAGAAAAAAAAAAGCACCTGCAGGCAAGCTGGCTCCTAAAAAACATGACGCATCAACTTACAAATCCTGTTTAAAAAAGAAAAAACCCTACAAGACACCAAGGGAAGGATAAATGCTGCTAAAAGGCTGCTTAAAAAAATATGTACTTGAGCAAGAAAATACTGTTTACTTCACCAACTCAAACCGGCTATAGATTTTCGAGTGGCAGAGCTCCTGCGTAAGGAGATATTGTGCCGGCAATTTGAGACAGCATTCAGTCCTCTGTGGCAAACTTTTTAAAAAAAAGGAGCACAACACACAAGCAACATAAGCTTTCCCTCATACAGACGTCATCGACACTGAACCGGAATTTCAAGAGCTTTCGGTCAATAGGTCGATTGGCTGTTCGCAGTTAGATGAGATCATGACGCAGATGTTTTTATTCCAGAAGATTGACAGGATGAATGCTGCAATTAAGAGGAAAATTCACACGTTCCGTTATCAAAGAAGCATTTGGCAAGGAGCAGTTTCTAAACTCTAAAGAAGTGTTTTACCTTACCAACTGTACGTCAAACCCATGGTCACATGGACGGAGGAGGATGCATCACATTGCATCATTTTCTTGTGAATACAGTAATTTGAACTAAAATTTTGACTGACAGCTGCAGTAACAAGTGCATCAATGAACGAAGAATACACAATACAGCACATTTAGTCCAGTTTCATGCACAGCTGAGTCGAACTACTGTTACAGCTCCACTGTCCTTGTATACGTCTGCGGGAGCGAGTTTGAGTTACTAACCAAAGTACGTCTGACAACAATCCTGTAGATTGTGTGAATAATAAATAAAAATCAGGATTTTATTAGAGCAGTCTGGAAATGAGTTCAGAGAGTCATTTAGAGAGTCCAGTTGAGTGTTTACATGTGGGAGTGATTCGATCCCCAGCAGAAACATCTGCGTTAGTCCGGTTTTTAGAAGCTTTTGGTCGGATTCATACGGTAAACGGACTGTACCTGTGGAGCACCTTTTCTCGTCCAGCTGCCCACTCAAAGCGCTTTAACACAACACGCCACATCACTCACACACTTATACAAACACTTAGAGCCAATTACCACACGGCGCTTTCTAATGCATTTACACAC
Organism: Leuresthes tenuis; assembly: GCF_036924035.1. NCBI lineage: Eukaryota > Metazoa > Chordata > Actinopteri > Atheriniformes > Atherinopsidae > Leuresthes > Leuresthes tenuis. Next base: position 7,764,309 of record NW_027325360.1, read on the forward strand.
GCTCATACACTGATCAGTAGACAACGTGGGGTTCGGTGTCTTACCCAAGGACACTTCGACCTGTGGTGCCGGGAAGCCGGGAGTCCAACCACCGACCTTCCGACTGGTAAGATTGTATGTATGCATTTTAAAAGTCTGCTTCTGGCCCCTGACTAACATAATAATTAGGTTTTTTTTTTTTTTAAAGTGCCATGTCAGTGTGCTTGTCGCTGATTCTCAACCATCGTTGATTTCTGGCATGTGGTCTATGTAGCGTCACGCAGAAATTATTTTTATGGTGGTTTGTTATATGAAAAATCCTCCAAAGGAAGTGCTTGGAAAAGGGCAAGCACAATAAAAAGAATATTATGATGATGGGATAAAGCAAATGTCTGAAAAAACATGTTGTCTCAGTGTTTTGGGTGTTTTTTCCCCTGTCATTACTGTTTGAAAAAGTCACAGCATATAAAACGAGATGTTAACTCGCATGTCTGATCACATGACCTTTTTCTTCTTTACGAGAATCATGGACAGTATTAACTGATGTGAAGGAATTTTTTTTTCGTCTTATTTGGCCAAGATGAGTGTATTTACCTGTAACCGTCTTTGTTGAGGGTGTGTCTCCGCTTAGCAACCACAACTCTGTGCATCAGAGCCATGTGTAGAGCAGAGTACGCCTCCACCTGCTGACGACGCTGCGCCAAACTTCCCTCCAAATCCGCTTCAGAGCTGGAGCCGCCATTGTTGACTGCCGTCACGCCTGAAATCCACCCACTGCTGTGGGTGTGGCATGCCAATTGATGCAAAGTTTTGCGTTTTGGGCCCTAAATGGATAGCGGGAAGCCTGATAACACGAATTCTCTCATGACTGATCACACAAGGATACAGCTGCCTTGCAAGGTGACCATTTCTTTTTGAGGGTGCATACTTTTCCCATCTTTCACACTTGATTAAAAAGTGGTGGAAATTTTGGAAGAAGGTGAGCAATTAAAAAGTACTTTTTTGGGTGGGATGTGGGCCCCATTTTACATTTTAAAAATTCAACTCCACTCTCTACTGCGTGCCAGAGAAGTAGGTGAGAGGGGTGTGCAGGTACTTCACAATACCGCCGCCTAAATAAACTTCCCGCTGGCTCTGAGGCATGAGAATTAAGAAACAATCTTCCCCAAGTGAACAAAAACCACAGCAGAAAGCACTGAGAGCTCCGTCTAGACGCATAGGAAAATGAAAGCTATGTTTAGCATCCCTAAGTAAGCCTGCCAGCTTGTAAGATCTGAGGGAGAGACATTTTCACTCGTCTGGAAAGAGACTTTTCTCAGTGTAGCACTCAATCCATCATTCACATGGACGGAGGGTTCTCATATTTCACAAGTTGCAAAATGCTCATTTATGAATGTGCAAACATGAGGCAGTGCGCTCACATGCACACAGATGCACCTGCAGAACCTGGCTCAGGCACTAGTTCCTCTATCACGTTATTCCCTCCGCCTTGCCTGCTTTCTTCTCCTATGCTTCCCTCCTTTTTCATCTTCCTCCTCCTCCCTCCTCCTCTCCATGCTTTCCTTTCGCTCTCTGCACTGCTATAATTAAGGCAATTAAGTCTTCAGAGGACTCTCCACTGCTATTATGCTGTAATTTCATGTTGCCTCCTGGCTTTACGGTTTATTAAAAGATAAAGGCATACTTTTCTCCCAAAGATTTCTTATATGTGGTCACCCCCCCTTTTTTTCCCTTCCTCTCCTTCCTCACTCCCAAACAGAGCAGGCATGTCTGCCGAGACATTATTTACATTCAGCTAAAATGAAATCGAACTTTTTCATCGTGGCTTTGGAGCCCAGAACGGGACATTTGTCCTGTACGAACCGCCGTTTCTCTCCCCCCCCTCCATGAGGTCATCTGTGACATTTTCATTTCAACAAGTCATTTACAGCGTTCACAGAGAACATTAGTCTCTTTCATCTGCTTCAGTTTGATGTTAACATTGCACTGACACACTGTTGATCTGTCATAACACGCTCTTTTATTCTGACATCAGTCAACCACCATCTAATCAACAGGTTTGACCTTTTTCTGTTGGAGTCGCTCACTGTCGTGTCACGGCAACTGCAACATTAGGGTTTTCCTCTTCTCAGACACTCAGAACAGTCTTCTGCAACCATCTACTCGGCCATAATGTGAACCCAAATAACCTCGCGGGGCTTAACCAGGCCAATAACTGCTTTTCATGAATCCCCATCCTCTCACATGGAATGTTTCGACTCGAGGCCATAAAATTTCAGCTACATTTGTTGAGTATAAAGAGATGAAAAGCAAGTAAAACCCCTTTCTATAGTGACTGTGCTTTCCTTTGAGTTTTAAACAAGTCATTGTTCAGTTTCCCCCCTTCCACCTTCCCAAACTTTTGAACTCCCCCTTTTTCTTTTTTTTTTTTGTTGTTGTGCCGTTTCATATCTGTGCCGCCAGGCTCCCAGCTGGAGGGTTTGAAAGCAGAGCCCCGAGCAGTCTGAGGTAACGTTTCTGAAGCCGCGGAAAAAACGTTTATGAAGCACATAAAAATCCACTTGTGTGTCACGATGATGGGCTTGGGCAGCCTCCTCGAGCTCCTCTCCACTTGACCGCCTTCATATAAACTACCCAGTTTACTCAATGTAAACACAAGGGGGAAAAGATCACTTGAAGCACTCACTGAGCTTAGTGACCACCATTGATATGAAACGTACAAAATAAGAGGTTAGGCTCAGGTGGTGAATGCAGAGCTGCATACTGTGCATCTCCAACTAATGATGCAGCTAAAAAAGGCTGATTGTATGTCCAAGTAAATATTCATTCAGAGCCCTTTTTTGTCTGATAACAGCTGAATTTTAAGCTGTACCAACTCCTGAGCTGTTAGATGTTTGACTATCTTCACCAGCTGCACGCAAACTTTATCCACCATTTGTCATCCGAACACAGTTTATGGGCGGTTTATTGAAGCTTTCTGCAGTGCAATAAGCAAGTAACCTTTGACAACTTTCTTCACAACCTGTTAGGGGTGGAAATGGTGCATAAAATGTGTGCCATGGGGCTAAACATTAAACCTGTTTGTGAATAGGAAGTGCACACGGCATGTGTGCGCGCACACACACACACACACACACACACTTCGTTAAAGCCTCTGACATATTGGAGAACAATGTTCTTAGCAAACCTCAAGCAAGAGTCTGCAAGCAGAACCTGCTCCAATTTGTAATCTGTTGGTTTTTCTTCAGTCAAATGAAGCCTAAATCAAATCATTTAAATCAGTCTTAAACCTATCTGTCCAGACAATTTGCTGCAGCGAATGGATGGATGGAAAATGAGATGAAGAGGAAGTAGTTTACTGAAATGTGGAAAAATAAAATGTAAATTCAATTTCTGACAAACTTGAAAGTCAATATCTGGTCTGAGCTCCTTTATTCTCCAACACAGCCTGAAACCTCTTAGACCAGCTTTCTGTCATTTCTTTAAGGAGTCTTCAGGAATAGTTCTCCAGGCTTCTTGAAGGACATCCCAAAGCTCTTCTTTGGATGTTGGCTGCCTTTTGTTCCGTTCTCTGTCAGATGATCCCACACTGCTTCAATAATGTTGAGGCTGATTTATGACAATAGCTCTTTGGGAATCACCTTGTTGGTGCAAAACATACTTTCATTAAATGGCAACAAATGGTGCGTCTTTGTGACTTTGCTGATTCATAAGCCAGGACCGAACTGACAAGTAAAAAAGCTGCCAATGTCCAAAGACCTTCAGAAAGCCTGGGGAGCTATTGCTTAAGACCACTTAAAGAGATTACAAGAAAGTTTGGCTGCTTGGACGGAAAATATAAAGAAATGAGGGGTGGATGAAGAGTTTGCATAGTACTGTGAGCCTATAAGTTTGGGTTTGGCAGCATCTCAGAGTTTGTGTCTCATTTGGGAAGACAGAGCATGATGGAGTGAAAGATTTGTAACAAGCTCACAACCAAACAAAGACAAAACCTCCCTCCAGGAACACTGATCCTTGTCCTGACCTCTGGGCTGTACATGTACACAACAAGCTGGCGTGCACACGCACTGATCCAGTTTGCAATGATTATCAGTCCCACTGTGACGCCAGTCCAGAGAAAGAGAATCAGTTCCCATGGCAGTTTTAAATCTCCAAATGCAAGACAGAGTTGTGCAACAAACACAAAACCATGTGAAGCCTGCAGGTTCATCCTTTTGGAATCCATTTCCTCCAGAAGGAGATGCATTTCACCTAAAGGGTTATCTTCTGAATTGGCGTGAAAAGCCTCTTTTAAAGCGCTAAAGTTAGTTGTGAAGAAAAGCCAGAGCTCTCCGGGGGATAAAAACAGTTCAGTGATGCTTCAACTTTCATCCTGTTCTCAGCAGCTCTTTAAAGCTTAAATCACTCAATGCATGTCTTGAAAATCTTCTCTTTGTTTTCACCCCCCTTTCCATTTCTGTATCTGCACCAGCGCACAATGCGGGGCAGCCATTCACCCACCGTTGCATAACCTGAATTATACAAGTGAACTGTGCAATCAAAATGTGTGTGTGTGTGTGTGTGTGTGTGTGTGTGTGTGGATGTGTGCAAGGAGGCAACTCTGAAGAGGCCTAACTGTGTAACTTGGCTCCAAGCCGACCCCATTAAAGAGCGGACGGAGAGTGAGAGGTGTACTGGGAGGTGCTCTGTCCTTCATCATGACCTGTTAGTCTCTGTCTCACACAACACGTCCCGACTCTCACACTGACTGAAAACTCTTATATAACACTCAAGGAGCCTGAAGTGAAAAGCTATGGTTTAGAAAGACTTATTAGTTTGCGTATACGGTATCATCTACGGTTCTTTTTGGTTCAGTCCAAAGTGGCATCTTACAAAAATAAGTGTCCAAAATGTGCCATTTTCTTTTATTTTCATCCTTGAAAAAGGCATCTACACACTGAACTGATGCTCTCAACAAAGAATTACAGAGTACAGCAGCGGGTGTTCTGCACCGGGTGACACTCAGCATGCGACCCAGAATGCCACAACCAATTAGAATCAAATGTTTGCCAAACACAACTTCCTGTTTCCACGTTGGTCCAAAGAATACCGACAACAATTTGAATTCCTAGAAGCCAGTCTCTCTAAAATCAATTACATGATAATAAAACCACGATGAAAAATAAAACAAGGTTGTAACGTTTTCAGCTAATAGCACACCTCGTTCGCAAAAAAAATTCTACTTTATGTCTGACAAACAAGTTTTTCCCCCCATTTGGTTGCATCTATGAAAAATACCAGCCAATGACAGAGAGCCTGAAGACAACACTGATCATCCCTTGAGTTGGGTACTTTTTGAATGCTTGCATGAAGTCGGTGTCATAAGCAGCTTTGACAAACAAAAAAATGCATTCCTTTGACTATAGTCAGACACTTTGTTTTCATGAGGAGAGACCTGAACACCTTCAGAAAGCCTGAAGAACTAACGCCCAAAAGCACTTACAAAGATTACAGATTTACAAGAAACTAAGACATAAGATACTGGGTAAAAAAAAAAGAAAGAAAAAGAGCTTTTGCACAGAACTGCATGCTAATAAATGGCGTATTATTCGAAGGTTTTAGGGGTCGACTCTATTACAGAACAAAAACTGGCAAAGAGGCGAAAAGGATTATACAGAAAACAGAGCAGCCTCCTCCATCCTGTGGTTAGATGGAAGGATTTCTGGGGAAACACAGGTTTTAAAAAAGCCTGTGTGAGAACTGTAATCAAGCTCAGAGTTGCAATGTTAATTTTCAACCTTGCTTTTCTTTCCAAGCACTTATTTTGGTGAGAAAATCACGCAGCGGGACGTTTCTCTTCTGTGGGGCATGAAGATTGGATAAATAAGAAGTGATGAAAGAAGCTCAATCACACGACTCAGACGTCTTGTGCAATGCGGAGCAGTTGATCTCTAAATATACATGTTTGTTTTGCTTGTTGTGCACCACAGGCAGCATTTCCTGTCTATCCCTGCGCAGTTCGATGCCTTGTGGAGCCAGTAGCACACGCAACATGAGCACAGATGCACTGACTCAGACCGCTGCTAATCAAGAAGCCTCTCAGTCTTCTCTCCTCCTGCTGCCCACTTCTCTGTCCGGCCGAGACCAAACACTGAGCCCGGAGGAATGGACAACCACTAATTAAATTTCCTCTCCGCCCCTCCCATGTTGTTTTCTTACCGGTTTTTGGGCTATGTTCCTTTGTAATTCACAGGAAAATAAACAAGCTTTCCGGCAAGGGACAAGAATACTACTCTTTAAGTGATTTTTCTCCACCTAGTGTCCCAACAGAAGCTGCTTGGATGAAAGCGGCAGAAGTCTTGGTTAGAGGAGGCAAGCTGGTGTTTTTTTTTTTGCCTGCCCGTCTTTGGGCAATTCATTTAGGGTGCAAAATATTCATTATCGGTTTGATTATCGTCAGGTGCTTTATCTGTTTTCTCCAAATATGAATTCTTTAGCAGGTTTTTAAAAAGCAGTGCAGAGACGGATGAGTTGGAGGGCAGAACGATCTGAAAACCTCAACTCTTTTTCGCGTCTCGACAACGAAAGGAACACCCGAGCATGGAAGGAGCCGGTACTGAAAATTCTCAAATTACCATATTTTTCACACGATCAGAGCTGTCAGACGAAGGGAGGGGAGTCTGGAGCAAGTAAAGACAAGTGGAATCCCAGATTTATGCTCGCTGGTTGCGAGTCTCCTGGCACATAAAAGATCAAATGTTTCGTGTTTTTCTTTGAATTTTAAAACCACTGCCTTGGATGCTGAAACCGTAGGTCAGGCAGTGCTGGTGGCGTGGTTTGAGAGAGCGTTAAAGGCTAAACAAAACAGTAAAGATGTTTTTTTTTCTTTTTGTTCCAATGTAATTAATAAGTCTGTTGTGACTTTATCTCCATTGAGTTATTGGGCTCTCAGTTTTTTTTATTGGCCATAAAACCAAGACTTTTCAACTAAATCCATAACATTACCATTAATAGATGGCCACAGAGTCAGCTGACATTTTAGAGATCAAGCACACCAAGATTAATAGTCAGTGCCATCAAACCAAAGCAGAAGAGGGCATTGCAAAGTGAGAACACGCCATTTCTGTTAGTTTATGTGATTCTACAGGTGAAGGGAAGATGCAAAATGTCATGTGATCATAACCTAAGTAAGTACATCAACAACAAACAGCCTTTTAAAAAAAAACAACAACACAGAGCCGTTAAATAAATTTATAGTTATAGAGGAACTACCGCAGCCTCCTAAACGCTTGATCTGGAGTAACCAAAAAAAAAAAGAAATGCTATCAAAACCCAGGCTTTTATCGTCAATACGGCAGCGCTTACATGATTCGAATAAAAGAGACAGGCTGCTGTGATACGTAAATGGTGCAGATATGTCATGAAACAATCCTTGTAAAGGAGGGTCAGAAACTCAGTCAATAGTCTTTTTTTTTTTCTCAGAGACAAAGAACGCTAGTTCAACCTCCTGAGCTCAATCATAACCACAAGACTCAAACATACAAGTACACCTGGCGTCCACAGCGGAGAGACCGCATCAGTTCTCAGCGTGATGAGAAATAACATTTCAGACTTTTCTACCAAACTGCAACACCTGGCAGTACTTGTGGTCCCTTTACTTTGGACTACATTGTGAATATTCAATGTAATCCAAGCTTGAGATTTCAGTCAAGCTGAGGCATCTCTCTCAACTGCCTCGTCTCCCTTTTTTTCTTAAGTCTTCTGAAATCACACGATTTCCCTCTAATCTCTCTCTGCCTTGAAGCTGCTTTAGGAGGCCATGTCCCTGCTTGCTTGAAAGAGAAGCTGCTGTTGTTGCTCCTCTCTCTGCTAATGCACCATCCTGCTGCTGCTGATGGTGGTGGTGGAGGAGGAGGGGTGGTGCCACTGCCTGCCAGTCTTCTTTTCCTGGGCAAACAGCAGAGCAGGTCAGGACTCGGCCCCTAAGCTCGCAAAGCTTTGAAAGGTACGCATTTTACAATCTGGCACGAGATCGTGTTGAAATGAACAACGACTGCCCGAGTCGTCAAGCTCTTCCCCAAAGACGGAGAGCCTTCTTTTTTGCTGCATCCCTCTCATAGCATCAAGGCAGGAGATGTCGAAGGCCATAAATTGGATTCGACTGAAACATGGCAGAGAGATGTTCAGGTGAGTTAACGTCACTCAGCTGAGGGAACAGCAGATTGTTACCATCTCATCTCAGCAAGTCAGTCTTTGCTCATCAGAAAGATGTACAATTGTACACCAGAGCATGCAGAGGGTACACTTTTTATTCCCCCATATTTATATCTGTACTCCGCTCTTTCTGCAGATTAACATTTATCAAACACACAATACATACAACAAAACTTCTCTTAAGTCGCGTTTAACCATGACCAACCACCTTCCAGATCCTAATTTTATTGTTATATTGGTCTGCAATAAACAAAGTTTCCAATTTCTGCCAGGTGCATTCCCAGTCTTCATCCTCTCCCTATCTGCATGCTTCAGTTTCTCCTCTTCCATTACCTCACTGTCTCAAAGCCAGCTCCAGTGTCGCACTCAGACACCCACGCACACATCGTTTATTCTCCGTCTTCTTGTGCTGGGTCCAACCTCGCCTCCCTGGCAGAGCTTAAAAGAAATTCTGAACTACAAGAGCAGGATACGTTTTCACCCCTGCTAACCCTCCACTTGAGGATTTGTGTATGAAAAAAAAAAAAAAGCATCAGATTAGCTGTGTGGGACCAGGAAGCGTCAGTTTCCAGCCTCAGCGCCAGGCCGTGGGCCCGAACCTCACAGGGAACACGGTCCGACTTATCACACAGCCGGGTGAAGCTGCACCGGGATTCAAACAAGCGCACAAGATGGGGATGAAGACAGTAAAGACCGAGCTTTGTGTGGCGTGGGCGGATGCCTGTCTTGCCTAAGATTGACTTTTTTCCACAGCTCATCTTTTGATCTGGCTGCCCGTCTATCTTTTCGGACGCTGTTTGACAGAGAGGAGAGCTTTATCAGAGGCTAGTGTCTGACTTTCATATAACAGCTGTTAAGACCAAAAATCATTGTGAGGGTGAGGGAAAATGGGTGGTGGGGCAACAACTCCTCTGTAGTGCCACATGCACTTTCCTCTTTTCCTCATCATTTCCTCTTCTCTCTTCTTTTCCCTCTTTCTCCGTTTTCTCCCCTCACCCTCTACTTTCTCTCAAGTCCCCGGGGCTCCTTTCTTCTCTCTTTAAATAGAGGCCTGAGCTGTGAAGTCTAATAATGGTCATTTGGCCTCCTATTGAAAGCCGGGTAATTCGGCCCAGGGACGGCTCACTTTGAGCCACATGACACAAGGAGCTTCCCAGTGACCATGGAAACGGGCGCAGTGGGATCCCGGGTGCCTCCAACTGCCGTGAAACATGGTAAAGCAGTGATTTAGGAGAGGAGGGTTTTTTTTTTCCCCCTCCTGAGGGGGTTGGGTGAGAGGCCCCCGCCTGGTCACAGTGGAAACCTCTCCCCGACACCCCGCCATGAAGAGCGGCCAAGATAATATCAGCAAGTTGAGGCATACACAAACATGAAAAGAGAGCCCCTGAGTGCTCCATGCTTCACAAGCTTTCTGCTCCCCTTTCTTCCTCTTCTCCATACTCCTCCTCCTCTCCTTTACAGTTTCTCTTTCCATCCCTCCTCTGTTTGGGGTGAGAAGCAGGTGGGGACAAAGCTCAAGAGTTAGCTTGACCATTTTACCCCAAAACTCTATCAAGCACTTGATTAACTCAGTTGTTCGTTAGTAAGTTTGTTTCAGTCCCACAACTTCCATTACTGACTTCAGCATCTTATCTGCTCTTTTAGGTCCATTGAGTAGATTCGACTCAACCTTTGAGCTTCAGATCACACTACCTGGTCAGATTGAGTTTTGAGACTCAGGAGGCAGGTGCAATTGCTGATCTTTTGATTCATCACTTGCTGTGTTTCAAAGACGTGCTCAATTTCACAAAAATAAAGTTTGGTGCTCATGTGAGATGCTTTAGTTCCTTTCTGAAGATGAGCCTTCATAAGTGGCAGTGTTACACCTGGCTGATGACAAGAACCATCTGCCTTTTTTTAACTTTTAGAGAATAAACACGGCCAATAGTCACAGAAGTGACAGAATAATAAAAGACTTGTCAGCTTAAATTGTCAGAAAACAAGTGATCCTTTCAAACAAGGAACGCTAAACGTTGGGTATTGGAACGATATTTAGAAGCGGAGCGAATATACGGATGCAGTTGAGATCACCGGATAACTCATTGCATGGTTAAACCTTTTGAACGTTTTTGGGTTAAAACGAGTGGGTTGAATACTTCCTGGAACCCTTGAAGTTGACCAAAGTATCTCAGCTAAAAACTTGAAAAGCGGAGGAGTCGACTATCCCATTTCATGCCACAGCTGCCAGTGTTAGCCGCCTTGTTTTACACAAAGAGAGATAATTGATTTCCAATTTTCAGCATTCAGTTGAAAGGAACAAAGCACTACCATTTTAGCACAAGTACAGGGGAAAATTGTCGCATCAATATCCAGCATCGTCGAGACTTCGCCATGAAAAGATTCATCTAAAAAAAAAGAAAAAAATAATAAATTTATTTATTTATTTATTTATTTATTATTTTTTTTTAAAATCAGACAAGCATCAAGCTTCTTCTGTGTCAAGTAAAAGCTGCTGTTGTCAGTCAATATCTACTGTGGCTTCACTGCAATTTACCAAGACACGCTGGGGACTGAAGAAAGTAGAACTACAGTGATTGTTCTCTGTTAAACACTCTTCCTCACAAAGTTTTCTTCCTGCGAGCGAAAGAAAAAAGGGGTGAGAAGAGAGTGATGAGACAGAGACAGTGAGTCATTCAGCTGTCTGCTTCACAAAACAAGCTGATCTGCCAGCCTTCTGGTCTTTTCACATGAATAAATACTCGCATGATTACACAGTATTCATGTTGTATTACACTGTGCTGTGCAAAATTCCTGGCCCACCCTTCATTTACTCATTTTCTGCTTCCAAGCGGAATAGGACTGTCTTGTAATCTTTTAAAGTCCATTTATGCTGTCAAATTCTAATCAACTGCTTCACCCAACATATCAAGAAACGAGGGGTGGCTCAAGACTTTTGTCTGAAAACAAGGTCAAATTCAGGCAACTTGGTCTCGCACTGAACCTCCTTTACAACGAGCCTCGCAGCATGACACCCTACTGACACCGCTGTGGCCTCGGGCCGACCTCTAACACACACCTGAGTGTGTAGGACGGCTAACCTGGCCACAAGCTGCGAGCCAGTCGCCAGCAATATCACACTCAGCTGTCTGTTGCCATTTCTCTCTGTTTAATACAAGTCTCACTTCTTCTCAGATGCACATCGTTCTTGTAGCCCGTCATGTACTTTCGACATCTCAGTCATTCCTCTTTCTCTTGCACACACACAGACGCACACACTCTCTGCTGCTCTGTCCAGGATGCCAGACACAGTTGGAGTCCAAAAGCCACTTAGCACTGAGATGCAGCTGCTGTTTGCTCTGGCCTGCTGTCCCACAGTGCCAACTTGAGGGCCATGATAGAAAAAGGACACACTCCTCTGCTCGCTCACATTGTTCCATGGTAATTGTGGTTTTAGGATCATGTTTGTGTGTGTCAAAGACAGAGCTTCCCACACAGGATACACTTTTTGTATGGTTATGCACCGCTGGCGTAAGCTTTGAAGCAGCAAGCTTTTTTCAGGGCTGATATGTCAATAAGGCTCTTGAACTTTTCTTGTCGCTCCGGTTATTTTTAAGTGCTTTGTAGCAGCCGAACTCGAGCCAGTCGCGCTGTTGTCTTTGGCTGGTGTTTAAGGTGGAACTGATCACGGTTCAGAGACGAGCTGGTCCAGGGCAGCACCAGGCCCACACACAACAATCACATGCCAGGGAGTTTTACATGCTATGCCAGCCAAGAGCCTTGCTTTACACAAACTGCGTGGTTGTGTGGGAGGATGGGTCGCATTTTTCTTCTTGTGGTGTGTACAAAAGCAACTTGAAAAAAAAAAAAAAAAGATAAAAAAAAAAAAAAAAAATTGCATTCATCATCTCCTATTCATACTCCCACTTCTGTGTCTCCCCACCTTTTCACCCCTCTGCCCTCCCTCCTCTGGTTGCCTGGGTTGGGGACTGAAGTCATGAGAGCACTGGCGAGGATAAAAGGGGAAAAGCCGACATGCTAAGGCTCCGTGTGGGTGCTGGACTGACACCATGGTCCTTGAAAGAAGAGATATCTGACTGGCACAGCGTCAAAGACCCTGACCAGCTTGGGCCACCAATGAAAGCCAGTGGCATGATTTCATGTTCCAGAGGAGCTGCCAACAATCTCAGTATTTGTACGAGAAGGGAGGAAGGCCAACTCTGAAAAAGTCAAGCAGCAGGAAGGAAATTACAGCTAAGAATATGTTATTGACTTCAATAAATAGCTCAATTTGAGAATGGATACATGCGTGCAGGGGTGTGAGCATGATGCACCTCAGAGCAGTTAGGAACTACATGCAGTAACACTCAGGAAATTCAGCTAAATATGTAAGAAATATAAATATAAATATAAGCAAAATCAGATAAAAAAAAAAAGTGAAGTGGGATCTGATTCGCTGGTGGTGTTCCTGCTATTATGGGAGGAGCTACAGCTGTGGCACGCCGAGGTCAGAGGTTTAACAGTCCTGCAGCTCTCACAGGAACCACACAGGAAGAGAAGGAAAAAACTGTGTACATATATATGACACAGCAGCACATTAGTGAGGTTTGCACATGGACTTCAGAGGCTGGTATGACCGACCTCGTTTCCGTGTCTTCCTCTACTGCGAACATTTTTGGACGTCTGGGTTTCGGGTTGCTTCCACTGACGCAGAGAAATGCTCAGTCACTCAGCTGATTATCTGAATTCACACTAAAATATATCAGAATGGCAAAGTACTCTATAGATTTAATTCAAACCTAAAACTAAAAACAATCTGCATTAAGGTGGGAAATATTCAGATACTGACCAAAATGAAGAAGAAAAAAGTATAGCAGCAAACACTGAAGCTTGTAAGGGTCGCGATGTATAGAAGGCTCCAAGTAGTCGGCAGCTTGCTCCATATGCATTAGCCGCCTAAAGTAAATATGTGGTTCTTCCTCACATACAGTCGACTCTGCATAGAGGAGGGAATGCTCATCGTTGCCTTTGATCTGTTCCAAAGCACAGCTGGGGCCCTGCGCTCTCAGACACACACATCTTGGTTGGACATTGATTAACATAAACAGCATTTTTTTATTTATTTTTTTTTTTTTAAATCCAACAATTGTGTTTTGTGTGCTCAATGGGATTCTGTAGTTGATTAGAATCTAAACAGACCAGACATGTCCCCAACACTGTCTGTGGCAAAGTGGCAGCAAAGTAGTGTGGGCTCTTGGGTTCAGTCAGGGGCCAGTCGGGTAGGACGGGAGGAGGGGGGGGTGGGTATTAGGCCAGACCAGGCGGGGTGAGTGTGTTAGGGCTGGGCATAGTGGCCTAGCTGGCTGGCTGGCCAGAGTAAGCAGACTAGCAGGGGGTAAACACGGCACTGTCTAGTCTGGCAAAAGCGGCAATGCCAATGCAAAGCACCCAGCTGTGTTTGGGCCCCGGGTGTGGGTTTGTCAAGAAGCAACAATGGGCATTCCCTCTGCCCAATTATAGTCCTGTCTGAATAAATAGAGGAAACAGAGCGGTCTAGAGGTTGGGGACACTGGCAGGAGGCCAAAAGGTCACAGGCCAAGGTTTCTGCCACCCTCACCACAGTGTCCCTTAGCAAAACATCAAATCAAGATAGTCTAAAAATGGCCTACTCATTAGCAGTCTGCTGTGACTGGGTCCACTGAGAGGAAGGAGTGGGTTTTGCATACTTGAATTGTCCTCAAGGCTCAGTTGGCTACGACATGTGCAATGTGCCTACCAACTATATCTGATGAGACCTTTGTGCTGTTACATAATTTATCAGATTGACAAACTGGCTCCCAATTTTAATCTTTGTCATTTAGCTTTGCTAGAATCGGGAAAGGAACTCTAGTCCTCTGACGATTAAATATTGGTTGTTAACTCCCTAAAAGTACTGCCCATTGTTTCCAATCGTAGCTGAGTTTTCGAATCAAATCTGAAACAAAGTTTTAAAAAACCATGAGAAAGAAATGTAAATCAGGCACTGATTTACATTGAGTGATTTAAAACATCAAAACTAGGATGCACAGTGTTGCCAGAGGATGTTGGATGGGCTACGCTCATTGTCATAATTCATGAGAAGAAGTCGTCCTAACTGGAAAGAAATATCAAGGAGAAATAAAGCAAGTGTGCTGGACATTCTCGAGGAAAATGGAGAGAGCTCTTCTTGTGTGTAATTAATTTAATCTGAGGGAATATCTGGGAAGTTTATTTTTTGCCTGCTCAGCCCGGACACAGCTGGTGAATCACATTATTTTAATTTTTTTGTGAACCAAAAACGGAAATAGAAATTCACCTGCAGTCAAGATGATGATGATTTAGAGAGGAGTGAACCCATCTGTCACAGCTGAGTTGTGCAGAACCTTAGATTTGTTCTCGGGACTCAGTATACGTATGCGTAAGCTAGCTAGCAGCAACTATCATCAAAGAAAGTGCACTGGCATGTCTGTGTTGCACAAGGACTCTTTAAACCATGAATGGCTGCTCTCTTTCTCTCTGTTGTTGGGAATGCACATGATAGATGAGACTGTAGCCAGCTCCCCTCATCCTCCAGGGAATGTTGGTACATTCCATTAAAAGGAACACTTAATTAAAGCACGATAAAATACCACTCTGAGACCCCAGAGGGGCATGGCTACAGTCGTGAAGCAGAGGAAAAGAGGATGGGGAGCGGTGGTGATGAGAGACGAGGGAGGGGGCCAGTTCATTCTCTCAGAACCAGGGATTATCTATTACGATAGCAGATCAAAGATTATTTCTAAAGAGAGGTTTAATAATATGCACAAAAAGCATTTGCCTTAAAAGAAATGTTTCACGGGAGGATTTATAAAGGCAACAAACAGCAAACTTTTCTATTTAAACTGTTCCTGAAACTGCTGAGGATTTTAAAGCAATGTGTTTACATTCAATATTCTCTCAAAGTGTTTGTGGCTGGAGGTGTGAAATTTGGCTGTAAGTTAAAGCAAGACTCTTGACAGCTACTTTCATAGACACTGGGTGAGGTACAGTCCAAATAAAAAAAATAAAAAATCTGAAATGAAAAAGCAGGAAAACTGAGTCTGAACTGAATGTGTCAGTGTTTGACAGTGAACGGGCCTGACATTTGGAATTGCTCAGATCAGACACACCATTAGTCAGTTAGCCTCTGCTGCTGCTTGAAAAAGTTAAACTATTCTCAACTTTCCACTCCAAGCTACACTAGCAAAGCAGAGAAGCAGTTAAATTCAGAAACACAAGGCGTCGCCCCATTCGAAGCTGAGACTGTTGACACCTGAACAGCATACGTTTGCCTTAAAAACAGATTCATATCTTTGCACTCAATCTGGCCAGAAAACAAGAGAGTCTAATGTTATAAATCCAGCAGATCCTTTCAAGTTCGTATCAATACCGCAAACATAATCCCCTTTAAGCCATCTGATCACATTTAACTTAAATAACTCAGTTTCTAGCTTTTATGTTAAAATAAAGATGATTCTATATTTCATTTCCACAAATCTACCAGGCACTCTAATGTAAGTCAGTTTGCATGCATACAAAATCTTTGAGCGTGGGAAGAGCATCTTCAGTGTCATACTGTGATTCCAGAGCTATGACTCCAGTGTTAACTCTCTGTATAACACCGTTTTTACACCAAAAGTGTGGGGACTTCCTCTAAATCAAGCTCATCAAACACTTTTTCATTGCCCACTGTCGGTGTCAGCAGTAGCACATTTACCCTCCGAGCACACCTACCTCGCAGGGTACACGGCTGTAAGGTGTTAAAACATGGTGGGTTGGCATTGCACTGTATCCTGCAGGGTGTGGTGGGGCCCGTAGTCTGATAATCACAAGCTTCTGAGATCATTAATCTGTTTTTTGGATCGCAGACATTAGCTCCACAAAGCAGGACAGAGTTAGCTGCCAGCAGGGAAACATCATCCTCGTCTCTCTTTATCTGTGAGCTGTAGCTGTCAATTTCAGCGTTTCCACGCGAGATGATGTCGCAGGTTAATGTACATTTGTACATTGTAAATACAATATGAGCCGTGCTGACTCACTGTGCACAGCCAAAATTAACACCTGCACCCCTTTTCCAATTAATCAATCAATGTTGATCAGAGCCAACAGCTGTGACTGCTGCAGTGCTGGTGCAGGACTGCATGCAGGTAAAATACGGCCCCCACTGCACTCAAAGGCCAGATGTTAGCAGGTCTTTTCAAGGACTTTGACCTATGTAATGCCTCATTGACTGGTGTACATCACTGGAAAATATAATGACTAGTGCAAGATATCAAAGTAAAAGTAGCTACTGAGACACTGAAAGAAACTCGAAAGCAACAGCCAGTTCTTTACCTTTCCCAGGACTGTGAGACAACTGGGGTCCAGCTCTGGTTGCTCCAGCTTCACCACTCCGACCCAGCCATACTCGTACAGGTCCTCTTCATCATTATTATTGCATAGTCCCAAAGGATGCATCTTAAAAAGAAGACAGAAACGATGGGTAAGTATTCAAGTGTAAGGCAGTGAGTTCATCTCGATTTCAAAACGACACCATTTGCAGTCTCGTCATGTACCGCTCAGCGTCAACATGTCAACTCCCCAGGCACAAAGCTTCCAGTTTGAAGGTCTTGGCATCACAGCTGTATGGATTTGTAAGTATGAGGTAAATTACTTGCTTAAAGTTGCACTAATCTCTATTGGGTACACACTGCGCTTTTTCTGGGAATGTGCAAATTTGGCACTTTATAATCCACTTACCACCCTTTTCCATAATGAAACATGAGTGCTTAAGAGCATTAAACATCTCTGAAAATGTGGCTGCGACAGGCCCAATAACACAGTAGGGGCTTCTACCACAGCAGATAAGCAAAACTTTGTGATTTTTGTGTCTCCGTGGATCTGCTGATGCAGACTTTACTTCATTTTTAGTCTGCTTTCATTTTTGTAGCCATTTCTATTGTGAACACGTGCACAAAGATAGAGTTGCTGTTCTTACTAGATTAAAAAGCGAATGCTGATGTTTACCACCAAAGCAAATGGAACACGGTTAATGAGACTGTCCTCTTATTCCACTTACAGCAACTTAATTGGCCCACTTCTCTGCTGAAAAGCTCTGCAGAGTCGGCACCTAGACGACATCTTAAAGGATTAAAGGTAAAAGGATGGCAGACATTACAAACACAGACTAAAGACAAGGTGGCCTCTTTAATTTCTAGCTAACGAAAGCATTTATCAGAAAGAACTTTCTTATTTTACATGAGTTGCCTTGATTCTGGGAAGATGGACAGGCAGGCAAAAGGGGAGAAAAGTTGATGAGTGTGATGAAGAATTAGGCTTTTAAAAAAAAAAAAAAACTGCCCCCCCCTTACATTCTGACATCAAGAGATTGCTAAAAACTTATCTAATCACAGATCTTGTGGATGTGCTAGAACACAATCCCAAGGGGTGTCTGTGAGGGACGTTAAAAGATAACACATGGCACAATCAGAATACAGCATCACTTCTAGAGGAAAAGTAAAAAAGTCAAACACATTAACCAAAACGGAAATGAGAGGAAAAGCAGAGGGCAAGGAAAGCTGTCAGCCATTTACAGGGATGAAATAATGATCAGTTCAAACATGTCTGAATTAAAACTGTTACAGAGCGCAGTCTCCAAATCCTGGATCTATTCCGCACCCTAGCAACAGCGCAAAGACGAGCTTCTGTATTAGCATGAGAACTGGCCAAACTGACCTACAGGCCACTTATCCTATTAACCCAGCTCCCCAATCAGTGGGCGCTGTGGCGCCGAGATCTTAGCTGATCTGGCCCCTGGGCCACTGTCGATGACCCAAGATACCCTTTCTCCTGCTGGTGACCCCTGACCTTTGAACCCCACTTCATCACATCGGGAGCAGGTTAGGCGTGCAGCAGGAAAATCGAAGAGGTACTCTGAAAGCACCAAATAACATCCCTGCCACAAAGTGGCTGTGGGGGGTCAAATGCAAATCAGGTGGCCTGGAAAAGTCTCAGGGAAGAAATGTGAGTAACCTGCTGTGAGCTCCAGCAGGAAGCCCCTTTTTCTTTCTGCCTCACAGGTGAAATCTGATGAAGATGCATAAAGGTGCATTCACAGCATTAAAGTCAAAGCAACATATGAAGATGTGCACCTGCAGAAATGCAAGGTGGTTATCTTTTCTCTCATATTCTGAATTGCACCTTTTCAGGATAAAAAAAACAAAACAAACATCTTTAAATCCTCCCCCTCAGACCTCCCACACACAGACCAGAATGAGTATGATGAAACATGAAAGATTAAGCTTCAACATTCATTTACAACCCTTTGAAACAAATTGATTGCTCTTGCAACAGAGGAAGGAAAAGAACAGAGGCAGCCATCGTTAGATAGAGGGTACTGTAGCTGAGAACATCATTTTTCACAAATCCACAAGATGCAGTCACCTTGGCCACCAGCATTTCACAGATTTGTGGCGCATTTTTCCCAAAGCTGCTTTTTCCCTTCATAAAACATAAGTGAGGAGAGAGCTCTGACTGACTAAAAGATTAATATCAGCCTAAAACAGGCCAGTGCAAGTAGGCAGCACAGTTATGAATTACATGCATGATTGGTGTGATTATTTCAAATCACCATCTTTCTGAGGCTTGGGAGATGATACAAGTAAAGTGAGGCTCAAAGAACAAATCCGAATCATGGAGTCAGGTCTTCTATTCAACCTGCCTATCCATACATTTCTCTACATACACCATACCGTAAGTCAACTGGGGTTGCATTTTGAATTTTCATGAGATTTGCTATGTGCACGCTGCTGAGGAACAAAGTCAGAGCAGGGGGATCAGAGGGGAGTCTCAGTCTCTGTGCTTCACCAGGACCAGGAAGTGCAGCACTGCTTGCTGTGTGATTGTGACCTCTCTCCCCTGCTTGTCTAACAGCTTGGATGGCAGTGGGAAGCCCCGCCTGCGTCCCTGGGCCCTGAACACTGGGCCATTGTGCGGGGGCTCTTGCACTCCAACTGGGACAGTGTTGTTGTTGTGGACCATGTTGTTATTTTAGAGGCTGGCCATTGCACCATTATCTCCACCATGGGGATTTTTCCTTTTTGTCAGATGTTGACGTAGGCGTTGATGGATGTGGGGATGGGAAGCAGAAGGGAAAAGGGAGCTGGGTTTTGGATGAGAGAGGACGAGCTGGTGAAGTGGGTCACAGCTACCGGCCGTGCACACAAAAGAGAGACGAGCACATATGCAAACGTGCCCTCACACACACACAAAATAACAGACTGCCCGCTTTTGTGTTTCAATTGCTAGCTTTCCCTGCTAGGCCCCAAATCAGGTTCTATCCACCCGGTTGGAGACACCTGGTTTGCTCCACTTTGCTCCGTACCCGAGGTTTTTGATGGAGGGCATCTGGCGCCCCCTAAGTGCGACAAGGAGGCGGCTCTTGTTCTGCCCCGTCTGTCCAGCCTCTGGGGGAGGCTGCCTTTCACATGAATATCTTGTTACACAGGCCACACTCTCAATGAATTCCTGGCAGGGATTTCAACTCCACCTGTCATTCAAGCTGGCCACTCCCCCAAACGAGCTCCCACCCCTTTCCGAAAACCCACCTGTGGAGAAAACACTTGTCCAGGTTGATTTTGAATTTTCTTTCTGCATCTATGAATTCCCTTTGAGTATATTATGAGGGTGGTGGCTACATAATATGGTGTAATTGAAGTGGTGACAGATAAAACTTTTGATAGTTTTGGAAAAGCTTCTGTTGTGTGACCTGATAACTGTTGGCAGTGGCTTCAAAACCGGGCCTAACAACTTACAAACTCTCACCATCACCAGAAAAGAGCCCCCGCTCTCCCTCCCGGCTCTCAAAGGAAATCAAAATGCAAGTCACACCATCCAATGCCATTCTTCTCTGTCCGTCTGTGACACAATTCGCAGTGCCTTTGATCACACAACAACCACTTCTACTGCTTCCCCCTTTCCCTCCCCTCCCCCTGACACACCTCCTTTTCCTCTCTCCCTCTAAATCATAGT
This sequence comes from Leuresthes tenuis, assembly GCF_036924035.1. Taxonomy (NCBI): domain Eukaryota; kingdom Metazoa; phylum Chordata; class Actinopteri; order Atheriniformes; family Atherinopsidae; genus Leuresthes; species Leuresthes tenuis. The sequence goes on from NW_027325360.1 coordinate 7,784,502, forward strand.
TGGCCCTGGTGACAGCCCCCCTGCCATCCCACATGTCCAAAACAGACACCCGACTCTGCTCTTCCGCGAGGGAGCAAGTTGCTTTTTACAAATTTGATCCTAACAGAAATAATCAGCATGTCCTTTCTTTAAAGAGCTTTCATATGAAAACCCTCATACCTAAAGAGAATGTAGAGGAAAGTCAACTTATCCTCATTTCAGTACACCAGGAGCACAGGACATCCAAGCCAAATGAGTGGACAGGAGAAGCAAATGCAAAAGCAATTGCAAATGCCAATTGTTCTAGAAACATCACCATTTTCTAAGACTTGTTGCTATGTGATGTTGGTCACACACCGGGGATGAGCTTCTGTCACAACAATCAAAGCTGCCCTGCTGTCTGATTGACTGCACAGATCTGTTGCTCATCGGGTTTTTATGCATTTTGGAAGAGGAGCTGGCACCTATTTCACATGCACACAAAATCTTGAGGAAGAAAAACCTGGGCACGACGCCAGTCCTCGCACCCACCTGCTTCCCCAGTGCCACACATGTGTTTACGCAGCTCTCTGTTTGAGCACAGTTAGTGAGCATCATGGGTAACCGAGGGGTAACCCACCGCATCTCTCACTGACCGTCTTCTAGCCCTGAACTCTCTCACCCCAGCGGAGAGACATTCCACCCTCCTCCATCGGGGTTCGATTGGTCTGAAAAATGCCAATTTCATGTCAGAATGTTTGGAAAAAATGCAGACTGTGCAAAATGGGCTCTATATTCTCCTCCGGTAAGAGAAGATGTCGTGTCTACAAGAGGGATCCCACGTCATCTGTGGCAAATGGAAAGTGTGAAAGGACAAAACGGACTTCACTATACTTAATACTTTCAAGAACAGACGAAAGCCTTCTTTTGAAAAGCCACATAAAAAGAAGAAAAAAAAAAAAGAAAAGGAAAAAGTGTGTTTGTCAGCTCCTGGCAGTATATGCTACACTGCGAGTGGTTATAACTCGCCAAGGAGGAAGAAGAAAGAACAAATACTGCGGTGGACAACCACAAGATAAAACTGTAAAGAGGTGTTTCTCAGGAATTACTTTCACCCCAGGAACATCTGGAATGTTGGATCATACTTGAGAAGATGCCAGTCAGTTAAATGAGTTCATCGCTCAGAAACGGCTCGTCTGACGCAGCTCGCAAGTTTAAGTCTTTACTGAAACAGGCAAAAACAGTGGACATTTTGTTTTTTTCAGCTTCCATTCACATCTTCTAAATTCCACCACTAGCTTCTATGGCAAATAAGTATAGATGAACGGTGTTTTCACATCATCAGACAACACGGAGGCACAATTACTCAACATCAGGCTAACATATGAAAAGCTCTAAGCCAAATCAGACAATATGAACACAGCAGCAGCTCCCCACAGCAACCACCTTGCCGCTGCCACCACCCTGACAACGACAAACTGCTGCATAATCAGGACAGTCGACCTTGCCTTCTGACTTCTCCCTGCCAGAGCGTGCAGGCCAGACAGATGAGATGAGGTAAGGCTGTTTGCTGAAAGCTCTTCTGTCCAACCCGTAAGAGCAGCTTCGCCACCTGCTGCATACATTAAGTGATGTCTTTCAGTATTACGCCTCCTGTTAAGTTAAGTTTTCATTCGTAACTGTACATTTGCCATCTACAAGTCTGTGTTTGAAAGCCACAACTGATTGTCCGTTATAGGTCAAAGGTCAGATTTGCTTTCTCACCATCTGCTCACGAAGAATGCCTCTTTTACCTGCATGTCCTTCAAATCTTAATCACACTTCACCCTCCGACTTCAAATGTCTGAACCCTCCAAGAACTCAGACATCAGGATAGAAGAGAGATAGGAAGGAAGTCTGAGCCTTAACCCAAAGATGAGAAAAAAAGACGTTTGACAAGCCAGCAAGGACAAGAAGTCTCTTAAGCGAGTCATTTCAGTTCAGGCTTTCTGAGATTAAGCCTCTGGTGCAGGTGGGGATGTGTGTGTTGGACAGACACTCAGACCTCACCAGGAGGATTTAAAGCAAGCGTCCTTGGCTGTGGACACTTTAGATTTAACACTGCTCTTAAGAAAAGACACACCCTTTTTTCTTTTATTTGTTCAAGGGAAAACTACAGCCCAAATACTGATCACATCTCAAGCCTCAGAATCCAATTAGTTACGACTTTTTTGAAGGAAAGTATTTGAGATACCATTACTCCTGCTTCAGAAATGTGGCCGCTCAGTGAACTTTCTGCACAAGTCTGCTGCTTTTATTCGTTCTCCACACTGAAAAACTCTTAGTCGAGGTATCAGGATGTTCGTTTCCTCGACAAATTGTATGCCTTCAAGGCGAACTGGGGGTTTAAGTCATTCTAATCATATCATAGTATCTTAGAGCGCTGCTAAAAAACAAAAACAAAAAAAAAAACTGCCTACTTTAGAGATTTTTTATCTTTTTACGTCTTTTTTAAATGCAACCTTTACGTATAGCAAGCACAAACCAACTTACAAAAAGGCATGCTCTTACAAAGTACGCATACACGCACACCTCCCAATCGCACCCTCTCAGTCACACTTTGCCCCTCCTGATCGCTCTCTGGCAATTTTTCCCAGCACTAGAAATAACTTCAAAGAGGGCTGGTAGCCTTGAGGAGAGAGGGTGCGGGATCCAGTTACAGCGGAGCAGCTGGGAGGGCCCTACAGGTGGGACTGACACTCCTCCTTCTGTAACACTATCAGGGATCCCTCTGCTTCTCCTCTCAAATAATGAAGACTTCCTCCCTTTTGTCTTCTCCACTGGGGCCAAAGGAACAATCAGCCAATGTAGTCGGGCTTGCCTCTTTTATTTTGGCAAAATGGGCTAAATAAAAGCAGAGGTATAAAAGATAAAAAAGGGAATATTTGACTATCCTGGAATACTGCATTGAATCTATCTTCCCTCACTTCTGGTAAAGTGAGGGAAGCAAAGTAATATATACAAACCCAATTTAATGATCGGTTTTATTTTCAACAACAGGCAGTTTCCTTTGACCAGTGAGCCGAATCTGAAGTGACCTTTTATAAAAGCTGCAATGGTCAATTATCATTAACTGGTTTGAAAGGAATAAACTAGTCTGTGTTGTGATGACAATACACTAGAGTACAGTAATCTAATAGAATCACTGGTCATCTTAACCACAACCAAAACTCAAGGAAGGAAAACGACAACTCCTGCCTATAACCACAAGAAAAAACGGAGACCTTCAGAAATGGCTTTGGTCTCTGGGCAGATTTGGGATATCATACCATATCTGCTTTATCGCTCGCTGGTTCAGACCAGAAACTGCAGCTTAGTGACATTAGTCTACAATTTCCATTCACGTCTTCTCATTATCAACGTAAATCAAGAACAGCAATGGAACCTCGGCTACTAAGAAGAAAATGTGTCTACATGTGAAGACTATGCCTTTAGTAACTGAGCCAGCTTTGTGATGCAAGCTTCAGACCACTCATCTGTCTGTTTGCCTCCGTGCCCCCTCCTTAACCTTCCCTGAAAATCACCTCTACGCCATCTTCATAGCAACAGGCAAAGCAAACAAGTGTCATGGTTTCAGTGTTAGCAGGGGACGCTGGCAAGGGACACCTAATATCATGTAAATGTCCTGATATGCAGCACAAGTCACCGGGGTTGACAGCTTTAACACAGAGCAAGACGCCGAGCTTGTGACTCTATTAACTCTCTGCAAGTGCATCCTGAGACCGTCAATGGTGTGTGTGTGAGCGTGTGTGTGCGTAAGAACACTCAAAAGTCTCTCTGGTGTCACTTTCAGCTCTTCAGTCTTTAAAACCTAGAGAGACACGAACAAAGGATGGGCAGACAAAGTTCAAGGGTCAACATTAGGCTGGATGCCACCATTTTGGGGGGAGTGGAAACAATTGCATTGGCGTCTGAAGAGATTGCACCATCACTGCAAATAAATAAATTTAAAAAAAAGTAACAACAAGCAAACATATTGCGTCGGCGTGCAAAAGACTGCAGCCCTTCTGAGGACAATTATGAATGTAGGTGAACACATGCATAAATGATCTGTCAGCATCAAGGTGCCACCGTGAATTAATTAGCACGACTAACAATGTTACAAGCGGGGAGGCTCATTAATAAAACTACTCTACAACAACAAACTGCATGCATATGCTCTTTCTCCACAACACATTTATTAGCAGTTTTCAACTTGGACACTACACAGTCATGAGGTTTTGTTCGCATTACAACTGGCAACCACTCAGTTAACTATTAATTCTCTTTTACTTTATTGAAAAAACAGAACCAAAAAAAACTATTTCCGAAAGGCCAAAGCCAGCAACAAACTCGTCACAACTGCTCTTTTTCCTATCACCACATTAAATGTCTGAGCGTCTAGATTAGGTCCACTGCCAGCACCGCCCCAAACATCAGTGGCATCCTCATCTCCGGCCCAGCCTGCTCATCTTCAGCCTTCACTATAAAACAAAAGTCAATGAGCTATGATTAATGCTGCTGCAGCTCGGCTGGTGAGGGAGGAGGGAGGCTGGAGGGCGCACATACCTGACGCAGTCCGCCTGCTCAGTGTGCGTTTGTGTGTTAGAGGGCTGAGGGGTTGAGGTTGCTAAAAGCGGACTGAGGGGAGGATTGCAGTCATCAACACCTAAGCTCTGAGAGGCCTTTGATGTCGTGCGGCGTCTTTGATGGTCCCGGTCATGGAGGAATGCTGCTCTAATTCCCTCCCTGCCCCTGAAAGCCCACAGAGCTGTGGAATGCAGCGCAAGCTGCTGCTCGGCCCGCTGGAATGGGATTAGAGCAAAGGCCCATATTGCCCCTTCCCCTTATCCACCCCTACCTCTTCTCACCCCGACCCTGCCCTCTTGAGTGGACAACATGGCGGCAACTTTGTCCCAGCACAAAGTGACTTGTACTTCCTCAGCCAGAAAACACAACGTATCTCTCATACAAGCTGATGAAATGTTTTTAGGTTTGCAACATGCAATCATTTGATTAACATCTTGGACTGCATAGAAAAGGTGGGTGTAGATACCAAACCTGAAATCAAGCCAACAAGGAAGAATTTTAAAGTGCAATACCACTGATGGCTACAAGGGTCTGGCTCTCAACACATCTCTGGCACCAAGACTGACCACAACCAGCCCAGACTACATTAAAACTTCTCTCATGAGAACCAACAGTGTGGACAAACTAAAGCCGGAGTTACACTTAACAGGTGGGTTTTTTAAGCACACCATACCCAACATTAAAGTCCCCACTGACGTGTTAAAGTCGTGTCATTAAGTCCATACTCACTTTTCTGTAAATCTGAACCTTGCTCATCGTGCTTCATTTAGAAAGTGACAGATGGAGTCACAGTGCACGCTTTTCCATCACATAAAAGTGAAAAGCTCGAACCACCCAACAACCTATCAAATGTTTAAGCTCTATCCAATTTTGGACATCATTTGCTTTCGAAGAATAATAAAACTTCAACTCCTGAGGCTAGTTTGCATGAGAGCCACAAGCAAACATTTCAGATGTCAGCGTGCATTTGGACGCAGTGAATGCACTGTATATAAAAAACTAAATCCAAAGCTTCTCATTCCAAACGGGATTCATTAAAGTTACCTAATTCTACAGAAGATCGGCAGTATTCACAAAAGGAAGGGTGAAAGTACAGATGATTTTAATTTGAACAGTCTCCATGAGAAAGTTCGGATTGACAGTCTTTGGGAGTGGACATGGAGGTGGCCTGTAGCGATCCAAGATGAGCAGCTGGCACGAAATCAGAAGCTGCACCTAAACCCTAAAGCTTTGAGATATCGTTAAAGGGATGGAAACACTTCAGATAACCACTTGCCAAACATGCAAAGCAGCTCCGGAGTATTAAAGAGAAGAGCCGAACGTGAAATCAGAGTGACTGTGGACTCTCACACAGCGTGTTGGTGTGTGTGAGAGTTACAGCGGGAGATGAGTGCTGTAATCCAGCCTCTCTCAAAGGGGAGACACACAGGGCTTTCTGCAAAGGTCGGGTTCATTTTGTCCTCACACACACTTAACGTAGTGAATGACCTTCCTCACGACAACTGCACAAACAAGCCGTTTTGGCCTCGCATGCCGGTGTCTGTCAGGGCTTGGCCAGACGAAGCCAACCTGAACACCAGCTTACACCACACAGCGTGTTTACTGAGGACTGCAGCTCCCTGCCAGTGAGAGCTGAGAGGAATGTGAACTGGACTTACAGTACATCCACATGTTCACACACTTAAATGAATGTGTACACAGACGGTGGGTTTCATACAGTAAAACCTACTCCCCCCTTCCTACTGACCTCCGCCTACCCTGTGGCCACAGGGCTTGGGGAGGGAGGGAGGCAAGGTGGAGCAGCAGCCAGCATTAGTGCTGGTTTCAGGTTTCGGCTGCCTCCAACTTGTTTTCTTTAGGAAACACTTAGTGGGGCTCCAACTATCCCAGAGGAAGTGCTCACCTACATCACTTCCGGGTCGGATAGTTAAGGTCACGCTGCACTAGGGGGAAGGAGATGAACACACAGTGTGTGTGGGGGGGCACTATTAAAGCACATGTGGAATGTTTTAAGTGTCAACAGTAATTAACCTCATGACTTTGTTTAAAATGTACCAACCTTTAAAGAAAACAGGATGAATCCGCAGTTAAGAGATTGATTTTCCCTGTGAAAAGTGGAGCAAGAAGAAGCGGACTGACAGTTTCCCAAGTAATTTCTTGGCTCGTTTACGCGCCCCCTCCCCCCCCTTCTTCTCTCTTTCTTGCTCCCTTGTTTCTGTGAATGGCTGTGTGATCCCCTTTCATGACAACCAGGAGAGGCAAAAAGGAGGAGAGTGCGATTCAGAAACTCAGGCCCTCTGAGCAGCTAATGATAATCCAGAGGAAATGAGAATGTGAATAAACAAAGCCAGGACCATTTCCAGGAATAATGTGAAACATGGAATTAGGGGTGCCTAAATAGAGAGTCGGGAGTCATCATTTGGCTTCCGTCTTGTATTCTTTACAGGGAAGACCTTGATGGCAAGAACAGGAGCACCGGAGGCTATTTGGACACCCTCCAAATTGACAATTGCTTTCGCTTTGTGGTAGCTCTGTGGATAAGATGAGGTCATGCAAGTTTTTGTCTTAGACACATGTAGTTGCAAAATGTTACTAGTTTTAGTAGTAAAAATAAGCCCTCAGAACTGGTATTACACAAAAGCTTGAGGCATCTTAAAGAAAAAACAAAAGTTTATCCACTTCCGTGGGTACATGGTTTCCGTGCCCACATGCACAAACTGATTGGGAAATTCTGCAGAAACGCACAGGTCCCATTCCAAAACCCTTTTGGGTCAGCTGTGCAATAGCTTGCATATGTATCCACAGGCATGTAATTGGTCTTCTGGACATTGTAGAACTGCAGATAATTGTGGCAATTATACTACAAAGTATCACCTAAAAAACAAGCGTCCATGTTGCTCGAGTAGCCGGTGCGCTCAGTCCAGGGGGTTAGAAATATTTGGGCTGCACGTGGCCAACCACAGAAAACCTGGTGGAAACTCAGGAAATGGTACAAATGACAAAATTTACGTCACACGGCGCTCACGCCGAAATGGATGCAGAAAAACTAAGAATTACCTTTAAGTTTTTAGCCTGAAAGTTCAGACTGACAGGTGGTTCCAAATATTAAACCACAAGTTCATTTGTGGATCAATATTCTAATCAACATCATTTCACAGAACCAGGTTTTCCATCCATCCATTTTCTAGATGGTGTCTGAGTCTATCCCAGCTGTCATTGGGCGAGAGGCAGGGTACACTCTGGACAGGTAGCCAGTCAACATCCAAGGACACACAGAGACAAACAACAACAACTCCCGCCCCAGAGTACCCGGAGAGAACATGCAAACTCTACACAGAAAGGCCGTTGCCAGGACTTGAACCAGGAACCATCTTGCCGTGAGACAGAACCAGTTTTTAGTTCTTCACGAGTGGTTTGGGGGATTTAGTGACATCTAGCGGTGTTGATGCAGATAGCAACTAAATACCCAAATCTTTCCTTTACTTTTTAAAAACTACAGTAGCCTCTTAGATCATAGAGATCATATCTTTGGAGCCAGATGTCTGCCTGTTCTGGGCTGCTGCAGTAACATGGAGGGGCAACAAAGTAACATGGATTACCTGAAAGGACACCCTTCCTATTATTCTCATTTTCACACAATTTTACACTAATGGAGCGCAATTTAAAGAAGCATGCATTTAAAAAGGAGCCATTTCTTTTTAAGGATTAATAAAACATAATCTAAAATGGGGGGGGGGGGGGGGGGGGGGGGGGGGTGGTCGTCTCAGTCAAAGCTGTGCTAAAGGCATCAGGATGGTTCAATGAGCAGGTTTATCCCACCTCTGGACTTGAAAGCAGGAGCCATCCCTGCATGCGTTTTCTGAGCCTCTCCCTGTGCTTACTCTGACCCGTGATCAGGTTAGACAAGTCCCTCTATTCAGAGCTACATAGCAATACCGATATCCCCAAAGAGAGGGAGGAGGTAGAGAAGAAGAAGGGAGAAAAATCCTATCTGAGAGATTAACTTGCAGCACCCAACTGAGCCGGTGCTGGGTTCACTGGCTCACTCAGTCCCGTCTTACCCACTAGTCTCTTGTTCTAAACCAAAGCATGTCTTTGATACTTGACTAGATGGAATCTGGAGGCGTTACAGGTTTCTTTTGTGCTTTGCTCTGTGTACGCCAAGGCTGGGATTTCTTTTCTTCACCCCCCTCTTCCCTTCTTTCTTTCCCTCGTCCCTCTGCCTTCATCTCCTGCTCCCCTTCCCCCATTGCCACACCAAATCAGTGAATCATCAACAGTCCTCTCTTTTTTAAGTTACCGTCATAAATTTCTGCTCAGTCTTCCCTTGTAAGTTTCAGACCTGCACTTTCTGAGAATCAAAATGGACAGATATGGGTGTTGATCCAAGGTGGTGACCACTTCGAAGGAGTTCGTAGGGTTTGATGAGGGGTGGGATTTTGGACAAACATGGTGGGTGGAGGAGTGGGGGTAGTTAGGGTTGTATGGGTGAGGTTTAACTCCCCTTGGAGATTTTCTTAAACCCATTACATCAGCTTTTTTCTGCTTCATGGGCTCCAAGTCCGAGGCTTTTGTGCGGGTAGAAATGACCTAAATTGACATTCAGAGTGGTTGTGGTTGGTTAAATTTGGCTGGGCATTTTTAGCATAAATAAAACAAGATTCCAGGGACCCTCTCTTTTAAGCCTTTTATGGATTTTGCTCCTTTGCAGGGATGGCCTTTGATAAATGTAAAGTGGTCATGCCTGAAATCACGTGAGATTTCTCAAACATGATTAGATCCAAAAGATGGGTGGGGAATGCTAACAGAATGATTCTGGGGCGTGATAAAGGAAAAGCACAATATCAAAGTGAGAAAGTTTTCAACACTCACACCTTGATTCTGCTTTTTCCACCTACTCTGCTTTTAAAGTGGCCAAAATATTCTCAGCTTTGATGACCACAATCAGACTGTCAAAGTCTCTCTAATGGTGGCTCTCATTCATTTGAAAGAAAAAAGAAAAGAAAAAGCATGCTTTTACAACTGATAAAATCACAAGAAGCTGACATTTTTGAGAAAGTGGTCAATGCAAGCTTCCCTCAAGAAAAGGGTGCACAGAATCAAAAGAAAAGTGTGAAATAAGAAATGATGCGGCAGCATCGCTAAGCTCAGCCCACACATTCTAATCAAAAGGCTTCACAATGGCTGGCCTAAAAAACATAAAAGGAAAAAAAAGGAGAAAATCAAAAGAGGCCACTTGCTGGTGTAGGGCAAACTGATCTGCTGCACATAGACAGTCAAAAGCTAGTGGGAATGTCAAAAGCTCCACTGATCTCTCTCTTTCTCCCCTAATGTGATCAAACAGTGGTTCATTCCCTGGAGGAGGTCAAAGAAAGGGAGGGAAAGAAAGTAAATGGGAGCTTTGGTGCACCATAGGAAGCCAGCCACCAGCAGCATAACCAAGCAGTGAGCACAAAACAACATGCCGTCTCTCAAGGTTTCTTTCAGATCTACGGCGAGGGGGAAAAGAAGAAGAGTAGGCCGAGGAGGAATGAGCGGCTGGGCAAACAGTGAGGGGTAAGGGCTCAAAGGGGCCTGGTTGCCCGGGTGAGGGGAGCCCAATGCTCCAACAATGTCCACATCAACCGTCCGGCTGTGGGCCAGATCCCGCAGAGGTGTGCTCTCGGTACGCTTGGAGGTCAGTGGCATGAACAAAAGGAAATGGAATGGCCTTACACTGGCAGAGGAGCTGGGATCGGAGTGCTGACACGAAAGGTGCGAGGACGAGCTCACAATGAAGCACGCTCTCAAACATTTCAACACAGCTATAACTGGGATCATCTGCAAGGTTGCTCAATGGAGGGAAGTTTTTCCCCCATTCATCCTTTTATTGTTTGGCACTTTTTGAAGTACTGTATCTGAAAATGTTGATAGAAATGTCCAAATACATCTTCCTCTCCATTTTTCCCCCCTTTGTGCGATGATCACTACACCTGCTACAGTTAGTAATGGTGCCTAGGAGCATCTTTTGATGACACTAGTCCGTCTAGTTTATTCGCTTCCAAACAGTCAGTGAAAAGATGAATGATTGCCTTCAAAAATCTGCTTCATATTCATGACAATTCAATCCGGTCTCAAAGCAAAGCCTGAAAGAGTCACAAAAGTCTTCCTAAAGCATGTTACTTGAAAAGTCTCACTGAGTCGCATGGACATAAGTACAGGAATAATGTTCATCAGTTTTGTCCTTCATAACTTTCATATTTTTCCCCCAAGAACAGGCCATGTCTACAAGCCAGAAACACAGGTTTATCCTGGAGGATATAAGAATTCAACTGGCTCATGTTATTCTAAACCCTCATCAAGAGAATACTGAAAAATGATTGTTATTTTTCAAATAGCAGACAGCTCTAAAAGCCTACCCTTCCCATGGGCCTCGGGCACGGTTGCTATGGAGAGGAAGCTATTCACAGGCACAAATCAGGGCTGGAACAGATTCAGTGCACCGTAATACTGCAGGTTGGGACAAAACAACCATCTCTAAATACATCTAAAACTGATCCATCTTTGGTCAATGAGGCTCACAGCTTTGACACAGTCTGAGCAAGACATTTTATAACACAGTTGTTCAGTTTTTGCATTGATAACAGTTTCAAAAGGGATTTAAGAGTTTGTCGTTTGTTTTACCATCAAAAGCTTAGAAGCACCTCTAAAATCATTAATGCAGACACATTACCACAATCTTGGATGCTCTACATAACTCCTTTCATTTAGCAATTCCAAAGCAGGCATCCAGTTAACCCCCCGAATTTCAGTTACCATAACGATTCAGCCACACCTCCTCCTGGCTGCTTGACCAACAGTGAGTACACACAAACCTCCACACAAACTCACTGTCCCTCCACATACACTAATAAAAGAGGGGGGTGGGGCTTTAGTGGTGATCGGACAAACAGTGTTCTTGGACCTCTGCCGAGAGGGGCTATTGTGCAGGCGGGCGGTAAAGAGACAGAGAGAAAGGGGCGGCGGTAGTGCCGAGGGTAGCTGCCTCCATCACTGGATGGTGGGGTGAAGATGAGGCCCAGTTCAGATGGTGGAGAATGCAGGTGTGAGGAGGTGAGGTGGAATTAAGAAAAAAGATGTACCGAGTGTCTTCCTGGATTCAGACTTGAGTATTCTAGCTTGATGTAGGTAGAATAGTCTTATACGCAGAATTACTACATAACAAAGGAGTGTGGTTATACGTGGATCATCCAAAGTGATGGAGCGCCATTTTAAAATTGCATTGGTTTTTTTTTTCTCTTATAGCCCTTGCTTTTATCCTTTATGAGACATGTCAGAGCCACATGAACAGAAGGTCTGGGTGTGGATCCATGTCATCCATTGAGTCTCAACCCACAGCACTGCCTGAGGACAAAGTCTGTGGATTTTACACATTCCACTGTGGGAGGGTATACACATTAGAGTCTGCCACCATAGTTGATTTTGTGGGGCTTCACAAGATTTTTCAGGGTTTTCTAACCCAACTCGGTAATAATAATTGAAAAAGCAAAATAACATACCACAACAACAATAAAATAAACCAATTATTTTTGACAGGAAACATCTAACCTAACCTGTCAGCATTACCATAATATTAGTGGCAGGTGTAGTCAGAGAAAGAGGAATAAATCAGACCACAACGTCTTTTCACCTCACCCCTTTCAAAGCTTGCATAGCCCCATAAGTGTATGTTTATGCTCTGGGCAACAGAATATTTCTATTTCTGCAGCAAGGGCAATAAATAATCTACATGAGGACACGAAAGAGGGAAAAGTACATTTTAATTGGCGTGGAAATAATTCCATTACCTTATAGACCATATAAACCATATAAAGGGTGATTTGTTCTTTTGATCACCCCAGAGAGTGTTTATGAAGTCACTGTGGGATCAGCCTGGGCCCAGGGGCAAGGCCAGCCACTAGAATTCCTCTGAACATTTGTTTAGCAGCAGGCCAAGTGCAGAGCAGTGCACAAACGCAGTATTGTTCCTCCTGTTCTCACTGGTTGTGCTGCCAGAGGTAGAAATTGACCGAGCCCAAAAGAGAAAACGGGAAGGAGAGTCAGGGGGAAGAGTTGAGGGCTGGGAATAAGCAGACCCTGGGGATGACTGCCGCTTAAGAGTTAAACATCAAACCTGCTATACACACAAGCATTTCCTGTCTGCGGCAGTGGCGGGGGGCTTTGAGAAGGTAATGACCAACATCTAAAGATTGGGTCACTTCACAGTCGAGAGGACAGTTCTATCCTCCCTCTATACTCAAATTACTTTGACACGTTACAAATTACAGCTGAAGCAAATGTCTTCCTCACATATCCACACATTTGGATGTATTTGAAAGAGATTTATCTGCCCTAGAGTCAATGACTGTAGTGCTATAAACCCCTGGGGATCCATATTATTTGATTTGTTTTCTATTAGGAACAAGGAACCACTTAGCCAGCTGTGACCTCTGGGGCAGTTGGCTGCACTTCTGAGAGAACTGTACGTTTGATAGTCCTTCTTTGGAGGGCTATGGCAAACATCGCCTCTAAAAACATAAACGAGCTACAGAAACTATGCAAACTTTCAATAATTCAGACAGGATGTCCTAAAAGTGCCAGCTGGAACTTTTTCTGTTTGCCAAACGTCTAATACAAAAGAATTTGTGGACTTGGTGACATGCAACAAATATAAACGATGCAATGTAGCAGAATTCACCCCTTGTTTGAAAATCTTGTATTAAAGTGGTGGCTTTGAGCCGTTTGCACTGTGGTGTTGCATTTAGGCATTGGTTAAATATAATTTCATGAAAATATCAAATGGAACGAAGAAGACAAACATGCAAGAGAGGGTTTGTCAGTCACAATGAACACATCTCTTTTGTGGCACCTTGAGGATGACACCCAGTGGAACTAAGGATAATGACTGCTAAAAAGAGGTTGAGTGTACATTCAAACAGCCTGGCAAGTCGGGCCTATTTTTGCATATGAAATTCCATTGCAGCTATGGGTCAGGACCTCTGGGTCCTTAGGAAAGAATGTGTGACTTGAAATGGGAGACCAAAAGGGCTGCTTGCATCCCCATGGCTTCCCAGCTGGGAGGACAGCATTTGGATCAAAGAGGCTCTGTGATTCTTCAAGATGGGCAGTCGGGATAAACTAGGAGGGCATGTGAAGGGTCTGGGAGAGCTCTCATTCTTCATGCATCACGTGTGGAGGCCCAATGTTCTTTTTGGACCATTTACAGCTTCTTCTTGTTTTGTTAATAATTAAAAGAAATAAATAGATTAAAAAGAAATAAATAGACCTCAGCTAGCCTGAGCCATTAGAGACCCATGAGTGTGCTTGTTCAAGCATGAACGATGCATGTTGTTAAAGCATTACACAAACAGTCCAGTAAGAAGCAGGTTTGCCTCACGTCTGTTTAGGCCAGCTCAGCGATGCTGTATTTAGCAGAATGAAGAATGATTAAACCTCTTGCGATGGCCATAACAGCCCTTTTGCCTCAAATACCCCCTCTTCTGCTTCACTATGAGAACATGAGATTCAAAATCTTTAAACCGACAACTTGGAAGTGAGCTGCCAGATGTTGCCATCACTTTCAAAGGCATTAAGCAGGTATAGAAAATGGAAGGATGGCAATGGATGGCTGGCTGGATGAATAGAAAAGTGGCTGCTCCCACTCTTGTATCTCAGACTGTAGCCTTTAGGGAGAATTGGTGTTGTGTTCCCATAGATGCTGATCTGAGCCAGAGTTGATAAATACCTGTGACTGTAGGGGAGTCATTTAGCACAGCACTCAATGGCAATTAATCAAAATTAACAGGCTTACTTTAAAAAGAAATGGTGATTGTGTTTTTTTGTTGCCTAAAGCTGAGTTGAGTATAATAGGGGCAGTCTTGTTTCAGTAGTGATTTCAGTCAAGTAGGGTCTTAACAGCAACCTAAATTGTTCCCTGGGGATAAGATTGGCACAGACTGTAGCACAGGTGCTGATTTTTCAGTTCACTACTCGTTTAAGCAGGTTTAGAGCCAAGTTAGGCAGGACTAGACATCTTAAAGCTGCCGTCAAACCAGCACTGAGCAATACTATTCATCTAATCAGATAACCGTGTAAAAACATCAAAACACAGGTGAAGATACAGATGGTGCTGCGGGCCCTTAGCTCCCATCTAAACCCGGGTTTATTAGTGTAACGAGTGCGTCACAATAACAAGGACAGAGAACAGAGTGTCTTTTGTAGGGAGAATCATGATGACCAGCATCCCCTTGGCGAACTTCTGCACTGCCCCTATGGGAGAGATTAAGTCTCCAGACCTCCAGCACCTAGTCTACCAGCCAGCCAGGGCCCAGCCTGGAGAAACCTGTCATCACTACCACAGAGGCCTCTATTCATCCCTGCAAAGACAAAGCCAAAAGTGTACAGCAGCCATCCATGGCATCCCAAGCATCCAGATATCCACCAGCGATATCATTTTAGGCTTTTGTGAGCCTGCGCTTTAGTTTACCCGCCGTTCTATCCTTTCACCCCTGCTCTCCTTCCCTCCTGTCGAGGATTTGTTCATTTTGTGGCGAGGACCGCACCTAAACTGTTACCACACACTGGTGTTGGATATCAATTAAACGCACAATTCAAAAAGCTTTTTAAAAATCCCAGGAAGGGATGATCTCAAATATGGGTTGTTGTCATTGATTGCACATGAAATTATACCTTTTACATGTGCCGCAGTTTATGAAAGGTAAGTTCAAAGAGAAAACAAGCAACACTTTTGAATATTTCAACAGCATCCTCCCTGAAGAGCACAGGTTGTAGTTGAATCCCAGGACTGAGTTCACAGCAAAGTGTTTCAAACAGGCAGGAACACCACTTTTTGAACCAGTGATTGCAGACTGATGCACACCGATTTTCATCAGAACCGCTGCACATGGTGAATAGACTGAATGGTAAGCATGGGCAAACACAGCTTTAAGTTCATCAAACCCAAAGACACGCACTGATGTTTGTCAAGCAAACCCTTTCTGGAGAAATCAAGGAAAAGACCCTGTATGCCACTGCATTAAAAATACAGACAGTTGAAAGACAGTGGAGCTCATGGTGACTGGTCAGGAATTACACTGCAGGATCTTGTCTCAGACGCTTTCCGGCCTGGCCCTCCTTCGGCCACACTGGGCCCCTGAGCCCTTGTGGTGAAATCTCCACCTGCTGATAGCATCAGCGCCCCCCCTCCTTTCTCTCGGGCATGTGTGGTGGCCACTGATAAAAGAACTGCAGATAAGAGGAAACACAAGCTGTGATGAGGAACACATTGCCAACCAGGAGTACATCAACCCAATGGAACGGAAAGAGAAGGAAAGAGACAGCGAAAGAAAAGAGGGAGGGGCAGATATAGGGAAGAAAGCGAGAAGGGGATGGGTGGGAGAAGAGAGAAAGAAAATGATTAGAGGGAGAACACTATGTGAAAGAAAAGAAAATCTAAGTTGGGAATGCAGAGTCATTGCAAGCAGAAAAACCATAAATCAATAGGACCACTTAACTTTGTAGGGAAAAACCTTTAAGCTGGAATAAGAAGTGTATATTTTTTCTAATTGTCCTTTTGAGATTTGCAACAAACGAAGTAACTGCAACCACGTTGACACCAGCATCTATACGTATTGAAGAAGGAGAAGCAGAAGAAATAAGCACTTTGCTAAGAAGAAACAATGTTTTTTTCTTTAACATTTCTGCAACTCAATTTGAGTGAGCCCTGCAAACTTTCAAGTTATAACTTCCTCATCTGACAAACATCCAGATCAGACTAACCCAGGTCAGTGAGTTGGATTAAAAAAAAAAAAGAAAAAAAAAAAAAAAAAAACACCAAAAAAAACAGAAGACAGTGAATGTAAATAAATCTGAGCTGTTGACACGGGCTGAGAGTGGAAGGGACAGGTGCCACAATGACACCAGCGACCTCCGGGGGATGTATGCATCCCATAGCGGTGTCCCCTTTCAAAACGGACACCGATGGGGACAAACCAGTTGGTCCACTAAGGGGTGAGAGCACAGCCACGGGTCAATCAGCTACAGCCAGGGAAACACCCGCAGCTTAAATGAAACATAGATTTTTGGTGATATCTTGGGTTAAAATTTCTGTCCTTATTGCAGGCATTTGCTACCTAGGTTCCTTCCTGACTCACATTTTTGTTCCACACTGTAAATCAATTTTCATTCATTCTAAAACTGTGATTACTATCAAATCATGCATGAAACAGGCACACCTGCTATGTATAAAATGTAACACACGAAAACAGTCTAAACAATCAGCATTTAACCAAGTACACCCTGCTCCTGGCCCGGCTGCCTCTTATTGGCTCGGAGTCAATGTAAAGTGTCCTGCTAATCCAACAGTTGTCTGGCTACGCTGAAAGTCACCTCTGAATCCAGCTCCAGCACTCGTGTCAGGAATCCACAGGCTCTTTGCATACCGAGCGGCCGGATATCCTCTAGTTAAAGAGGGCCCTCTAAGCCAGGGACATGTGTTGGATGACTGGGGAGGGTGACAAGGGGTAGGGTTTTTTTGTGGGGGGTGGGGGTGGCGGTGGAGGTGACAGGGATGTACAGGCTGTGCTTAAAAGGCCTTTAGAGTGACATCAGCATCACTTTGAGCTGGCACACAAAATGAGGCGAGAGCCGTCCCAGTAGAAAGCAATCCATTTATCCGCTGATCCTCCTTGCCGTGCACAGCACTGGCTGAGAGTGTAGTTGTTTCTGCTCTGAGCCTGCAGATCTGTGCTTCTGTGAATGGCTTTTGTGTTGCTGTCGGGGCAGAACAAAGTGAGTTCAGGTTACTGCACTCCTCCTGTTATTGGCCCACATTGTCTCTAATTATTCCAGCAAACATTGACACAGCATGTGTGGTCTCACATTTATACACCCTCCCCCCAATGCCGAACAGAGAGAGGAGAGCAGAGAGAGGAAAAGAAAAATGACGAGTAGGGATATGTAGTTCCATTTGCTGTTCTGGGCCTCAGCATGGGAAACTACATGGGACGCTACCATAAGGTGGAATGAAATTGTGGGTCAACTGATCCACAACTCAAGCTTTTAATAAATAAGAAACCATGACCGATTAACATGGGGTGAAGTGAAAAAACAAGTTTTCCTTGATCTAAATTCTGAAACTTTCTCATTATCTTGGCCATGCAAAATCCACTTTCTACAAAACAATAATTATTACGCTCTTATGCATCTGTACCTAACTACATCCTGTGTCTATGAGCGTAGCTTCAAGTAATGCTACAGAAAGGCTGACAGAAATACACAAAAGAGATTACAAAAAGGGGAGTAGCTCAAACTGGACCACAGGGGTGGTTAATATGCCAGTTAACTTGCTATATCATTGTCAGCCATTACAGAAAATTAGCACAAAAAAAAAAAAAAAACTCTTTCTGAGTGGACCCAATTCAGATTCAAACTAAAAATGGCATTAGAACAAATGGACTGACTACTTCCCACTGTTCACAGATGGATTTTGATTTTAACTAATGGATACAGATTCGTAATTGCACGCTCCTTCTGTGAGAGTTAAATGCCAAGTTTGAAGATTGCATCATGACTAGAGTAGATATCTGTTGTGCTTGTGGCCACAAGAGTGAAAGTGAGTGAAATCTTAAAAAACATTGCAAAGCATTTTATGAAGCCTCTCATGCAGCCCAGTCTGTGTAATCTATACATTTGTCCACTTATACCAAACGTAGTGGTGCCCCAGTCTATGGTTGTAAACTGAGAGATGGTAATGTGATCCTTGGCTGCTGTTTTGTGTTGTGGTAGTGTTCATGAGACATGCTGGGAGTCATAAAAATGTGTAAACTGTAACCAAGTATGTTGTAACATGTAGAGTTAGCCAAGAACATTAATGCTAACTGTTTGTGGGTGCTAGAAAATTAAGGAACTGCAAGTGGGAAGTAAAAAAAAAGTATATTAACCGTTTAAAACATTGTCCAGGACGAGTATTGAATAAGCAATCTCTTGCATAAAGTGTCACAAAGGTCTGTAGATTAGATTAGCAACTTCTGCCATTCCATCCTTGCCCTGTATAGGTATCATAGACATGGAAAGTGGACATCATCGCGCAGGAACACCCATGAAGACATAGGACATCGACGTGCTGATGACTTAGAATTTAAGCTGCAGTTGTGAAGAAAACGCGTTCTGTCATGTCGAGTTTCACCACCCTGGAATATCCTCTCCTGTAATGTCTTCGCAAGATTCTTAATCAAATGATGACCTTTAATGAAATTGAAAAATAGTTTATTTATTTCTAAGGGAATTCAAAATATTGAAGTAATTTTATCCCTTTAAACTTTAAAAGCTTTAATTGTGTATGGTCATCTGTATGAAATGTGTTGCAGCTGAGCCGAAGAAGCCTCTGACTGAACACGCTCCACTACCCATGTCAAACTTTTTACCTGCTATATACTCCCAAACCAAATTATATTGGTACAGCTGCAAAAGACAGACAAGTCACACTGTCTGCACCAAGAAAGCAGTGTCGGATAGTTCAAGTTTTACACATGCAGGAGCTTCTTGTGAAACAAAACATTTAATAGAAGTAGGCAGTAGGATTGCGATATGCAGGTGCATTATTTTACATTTTGGTTTATCTGTATCTGTTGTGAAACTAGAAGCCATCTTAGCAAAGACAGGAATCAACAAAAATCAACCAATGAGCACCCAAAAAGTTCACAAATGCTATGAAAGTACAAAACTGAAGTAAAATACATTCCTAGCATGCATATTTCAAAAGCTCCTGCATCCAATATATAGAAAAGAATGATGCTTTAAACTGTATGGTAAGGCCACTGTTAAAAAGCCAAATTCCCTGAGAGGTTCAGTTCGAAATGCCTGCGGGATGCATGTCACCCTGGGGTGACAGTGTGACTTTGTCACATGCCTGTGGGATACAAAGGGCTGCACTGGCCTGTCTTTTTCTGTCATTCCCATCCTCTCCCACTCCATCTCTCCTTTCTCTTAAAACAGCATTCTGAGAAACGAGATTCCCTGACATGTCCAAGGACAACTTCTCATTTGTGAGCCAAGTGTGATGGAACAGACAGCCCAAAGTGACACAGGATAACAAAGGCCTCCTCAGCCATTTAAAAAAAATTAAATGTGCTTTCACTGCAACACGTGACGGAGGAGGAATCACTCATCTTCATGAGAGGTAGTCGATGCAATATGCTGACAAAAAAAAAAAAAGAAGACATTTTTTCTTGACGGCAACATGCGAGGTGAACAGATAGATTGCAAAGACAAAGAAATGGGCACAGCTGGCCAGGAGTAATTGTCCTGACCTTTTAATGTGAAATCAGGTTCGCAAGGAGCCAAGTGGGTTCAGAAGGTGGGAATGGAAGGAAATTGAGCACAAAAATGTCACTTCAATTAGACAAACTAATCACAGTCTTGGAACATATTCTAGACACCAACTACATCTCATTTACTGTTTTCAACTGAATGCGGTTCATTAAACTGTTCTTTCATGGAGCATATTTCTTATACACGACTGCATTAACCATACAGACTCGTATAATCCAACCTATGTTTTCCTTCAGTGATTTCCCTTTATATTTTGTTGCGTATCCCACAATGTTCTGCACAATAGCAGCGGATGAAAGGTCCAGGCTGCCTCTCTTCATCCTCAGCATGAAGTTCAGCTGCAGCTTTCGTCGAGCAGCATTCAAAAAGGTGCAGAGCACCTGCAAACTGACACCGAAATAAAAGCAATCTGGCTTTGTTTAGAGTATTTTTCTGACATTTTAAGACTGAACAATGGCCTGAATAGCACTGCGAGAGGAGAACTGAGGAGAACAGTAATTTGAAGCCTCGGATGGATGCTTTGGTATGAACTGTGCTTTGCCGCCATTCCTCTGAGTAGAACGATCAGCTGGATGATTCTGCGATTGCTGAGAAGGGCTACGGTCTCTCCGTGCTGGAAACAAGGAGTCTCCTCAAACAGCAGCAAAAGCTTTGTGCTGCAGCTCTGACTTCCGGATTAAAAGCCGGCCTCAGCTTAAACTCCAAATAAACAAAAGTGTCGGTGTTTATTGACAATTCAACATCAAAAGAGGCACGCAATCGCCAAACGAGGATGAGGAAAAGAGAACTTCAGAGGCATGCAAATAGCCTTTGGTAAAAGTGAATCAGCAACAGTGAATTATTGTCATGTGCTCTCAACAAGGGAGACACTCTCTTAAAGAGAGCAGCTCTCTACTGTCATGGGAGCTGTCAATGAGTTATCAGCCTGATGATCATGGGGGCACTTTGAAAGGATCTGTGGTCATGCATGGTTGAGCACGCATTACGAGGGAAGTACATGTACACACTCAGCCACACACACAGAAACACAAGCCCTGCATAAACTTTACAAAGAACAGAGTCAACTCTGGTCCACCTGTTGTGTACTTTGGAAACGCCTCACGGATCAAACAATCTACTGGAATCATTACAGCCACTTTTTCTGCAGAAACAAAAAAAGTTAACTTTTTTCACCCAGATCTTTGCGGTAGCGCAGACCTAACCTAACATCTTCCTCCAAGGTGTTCAACCTTCTGGCTTCGACTTCACACTTGAGGTATTTATCTCATCATGCTTGAGCAAGGGAATACCTCCACCTTTATTTGTATGGGAGTGGATTTAGCTCCAAGGCCTGCAATTACATCATCATTCAGTTTTGCAGCACTGCATATCAGTGCCGGCATTAGTCATAGAGGCCTTTGAAGAGTTTGGCCCAGCCTTCGCTCTCTCCCTCTTCTCCACCCCATCCCCCCCTCCTCCTTCTCCACCCCCTTCAGCTCTGCCTTTGATGTTAGCACGCGGAGCTGTGCCGAGCGCCGCGGCCTCCCAGGCCTCCCCGCCTCGCCTGATCCTATCTGCTCAAGCAGCACATTCATGTGGTTTACACCCGCAGCACGACTCCCGGCAGCTATTCAACCAGCCTCGCAGGCCACTCCCCCGTTCAGGGTCCAGGGCCTGGAGAGACTGCCGGCATGGTCTGGGTTTCCGTCAGGGATCGAGGCGAAAAACAGGAGGAACGGTGGAGGCTTTATCAAAGCCCCAGGCTGTCCTATGGAGCTTTTATTTCTATCATGCATCCGTAAGCGTACTATATTATACAGATACATGAAAAGGAAAGTTTCCCCTGACCTGATAGAAACCGGTGAGTTAAATCTGGCAAAGATCTTACTCTTATAACAACAAAGTTGGTGACTCAAGTTATGCTTGGCTGCAGCTGTACTGAACAAAAGTAGCTTTAGTCCTCAAAAAAAAAAAAAAATTTAACTCTGCAAGGATAACATTTCAGCATATATGACGAAAATTTGAATAAATATAAAACCCTGTGTCCCAAATACCTTCACTACACCCCTGATACTAGGGACCGCATAAGAAAAGAAGCACATTTTTCATCTAAATAATAAAAAAAAAAAATCTAGGCCACATCTTTAACAAAAAGAGGAGGGAAGATGTAGTGATATATCTTTACTCTGGAGACACACAGCATGCTCAGGAGGGAAAAAAGAAAACGAGTGCAGAGATAACCCAGCTTGTTCTCATCTGACCAAGTTCAATCCATCATACCTCTGGCCCCATTGCGTTGCATCCCGGATCTTCCTCATTACTGAACTACCTACA
The DNA here is from genome assembly GCF_036924035.1 of Leuresthes tenuis. Lineage (NCBI taxonomy): Eukaryota > Metazoa > Chordata > Actinopteri > Atheriniformes > Atherinopsidae > Leuresthes > Leuresthes tenuis. The sequence continues at coordinate 7,806,729 of NW_027325360.1, forward strand.
CTGACATAAAGAGACTCCAGAAACAGATCCACCACAGGTTGGTATGAGCACGGGTGAACATAGTGAAGAGGGGGCCTCAACCTGAAACTGATTCATCCCAATCTCACACCCGTAGGTGTGTAGAAATCCCATTAAAGGAAGACAAAAATGGCAGGGTTTCTGACAGAAGGGCTGTTGGGAGAACACCAACATTAGGATGAACGTGTGAATAAAAACCAGCAGCCAAAAAATATTCACAAATCTGTTTGCGTCAAGAACAACACGAGGGCAGGATCTTCCTGCAACATTGTTGTTGTTTTTTTTAGATGCATTATGTAATGATGTATACAAAAGACAGAACTTTGAACCCAGTGTTCTTGAACTCACTGGGGAAGATCGGCGATAAGACCTTTCCTTTTATGAAAACAAATGCGAGCCGCACGACGGGGTAAAGATGCAAGATTACTCACGGGAGGAGGAGGAGGAGAAGGAGACCAGAGTGAGAACAAGTTCCTGCACAACTACCTTGAAAGAAAATAGTAAATAAATAAATAAAACAAGTACAACAAAAAGGGAGGCTGGCGTTGTGGCCTTCCACGGTTACTCAGCACATTCCTGGCCGACAACAAAGGATGCCTCCGCCTGGATGAGCTACTGCGGGCATTGTCATTCCATAACCCTCGACCCCTTAGCCTTTGTTTTGCAGACCCTATGTGTCAGTGCATAAAAATGTGGGATGTCTGGATGGACTGGGCCTTTTAGCGCCATCTCATCAAATGCAAGCAGACACACCAGGGTCTATTCAGAGAGTGGAAAACCCACTCTGGACTCTTTTTCATCTTTCACTTGTCACTCACTGTGCTTCGAAAGTAACCCGAGAGAGGACAACGACCAAAAACACTGCCCCCCCCCTCCCTCCCTGCATAAGTGCGATATTCTCATCAGAAGAAAGAATAAATAATTAAATCCTCAGGGAGAAGCTGAGCTAATATTTCCAAATCACAGAATCCAAAACAGAGCACATTCATAATCAATAACAGATCAAGAGGAGAGCGACACGAGGGAACAGAGCTCCCCTGGGAGAGGCCTGGATGCTGGAGAGAAAGCGGAACATCAAAAATCTTTTCAGCCATTCAACCCACCGGAAACTAGCATAGCCACTGGGGCCACCGGTACAAACACGCAGGTGTTCGGGGTGGAGTGTTGCGCTGAGTGGGAGTGGAAGGCTGAGGGGGGCAGAAGAGCAAAAGAGGCAGGGGCAGAGAGGACAGCGGGGGCAGGAAACCCAGTATCATCCAGAGTACAGAAGTGTGAAGAAGAGCAAAGTGATGCAACAGTGAGCTGACAGACCTGTTGTGAGGTTGTAGCAGAAAATCACCAAGTAAAAAATAAAAAAGAATCCGCATGTTAGCTGGTTCCTGCTCCCAAATGCACAGCTTCTATAATCACTGTAAAATAATTACTCTCAAACATTCTTTAGCTGTTGTTCTGCTAAATTAAACCATTGAAAAGGACACCGACTGGCAGGTAGAGCTTTGTACATGCACTGCTATTCGGAAATACTCAGGTTTGCTCCAGAGACTTTCCCTGCGGCTCCTGAGTAAAATCTCGGATAGATTGCCGACTGAGCTCATTCATGAACATATCAGGTAGTCTTTAGGGTGGGTAAGCGTACTGTTAGAGTTGCTGCTGAGCTGCATTTGGCTTTCCACTTGCTCGTCAGTTCAAATGTGGAATGGATACAAATATAAAAACCAAGAAAAAAAACAGTCAACAGCCCTTGTGAACTGTTTCTCAACAGAACACAACCAGGACCCAAAGGCTTCCAGACTGTACCATCTGCGTGACATTCTGCCTGCACAGACACTCCCTGCATCCCATCGTTGGATTTCCACCTCACTGTGAAGTGCTCGTGTGAACAGCATCTGTGGAAAATGACCGAAATGTCCTCGCCTCCTCCCCAAAATCTCTGCTGTTCACGTGTGAAGAACATTTGGGATTCACTTAAAAAGAACGAGCAATAGACTTATCATTTTTAAGCTTATCATCCCAATAAATGACACAACAGGAGAGAGGCGAGCGTGCGAGTCGTGAGACGCATAAACCGAAACCTCAAAGTAGAAATCATCTCAGATGAAGCCTCAACCTGATGCCTGTCTCCAGACAAACTGACACTGACAACGAAGAGCTTTCTGTGAACCAACACGGGAATATTGTCATTGGGTCAAGTGGTAATGGTGCAAAATTCATGCTGGTCACATTCACCTGGTGTGAGCCTGGCACCTTATGGAAATGACATCACAGCCTCAAAGCCTTGTGTGTCGGTGGTCATGGAGGAGATGACACAAGTGTGGCATCAACTAATCTGGCAACATCTTTGTTTTGAAGTTTTTACTGGTAGCTTTAAAAGGTAAAATCTTTTTAAAAAGAAGGGGCAGAAGGCAAAAATAGACCTAAAACAGGGCTTTTAATAACTAATAACTGAACATTAGATATAAAAAATTAAACACAGGTGCACTGTGTTGCAGACATCTATTGCATTCTTTCTCAAAACTCTAATCAGCAGGTGGCACTACTGAGCATTAAAGCTTCAATAAATTAGCCGTTTTTTTCCACCGCGTTGGCCAACGCGTCAAGACCGTTCCTCTGGCCAACACTGGGGCTTGCAATGTTACAATAACAACAAATGCATGCCACCACGGCACCCGGATACAATGTGAGACAATTCATCAGTGCACGCCGATTTGTTGTGGGCATCACTTCAAGTCATTCACATGCAATCTGGGACGCGTAACAAAGTATTGGCTGGGCCTAAAAACACCAGAGTGGAAGTAGGGGGTGAGTCTGTGTCCGGGGGTGGGGGGTTGTTAAGCAAGAGAAAGAGAAAAACAGTTTAGCCTGTTCTATTCCAAAAAGAGGAGAAATGCAGCCTCAAATTACTTTGGCCGGGACATGAAAGAGAAGCAGGGTGGCGGTTAAGAGACGATAGCACTTAAAATACAGCTGCAACCGCCAAGCCAATAAATGGAAAAAAGTAGAGAGCAGCGCTTTTAACCTTTTTAAACCAGAGTTTGTGTATGGCTACTGTTGCTTTGGCGCTGGGAGTGGCCCGGTCCCTGGCACCTACCGTCTGGGACCGGCCCATTATGGCCTCTTGGGGTTTCCAGGCTGTGGTGAGAAAGCGCGCTGGATGCCTTAAACCACTAAAGCTCTCATTACAGTCTAAATGCAGCGCGACACAACTCCTGCCAGCTGCAAGGTAGGAGCTCCAGCATTTAAGCGCATCGTTGTCTTAGCTGAAAACCACCACTTTCCCCTTACGCATCCAATCAGGGAAGGAACTGACATTCAAAGAAAACAAAACACTACATCGAGTCTCCCAGCACTTCACAGGCATGGAGCTGAAGCTCAAAGGTAAAGCGGCTCGTGGATGTGGGGAAAACTGGAGCCTCTTCCTCTCTCTGATGCTGGATTTAGGGGATGCTCCGTGTCCCCTCGGAGAGGAAGTAGGCAAAAGCCACACGATTCCCTCTGCATCTGGCCGACAACACTACGAGTTCCATGTGGTGCTCTCAGTGCCCCTGCCACGTCCCTGCCTCAGCTCCTCACTCACATGCCGACAGCACAGGCCCGCTGGAAATCAGACGCAGATGTGAACTCGTGCAGAGCACTGCAGCTCATCTCGCGACAGGAGAGATGATTTGGCATCGGAGAGACATTACAGAAATGATGAGTGACAGATAACGGTGTCCTTCGCATCGCACCTGCTCCAATCAGCTGTGTGAGTGCTGCCGACACAATACAAGAAAACACTTATGACAGGTCTTTAGGGTGCACCTTACGCAATCCCTGACATTGAATTACCAGTTAATCTAGTGGCAGTGTCTGCTGGCTTTGGCAGCCTATGCCAGTGTCGAATACATATCGATTTTCTCCGCTTCGGGCTTCTCACTTAATCACTCGAAGCAAAACGCACTCTGGCACTTTTTCATGAAAGCAGAGAGAATTCAAATCTGGCACAAGATGTGAAAACAAAGACAACTAGCAGCTCTCCGTGTTGGAGCTGCTGTAAGTACTCTCCTAAAGTCAGCCCACAGTCCAACGTCCTGATGAAATGATTTAAAGGAGACATGTATTACTTTGCTATCACAGAGTGGAGCTGTGGCAATCAGGGCACTTGGGCTTTGGCACTGCGGCCAGATCTGCGTCACCGTGCTTCCCCACCCCGCAGAACAGAGCAAGAGGCAAATTAACTTCATTTATTATTTTTGGCCCCTACAGCGTGTGCCACTTTTTTGCGCTCTTCTGGCAGAGCTAAAGCGGTGTTAGCTTTAGGGAATTAGAAAAGGCGAGTTGGGAGCGTGCAAGTGGTGATGGTGGTCAAGTCTTTGCTCAGGAATGGTGCCAAGCCCCCCCCCCCCTTTCCCCTGTATTTGAACCCATACCTGCTGAGGTCTGGCCACCACACACACACACACACACACACACCCACACACACGCAGCAATGCAAACCTCCTAAAGTCTGGGATTAAACAGCAGAAGAGAGGTCTGGAAGGCTCCCTAAACCTATTCACCAAACAGAAAAACATCAAAAGTAGACAAGTGTAACTGTTGCAGGGGTCACAGCCAACAACCGAATACACAAAAACCTAATTCTTGAATAAAGTCTCCTGAAATGTTACTGCAGCGTTGTATATACAGTATTGGATCCATGTGTGAGAAATATGAGACTAGCTTAAAAATATACCTTTCAGGTTGTTATTCACTATCAGTTCTAACTTATAGAAATATTTGGGAGAATCCACGATGCAAAATTTAAGGCAGTGGTCTGTGCTGGACAACCTGCCCCTCATTATAGGCTGACAAAATATAAGCCGTCTCTGAGTGGTCAGAAGCTATGTTTGCAAAGAAAGCAGACCTAAATAGATGTGGTTTTTGATGTAAAGCCGAGGTCTGACATTGCTGCGCGGTTAGAGCCAAATGACCATCTCTGTGTATAAAATAGGCCCCATTTTTGAGAGTCCCCTCCTTTCGATCGCTACACTTCGTCTTCCTTTTCACGTCAAGAGTTGTCGGTTTTAGGGGAAACCAAAAGGCAGACGTCCACACAGAAGCAAGGCGGTGCAACGCTGTTGCAGAGGTCTCAGGCTGTTGCAGAAGTCTCAGGCTGTTGCAGAGGTCTCAGGCTGTTGCAGAGGTCTGAGGCTGTTGCAGAGGTCTGAGGCTGTAGCAGAGGTCTCAGGCTGTTGCAGAGGTCTCAGGCTGTTGCAGAGGTCTCAGGCTGTTGCAGAGGTCTCAGGCTGTTGCAGAGGTCTCAGGCTGTTGCAGAGGTCTCAGGCTGTTGCAGAGGTCTCAGGCTGTTGCAGAGGTCTCAGGCTGTTGCAGAGGTCTCAGGCTGTAGCAGAGGTCTCAGGCTGTTGCAGAGGTCTCAGGCTGTTGCAGAGGTCTCAGGCTGTAGCAGAGGTATCAGGCTGTAGCAGAGGTCTCAGGCTGTTGCAGAGGTCTCAGGCTGTTGCAGAGGTCTCAGGCTGTTGCAGAGGTCTCAGGCTGTTGCAGAGGTCTCAGGCTGTTGCAGAGGTCTCAGGCTGTTGCAGAGGTCTCAGGCTGTTGCAGAGGTCTCAGGCTGTTGCAGAGGTCTCAGGCTGTTGCAGAGGTCTCAGGCTGTTGCAGAGGTCTCAGGCTGTTGCAGAGGTCTCAGGCTGTAGCAGAGGTCTCAGGCTGTTGCAGAGGTCTCAGGCTGTTGCAGAGGTCTCAGGCTGTTGCAGAGGTCTCAGGCTGTTGCAGAGGTCTCAGGCTGTTGCAGAGGTCTCAGGCTGTTGCACAGGTCTCAGGCTGTTGCACAGGTCTCAGGCTGTTGCACAGGTCTCAGGCTGTTGCAGAGGTCTCAGGCTGTTGCAGAGGTCTCAGGCTGTTGCAGAGGTCTCAGGCTGTTGCAGAGGTCTCAGGCTGTTGCAGAGGTCTCAGGCTGTTGCAGAGGTCTCAGGCTGTTGCAGAGGTCTGAGGCTGTTGCAGAGGTCTCAGGCTGTTGCAGAGGTCTGAGGCTGTAGCAGAAGTCTCAGGCTGTTGCAGAGGTCTCAGGCTGTTGCAGAGGTCTCAGGCTGTTGCAGAGGTTTCAGGCTGTTGCAGAGGCCTCAGGCTGTTGCAGAGGTCTCAGGCTGTTGCAGAGGTCTCAGGCTGTTGCAGAGGTCTCAGGCTGTTGCAGAGGTCTCAGGCTGTTGCAGAGGTCTCAGGCTGTTGCAGAGGTCTCAGGCTGTTGCAGAGGTCTCAGGCTGTTGCAGAGGTCTCAGGCTGTTGCAGAGGTCTCAGGCTGTTGCAGAGGTCTCAGGCTGTTGCAGAGGTCTCAGGCTGTTGCAGAGGTCTCAGGCTGTTGCAGAGGTCTCAGGCTGTTGCAGAGGTCTCAGGCTGTTGCAGAGGTCTCAGGCTGTTGCAGAGGTTTCAGGCTGTTGCAGAGGTCTCAGGCTGTTGCAGAGGTCTCAGGCTGTTGCAGAGGTCTCAGGCTGTTGCATGTGTTGGCTCATGATGGAGCATGGCAGGAGACCACTGAGGCTTCTTGCACACAGCCCATCAGCAACATGCTTGACCTGCCATCACGGTGAACTTGATCAAACATACAGGCACCTCCAACTCTCGCAGCTCCTGGCTTTTACACAGTCCCAGCTCCCTGTTGCTTTTTACAGTCCCAGTTTAGGTTTCATCTTCTGACCAGCTGATAATCAACTTTACATTAAAACCCATTCATAGGTGAAATGTGTCTAGACAGTCACAAGGCCATAGATCTGCTGGGATAGCAGTCACAAACTACACCCAAATTTACTTCATTACAGTACATTAGAGGCCCTTTGGGTTTTTACAGCCAACTTCAAATAAATAGAGGAATCTTCAAAGGGTCAGTGCATGCCATTACTAAAGCCAAATTATATTCAAGAAGCTTCAAATTACGCAAAAGGAACTGAGAGACCAGTGCATCCCAGGATCCTGGCAGATCGTGTTAAAGGTCAGGAAATGCATCATTAAAGCATTGGCACATGACGAGAGCCGAACTCTTTACTGCCTTACAATCAAGGGCCAAGTAGATTAGGAAAGAATTAACCTATTAAACTTCAAATAAACACTTTGGCCGAGGCAAAGCTCATATTTTTGTGCCTTCCACTCAGCCAAAGGCTGGACGGCTGATCCAAGCGTAAGCAGTCCGAGCCAAGCGCACTTGTCACGTTTGGGACCAGGAAATAAAGAGGTGGACTCTCAAAATGTGTTGTTATTCCGCCGGATCCCTCATTTTTATTCCCGTCCGCTAAAACAGTGGCGCGTGAAGCCGAAAACGCGCTACTTAGAAGCAGAAAGCTGGAGACAGTCGCTACACAAGCGGCGGGACGTGTCGGTTATACCTGTCGGTGCGGCCGAAAGTACGCGGACATCACCACCGAGACCAACTTTTAGGGTTTTAAAAGCGCTAAAACCCGTGAGATGTCTAAACTACACACAAATAAGAGCCTCGAAACCTTATTGCTGTGGGGGGGGGGGGGGGGGGGGGGGATGGGGGGGGGGGGGTAGGGGGGTGCTTTGCGTAAGAATCTACTTTGTAAAAATTTGAAAAACTTTTTAAGGCGATCGAGGGGGGGTTGGGGGGGGGGGTGGTATCATTTCGGAAAACAGTTCCCAAATGCGCGTGTTCTTGGCTGTGGGCAATTACTCGAAAAGTGAGCACAAGTGATCTCCAGACATCAACAAAATAACTTGCAAGAGCATGTTTTCCCTGTGAATGAATTCCACAAGATAGGAGCCATCTTGTGACCGCATATGCTTGCGAGCTTAGTACCATCCTCACACACTGCCTGCACACACACTCACACACTCACAAGCATGTACAACTCTTGTCAACCCCCCCCCCCCAAACAACCCCCGTGGAAAAAGTTTGAAGGAGGGCAGCTTGGTAAAACAACAGCCTGCGTCCCTGCACTGTTGCCTGGGACTGCAGCTTGTCGTACCCCGGTGAGAGAAAAAAAAAGGACACTTTACACGTACTTGAACGATCTCCCCCTCCGCACTGATAGTGGCTCCAGCTTTGGAGAACCGTCCCTGCAAGCCAGTCGTGTAAGTAGTATAATCTCCATTGGGACTGGACTCGAACAGCACCACTTCCACAAAGGCTGTATCCTTAGCGAAAACGGCACCAAGAGAAGCGGCGACCAGCAAGATCACCAGGACCACCGAGTCGGGCACACGATCTGAGCCTCTCCTTGGTAAAATCATCATCTTGCCGGCTGGATCTGCGCCGATCGGGACATAATTTCTCACGGATTAATTAATCAGGTGAAGGTAATTGAAATCAGGTCTACGCGCGCTGCGGGCGATGCCTCAAAGGAGTCCGAATTGTGCAATAAATGCTGAGCCTGGGCTGAAGCGTGTTTATTTCACCACTGCGAGCCTTGTCAATTACATTGCCTCAAACGCAGCCTCGCTTTCTCCCTCCCTCCCTCGCTCCCTCTTTCTTTCTTTCTCACCCTCCTCCTCCTCCTCTACAAAGCGGATCTCCTTTGATCTGTAAACACGTGATTTTTTTTTTAGTTTTTTTTCCTCTCTTCCAAAAGGGTTATATCCCCACCCACCACTCTTTCTGACCCTCTCCTTTGCACTCCCCACTCTGAAGTGCCAGCACTCGGTTAAGGAGGCACCGAGGACATCAGCTCGCACTGAAAGAGGGGCTTATTGTTTGCTAAAACTTCAAGTTACACGTAAACTTCTCCGTCAGCTGAGTCTTTTGAGTTGAACATGAAGTAAATACGACGCGGTTCGAGCCCCATGCTGCCATGCGGGGCTTTCTGCTATAGTTTGTCATGTTTCAGCGGCGGTTCCACCTTAAAACAAACACTACCCTCTTCAGGACGCTTCATGATTTACCCGGGCTAATTTTTTCAATCACACCTACCGGCTCTAATGTAGTCCTCTGACGTTTATGTTTTCCTTTGGTTCTTTTCAGCACTTTAATCAAGGCAAAGGAACACTTTGAGAAGAAAAATCCATGTCACGAGGATGTTGTCATCCCTAATTACAATCACTTTAGCTTCAGCACTTTGGCGCAAACACCACCAACAACAAAAAAAACAATGTTGGAACCCACCATACTCAACTCAGGAAACGTCCATTCCTAATTCATAAATAATTTTACATTTCTTTCTGATTCAGATACTTTTGTAGGTGTTTTCAGTCGGTCTGTGAGGGGCTGTCAGGCCAGTTCACTTGAACCCATCATTCAGTCAGTCTTTAGACAGAAGAAGCTGTCATCATCCAAACAAAATGATTTCAGGCGTTTTACAAAGCTCAGCTTGTTTAAATGCAATTTGTCATCATTTCTATCTGCAGAAATTCAAACGAGCGGCTGGTTGGAGCAGGTGTAATACTCCTCATGTGTCTTTATCTTCATATGAAAGCATGCAGGCGTATCCTGCATTTCTCTTTGAAACAAACCGTTGCTGTTATTTACTGCAGAAGATAATGGGCCTATTGTGTGACTTCCATACTGACCCGTTCCTGCAAGAGCTTCTTCTGCCTGGCGCCTTTCCTTTCAGCATGTGTGAGACGTCATTGTGTGTTTGCAAAAAGAAACAGTGTGCTTTGCCATGACACTGAAAGAATAGATCGACATGCATCTTTTCATTGCAACAGCAACAACAAAAAAAACGTGACTGAAATGTTTGTGCACAGATAATGAAAGGAGCTCATGGTACCATGCAAGTGATGATGCATTTTACTGGGTAAAAGTAGTCTTGTGCATTCTATCATTTTAAATGCAAGGATGGCCCTTTTTTAATATTATAGAGCAGTTATGCATGAAAGAGTTCTTGAGAGTTCTTGTTTTTTGTATTTTTACTGAAGTGTGAGCTCTAAAAACAGATCTATCTCCTCAAAAAAAAACAAAAAAAACAGAAAACAAGGTTTCATCTTGCTGTCAGATGTGTGGCAGTGTGATTATGGAAACCAACTGTGAGGACTTTTTAGGTCAAGAATGCTGCTGTCTTTGAAAGAAAGCGTGATGGTCAACATGTGTTTGGACTCAAAAGAAAAAAAAGGGAGGAAAACAATTCAAAGCCAAATCTTAAGAAGTTCTTCAGCGCCTCCAGCTCAAGAATAATTTACAGATCACATTGGACGTCACTCGGTTTTATGAATCCTGATCCACACCACATGTCCCTTTGCTGCCTTGTGACACTCTTCTGTGACTCCCACCCCCTACACACTCGTGTAATAGAAGCACATTACGACTCTGTATGAATAAATATGTAACTAATGGGAAATTGATGTTGCAAAGCCTGTAGACTCAGCGATGAAACTGAATTAGATTTACATTATCAGCTCATTATGGACCTCAGAAAGCATTAGGGCAACAAGTAATGGTGATTCAATTACTTAATGGAGAACATACTCTTTTTTCATAGCAAGTCTGCCCTCTGCTGGCTGCACCAAGTTTTCAATCCACAATCACTTCCTAACGCTCCATCTTTACTCCTACAGTTTCCTCTAATCAGCTTGACTTAAATATTTACTTTTGAGATGATCTAATGTGGACATGGTGAGTGTTTGGTGACTCTTCAGATCATTAAATCGGTTAATACCTATCATAATTGAAAAATATAACAAATATTCATGCTTCTCTCCTGACAAATGGTCTAATATTTAATCAACGGCAGCTGTGAATCTTCTCCTGACGCCCCAGTCTCTCTACACCCATGTCTAAACTCAGGCCACACTGAGAAGAATCAGCTGTCTGCTTGTTTGTGAGAGAACTGGACATGAGGAGGGCTTTGAGGACCAGTCGTCGGCAGTTCTATGCCTTACTCTTCCATTTCCCCAAAAAGGTGGATTTCTGTGGTCTTTCATTTACCATCTGTGCTTGAGTAGAATCCATTGACTGATAGATGGGCTTTAAAATGTGATGCATGGTTCTTTCCTTTCTTGTCTTTAAGCCAAACTCTCCCTAAATATATTTCCAAACAAACTGTTCATGCTTTGTTAAAACTGAAAAAGAAGCAGAGATTTGCATTGGAAATAGAAAAATATACACATTTGTATGCACACACATACATGTATATATTAATATACATGTATGTGTGTATATACGTACATATTTATAAACTAATCTAGTGGATCATCTCACAGTTGAGATCAACTGTTCAGTTTCATTGGGTCATTGATTGGGTGTATAAAGAGCTTCTCGTAGTCATCACTCAGGAAGTAGAGAAGTTATGGCTTCATCATTCCACGCGTCAAAGTGTCCTAAGGCAAGATACCAAATCTCAAATTTCCCTAAATGCTGTTATACAAGCTGGTTTATTATGGTATAAATACACATATGGTAGGGATTTGCATTCAATGTGTTGCTTAAAAAGGTGTTGTACGAACGTGTGTGTAAATTTAGTTTGTACTTCAAAGCATTTTGAGCTGTGAACAAGACAAGAACTGTGCTATTTAAATGCAGTTTATCCATCTTTTATTCACCACATGTAGAGATGGGGAGGCATTCACTCTATGAAAATTTGTGTAGGCAAATAGTTAAACAATTCAACGATAACATTTCCAAAGATAAATTCTGGGTTGTTCTCATTTATCATACATTATGTAATTTAAAGATTAAGAGAATCCAAAGAAATCTTTGAACATATGTAACAAGGCTGAAAACTAGCACTGAATGGCCGTGATCCTCAGGATCTCAGGTCTTCTCCATGGTAACACGCAGGTATCCGTCTGTGCCAATCTCACCACTCTCAGATTAAGGGATTTTGGTTATTAAGTGAATGTAGATGGGCTTTTGTGCAGTTATACAAACAGCACATAGCTCTCAGAAATGAAAATACAAGTTGGTTGAATGCTGACTGGTTTAAAGTGGCTTGATCGGGGAGGGGCTATCAAAAACTGATTTCATCACAGAAAAGACAAAAAAAAAAACTAAGAAAAATTCAACTCCATCACAAAGAAGCTCTTTGTTCACAATGAATTCTGTTTTTTTTTTCATAGCAGATCAAAGTTAAAGGACCAACAATGGCAAACCAACACAACCAAGAGTAGCTCAGACCTCAGATTATTTCAGGTATTTCTCAGATTGCGCCAAAGTGGTTGCAACACGCTATGATGTGTAGATGTACATGATTGTAGAACCACGCTTATGCATTTAGGCAACAGCAACATTGAATTTAAAACTACATGGGCTCAGGAACCTTCTTAAAAGCACTGTTAGTGATTACTACATCCACAAATGCAAGAGCTGGCTTTGAGGAGCTAAAAAGCAAGCACCCATTATGGGGATGGGAGGGTATTAATGGACATGGTATGGGTAACTTCCACACCTATAATGGTAACATTAATGATGAAAGTCAGCAGGTGCATTCAGTTTCCAAAAAAACAAAACAGAATACAAAGATTTTCCCCTATCATTTATTTAAATGTATTTATTTACTGAAATGTTCAGCCCCTGTACAATGGAATGAGTGTCTTCTTTACTATGTGCAATGTATGTGCAATAGTAACACTTTATCTAATCTGTGAAAGAAACTGACTCAAAGAGAGGAAATATGTATTACCAACTACACTGTTAAAGACCTTTTCTTTGTGTCTTCATTTCTATAACCTGCTGACATTTCAATTTTTGAATGTTTATCTTGTTTGATTATTAGAAGGTGGTTCGTTTATTTGTTAGCCAAGTAGCCAATTTACGTGTGTTAAGAACAGCAATTGTTCTTGTTCTCCAAATGCCATTTAATCATGGGAAATTTGGCCAGGTCAAACTCTGCTTAAAGTGAGATTTTTAAAGCAATGTAGGATTTTTCAAAACAATTAGACCTCTCTACTTTCACAAAAAAGCTTTACTTTGTGTAATTTGCAGACAAAACCTTTCTTTTAAAATGTGTGAAAACTGATAATCTGAAGAAAATATGCAAAAAGAGAGTACATGGCTCATTTCAGTCAAGTAAAGTCAAACCACATTCTGCATTTATTACAACAACATGTAACAATTGGAGATTAAAATGTTTAAAAACCACCACATTCTACTTGACTAAACTTTATTCAAAGAATCTTATCTCTCTTTGGGAGTATAGTTACAATGTACTGAAGACTGACTCAATTTGAAGACACACTGGCATCATTTCTTAGATGAATAATTGTGTATTTGACTACACAATCTAAATAATGAAGACTGGGCATTGTTTTAAGGGTAAACATGTCATATTAGATAGAAATATCATCTGTTCCCACCCTTTGTCCCCATGCCAATGTGAATCTAACCTCAGCTGGTTAAATAAATATAAAGTAAACACAAGATCGTGAGTTACTATTAATACTCAAAAGGAAACATTTGAACATGTCCTTCAGAACAGCTCTGTGTGTATCAACCAGACTCCCAGCCTCAGTGAATTGTGCCTTTGTTGGCATGGTGCTGACATTACGTTTTAATGAAGAAAGGAGATGATGAGGAGGGGGCGAGCATTTTTACATTCATGGCTCCCAAGAGAGTGCATCACTGCAGCATGTTATTACATAAAGTAATTAAGGGGCCCCACAGTCCCTAGATTGTGGGAGATGCTTTCCCTATGATGACACAGAATAGGGCTGACTATTGACTCCAGCCGGCTTAGGGTATGTTGCATGTTTGCAATGATGTCACTGCAAAAACCACAGTGGGAAACTCTCATGAAATGATCTGTAATGAATTATTGAGGGGGCAGATAAGGGAAAATAACAGCATGGAGGGGAGGGATGATTAGGTTATTTCAAAATAATAACTCCACAACATTATTAATGGAGTGCCTTTTAAAACAGTGAGCTTTTATAATCATGTGAAGTTAAAGCAGGAATAACGAATATTCGTATGATAAAGCATTAAATGACAGCGTGGAAATAATATGATTAGTCGATCGATCGGCTTAATTAGTCGACTTCAAAAATCCCTTAAAATCCCCATCCCTGACATTTATATACTTGCGTATTTACTTTACTTGGAATTGCAACATCTATCACTACTGCCTTCTTCTGTAGTTTAATGGTTAGCCATGGCTGGTCAGCCATCACCTGTCTATCAGTCTGGATCTGGAAGTCCCACGGTATCTTAGTTCTGTCATTATCCACTATCTTTTGAGGCATCTCCCACACAGATGGGTACAGACCTGTACACTATTCCCATCACTAGGTTATGGCGTTGCATGTATGCCGTACCTGCTTGCATCTTACACCCCTTTATTATGTTTATGTGCTGGACAGTCTCGAAAGCCTTGTTGCACAGCTTACTGGTGGGGGCCTATCTGGTGTGGTAGACCCGGCCTCTACGAAGGCTTCAAGTACCCAGGGCTTTCTAATGGGGCTTGGTATCCATTCTTAGATGGGGATGATGATGTATCCCTCCTGACCTGTTGTCCTAGTCCCCCCTTGCCATAGTATCTTTATTGTACAACATCAATCTCAAGTTGTGATAGCAGATTCCAAAATTAGAACACTGGGCTAGAAGTTGTTTCCTAATTAATTAAGTCGTTGGTTTTCAAGGTAACTATTGGTCCCACATCCTCTGCATACATTCCTTCTCATTGGGACTCCTGGAATAGTAGCATTGCAGAAATATGAGATTCTCCACTCTTTTCCACGAATGCCTTTTTCCACCAGTCCACTAGCCATCAGTATGTCCTGGTCCCCCAACACCTGATGCGGATCTTGTTTAACGTCCGAGCAAGCATGACTTGAGTTCTATGTCTCTCGGTCATATTAGTGAAGAGGTTGCTGGAGGCACGACCTCATCAGGAATCGAACTACTGATCTTATGTACGAAAGGCTATAAAGATCTTTATTGCTTTGTAAATTTGCTTGATGGTGATATCTTTCAGATAACTTCAGGATAGCAGGGGTAGGACAGGAAATAAAACAGTCATTTACTTACAGATAAGCCAGTAGTCATAATGAGTCCTATTCAGCAAATTCTGAATGGCCTCATGCTAAGGCTAAACAGTATAAAAGTTTTGAGAGAAGAACAAAGATGTTTCATTCTATACTTTATTGAATGTATTTAGATTGATGTTGATTCACAACAACATCTTGCTATATTTCAAAATACCTTGTTGTTAAATAGTCATTCCTTTCATCCAAATGAACAAATAATATTAAGTTCTATTAACGTGTTTTGAAAGTAGGTTTCTAGGTACATTTCAGATTTTATTAACTGACTTGAAAGCACAAACAAGAAAAAAAAAAAACAGGTGTGTGTAGGTGTAAAATCTAAAACTGAGTACTTTGATAACAAACTACTCTGTGGAAATCATGCTTTTGAAAAAACACAGCCAGGCTGACTATTCAGAAAATAATGAATACAGTGCTACCAAGTTTACCCTTCAACTCATCAAGAGGGAAGAGAATCACCAAATCTGTGGTGATCTAAAGCTTTAGACCTTGGTGGTTTGCAATTGCATTGAGAAATATGTGAAACAGTCTAAGTTCTGCTGTAAATACAATAATCAGTTTGATCGTCCTACTTACCACACATCAAACTCCTCTTAAATCCAACTTTGGCCTCATCCAATCTGACTGGTTAGAGTTAAGGCCATGGGGGTTAGTGGGTAACATGATGAGTAACATAAGCAACTTGGATGTGGGTGGAGTCGGATGGTCCAAGTCCTCCTTCCTGCAGGCGACAGCAAGAGGCTACTCGAGGAGTGGGCCACTCCTAATTGCGTCAGTGTGCCATTGTTAGTCTTTTAGCTGTGCCTTGCTATGGAAAGAATTTAAGACGTAGGCTGTGTATTATCACAGATTAATGGTCGAATCAGAATTAAAAGGCCTCATGTAAATGCCTCATATCAGGTTTAATAGTCAAATCAGGATGAAAAGGCCTCATGTAAACACCTAAATTAGATAAGACTGATCTCAATCAGAATTAATTTTTAATCACATCAAAAGAGCTGGTACAAACCATTTAAGAATCTGAAAAATGGGAAAATGTGATCGTGTATTCACTTAATCTGGTTATTTTCTATCTGACTGGAGTAAATATGTTCTTTCTGAAGGTAAGGAAATGTGATGGGTTTCCAACAGAGGGAGTTGAAACGTGGCATCAACAATATTAACCCCTTAAAATTCCTGTAATTTCTGCCTAAAACACCTAAAAAGGAACACCCAAAGTGAATTTAAAGCTGTTCTTGAACCATTTGGAGTAGAGGCAAGGTCTGATGGAAATTTTGAAAGTTTGCAGCAGTGGACTATGTGTCTTCATGGATGTAAAACTAGTTGTGGACTAACTTACTGGAGTACATTAGGAGTTGTATTTGTTCTTGGAATACTGTGAGGCTTTATAGGTGAGTTGCATAATTGTTTTGAATTTGTGGCTGGTCTCACATAAGTGTTTACTGTGTCTACAGTTGCATCCTGAAACGGCGTACATCATTCAAATCTAAAGAACGTTGGCTTTCCAGTGGTGTATAATGTGTGTAGGTACATAGAAAGGGGGGTTGAGGAAAACTCCAGATTTGTCATGAACGTGCCAGCGGCAGGAAGTCGGGTTCAACTGGACCTTAAACTATGGGTGGAAGATTTTATAGATGCGGCTTATTGATTTGATACTTAAATTTCCTTCAGTTCCTTTATTGAACCTCTTATTTCATGCTATAGAAGACTAGAAATGTGTTTGCTCTGCTATTAAGAGAAGATGTATGACTTTCACAAACAAATTTAGTTAAAGAATTGCAACTCACTCGTCACTTTCCCTGCCTGTGTAGCAAGCGTGTTTAGCTGTCAGTAGCTGGAGAGCTGTAGCAAAAGTCTCTCAGTCAAGGTCTAAAATAAAGGAAATGAGAAAATTTTCATTTTGGCATTCTTTGTCAGATAAAGCTGTGCCAAGTGTGATGCTGATGTTATCATGCAATATATTTACAGTCAGCTTCAGATGATCTGCCGAGCTGATAAAAGAAGCAGAGGCACTGTGCTGCCCTGTGTGCATCAAGCACCCTGCACTCCTGGAAGTGAATCTCATTTGTGTTAAAAGATGTTTCATTGTGTTGCTGGTTAAATAATAGCTTTGCAGACATTAGAACTAGCGCTGTTAATACCTTTCTTTGTGAAATGCAGCCTGGCTTTGGACCACTTCATCCTCTCTGCCATGACTTAGTTTTTGTGGCAGCACATATAGACTCACAACTCACATGCGTGAAATTGTTTATTTCAGAAGGCAATCAGAAGGCATTACTGGAGCACCCGCCAAGAGCGATAAAGGGATTGAGAAGCTCAGAGGCATAAAATTTTGAGGCTTTGGAAAATGTGGAACCATTTCAAGTTCTCAATTCCCATCTCTATCTGTGCTGGACACCTCTGTTGGAGATCTTAGAAGAGTTAAGGATTGTGGAACATCCTGGCAAAACATATTTTACAGGACAAATATCTGACTTTCATCCAGAGAATGAAGGTCCCATTTTACTCTGTCTTTAAAGACAGAAGTAAGAGGCAGACTCTGACCAAGACAGAGTTTTTCCTATTTATTTGGGAATAAAGTTGAGAAAAGAACATCTATCTTTGCAGTTTTTTATATTTTCCACAGATTAGGAGACCCTCTTCTCACAGATCAAAAGAGTTTAGCATGTAAACACAGAACTTATCAGATTTCCTTATTTACAGTCCATGTCAGCACTCAAATTTAGACCTCAACATATTTTCTCTAAATATTTGTCAATTGAAATCCATCTATAGTGGATACAGATCTGTTTTGTGATGGAATGAAAGTAAATGTTAAAATAAAGAAGACAGTAAAGCTATTGTCTGAGCATTTCACCTGCGCCTCTTCAGTCTTTATTGTTTTAGGTGCTTCGTCATCTTGTCGTTGGCCCCCCTTCCAGCTTAAGTTAGCATTCAACGAATTGTGACATACTGTTAGCCCTTTGGAGGACTGCATGCAAGTCTGTAATATTTGTTCGAATATCCAAAATTCCTCCCCCTGTGATCAGGCCCCTATTTGATTGTAGAGAACACTGGGTTTCACCAGCTGTAGAGGGCTTTGCCCCCAAAACAAACTTTACAGAATTGTTTCTATACCTGCACTTTGCATTATTACACACTCAGTAAGGAAAGTAAGTCAAATAGCCATTAAATGTAATTTGTGACCAAGAGCAATGATCTTGGAGAAGCAATTGTTGCTACCCATCAATATAGGAATTGTTATATGGCCATTTCCGAACAATCTGAAGCATTCAACAGTGAGAAAGTGAAAAACATTCAATACAGCTGCCAATCTTCCCAGGAGACGACAAGCTCACCCCAAGGTCAGACTGTCAGACAAACCCAAAAGGTACATCTAAGACTCTACAAGCCTCAGTTAGCATGTTAAATGTTACAGTTCATGACAGTACAATTAGAAAAAGACTGAACAAATATGGGTTGTTTGGAAGGATTGCAGGAGAGAGCTTATCCTCTCCATCCAGCACAGCTTAAGTTTGAAAAGTACCTCTGAACAAACCTCAAGACTTCTGGAACAATGTCCTTCGGGCGGAGAACACCAAAATAGAGATGTTTAGTCATGATGCACAGCACAATGTTTGGAGAAAACCTAACACCTCAGACCAATTGCTAAACACAGTGGAGGAAGGTTGAGAATTTGGGCTTGGCCACCTAAGTATTCTGGAGTAAAGAGGGTAGAGCTTGGCTAAAAATGATTCATGCAAACTGATAATGATTTCAAGCACAGCAGCAAATCTACAACAGAAAAGAAAGAGTCAAGGTCTTGCAATGACCAAATCTAAGTCCAGACCTTAACTCAATCAAAATAAGGACTCTTTAGGAGTTTTGCACAGAAAAAAATGC
This sequence comes from Leuresthes tenuis, assembly GCF_036924035.1. Classification (NCBI taxonomy): domain Eukaryota; kingdom Metazoa; phylum Chordata; class Actinopteri; order Atheriniformes; family Atherinopsidae; genus Leuresthes; species Leuresthes tenuis. Next base: position 7,825,521 of record NW_027325360.1, read on the forward strand.
AACAGTATAAAGAGTGGGTCAAAATCTCTCCACAACGATGTGAAAGACTGATAACATCAGACAGAGAATGATTACTTCAACTTATTGCAGCAGAAAGTGGTTCTACAAGTTGCTGAATCACGATCAGGACTTGTCACACTGCTTCTGCATTTAGACTTACTTCTTTTGTAAATAGTTAATGATTCTTTTTCTAATGTTCCTTTGTTCACATGAGGTTGTTTTTTTTATGAACTCTCACACTTTGTAAGATTTTCATTATGTCCTGCTACATAACACCTCACAATAGAAACCGAGTGTTCTTTCTTTTTTACCGTGACTGTAAGTACTGTACAGATGTGGGCCACTCAGACAATGCCACTGAAAAAATTAAGCTTTACGTATTAAACAGTTTTGAAATCACTAAAAGAATGACAGCTCAATAAGATATGACTGCTGATATTCAAGAATAAACATGTAGTTATATGCTTATTTGTAAATGGGTGAAAATAACACATTATACTCCTGTGTATACTCCAGAGATTTTAATCATAAGATGCACCAATCAAAGTTTTGGACATGCAATTATAGTATCAACTTACAATGTATAAACAGTAGCATCAACTGTCTGCTTTTTAGAGGTGTTCTCTGATTTTCAAACAGCTCATAACTACTGTCACAGACTTTGAAGTCGTAACTATCCAGAGGCTGGGTCCTTTCCTGGTCGGACCGCCCGCTCAGATCTGGCTGGAGGGTGAAAGTTAACTTTGAAGTGCAGACTAGACTGGGGGGAGGTATTTCAATGGGACTGCAGTTCAGTCGCAGGGTAAAGTTGCAGCAGGCAGGGGGGAGAAACTGAGGGAGGAGAGGGAGTAAGGAAAAGAGAGGAGGGCTGTAGTCTTTTGAAATGAGGCACCTGTACATATTAGGCTTGCAAGAACAGGTATGTTCCTAGGGGTTAGGGGCTTTGGAGAATTCAAAGTCATTTCAGTCAGCCCCAACGCTCATAATCTGGTTTGAGACTTGAGGGGGGATATGATGTTGATACACTCACACAAGCGTGAACATGTTCTGAAAGGATGGGATGGATGGATGGAATCTGCACTCTCTCTCACTCAAATCTACTCACACTGCATGAAGGTGGCTATTAAGCTACATCTGAAAACTTTTATCCTGATCATGAAACTGTGATCAATGTAGAGGCAACATTTATTTTGTATTTAAAGGGGAAAACAGCAGAACTGATGATATCCTCATCAGTGAAGAAAACTTAAGAAAACAGGAAAGAGTTGCGTGCCTGGTGACAGAATGATTGGAAATTTGAGGAGAACATACGACTGCAAACAACAGATAAATGAGGACCAACTCCCCCGGACCTCTCGGTTATTGAAAGAAGAATATCAAGTGACTTCAAGGAACCTTGAAGATAAATGCAGTGATGTATATGCATCTGCTCAGGCAGTTGTAGCACACATTCCAGTACTTCTCAGCCCTTCATAACACTATGTGCCACGTAAGACGGATAATTAAGAAAAAGTCACATAGAACAGTGAGAAATTAGTGCAAAATAGTCGATTTTTGGAACTGTGAATAACATGTTCATTTTAATATATAAACAAGTTTAATCCCAAAGGTGTTTCTTAGCTACATATCTTGCATAGGTTCTTAGACTCTATTAAAAGTTGGATGGCTGACAACTTTCTCCAACTTAATGATAAGAAAACAGAAGTCCTTGGAAACTATAGGTCCCCTTGCTTCTTTTGCTAAACCTTTAATCGGGACCGTTGGGGTAACTTTCCACTCAGCTTTCACTTTGGATGCTCTTGTCAAATCTCTGGTCCGTTCTTGTTTTTATCACTGAAAAAATACTGCAAAGTTGTGTCACGCCCTGAACTGGAAAAAGTCATTCATGCATTTATTTAATCAAGTCTGGATTATTGTAGCTCTTTGTTCTTGTCTAAGCAAAAACTCCTTGGAATATCTGCAGGTTGTTCAGAGCACTGCTGCGAGGCTGTTAACTAAGTCCTCTAAGTACTCAAATGTCACACTATTGCTAATTCAGCTGCACAGGCTCCCCATCAACACCAGAGTCCACCTCAAGACCTTTTGACTTTCAGAGCTGCATGAACAAGTGCCATTTACATCCATACATTCCCAGCAGGTTCCTGAGGTCATGTGATCAGAGCCTGCTAGTTGTGCATCGTACAAGGCTGAGAGCTAAAGGAGACAGAGCACCCAGACTTTGCAACTCATCCTCCTGTTAAAAGAATATGTGTTTTCAGTAACATACACAAGGAGGTCTGTGATGGACTGGCGACCTATCCAGGGGTGACAGTGGGGATATGCTCCAACTGTACAATATAACAATTGCCTTGGAGGAGGATGCTATATATAAACCCACATTTTGTTTGTGTGTTTATTCACCTATGGCAGCCGGTTCCTGTGATACAGAAAAGGTCCTCTTGAATTTCCCCCAAACCACTAAAAACAACTGTTTTGGACATATTCTCCATAACATGTCTGGTTGAGTGAGTGAATACTGAAAATGTGTGGACTGTTCCTGTTTACAAAATATACATACATACAAATATCTACTCTCATGAGCAAGTAACACCACTGACACAGTTGGTGTAACACACCAGCAAAAGAATGTCTCCAAACATGCAAACTCTAAATAACCAACTTTCAGTCACTCTGTCTTATATTCGACCATCTTCTCCATCAACTCTCCTCTTCTTCCCCACTAATTCCCTCTATGGTTCAACATATCCCCAAACCTCCCATCGCCTTGCTGCCTTGTTGTGTCTGACTGAAAGCACAGATCTTTGCTCAGAGGAGGAAACAATGCGTCAGAGAGCCGAATTCCAAGCATGCAAATCCCCAAACGGAAAGCCATTCTGCACATCACTTATGCTCGTCTCGAAGATGGAACCTTGCGTGAGAGGACATGCCGTCATGGTACAACTCTTTGCCACATGTGCCACCCTGTGGTCTGGTGGCAGTGGAGATGGAAAGATGGCGGTAGAAGTGAGGGATGACTGGTGAAATGGTTGGGGGGAGAAATGTGGTTCACCATGGCTCAAAACAAATCATTCTCCATTCTGGGCCACTTTTATGTCAACGAGAATTATTTTGATTTCCACTGATTTTGAGGTAATGCATGCACACACCCGCATGGCATCTTCAGTTCAAACCAAAAGTTGGTAAATACTAAATAAGTTTTCCTTAATAATCAGAACATCCTGCGAAGCAGTAGGCCACTTTTATTCCATTTCACGGAACTGAAATCTAGAGTTTCACATGTAGGTCAAAAATGTTTTGTTTTTAAGTTTAAGTTTTACAGAAATAGCTGAGTTTAAAGTTCCCCCTTAGAAAAAGCAGATGGTAAACTATTGGTTTTTGGTCAGTTTTTTAGCAAAAACTCAGCCACTTGCATTCCAGTCTCGTACTTTTAGTCATTACATGTTCTCATGGAGTCCTACACCCATAGGTAAGGGGGGGACCAAGGTTTCCATGTTAAAAATGATCATTATGACAAAATTAGCTTGTGTGAGTTAGAAGAACTCTCCAGATGGACAATAGCTACCTTGTGAAGGACAATATTAAAAGACACAAAAATCGGAACCAGGAAAACAAATAGATTTTTTTTAAATGACTTACTCAGTAGGGTTACATGCATACAGTTAGAGTTTGCCCGGGATGTTTAATTTGACCATCAACCTAGTCCTATATGAGTCCTATATTTAACAAAAATATGCAAAAAGAAGGCCCATTTGCATCGATTTTGCATTGACTAACATGTTTGCATACATTTTTAGATTTAAGTCCAGCTTTGGTCAGACTAGCACAACATTTTTTTTTCTTCTGTCATGTACATGTCAAGGCTCCCTTTTTTCCTAAATGGGTTATCAAAAAACACAAGGATGAAAGCACTGTACCTTCCTCTCATCTTTTCAGAAACAGAAGCATTTTTCAAATTCAAATAACCATCACAGCTCCCAATGTGAATCTATTTCCCTGTTTGTTGATACTTGCTTTGACTCTGAACTGCTGCTGTGGGCTGATTCAGGGGTTGATTTAATCTGCAATGTATCTGTGGAGTGCTGAAGCTGGAACGTTCAGGCCATAACTGTCAGTTGCAACGTTAGCCGCTCATTGTTCTTTAATGTGTGTGTTATCTTTGCTACTGAGGGGGTGATTTTAAGATAGTGTGGTCAGCAGTGCCTTTATCTGTCAGGAGTTAATGTGAATTCATTGCTTAAGATGTGATGGCTTAACACTGTGAATCTTTAACTTACTTATACAAAAAAAATGTCTGATTGATGGACTTATTGTCCATGAGTGGGTTAGCTCTCAAACAGTCTTCTAATTTCTAGGGAAAAAATCTAATCTCTTTTAGGGAAAAGTAGATGAGAATCAAATGATCTGATGATTGCAAAGTGTGTAATATTAGTAAATGAATGAAAATGAATTAAAAGAGAGTACATTAAAGAAAAACTGCTTTTTAAAAAAAAAAAAAAAAAGGGCTGTAATGTGCCCTTATGCACAGCAGGTGGCAGTAGGACACACAATTTCTGCCAGTGCACACTTCAAACCGGAGCAAGAGAGCCAGGGCAAGTAATTGCTGATGTTGTGCTTTACAGCATTCTTGTTGTATTCACCACACATATCTGAGTTTGACACTACTAGAGGAAGAGGAAGTCATAACAAATGGTTATGATGAGTGAGGCAAGTTTGATCATTTCGGGAAAACGGACAGCTTCCGTCTTGCCAACGTTGATCTGTGTTGCAACAGATCAACGTTGCATCATACTGACGCCCATCGGATCAGTTCAGGCAAAGATCAAATTAGTCATCTAAGTCTTAGATGCACACTTGATTTATTTTTGATCTAGCATTGCATATTTTTCTGTGCCACCCTTCGTTATGCCTTTTTAGAGAGATAAATTACTGCATCTGGCAAATTAGGCAAGACTCATTTTAGAACAATTCAGGTTCAGAATAGTCCTATGCCTCTGTTTTATTTAAACAATTTGTCAGACAACTATCTGATGGCTGCAAAACTGCATGTATCAAAACATTACATTACAGTGTTGTTGTACTAAACAGGGTTGTTGTTTGTCTGTCAGTGTGGCGAGAGCAGAGAAAATGTGGCCCATCAAACAAAAAGACTGCGATGTCAGCTTTGTACCAACAAAGCTTGGCTTATCTGGCTGGACAAAATGCCTGCAGAGACTCCAAGACAATTACAAAGGAGAAGAATAACAAGCGTTGTTCCACTGGCTGGATGTTGTGCCTGAAATGTCATTTAGTGTAGCATCTTTGAGATGCATCACAAAGAAGAAAGATCAAAAGGGAAGGACACTGTTAGTGTCACATTTGTCTTTTTCCACATGCAAAGTGGAGGTCACCTTATCTGTGCTTTTGCAAGTGCACAAGTACATGCATGTACATATGCTCTGATATGAAGCCAACTGCTGGGATATAAATCAAACTGCTAAATGGATGAGTTACTGCAGCATTCTGCTGTAATGTACAGAGCTAATAACCATGCAACATGTCAACAGCCCAGCTTTGGCAGCATTGCAAAGGCGTTCACACAAACACAACTCTCAACGCGGTGACATGTAAAGTTATGCCAAGCTGCTGGAGCATTTAACTGGATCCATGTCCCTGTATACAGGAGGAGATATGACTGATACTAATGATAGTCAGTGGGGTTACATGAGTGCCATCGGATCAGATTAATGGCTAAATTACAATGAAATTGAGTTATTCAGTTCATGTAGACACCTTAATCTGACAAAAAAAAGGGATCGGATCAGGTTACTCGCGATCGGATTAAGAACCCGCGATAACTCAATCCAAATGTACACTGACTGTGCATGTAGACGACAGTGGATCGGATCGAGCGTTCTGCGCATGCTTGCGTTTTTTTCGAAGGAGATGATGTTACTGTTGTTGTCGCCGCTGTCGGAGGGAAATAAACAACGCGATGGAGAATGCGTCGTTTTGTACTGCGTTTGTGCCATAACCAGCTCATCACAAATGTAGAGGGACGGAGCTTCATCTTGCTCTTCGTTCACCATCTTTCTTGAATACCTGAATTTGTTGTTGTTAGTGGTGAAGACATCAACCGGAAGTAGCTCTATTAGCGATAGTTGAAATGGATACAGCGCCACCTATCGTACTGGGGTATGACTTTGTGCTTTGTGCCAGTGATTCGATTCATTCACCTCCATATATCCAAGGATAATTACCCTTGCTCAGATAAGGAGCATAACCCAACTATAGCTATAATAGAGTTAATCTCATCATGTAGACCCACTGACTGTTTAACAAAAAGAAAAAATGTAAAGAGAACAAATAAGAAATGAATAGTAGCAGATCTAAGAGAAAAAAGGACAGAGAGAAATACAGAGAAAAAGAAGACAGGAGCAGTAGACGGAGTTGGAGGGTGTGGGAAGCCTCCAGGCAGCACAAACAACCCTGTAGATTTTGGGTAAGGAGTGACATGCGCAGTAGGAAGGGGGTGTATACAAACACACTGTGCAACCGCCCCCTGCAGCTGGCTGCTGTCCCAGGGTGTGACCCCTCTCACCTCTATTGTCCACCCTGGCTTTTCCCCATAACACCAACGTTTACACCGGAGCCCACCCCAGCATGCACACAGGGGTGTTACTGTTTATCCGGCATGCCATACCTTCACTGTAGAAACCAGGCCTTTCCCGCAAAAACAACTAATCAACCAAGTTCACAGCAGCCTATTTACCAATCTACAAATACCGTTTTTATTGTAGATTAGAATGAAAAGAGAAATACACAGAGTGAGGTGTGATATTATAGATGCTTCAGTCATTTCATGCTTATGTACAAACTCTAAAATTAATTTTCAATGAAAAACAATCGGTTAGTTAAAACTGATTCAAAGGTCCTTCAGGGTGACAATAAGCTTTCTGTGCAGGTGGGGAGATGTGGCGGCTCATCCTGTGATGCCGTGTTAAACTCAAACAATTTATTTGAAGAAAAACACAAAATATGCAAATGAATAACAATCAAATCTTGATTGTAGATCGCTTTTACTCGGTTGCACGTAGGGAAACTAACAGACTTGTATTTTTATGCTAGTTTGCTGTGTTTATTGTCTAATACACACAAAGGGTGCAGACTTTAACAGCAGCCCTCTTAATCTGCCAGAAAGTTAGAAAACTAGTCAATAGAATACTGAAAAAATATGTGACTTTTCCACAGACGGATACGAAAGTCGCCAGCCAATGACATGGCACTTGGATAGAAGGGTAACTATCTGAATCCAGCACAACTGTTTGACGTTTGGTGCAGCTTTGGGCCGGGTCATGCATTACATCATAGTTATGTCCTCATCTGGAAGACATAAAAGTGCTCTCCACGCCTTGAGATGTGCGGTGCTGCTTTTGGGATTGTCTCATTTTCAAATAGCGGTTTTGAGGCTCCACCCACCTTAATCACAGAGTCTAACATTGAGCCCCTGGGAGGAACCCCACTACTTTTGTGGTGTATCCCTGTTTACATTTTATGTGTCTGTGTTTAAACACTGGTTGAGCCAACTCCAGCAGACAAAGCAGGCTATACATAGAAATTAAACTGTGCACATAGTCGCTTCTAAGGGCCTCGAAGGAAGATTAGTTGAATCCAGGTTGTGTAACCAATGTTTTAAGGTTGCTAGCAACAGTCTTTAGTCTATTTTTCAATCTTAATTTTTTTTTTAACATTTCTCAAAAGTGTTGAACAACACAGAAAAAGTCAAATTAATTTTTTTCTCCCCATTTTGCAGCAAAAATACTATTTTAATATGCAGTCCTACAATTCTAAGGAACGGGAAGAAAAAACTAAACATTGGAGGATAATCAGACCTTAACAACATTTTTTAAAGGTAGGTTTCTTAACAATGGTTAAATTAAACCCTTTTTCAATGAAGGTACTTTCAGGAGGCTTTGGAATCTGTAACCGATTCTTCATGATTTGACAGCTGAAGTGCAAGATCTGGGCCAGGCCAGGACTGGGATGAGACAAATTTTCTGCTCATAAAAATAAAACAGAGAAGGAAGAAAAAAGGGAGAAAACAGAGCTAGCGCAGCTGTGACTCTGCCTCTTCCAGAGAAAAGGGAATTAAAACAGAGCTTCAGTCTGGACACAAAGTTAAAGCTGCCTTGTAAAGCCAATGAGGTTTGACAGTTGTTATCCATAAATGCTGATGCAAACAGCCTTTAGCTTTTGTAAATGTTGCTGCACACAGGCGTTATAAATTGCAGTTGGCCATAACACCACAAAACATTTGCAAATGGCACCTGTGAGAGCTGCTCCATGTGGCACATAAGACACGTACAAATGCTTCATTCTTTTCCCAACAGCACTGTAGTTCTCAATAGAACTTCAGAATAAACTTGTGGTAGTTTCAAATAAAACAAAACAGAACACAACCCTTTGTTTAAACAGACATGTATGTGATGATAGTGACATATTCTCATGCTATGATAACATATATGTTCAGCATGCACGATCAGTCTTTAAATAAAGCTCTGGTGGGTGGAGGATTGAAATAGAAATGATTTTATCGGCACTACCTTGACAATGATAGCCCCAGTAGAAATTATGTTGGAGCAAGATGCTTTTCTTCAACCTTCAGTGCGTCTATCAGGCTAATTAGTTGTATTTGAGACTTTATAAGCCTCAGAATGTTTACAACTACGTGCCATGACTCGCTGAAAAACTACTCTATCATGCATAATTTACCATGTGAGATAGATAGAATATAAACAACATAATTTCAGGCTTTCATTTTTTTTTTTTGGCTCCAGTTTCAGTTTATGTGCTGAGCGACAATAGCAGGCTACGTTTAGGGGCTTTGTTTAACAAACATGACAAAGAAGAAGCTTGAGGGACTCTTCTGGGTTTCTGTGTGTAGTCATTTGTTCATTTTGAAGAGTTGTGTTTATTGAATAAGAAGTTTCAAAAGGCCAGGGGCTCTCTGGGGCCTCTGGTCCACATTAAGTTTAGGTTTTCGCTCCACATTAAGTTTAAGATCTTCCTCGAATATACTTCAACAGGGTTTTATCTTTTTGAAACACTTGGGGCAACAAAGGCCTTTACATTTTAGAAATGTGTTTTTAATCTCTTTGCTTCACACTGTATTCGTTGAGCAGTAATCCTTTGTGCTTACACTGCGTTGGTACACCCATGTAAGCAAATAATATATTAAGAGGATTTTCAGTAAGCACTTACAGCTCTCTGTTCTGTAGGCTAAAACAATGGTGCAGGGGGCATTCTGCTATGAAGTGTTGGGAAATACTGTGGACATTACTCAGATTTCAAAATAAACAGTGAGACCATTTCAAATCAGAATATCTGCCAACAGATCCCCTATGAACTTTATGACAGCTTTGTTGTAACACAGAAGCGAAAATGTCCCTAAGAAGAATTTTGTCTCACCATGATTGGACATCCCCAATCTGACTGGCTCTTTAAGAAATAACTGTGTTTCATTGCAGAGAGAATGAGCTGTCTCTATTTATTCACTTCCTTAATACACAAAAAAACACTTAGACATAGGAAGTTTACAGCACACTTATTTCCCTATTTGCTCTGACCTGTTGTACATCAAATAAAGAACATCCTGTGTTTAAATCCTGTTCTCTTTCTTCAGTATTTTACACACATCATAAACAAAGACTCTCGCTTCCTCAGTTATGGATTCTGTAGTGTCAGTAAAACCTTGCAAACAGACCAGTGTTTGCTGAAGATCCTGCAGCTGGTGTGACAAACTTAAGGGCAAAGGGCTACGAGGTGACTGTGGCCAGATGCTGCAAAAGTGTGAATTCCTGTTTGAGAGCAAATAGGAGCTTCAGACAAAATAGTGTGCCTTTGAACTTGCTCGATGTGTTTCTTCTTCACCGTCTCTGGCTCACAAACATTCACTTAAGGTAGGGGAACCATCACTCATAACGAGAAGTATGCAAAAAGCCAGCTGAGCAGTTGTAAAGGTTGTAAACTACGCTCCGTCTTATCAATTCAAATATTTCGCTACAGGTTCTCCATTCTATATGTGCGGTGAGCTGAGCAGCTCATCTCTTGTGTTGATCCAAATTCAGCACCCGTGTTATTGCTGAGTTATTTGTAAATGATGTGACCACATCTGGTGGTTCTGCTGTATTGTTAAGAAAACGTGTTATTTGTCAGCTTTAGTCCCTGATGAAATCCTGCTCAATTTAATTACAAATTTTTGTGACACTACTAATATGAAAATCTGAATGGAAACAGACAAACTTCATATTTAGTGGATTAGCAAAGTAGTAATTGGTTATTTTCCTGGTTTCAGTTCATTTTTTTTGACACACGCTGTTGACAGTCCTTTTCAGGAAGAAGGAAATGAACATTTCAGGAAAAGTCATCAGAGTGGTAAAGCTGGTTGCTTTTTTTTTATCTGTCTTCAAAAGGGAAAAGAATGAGGAAACTGCACAGGTCATAGAGCTGAGCAAAACATGCAAGTTACAGTAAATTAATAATGAAAAATATGGCAGAAATAAGTGGAAATTCATTTTCAACTGGAAACAAAAACTCTCTATTTCATTCTGTGGCAACATTTATGCTCAAAAATCGAGCATCTTTGGCCTTCAAGACCATAATGTGCTGGAGGTCTCTACTATAAAAGAGAAGGTGGAAATGCCACACACGGATGGAAAGGGGACAACTTGGATCCAGAATAATGTCAAACCTAAGTAAACTGTTGCGTTAGTCAAAACTGATGCAACTCAAAACAGACGAGAAGTAAGGACAGGAAAAAAACACGGGGAACTTTTGGTGATTTTCTTAGCAGACGTTGTGAGAGTCTATAAGTGAAATTACATCAGCACTGCGGCCAATCACAGGTCATAAATTGTTTGCGTCAGAGCCGCCGGGAGCCTATGAGGTTTCTCCACGATAGTAGAAAAGATCGCAGTTGCAACCCACTTTTAAAGCAGTTGAGGAAAGTCGGGGATCGGGTGAACAGAGAAACCATAAGGTTTCTACTAAATTTATCGAGGATACCCGGTGATTTCTGATTTCAGACAGCGGCCGCAGGATATTCTAACATGGTGGTGGTAACAGCAGGGACCGGTGGAGCCCACAAAGTGCTCCTAATATCCGGGAAACAGACCGGCTCCTCGAGCGGCTCACAGACGGCCTTCACACGGCCCATCTCCGTCGTTTTACCGTCAACAGCCTGCCAAGTGTCATCGGATTCAGACTCCAACACGTCTGTGGGGCCGCCGGTGCGGAAAAGACAAAGGCTCACACACTTGAGTCCGGAGGAGAAAGCACTGCGAAGGTTGGTTTCACGAAAAATATCCGCAGTTTTTAATTATTTGTGTGTAACCGCTCCTTTCCGTAACTCTAAAGCCATTGTTTCTGAGCAGACACGCCCAAATATATCGATCCTCTCTGCGTGCCAATAGTTATCTATTTTTAACCTGTAATTCAAATGACAAGCGTGTGTGTAATATTGCATATTTATAAATGTACATGGGCTATCTAAGCTGTCAATAACGGACACGTAAAGCGGTTAAACTGCTTGCATGTTATCTCATCACCTCCGTACTTTGACCGAGCTTGTCAAACCGCTATCACGGTGCACGTCGCCGGGTCTGCCCCCCTCCCACGGGGCAGGACACGGACATCCAGGTATGCCTGCGTGGCAGGAACATGGCCGGTGATTGCGCAGTACTGTGAACCCAAGTCATGTCAGTGGGCCTAGTCAGCTCCATGGAAATGATGCGTTCACCCCCCCACATAATCTTTCTTTTTTTCTTCTTCTTTCCAGGAAACTCAAGAACAGAGTAGCAGCTCAGACAGCCAGAGACAGAAAAAAGGCCAAAATGGGGGAGCTGGAACAACAAGTCCTGGAGTTGGAGCTGGAGGTATAATTATGCATACATTTTATTATTTTTTTCAAATCGATTTAAAGCAAAACATTTCTTATCACCATCCTTCACTCGTGGCCCCTTATCGCCACCATATCATCTGATGCAGTTTCTCCTGAAGCTCAATATAAGATGGTCTTCATATGCTGATATTATATCTCTTTTTTTATTTTTTTTTTCTTCCCCCTTGTTTCATTTCTAGCTTTGGCTTGTCTGAAACTGCTAGTTTCGCATACTGACATCTGTTTCTTTTCCTCCCACAGAATCAGAAACTTCACATTGAAAACAGGCTGCTCCGAGAAAAAACCACCGGCCTGCTGACCGAAAATGAGGAACTGAGACAGAGACTTGGGTTGGATACCCTTGACTCAAAAACAAAGGTAGGATTGTAAATGCAGAGTTGAAGAGGTGGGGAGAATTGTGAGGACTTTACTCACTTTTTATTTATATATTTTTTTTCCTCCTTCAAGGTTCAGGCCATTATGTCCACCGGGAATGATGCAGGTTTGGGGATCGGGTCTTCTGAGTCCGCAGAACTCAGGCTATGTGTGCCTCCGCAGCAGGTGCAGGCCCAGCTGTCCCTAAATCTGAAGACTTCTCAATGGATACAGATGGTCTTGACTCTACAGACAATGAGGTAAGTCTCTGCAAAGATTTATGCTGTAAGATTGTTTTCTAGAAGGCTTTGTAGTAATACAAAGAGTTGGGTCATGGGTTACTAGGCTAATCCTGTTTCTCCTCTTCTGCCCCTCTCACTAGTCTGATTTGCTACTGGGCATTCTGGACATCCTTGACCCGGAGCTGTTCCTCAAGTCTTGTGACCCAGCGTGCTCGGAGCCGCAGGTGCTGTTGGTCGGAGGGGCCGACCCAGTACCTGCCGCCACACCTGAACCTGTGGGGGCCTCATCAGTTAAGCTGGAGACCCTTAATGAACTGATTCACTTTGACCACATCTACACGAAGCCCGTGGAGGAAGTGCGCAGCGGGCAGTGCAGCGACGTGGAGGGCGGCGACGATGAGAAGAATGACGAGGCTTCCTTCTCCGTCACAGAGGTGGTGGTGGTCGAGGAGGAGACGGTCTGCATCAAAGACGAGCCAGAGGAGGTGGTCATCCCCTCCTGTGACGATCACAGTCAGGTGGATGACTTTTTCTCTGGAGCCTCCCCTGCCATCAGCAGCCTGGAGAAGGAAGCCTGCCTGGCGGACACCTACAGCGACTCCGGATATGAAGGGCCTCCTTCCCCTTTCAGCAACATGTCTTCTCCCCTGTGTTCTGAGAGCTCTTGGGAGGACATGTTTGCTAATGAACTCTTTCCCCAGCTTATCAGCGTCTGAATCCCAACACCTGTCCAAGAAGTTATAATATATAAACATGCATACTGTATATACACAAGAGTTGATGTGTAGCTTCATTAACTACAGAAACAATCAAGATTTCAGTCGCATAACTTCTCTAAAGTGGTTTATGTGGAGGCTAAAGTTAAGTACATAATCTCCTGTTACAGCAGGTCTGTACCACTGATGCTGCATTGATGGAGTTTATGATAACTTGTTTTGGTGGAACATCATTTTAGAGGATTTAAGATTGCCAACAAATCTTTCACTCACTGTCTGATGTGACATGTGGGTGGATTCCAGTATTTGTACATTTATATATTTTTTCCTAAGGGGGAATGGGGACCCATCATCTAAATATTACACTTTATTTATTTGTGTATTCTGCTTCGGAGTCTTTTGTCCGCATGTAAAGTTTTCTTCTTATTTTTGACCGCTCTTCTTGTAGTCTAATTACTGCATTAAAAAAACTTTTTGCATTGCATCTCGCCTCCCACTTTGTAATTGTTTGGAACCACAGAGGGGTTGTTTTAACTTTTCATGGTTGTAGAATATTGAACACGCATTTAAATAAAATAAAAAAATTTAAATGGTTTCGCACCAACTCAAAGATTTGGGATTAAGTTCAGGGTTTTCATCCATTTGTCCAAGACATTAACTTCTCAGGAAAGTTTTAGAATTAAAATTCACCAGAACTACACTAAGGACAATTAAAGGATTGCATGTGTTAAGCCAAAAGTACTGGGTAGGTTAACTGAACCAGACAACTATTAAATAGTTTTAAACCTGCTGCAACCCTAAAGGAAACACTATTTAAGTGAAAAGGGATCACTGCATACTCAGAAGTTTAATTGAAAACAATCGGCCCATGAATCTTTCACATTTAGCCTATCAGTTTAATTGCAGTTTAACATGTTACCAATTTCTCCCAAATATAAAAGATTAAATACTGCAAATTATCTCCAACTGCACTAAGACTGCTGAATGATAAATATTTCAATTAAGTATGAAGATTTTCACTTGGTGCTATATTAAATCAACAAACCTAAAATATGGCAAACTTTGTATGATTTATTTATTTTTCGCCCTGAAACACAGATGGTGTTTGCACTTTCGCTGTCTGGCTTGTGCAGCACAGCCTTGCTCTTCTGGGAAGGCCTGTATGTGTTGCATAATACTTGTAATGCATCTGGGAGCCTAACCTGAGAGGCTCTTTACTCAACAACAAAAATAGGACAGTGTAAGTATTGTTACTATTCAGGACTGATGTAATGAATAGGGAGAGGCCTTTTCCCTCAGGCCTTTCTTCTAATTATGAGGTCTGACACCTCATAATCTGTGTATAGGGGACAGTTTGAGGCTATTATTGGGTTGATTCCCCTACTGAACAACAGATCCTGGAGTGTCTGTTATCTGAACTGATTAGATCAGATTCTCAGTACAGGCTGCTTGTCTCCATTGGCTTTAACTTTTTTTTTTTTTTTTTTTTTACTATTTGCTAAGTATAGTTTCTTTGATTTTCTCTTTTACATTTCACATCAGTTACTTTGGTGTAGACCACAGCAAGTAACCTTGAAATGATCAACTCAGCTGTATCATTGTAAGCTGGCCGGAAAACCGCAGCAGCCTTTGACGTAGCTGCACCTCAGCCGTCCCGAAAGAGTGTGGTGACAAATTCACTATTTCCTTTCTTCTACATGCAACCACAGCAAAAACTAAATCAGCTTTACAGCTGCAGAGCTGAAACTGAAAAATATCTGCTGGGGCACAGCTTGATTTCACACTGTACATTTCAGTTTACTTAAAGACAACAGGCTAATTTTGGTTGAACTTGCATTTGCCAGTTACAGATTTGACTTATTATTTACATGTTTACATATCTTGGTAGGTTGGTTTGACAAGAGTCATGAGACACTTGAGCTTCGAGCTATTGAGCTATGAGCTTCTGCATTACAAAAAACACATTCCCCGAGCTGAGATTTTACCCAGCCATTCTGTAAACCCACTTCCTCCTATTCCGCTCATCCAAGCTGCCATTAAGCAAGAGCTGATGAACACGCACATACAGTTTTACATGAAAAAATAACATGTTGAAACCATTTTTTGAGTGCAGGCAAAGCTGCCAAAACAAGCCAATGAAATGCCGTTCCACTGACAAAGCAGTACATTTACCCTCAGAGCACTGGGTTAAAACCTATTGAGAACAAGCTCAGTAACTACCACTTCCTCCTGGGGGACAAGCCTGTAACTATGACAACACGAAGGGATGACATTACACTGTATCCTGCAGGCTGTGTTGGGCAATTTCTGATATTACTGATATTATTGTGTGATAATTCGGCTAGAGTATTATTATTGATTGGACCGGAGACTCAGCCCAACACAGCACGACTGAGAGGGAGCTGCCAGCTGTCTTGCTAGCAGGGAAAATAAATTAATCTCTTTTTGTTCATGAGTTATTGCTGTCAGTGTCAGGGCCTCCGTGTGAGACAATGAGTGTACAGTGAGTAAATGAGTGTTTTTATGAAGAAAACATGAGGTGTCCATTGTCGTCAATGACGATTGGGGCTAAAGCCAATAAATACCCATGACTGTTACAGAATCAACTGACATAGGACTGAGTCTTGTGTAGAAAGGGCTACAGGGACTAACAACCACATACACTTCTTTGATCAATAAAAATGACCTGTGAACCCAACTTGTATATCTTAGGACTGTTGTAGTGAAGTGGAGCACCATGAGCCTTTACAAACACAAGGAGAACACGCAAATATAATTCAAATAGCACCTTTCAAAACAAGATTTCAGAGTTCCTAACAGAGGTAAATGAGAATAAAATGGGATTGTGATAGTAAAATTACTAAACAAATGTACATAAAAATGTATGTGTGAATATATTCGCAAATACAGATATATTCATGCTCATGCACATGTAGGAACCATTTCAAAATGGTGAACTAAAACTATACCCTATCAGGAGTAAAGTAAAAGGTCGCATTGAATCTTCTCCAGCGGATTGTTCCAAAATGATGCAGCTTCAACTGAAGAAGTCACCACCGGGGGATCCCAGGCTCATATGGAGTTAGACACTGACTGACACATTCAGGGGCCACTCCCAGACATGCCTTAAAATAGTAACTTTAGAAATACTAAAACCATTTCTAAAACACACAAGTAATCGATGATGAGGAGATAAAATTGGGGTTACATGCACTCCTCTGTTACTGTTGGTGAGGAGTCTGGTGGCAGCATTCTGAATTAAACAAAGTCTGGAAAGATTATGTTTGCTCGTATAGAGTGAATCGCAATAGCCAAGCCTCAATATGATAAATGCATGGATAACAACCAATAGGTGTTTGGGAGAGTGGAAGAACTGGATCTTAGAGACTCTTTTTCAACTGAATAACGCAAGACTGGAGAAGTGTTTTAACATGCTGATTAAAGTTTATTATCAAGATTGCTTGATAGCCACGTTTGAACCTCATTTTAGCTGTCTTCAAGATTAATTAGTTGATTTTGGTTGGAAAAGTCAAAAGAAAATAAAGCTGAAAGTTGAGTGTCATCAGCATAGAAATTCAATTTGATATTATATCTAGAAATTATATGTCCTGGTGGTAGCACGTCTATGGAAAAAAAGAAGGCAGCCAAGTGGTGGATGAAGTGGTCCCAGTAGAGTGCTTAGCTTCCGAAGGATGCCGACTTTCGCCAAACTGTTCTCGTGAGTAAATAAACGTATTTCATGCCAGAAATAAGGTCTAGGTTTAAAAGTACCGGAGTTCCCCTTTAATGCTGAGGTAAAGTACATGCCTTAATTAATCATAGATGTGCACCAACTCAAGTGCCCAAAATATTTTCTGCTCTTCAATTAAAAAAAAAAAAAAATCAATATATTTAAGAAGTGATATTCACAGGATCAACAGAAAGTGACAAGTTTAAAAGCTCTTCTGAGCATTTTAAAAAAGTCGAAGCACTGCCTAAATGTTGAACGAAAATACAATTTGCATATTGCCGTTGGCAACACTCAGCTTGTTAAACGAAGAGAAATTTAAAAGCATGTTAACAATTAGAAGATTTGCATTTTAAGGACGCTGCTTCAAGTGTTCTGTGTCACATTTGTTGCAACACACACACACACAAAAGGCTTTATGTTGTTTTGTTGAATAAAAAGGGCGGTGAAAAATACTTTGGTCCAGTATTGTCCACCTGTCAAACTGCAACAGTCTACGCAATGAGCGACAAGTGCTTGTAGGAAGTAATCTGCTTGGTACTTGATGTATTGTATTGTATTGTGAAATTATTCCGGTTTTTCTGGTACACACAGCCCAATGCTCTATATACAATTTTTATGATCAAACCAAAACTTCACAATTTCAGCCAGTAAAGTGGAACTAAACTGATTTGGAAGTAGAATCATGGTTAGATATTATGTGTTAAACTATGTCAAAAAGGTGTTACAGAACACTGACTCTGGATCTACCATAAATGATCTAATGGCATCCCTATGGACATTGTGTGAGAGAGACACTTTCAACCTTTCAAGTTTTCATGTTTATGTCCTCTTTCGAATATTATGTCTTGTAGCTTGTACAGCCTGAAGTCACACTCCATAGTTGTCAGCTTCCAAAGCCCGTGAATGTGTTATCCAGTGTGTTACTAACTAAATATACCGGTTCACAGTTCACCGGGATCCGGATCAAAATCTACAGTGGATTCATAAAACAAAGCTAAGATCATTTCCAGGATTTGTGATTGGTAAAAAAGGGCCTAAAAATGCACCTCTACGCCATGACAAAGTTCATGCTTAAATTAGAGCCAGACTCGTGATGCTAACATGACACTGTTGTCACTTCTGCCCGGATTTGAATAAACCTTACAGCGCGTGTCCAATTACTACAGTCAGCAGTATTATAAAGAGGATTGCTAAACCTACAGTTGCAGCTGCCACCTCAATGCATATACTTTACAGTTGGAGCTTTCAATCTTTTCCTATCAAACTGTCTTCAAAATGTAGATTCAAGCTAAAAAAAAATGGGTTCCTCGAGTGAACCAAAAACTCCCTACGGTGTTAAAGTTCTTGAAATTAGCTCCACAACTTTAACTGTGAAATGTTGGCAAGAAAAAGAAAGTGCACCTGCTGATCAAACAGAATCTAAAGACAGCGAGTCATGTGTAAAGCAAACAAGAGTTCAAGGTAGCTAGGGGTGCCTATCATGGCTCATGTGACAGTTTTCTCATGTAGAGTTATATTAATGGTGTTGCTGGTTGGGGGTTGCACGTGCTGAGCTGAGAGAAATTAGTCACATGACCCAAGTAAAGACTGAAAATTGCCTGGACGCTTCCATTTGTCCCCTTCAAGAGGCTATTATATGATTGATCTCAGGCTGGGGAGGGGAAGGGGGGCATAGCTTTGGTATTTAGGACATTCTATGAATGATTCCGGGGGAAAAGTGAGTCATCATCTCTGTAATTGCTAACAAACAACATCTGTCCTCTTTTCCTGTACATGAAGGACCACAGTTTACCAGCATGTTTAAAGGACTAACTGCTGCACTCACCTGTTACATACTTACATAAGAAAAAAAACTAGTTAATCCTGTCGTCCACTGACAAAGAGTGTTTCTATTCCCATTATAACAAAGCAGAAAAATCATGTTTGGCTTGTTTTTCTGGATTTTAGTCAAGTCCCACATTCTAAACTATGTAACGTGCGATCAGTCATTCTACAGGAAAAAACAGCCATCCGCCGTCAGTCTTCTGCCTGCGTTAACCTCTCTGTCCTGTTCTTTTCACTCACACTTTCACTTCCCACCTTAAAGAATGATTTAACTATCACGAACCTGTGTTCTTCTAAAATTCCTTGTACAGTAGGTGCAAACAAGACATACAATCAGTTCCGTAAGTATTTAGACAAGAGCATCATTTGTGTAGGTTTGTCGCCGTATCTTCACGGTGGATCTGACATGACAAAATCAAGATGTGATTGAGGTGAGGACCTTGAACTTTGATTCCCATTTTGAACTTGTCTTAGTCCATCAGTAGTGTGGAGCACTGTCCTCTAGGTCAACAAAATTTGAGTAGAAAGGGTACACTTCCTACTTCACCCTGTTGCACCTACAAGAAGTCACACAGGGGACTCAGTTGACGACTTAGCTGGACCAAAAAATTCTGCAATCACATCTAGTTGGCATCTGTCATCTTTCAGGGGTTTTTGGTGTTGCTGAGTTGTGCATTTTTCTTTTTTCTATGACAGAAAAGTTGATGTCGTCACTTCTTAATCTAAGTTTGTTTCTCTGTCATTTGAAATTTTCAGCCAAACGATGAGCTCTTGCATGTATACCTCCATTAACTGTGCATTAAGTTCACATGACAAGCTACAGAATGCTAATTTGTTCATGAAACACCTTGAATTAAAGTGGAAAGTCACATCCTTCATTTATTTCCAATCCACTGTAGTTGTGTATGGAAGCAACATTTTAAAAACCCTATCCTTGTGCTTGGAGCTGACTATGCATGATCAGTGATGCATGTGCACCAGAACAGACTCATAAACGGACACACACTCTACGCTTTTACACAGTCAAGGAGGCCTACTCTCGAGCTGTGGAAGAGATCTTTATCCACTGTTTCCACTAGCAACAAGTGAAAATCAGTCAAGTGTGTTAATGCGTGTCTGATCCATGCCGCTGAGCAAAAGCCCTCTGAGAGAACGGTAAGCTGCTTATGGGAGTCAGATGTTTCCTGGAAGAGCAAAGTTGCACATTAGCACTGAATGAATGTTCCTTAATTCTTTAAATCAAACCTATTCCGTCTCTCTCCCTGATCAAATCCAGAATCTAAGCAAGTATCTGTAATTTCAAATACTGGATCTAAAACATCTCTCAGCTCAGAGAAGGTGATTTTAAGGCATCATATCTGTGAAGAACATGTCTAAGAACCACAAAATCATGCTTACACACAGATGTCTACTATATAAATCAAAGGAAAGCAGATATGAACCACACTTACGTCATTCCACACAGTCAAGGCCAAACATTCAATTTAAGAAATAAAAGAAAGAAATACATTTAGGTAGATTAGGCCCAAATTATTTACAAGGCATGCTTTTTTTCAGTGTCTAAACTGTTGTCTCATCACAACCACTTAAAATAGGAAAAATATATTTCCAAATCAAGATTTTTTGACAATTGATAACTATTCACTGATTACAATCACAGAGGAAGCAACGTTTGTTTTTTTTTTAATTTAAAAAAAGACAACAGATTGACATCTTTTGATTTAGAAATTAGCACCAACAGCCAAACCTTAAGAGAACAGTGACAAATAAGTCACATTAGATATTATGTACAAGAAGAGTGACAGCAGTTTTGTTGAGCCTTCCTGGAGTGATATTTAATTCAATGGGCACAAGCTGATGCAGGCTGTCGGAGAACTGGCGTCAGACATTACACAAGGCTTCATTGCTATGGTTTCACTTCCTGTACATGTGGCAGGTCTGCTAGAGGCAGCTTGTTGGCTGAAAGAAAACATTATTCTCTTGGATTCCTCCTCCACTGCATGTCAGATTCTTCCCATTAAAGGTCTGTCAAAAGCAGTAAAGAGATTCAACACAAATTAAAGGGATTTAAACTGGGAATCGTGAATTATCTTTTGAATTTATCCAAATGACTTCAGCTGTAACTTTGACACAGCTTTGCATTTGACTTGATCTGCAGTCTCATTCATGTGAAAAATCCAAACTTTCTAAGACAGCCTCCGACTTTAAGAGCTTTTAGAGCTGTCGTTACATCATAAATCTGAACTTTTGGATGACCTTTCACTGTCTGTCTGTTTACTGTGGGCCCCTGAGGTTAAAGCTTCAGTCATAGGCCTGTGTTTACCAGCAACAGTGAAATCAAACATGATCACAGAGCACATACAAGCAAAACACGGCAATTCCTGATCGGAATTTCAGCTTTGATTTGACTTCACCAGGACAACCCGAGACAAAAAACAAACCTGATCCGTCACACGCTGTTCAGTGTCTGTTGTAATATTAAATACTCCCACAGAGACCATGCTCAAGAGTAATAAATCATTAGTGCTGTGATCAGTTGAAACCTTTGGACAGCACGTCAGCTTTTCACATGTCTCAATCTTACATTTATGAACAAGAATAATACTACACAACCACACTAAAGACTACTTTAGCTTCACTTCAACCCAAAGAGAAGAGTTCTGCTTCGGAATCTCAGAGCGAACACTTGAATGATGCCTCATGGTCATCATGGATGATGTTGGCTCTTACTGGGAAACCAAGATTTTAGTTCAGAACCAGGTTTTTTTTGTTTTTTTTTTAAAAACAGGCACAATGACTTGAAACTGGTTAGAGTACTCAGATTACTTTTTGTCGTAAATAATGTATTTTAGACTGTTGAGCTGTGGTAAGTGTAAAAAGGACAGTGTCTGTCTGCATCGTGGAGCCACTATGATTGATTGCAGATATTTGTAAGCAGATCATAGGTTATGAAAAGTCATCAGGAACTACTGCTAACAGCGTCTTTTCAAACTCCTGTGATGCCGTCTACTGGTGTGGAAATATTCCAGTCCAAAAGAACACAAATGTTCAGGATTGATCAACCATAAAACTGCTTCACAAGCACGAACAAATCCATACATGATATTGTAGATCGTTGGTTTATAATCATGCAACAGCTCCATATATGGCTGCAGTGACACCCCAGCTCAGAGCCACAGCAGGTTATCTCCCTTTTTGCTTTAGGCCTAAACTACAAAGCTATTTTGGATAGAGTTGAAGGCAGCGTGACAAGTTAATCTGAACTTGTCACAGTGACATAGAAATTCTATGAATGACAAGTGTCTGTCCAGATAAATCTATGGAAAAAATATTTGGATAGAAAACTCGACTGTATGTGTGTGTGTGTGTGTTTGAGAGCAGAGTCGGTGTTCTTAACTATTTGAGCAGCGATAAGAGAGTGCAAAGAGCCAGCTGCCGGGAATTTATCTGTGGGACAAAGGGCTATCTAAGAGAGCATGCAGCACCAGGACGGCAGAACTGATCAAAGCATATCAAGTGGCTACAATGGCCTCTGCTTTAGGAATTACAGACACCTTGGTTCTGTTTCATCATCAAGCAACTACAACACAAGTTTAATGTCCTCTTTTCAAGGAACAGTTTGGATTATAGAGCATGTGAGACCATATCTGTTTGAATCAGAATTTGCAGAATTATTAAGCAAATTTTGAATTTCACAACATTTTGATGTCTTAATACAAAGTTGATTGCATTACAGCTCAGCTCTTTGCGTAACAAACAGCTTTTGGTTGCACAACTTTTCACAACCAAGCAAACAGTGCATGCAGCTAAACATGGTTACACCAGCACGGGCCGCCATTACCGGAGGGTAAATATTGAATTTTCCTGTAGGTGGCTGGGCTGATGACTTTTTGACATCGTGCGGCAGCGTGGACACAAGGTTAAAGATGAAAATGGCATGTTCTGCGACTGAATCGTATTTCACGAGCCCTTCATAACAAACCTTTCAACAATCATTCGATGCCTTTGATCACGAAATGCAGGTGCTACTTTCTAATATGCCGTTTTATCCTGTTCTTTTCATGCATTTAAGGTTAAATGAACTTCATTTTCTTTTGCTTGCACTCCCTGGATCCTACATTTCTCAAAATACAACTCAATGGCATCTTTTATTGGAGCTACCCTGCCTTATAAATGCACAACACAGACTTTGTTAGGAATTTAAAAACATGCCTGAATCATAAGAACACCATCGGGGGTTTGTTTCAGTTGTCTCTACAGACCAAGTGGGAATAACCATGAAAATTGGTGGAATGCCCCTTTGATGGTCATGCAATCAACTGTGTTTGATTAGGTCTCAAATCTCAATTTTTGAGATTCTATTCTGTGTAGTCTAACTGTTAACTGCAATCTAACAACTCAAATGTTTTGTTCATTCTAGCTAAATCTATCATAAGCGCTTTAGTTTTCACTGCTTTGTTCTTTGAGGCATTGGTTGTAAAACTGAAGTTCAAATGAGTTCTCACTCAGGTTTTCCTTGATACGCCCCCATCCCCAGCTTAGGGCAGAGTGAAGGCTGTGGGGGTTGGCTGAGCTCAGACTGTGTGGCATTCTAGAAATGTGTGCTGGCTTGCTGTTGCCTTAATTCCCAAATCTCACCCCTCCTCTTCCTGACCAGAAACCTTCTCCGCACACACACACACATACACACACACACACACACACACACACACACACACACGCACACACACACACACACACACACACTCTGAAGGGAATTTTCCCTCTCCTCTCTCACACGGGGAGAAAAAAAAGAAATAAGAAACAAAACAGGACATCTCATCATTAAGGGATCCTGGACTAGAAGTTACTGGACACTCACGTCGTTTCTGTGTGATTGTTTTAATCGAGAGTGTTAATCAGACAAACAAAGCGCTCTTATTTTTAAAAGAACTTCACCAAAACTATTCAAAGAAGTACAATCACATTGAAATGCTAATAGAGGCCATATAGTCATGACACATATGAGCGGGCAGGGCAGGCTTAGATACAAGCACTTAGTAGGGAGACATTGGATCACTTATCCACCTACGTTTACATACTTATGTGTATATAAGTGGTGTGTGTATTTAAGGCTTGTGTTGTGACGGGGATACGACCAGTCACAAGGATCCTTTTCAGGGCATTTGACGGTTAAAACTTGAGTCCGAAAGACCTTTGCTTAGCGAGAGTTTTTACAAACAGGAAGATGTGGGTGTGCTGTCGGTTACACATTTGGCAATAATTCTACTGGTCTGTTTAGAATAGAACTGGTTAGTAAACAGGAATAGGAACTTCTTCTTCACATAGTACCAGAGAAATTGGTAGTAGGAAGTGTGATGCAAAAAATAACTGAATGTGCTACAAGAGGCTTACTGAAACATGTTGAATGAACACGCTGTTTAAACGTAACGCTTGCCTTCACTCTTACCATTACTTCTTATCCTCGTGTCAGAAAATGTTCCCCCCAGGCTTACATTTCATTTAAAAACCTTTGTGTGTGTATGCGAGTATGTTTATACCCCTCTGTCCCAGCCTGTGTTTGTCCTTCCAGGTGTTCGCAAGTGTGGTTCTCCAGGTGCACGAGGTCATAGTGGTGTTACGGGGGTGGCTGACTCTACATAGTCATCCCTGGACATCTGGTTCACATGTTTCATAGCAGTCTGACAAAAAGTAAGGGTAATGGAACAGTTTGAACAGAAGCAAACACAGACAGTAAGTGAAAGTTAAGAAGAAATATAGGTAAATATGTTTTTTACTTCAAAAGATGAAGAAAACAGAAATGTGATCTTCAGTGGAGATCACAGGACCCTTATGATGAAAGAGATCCTGAAGAGAAGTTTCTGAAGATAAAACTTCAAAAGTAAGCATGAACACACACACATAAAAAAGCAAACAAAAGCTGTGATACGAACTTTCCACCAAACACATTCTATACATCTGATAGCCAGCAAGACAAACATCTAAACCAGTCCTGTGTGATTACTTCGACCCGTTCTGGGAGACTAAGCTGCCCTGAAAATGAACACAGAAAGAACATTGCTGGTGCTCATCTCTCCATGCTGAACCTCTAAATCAGTAAACCATCTGTACTGTCATGGAGTGCCATTAATCAACTGGCTTCCTGCCATTATAGCTCCAGAAATCCACTCTGGAGTCTGGTGAGGATGTTTGAGCTCTCATTCCAGACTAGTAAAGGCGTGCCCAGAGGGTTATGAGTCTGGTAGTCTTGTTGCTGATCCCTAATTGATAGGTTGGTGGGAGTAACCAAGAGTCTAATTTTGGGCTTCAGTTTGGAAAAGATTAGAGAACTCCTCGAAAAGCAACCAGACCTTTAAAAACAAATAATGATAAGACCTCAAAAAGAAAGAGGCTGTTCTCTGTTTGGCAAGCAGTGCGTGCATTTTACACATTTTAAAAACATTTAGAACTTTTTGGATCAACAGGATTCTGGTTGCAAAATGAAACACGAGCTATGCCCCTGAACTACAACAACCTTTTTTTTGCAGACATTTCAGGACAGGTCAAGATCAACTTTTGTATGATGAGTGGAGGCTGCAGAACAACATCATGTGAGACAACATCTGCAACTAAGCCTTTATAGTCCTAAAAATTTATTCCACATTTTCAGAGACTACTTGTACTTCCATTCGTGTTTTTAGATGACCTTACACACCTCAGGCAGACATAGCCATGACATGACTTTCAGAAAGAGCTAAGGTTGGACCCTCAGGGTCTTCTGCTCTGCACACATACCCAGAAAAGAGGACAGCCTAACTGAAAAAAAGCAAGAATGTCAGATCCACAGGTAACTATGCAATGCTGTATGAAAATATGATTATGTGCCACCATGTGGGCCTACCGCATGTGCAAACAGAACTTTGGTCTCATTCTGTGGTCTCCACTTCCTCCAAACATATTCCACATTCAACAATGCGTTCACCAGGCCGATGCCACATATTGTTGCTGCTCTTATTTTTTTGTTGCTACAGTCTAGGGCCTCTGTCTCTCACATGATCAAGGTCACATGGTGTGGAGGACGGTGGACATCGGTCATGTATCAAGAGGCTTGATGCTTCTGGAAACCATTGTTCAGCCTGTCTTGGGATGCAAAATACAGAAAAAAACTTGAATAACTCTTACAATTCACATTGATTAATATTCATTTCAAAGCTTCTGTTGGCAGTATTGAAGTCTCACTTCAACAGTTTTTAATCCCCTAACAACTCATTTTACTGCAGAAAAAATTATGCTGGAATTAATATGGCACGTATAGGTTCTTCCTTATTCAGTAAATAGAGATCAATGAATGCTCAAATGTCAACCTGCCCACGTCTTCATTCACCAGTTCTAAAGCTCTGCAGAGTCCTGTCCAGTCAGAGTAAAGCAGAGAGTGTGTTAAAGTCCATAACAAGATCATTTGCATGAAAACCTTAGGAATGTAAGCATAATGATCCCTTAGTTGCTTCCTTACAACCAAGAACACCCAACTAAATAGAACATGTTTATCTTTTTAAGGTAACATTTTAAAAGATGCTGTATAAAGTACTGGTTCTGAACCCTCTGCAGCGGCTCTAAGCTCCTGCTGTATGGAAGCCTTGTAACTGATTATATGACTGGTGGTTGATGAGGGCTCTGCAGGACAGCTGAGTGTACGGGACACAGAGGCCGTGAAAATATTTGCAGTTGTTCCTGTGAACTCATACTTGTATGCACTGTGTTTTGAGCTCCACAGCACATAAGATAAGCATTAAACGTACTAAGGCGGTGACACATTTTTGTTGTGTTAGCTCCGTTGTGGTTGATCTGCTCTCCAGTGTGATGACATCTAAATCGAACCAACACCGTCGCACGATGCAGCAACATATCTATATGACAAAAAACACAAATTCTTCGATAAATAAATAAATTGTGTGCCAAACCCCCGATCATTCACAAGCCTCATCTGTCAGCACGCACTTGATGATGCAGCTGCACCAGGCCAGCTGTACTTGTTATTTTCTAAGTTCTGGTTTTAAAGTGCATAGAAGACAATTTACGGGGTTGATATTATGTAACACACATTCCACCATTTTGATATAAAAATCACCTCTGTTTTCATTGTTGTTCATTATGCTGCAAAACATTAAGGTTGGGCATTATGCCCAGATCAAAAAAGTCCATTACAAACCGGCCAGTAACTCTGTGAGTATATTTAAAGCTGAGGGGATTTCATGTCAAACCCAGGCTGCAGCAGTGTATCAGTTAATAGATTGTATTTACAGTAATTGGACTTGTATTTAACTTATTTACTTACTTCTACTTAATTACTTCATACTATTACTTTCTCTGTAAAGTGCAATGATATTAATTTAGCTGTTAATGGCCCTATATAAATAAACCAAACTGCTCCAATGGAAGCTTGGAGGAAACAGTGTTTTGACCTCTCACTTGCATCATAAACCTGTCTGATAGATGACATATTTGTCTCGCTTCCTTTAAATCCTGCTCTCACTCCAGCAAAAAGCAGATTCATGACGGATTCAACCAGCCTTATTTCTGCTATGGCTGGACGCATATGGATGGATGCAGATAAATTGTTCCAACAGGATCAGTGACTAAAATGGTTCCAATGAGACAACTCACACTCAGAAAATACAAAAACCAGGTCATACACTGTTGCTTATTAATTACAGGTATTGTTGAGGAGTTCAAGTGCAGCAGTAGTTCTACCAGTTAAAACAGGGATGTATCTGCAGGCTTGGGGCCAGTTTGCAAACTGGAAAAGAGGACAGCAAACCAGTAAAACCTGTGAGCTGAAAAAGGATGGGTGTAATATTTAGCTTGAGATATTTCTAAACTGGAAACTCCACATCTGAAAAACAATTGAAGGTTTAGATTCAGATTACCTCTACTCTCAGACGTCGCTGCTCAATGAGCCTGAGGTTTTGCAACTTGTGAGGGCTGTTTTGGCAATGCCGATATTGGATTTCTGTTCTAAAATATATCATTTAACACTTAGCTAAAATCATCTAGGTTTTTCGTATGTCTAGTGCTGAAATATATGTGGGCGACTGGATGAATTTGTTGAGTTTAGATCTGCTGTGTTTCGTATCTCTTTGTAAGCATTCGGCTGCATGAAGAAATCGTAGCAACTTACAAAGGTAACGACCTTTAAAATATGATAATAGTGTTACATTTAGGACAATCAACTGTCCATCGTCAAAGTTTAGGCCAAATATTGTTTTTTGCACACTCTCATGACCAGTGACAACCTGCACAACCTGCTGAGATGCTGAGAGAAGCAATGTAATCAGTAACTGAATGGTGGTAATGGTGTGATCATACCTTTCACAGTCTGAGTAAAGCACCGATGAAAGGTCCATGATAAAGTTTTATAACATGGTCTTTGGTCTCATATTGACAGCACATTCCGCTCACACTTTACAGTTCCTTACAATGCTCCTAAAACCACAAAGAGGCGAGATAAGAAATGGAAAAGATGCTAAATAAAAATAGATTTGCTGACTTTAGGCCTGTCACCACATGGCTAATGAGTGGGGAACATTTTGAGCAGTCGCTGTTATTTTTGCTTACCCTACTTTCTGTTGTACAATCTCCTTCATACAATCTCTCCAGGGTTGCGGTAACATTGCTTTGTTTATGACAGCGTGGACTTTTGGACTTTTTTTAAACATTTTACTGCAGTTAATCGAAGAAATTGGTTTCTGCTGCTGCAGTTACTGCTAATACCTGAGAGTGAAATTATGAAGACTTGGGGAAGTCACTTATGGATGTATGGTAGTGGTGTTGTTTTTGAAGTTTGGTTCATGAACATGACAAAGCTAGCAAAAGCAAGGTTTTGCATAAAAGTCACCTTGTTTGTTGATAAAACAGGTTGCAAAGGTTTCCCCACATGGTACAACCAATTTACGATCTGTCTTGTTGCCTTTGAGGTGCTTTTATCCGTAGTGTCATTGCTCCCCCTGGTGCCCTTAAGTGATTACTGCACCGCAAAATCGCCTGAGAAAAGTCTACCCTAATCCTGCCGAAGCAGCAGCCTGTGCTACTTTATACATTAATGTCATATGCAGCCAGCGATGCCACAATAAATCTTCTCAAGAGCATAAAGCATTCATTAAAATATTAAACACCAGATAAATGATTCAACTTCTCTATGAGCTGTGACAAAATTAATCACAGTGTGGAAAATCAGGGATATGGGGCGCTTAACAAAATGTAAAGCATGATTTCTCTTGAGAAACGGCTGTAAAAAAAAAAAAAACTGAAGCCAAATTTGTAATAGCCAATAACTTTTGCAAATTGGCTTGCTTTAGGTTGAATAAATTGAGCTCTTATTTTAATTATGCCCAATGAATGTGTCGGATTAACTATCTGTGCTGGTAAAAAAAATGACTGGAGGAGGCATAGAAATGCAAAGATAAACCTCCTAATTATCCAGAGTTTAAAAAAAAAGAACCTTCTCTCGCCAAAGAGTTTGAAAATCACTATTTTTTTTCTTCTCGAAGTAAAGAGCGTCCCTTTCAGCGTCATTCGGCAGGCAAAAAACACGCCATGTGGGCAGAGCTGCACATCTCCAGTGGCCAATTTCTGGATTTGAGACATAACTCTGGGGATTAGCTGGAACAGCAGTTAATTGCTTTAAACCAGTGACGCTGAATTAATCCTTTGATTTTTGGACCCTTTTTATGATTAGAGCTCAAAGTGAAGAGAGGGAGGAGAGGAGTAAAAAAATGGGAGACGGAGGAATAATGGAGATGAGACAGAAGAAACAACAATCTGACAATGACTCACTGACGGCTAGCTGAGCAGCCTTTAATCAGGAGGTAATGATATGAAACCTGTAATATACAGGGGGTGGGGTAGAGGCAGGGAGATCAGATGACTAATTATACTCTGCTGCAAAGTCTGAGTGCATCGTGGACAGGAGAGCAAATCAAGGCAAGGCTGAGCTCTGAATAGTGTGCTGACCAGACTCAGTCTGGCTGCATGTGGGCAAAGAATTTAGAAACCTTCATGTTTTCATTTTTACTGACTTTATATGTTAGGCATCTCTTATTGTGTGATCAATCTTACATTAAAGACTCAGGAACCTCTGAGAATATTCAAATTCATGCTGATTTGGTCAGATATCTCAATTTTGACAACTTGAGAGCTGAGTTTTCAGAGGTTTCTTATCTGGTCCACTGTGGCGGAGGCGAGTGCTGATCATGAGGCCACGGCCATATTGGAAAACTTTCAGTGCTCTCTGAGGTGGGCAAAGGAGCTTCAAGGCCACTTGGAAAGCATAAGGGAAAAATGCAAAAACTTAAAACCTGTAATTTTCTAATTCCTTCCAGTCTTTACTTAACAGTTAACCATTCCAGTTACCATTTAGTTCAAGCTAAACCACCTGCCACCAAATACAACCAAGTTGGTCACTGCAGACTCAGAAAATCATTTTCTTCGTACTTCTGTTTGTTAAATACAGTTTCACACAAATACCAACTCTTTTGAAAATGACAATTGTAAAAACATGTTTAAAATTTAACTTCAGAGGACTTTGCACTGACTACATTCAGTCATACTGAAATAAGGGAAATCATAGTAGCTGTTCAATTTTTGTTCCTTTATAGTAAAACTGCAGTGTTTTGTGGTGTGGACCAATGTTTTTATCCCACATTTTTGAGATGACGCTGCCGCCAGACAGCAGACTCAAAACATTCCATCTCTAACAGTCGTCATTAAGAAATTACACTACAACTGCCTTTTGTCTGAGTAATTGCTGGATGGAGACTCCAGGTTACTTCTTCATCATAAGTGTTGGTTTAGACCTGTCAAAAGTTCTGCTTTTGCATCAAGCTTAAAATAAACTATAAAAGCTATAAAATAAACTTCAGCGTTTTGTGTTGCCATCCTCGTTTGGATAATCACTCATGAGACAAAGAAAAGCGAACCAACAAAGAAAAAAAGTCCAGGATCCTGAAACTTAAATATGAATTCAGATTTTATTTACATTTTGACACAGTGTCCCGACATTTTTGGAACTGGGGTTGTAATTGCTAGTAATAAGCATTTTAAAAAGCTGTTTTCCTTTAAGATGGCATTTCAGTCTTTAGCTCATCTGTGCTGCTTGAGGGGATATTTCATCCTCATAGTGTGTGTGGGTGAAGATGTGTGTTTTAGATAAATAGACAGACAGACGGACACTTTATTCACTCTGAATAAACTGACTCACATTTCTAGTGCGAATCAATTACAGTAGCTGGAATGTGAGTATGCATGTAGATTAAAGGCTCAGATTCTGTTTACTGTACCATAAAGCTAGATCTTGAGCACATGTACCCAACTTTTTTTTCCAGAGTGGGTGTTGGTATCTCTGCTCCCATCACAGATAAAGATTTCTCTCTTTTTGCATTAGGTGGCAGAAAATTGACCTTCTAAGATAAGTTGTGGACACACTGACCTCCTGCTGAGATCACATTTAGCCCAGAGCGCAGAAATGTCAGCGTGGCAGACCCCTCAAGACCAATAGAACCTGGATACTGAAATATCGCACTTGCACTATATTTGGTTCCTGAAAAATTCAAACAATCAACAATGAAACAGCTGGACATGAATATGCTGCTATCATAGCTCATGTTCAACAAGCTGTTCAACCAGACTTGGTAATTTCACACCAGGGATTTGATGTGTTCAGCTGCAAGAGAATTCAGAAAAGATTCCATCAAACTGTCGAGTCAATTTGAAACAAACTTTTGATTGGTTAGAGAAAAGAAAGATGTGAATCGGACATGTTTACATATCGCGGTTTAGAACATGGACTGTGTCTGAACTCACTTACTACACTCACACACTACATAATAGATGATAGTCAGCATGCCAGTCTGTAGTGCTGCCAAAACGTATATTGAGAGATTTAATAAACCCCAAATAGTGTCCTAAAAGTACCCCAAAATGCACTGTGCGGTGTAGTGCAGAACGGATGGTCACTAACCCAGCAAATACATTGTGACAAAGGAAATAAAGGCTGACCAGCTATTAGTAAGATTCTGTTTATACTTTCTTTATCAATTTTCTAAGCAATAGGATTTAAAAATCAACATCTATATTCATATAATAGGAGTATGAAGTGTAGAAAATGAATTAACTATGAGCTGTCTTTTCCTTTTAACTGCAGGCCAAATTAATTGTGCCAAAAAAATTACGTGTTGCACTTAATAAAATGAATGTGACCAGACTTCAGAATCACAACACAAACGGCTCCGGGCATTTAACCCTCTGAGGTCGCCGGCGTGATCAGATCGCATGATGTCATTATGGCTCAGACCCTAGAGGGTTGACACTTATTCATTGTTTGGGAAAATGATAAATATACTCGATAGGTTACATAAATCTATCAACCTGCCTTGTACTGGATAATAAACTGGAGTGGTCTGCCAACATAGAAGCAGTCTACAGGAAGGCCAGAGCCGTCTCTTCTTCCTGAGATGGCTCAGGTCCTTCAATGTCTGACATGATGTGCATGTTTTATCACTGAGAGTGCACCATTCTGGAAAAGGCCAGTTCTGTGGTAGGCAGAATACCCCCTCAGTGCTGTGGTGGAGCAACAGATGAGGAGGAAACTATATTATATTCTGTTTTGGAGAACAATAAACATCCTCCACAGCATCCTGGCAGGACAGAGGAGCAGCTGCAGTGAGAGGCTCATCTCTCTGCAGGACTGAGAGGTTCAGGAGGTCCTTTGTCCCCACAGCCATAAGGCTTTTTAACAGAGACTGCCGACATGTTTTTCAGAAAATGACCCAAGAGGTGTCGGAAAGCTTGTTTTCATTCCAAATTTCCCTTTATAGTCATCTTCACACGACCCCTGACATAGTAAGAAGGGTAAGCGAGTTATGTTATTTCTGAGCCGGTTTACTGTTTATAGGAAGTGTAAGTTTAAGCTTCCTTTATTTGAAGTAAAATATGTGTCTCTGAGGCCCAATTGCTGTTTAATAGAGGAATTATTTTTAGTTAATGGGATCATAATAGCGTGTGGAAAAAAAGTGACAAATACTTAAAATATGAGAGAAACTGAAGCTTTTGAGTGGGACAGAACCTAGCCACCATTGAAGATACTGCATTTCCTTTTTGGCGTTCGCGTCTCAGGCTGCTGGCTTTGTCCATCTCTCATATGCAGTCTATCATTTGGTGTTATAAAGCAGGCTGTGAGGTGTTGCCAGGATGAGACCACATAAACTCAATAAACGCTACATCAGAACTTTTTTGGGAAAAGGCGTTTCCATCTTACATTGATAGTGAAAGATCCAATGGCAGCAAACAGTTATTTTCTGGGCAGCAGTTTAATGATGATTTTATCTGAGCATGCAGTTTTTCAATGTGCCTCATATTTCCCTCTCATTTTATCCAGCCGGGTCGGCCGTGCATGCATGTTTGTACATTCTGATTAACTAAGTTCTGTTTTCCTCCAAGAATAAACCGCACACTTAAGTTTAAAAAAATCACAACAAAAGGGATGCGATCTTTGTTTTTCCATCTAAAACAGGTTAGCTATTTGAATAGCTCCACTGCTGTTTATCTGTATGTTTTGGTCAGAGTTGGTTCAGCCTAAGTGTGACACCTTGTGGCTTCCTAAAGTTGTATATTACCGCAAGTGAGCGCAAATGGTTTTAAGCAAAAGCTTTTTTTTAATCTTTAATTTAGCCATTTTTATCACCCAAGTGCAAAAAAGCCATAAAAGACAGATGGAAATGTGGCTCATAGGAGCTTTTATTAGGGAAACTCCTTCTGTCTGGCTGTCATTTTGTGAATAAAGGCAGTGTGAATCATTAACAAAAAAGCCCTGTTTGCCCTAAATGTCTCTCTCTTTTCTCAGCATCTGTATTACATCCGGTCTCTGCCTGGATTTCTGCAAACAGGAAATAATAGCTGCTGCTGGGATCCATTTATCACTCTGCTGGCCTCCTGCGGTTCACCACTGCTGGAAACTGTCCTTCGAGGCAAAGGCAGCTTGAGAGTTGCTCTGGCCGTTATCAAAATCATAATTCATTTTATCGTAAAAGCTGTGTAGTATCTTAGATTGATGCCCAACATCGAAGCAGCTCGCCTGGTAGAGGGCCCAGCAGTGTCGTAACTTTGTGATAATGTTTCATTTCATCCTGCCTTCGTCTCCCCATACTGTAGTACCTGAGCTGGATCATAAAGCTTAAGGCTTTCTTGGAAATTGGATTTGAAGCGGAGTGAGGGCCTCGTGGGGATGTAAGAGGATATTGTTTGGACAAATTTTGCTCCCTTTCAGCTTTTTCATGTTTCTATCAATTATTCAGGTCTGTCAGTGGTGTTCAGTAATATTCCTCCACTGCATTCTACAATAAAGACGCCGTTGCTTCTGAAGTTTACAAATCCCTCTATTCTGCCCGTCTACGTCTCCTCTGACACATTAGAAAGCTGAAACATATTCCCTGTCTCTGGTATTATTACCATCAAAAACAATAAGGACACAAGAATGAGTGTAGGAGAGAGATCATAAATATCGTATTAGATCAATATAAAGGAAAGGAAAAGTAACCTTGTAACAAAGTAACCTTGGAAAGAACCGTCTTCAAGGAATTACAGTAGAATAAAGATGAAAGCAATCCTCAGACATTTGAGTGTGGGCTCAACACAGCAGCTGCTTCTACACTTTTTCTCCATTTCTTTACTTTGGACTGACAGTGGTGGGTCAATATCACAGGAGCAGGAGCCTGAGGGGGGAGACGAAGATGGAGGAATGTAATCTCTCTACTAAGCCTGGACCCCCTCTGGAGCTTTGAACTTTATGTTTCATCCAGCACCGTCAGCTTGCGCCTGCAGCTCATGATCAACACCACCCTTCATTTTTTGTCACTTCAGGCAGTCGTTTAGAAACAGTAAGGGCTTCCCAGAAGTTAGTCATCAGTCAGCAGCGTACAGTAAGCCTGAAGCTGATTGCTCGGGAACTCACAGGGCTATGTTTCAGACTTTGGACAGCTGCTCCAAATAGAAGAGCAGCTCTTCTAAATGACAGTTCATGCATCAGGCTGAAGAGAAACTGGCTTTCATAATCCTACCGCCGTCTGTACTTTCATGTCTCGTTGCTCACTGTGAACCTTCATCTTGTTCAATGCAAACTCATTCTGAAACAGCTAGAGGATTATTCATTCTTTAACATTACAGACCTCACCAAACACCCACAGCATACTGAAAAATGTGATTTCTCTGTATATATCGTTGATGCCTTCAGTGTCTGTACCAAGAATTCATAAAATGTGATGCTGTTTTCCTTCAATGCCCATCTAAAAACAAAACAAAGAAAAAAGTTTTCATCTTATTTACGCAGTTAGAACAAATCAGAGTTTTAAACAGAAGGGTCGGCTGATATAGTGAATATGACGATGAAAATCTTACTTACGGCTTCTTGTCCGATCGTTTTAAAAAACTTTGACTCCAGGATTATTTACTCCCAGCCCCTTTGTGGGGGCCGGAGTACTTCAGAGTCAGAGCTTTTCGCCTTTTAGCCAATACAAGCAGCAGAGCTGGCAGTCGATGACCTTCACACAGCAACACACAAAGACATGAACTTCAGCATACTTTCGTTCTAAGTCTAACTTCAACAGATAAACCATTTAAAAAAAAAAAAACTATGACATGTTGTTATTCAAAAAGGCTCCTGGCCTCTTAAAATGTGTTTTTGGAACTTATTTGTATTAATTTAACTCTTTTTTTCATGATAAATCCAAATGACTGACAAGCATTACCCTCGCATTCGAGACTTAAGATGGGTCATTAACAGTCACATTACTGGATGCATTAAAAATGATTTAGGTCTTATTTTAGATTTAGGTTATTGCTAATACAACATTATCAACCTCAGTTTCAGCCGTCAGTGTATTCTATGTGTTAAAATGGAGAATCGTGTGCATTCATTTCTGGCTTTTTGCCTATTGTGCGGTCATTATGACATGGTAGTTATGAGCACGTTTGTGGGGAGAATTCATCTCTCGAGTGCATCCGCCTCTTAGATAGAGCTACATTTATTTGACGGTGAGCTGTCAACAGAAATTCATTGCAAATAAAAAAATAAATGTTTCTTTTGCTTCATGAAATCTTCTCTCCCGCACTGTGAGAGCCCAGCACAAAAGCCATGCTTGTTGCAAACAGATGAGAGACGCAACAAACTGTCAGCTTTATTGTTATCTATTTTATGTGTGCAACAACCCATAAAAGAATGGAAATTATTTCTGAATGAATCTGAATTGTTTGCCTCCTTATTCTCATCCTGACTGAGATGATGCACGAGTTAAAATAAACAAGCACATCAATCTAAATTGCCTTCACCTCTGCAAATATATTGAATTGTTCTCCACTGACTTGTGTGCAGAGCAAACAACAATATCATTTTTGACTAGATGTTATTGAGACAGCCTCCAAACGGGAAGGTTCCTGGTTTGAATGTCGACTGGGGCCTGATTGATTGCATGTTCTCCCTGTGCCGGTGTCAACACCAGAAAGGCAAACTGCTTGTCATCTGCTGTAGATTCAGCTCACTTATGTCACTATGGAGATTACAACAGTTCCTATTAGTATAACTGAACACACT
The DNA here is from genome assembly GCF_036924035.1 of Leuresthes tenuis. Lineage (NCBI taxonomy): Eukaryota > Metazoa > Chordata > Actinopteri > Atheriniformes > Atherinopsidae > Leuresthes > Leuresthes tenuis. The sequence goes on from NW_027325360.1 coordinate 7,861,939, forward strand.
GACGAACTTGGAAAATGACATGGGTGGCATGTAATAATGTTTATCTTTCAATATGAAAACTAAGATTTTAATTCTTCCGGCAGACATAACAAAGGCAGATACTCCATTTCAACCTTGGGGATAGAGGGAAATAAACTGTTCCTTCGATAATTACATAATCAAGCCTCAGGTTTTCTTACTGACTGATTTACCAATTCTCAACTTTGTTTCTCATGGAATGGACGTAGGCTGCTTTCCAGACTCAGAACTACCGAGCACATTATTCAGCAAACTAAGGCTGGTATAGTTTTATGCAAAAGAGTCCCATACTTCATAACACCGATAAAAGATCAACTAACTTACCTCTTAGACTCTCTGCCTGTCCACAACAGCAGTATCTTTGCTTGTGCTATGAAAGAACTTTGAGCACCTATTCTATCTGAATGTATGTATTCAATAGGCTTTATAAAATGTCTGCGATCCCGCTGCAAGCTTCCCACTTGATAAGCAGAACTGCAGCTTGAGATGGTGTGGAGCCCCCTCCAATGGCCAAAATTAGCCACTACAGAACCGACTGGACCTGCCATCACTTCATTTCTGGTGAAGTCTTCTTTTAAAGCTAAGCAAGAAGTGGATGAAAACTGACACACCTCTTAAACACAACAGCTGCTGTTGAGGCAACAACAGTGAAATGTGTCATCTCTCTCTGAAAGCTCGGTAACAGCGTCTCCTGCAGTAAATCGCTGCCGTCCATCACCCTGACATTTTTATGCTGCAAAACTTCCCGCTCACATCCATTCCCATGATCACTCCTAACACATCAAACATAATATGAATTCTGCCTCCTTTTCTGCCTCAGGTACAAATGTCCCTGCCCCCCCAACAGTCACTCCAAGCTCATTTCATTATCAACAAAGCTGTTTGTCTGTCAGGAGGATAGTCTGTTAGATTAGGATCTGTCTGTTGGAACAGGGCTGCTATTTTCCACAGGTCTCGCAGGAAAACAAGGCTGCGTTCTGGCAATCGCTTTAACGCAGTGCCAGAAGAAACGCATGTTGATGAGGTGTATCATAAACACAGGCTGGAAAATGGAGATTTGTCCTTGTGAAACAGAATACATAAAAAAATTAAAATGCTCACGTTCACTATTCAGCGCTTCTCATCAGAATACAAATTATAAATATATGCTTTATAACACAAAAGTCATTGATCGCTATGGGAAATTTCCAATAAAGAAAACCAATATTTCAAAATAAAATCCCTCATCATATTTTTTCTTGCCTTAAATCAGAAGACAGGAAAACAATGACTTGGAGCTGCCTCGGTAAAGGCTTTAGTGTCCCTCAAATGAAGCTCTTCTGGGGTCCCTTCATAGTGTAAAATCTTTGTTTTAAGCTTTAAAACTTTAATTGAGCTTTTGGCATAGAAAGAAGAACCAAAGTCTCAGAGTCAATGTAGATCGATGCATTTGAAAGGATGGAAGGCTATCTATGAGAAATCGATAAATCCCCAAGGTGTGATTTCTGAAATCTCCTTTAAATTTGACAAACAGATGTTAGGGTCCAGCTGCAGACCTCATTTGTCAGATCCCTAACGTGATCTCACTCCTCAGTTCCCTGCTTTATACGAACAAACTGAGCTTTTCCTCATTTATTATTATAACCTTTATTTAACCAGGTTTGTCCCACTGGGATCCAACATCTCTTTTGCAAGAGAGACCTGGCCAAGAACGGCAGCACATAAAGTTTCAACACAGTCACATTAATGACAGAAAAAACAAATGGAATACAAATAACATTTTCAAAATCAGTCAAACATTTGCACTCCTGAAGCCTGGATGTACTGGAATTTATCATAGACTTGAATACATTCGGAGATACCAGACTTTGGAGTTTGAGCTCTGACTGCAAAACGTTCCATGTACTCAGAGCAGAAAATCTAAAAGCTTTCTTCCCCATTTCTGTTCTGACCTTAGGAACAGCAAAATGACCTGGGAGCGGAGACTGTAGGCCCTATTATTCAAGATAAAAAGGGATGATAAATAAGATGGAGTCATCTCAAGAATAGCCTAGTAAATCAACACATACCAATGGCCGAGCCGGCACACATATACAGATTTCATCTTAAATGTCTTCGGAAATCTGTTTCTAAAAGGATTTGTGGGAAGAAGTAAGCGAAGAAGGCATAACTTTCATTCATATTAAACCTTCTTTAAAATGTTTGCCTGGCTTCTGTAGGACAGCTCTTATGCACTTTGACATCTTGATTGGAACCTTTTTTCGTTCCATTGCGTTTATTATGAAATGCTTTTGTACCATTTGCAGTTTCTTCTGTTTCACTGATTCCACCCATTGTGTTGCTGTGTTTTCATCTGATGCTATTTCATTCATTTGTCATACAGCTCTTTGCAAATCTTTTAAAATAGAGTTATGGTCACTGTTGACATCTGTCCCGTCCTCTCACGCCCCCAACCAGCCGAGGCAGCAGCCCTACTTATACTTTCATAATGTCACTGAATAAATGCAGTTCAGTCCCTTGATTAAATTTCACTGAACTGGAATAGAAAGTAATTAACTTGTCTTGAATTTGTTGACTTTCTCTTTAAAGAGCCTTTTGCGGTGAACTGGCACTTAATGAATAAATGAAATTGACACTGACATTAACATAAATGCCTCCTAAATCTGTTTCTGAATATGCTTAAAACAGCTGGAGAATGCGTTTTTGTTTTACGAGTATTTAAAACAACAACGTTGTCATCGATCTTTTAGTAATTCAAGCTTTAAACAGTTGGCTCACATTATTACACTATACAAATACTATTCATGTGAGCAGAATAAGTCTTGTAAGTCTACAAGGGTAACAGAAGTAAAATTGTGTTTAAAAGGGAACTAGCAATTTAGACAGCAGATCTCCTTTGAGCCCATCCAATATAAAGAGCTGCAAAGTATGAATTGGACCTTTAGTTATGAAGGCCACCACCAGACTAAACACAACAGTCTGTAAGTTTAGAGAACCTGATGTGACCTACTTCTATCAGAAAGACCAAGGCAAATAAAAGCCATTTAATCATGGCCATGACATCACAGTTATCACGACATTGCATGTGATGCATACTGTGCTTCAGATGTTCAAAGTCTTGTATTTGGAGATTGTAAGAAATATTGCCATGAAATTTTAAATAAAAGATCAAAGAAATATGGAAGGAAAACCACAAAAGTATCACTTCCTTGTGTGTTTATTGTCAGCCAACAACCGTGCAAGGAAGATTTGTTGGGGGAAAACTTCTCGACAACGGTTAGCTTGGTTTCATCCAGCATCAAAAGAGTCTGCCGTGTGAAAGAAATACAAAGTGAAAACATGTCATTGTCAGATGTTTCACATGAAATATTCAGCAGTCTGCCTGTTTGTTTTGCTTTGTTTGCTGGGATGCAGTAACACACCTGTTTGACACAAATCATCTGAATAAAACTAACATATAAAAGGTGGAAAAAAGAGCAGCGATTCCCTGAAATAAAACGCTTTTTAAACAGCTGACGCTTTGTAAAGGAAGTGGTCTGTCTTCTAAAAATACATCAAAACCTATGCCTTCAGTGAAATAACGAGCAAGCAAAAATCTATATGCATACTCAACTATGACAAAAAGAACCTTATTAAGAAGCTTTGTCTTGGCAGACTCCTGAAGGAATTATCTGGCACTTCAGCAGACAAATGTGTCAATTTGTTCACAAGAAAAAGAAAAAAAGAAAGAAAGCAAAAGAGCTGACTGGTATCTCCAGCACCAACTCCCGGCAGTGTTACACAGTTCACCAGCTGGCAACAAATAGTAACAAAAGCATGAACTTTTCTTTTGTGAAGATGCTTTTCTGTTTTGTTGTGATCCTCACCATCAGACATTTCATACGAGAACTACTTTGGACAGGCAAATGTTCCCAGAACCATTTCTCCAGGATAGTTTTTGTTTGCCAGGGTGACTGTTTCTGGCCATGTGACCAGTTGCTTGAAGTAGCAACAGTGCCTTTCAACACATTCTATTTTTTTTTTACTTTACTTGACAGATACATTCAGAGAAAGAGAAATTCAGACAGCAAAGTGAAAGACAAAAGATGAAAGACATGCACAAACTGGCTCTGGTAGAAACAGAGCACAGGTACGCTCCTGTTAGCAGGACTCTGCCTCTGTGGGGGGGGGGGGGCAGCCCAGTCTCATCTGAAAACAAGTCACAGGCATAATTGCCCAATTGTCCAAAACATAGTAGTGTCACAATCCATGCTTGTAAACTGTGAGATGGAAACGTATCCCTTGACTGTTGCTTTCTGCCAGGCAGCGTTCATGATATGAGAAACTGCAGCCGATGAATAGTGCAGTATGTACAAAAACAACCATGAAGATGTTCTAACCATCCAGCCATCGTGGGTGCTGGAAAAAATTAAATCTCGGGTGGAAAGGTTGAAGAAAAAAGGCACTGACCAAGTTAAAAGTTGCATGAGGCCTTGTAGATTTTTCTATTCTTCAAAAAGAATACAAAACAAAAAAATAATCCAAGTAAGGAAATAGGAAAGAGCTGTCCTTTGGAAATTAGTTTTACCTCTGGAAACATCTGGAATACAGAACATCTGGAGTCAGTTACGAGTTTATTGCGGCTCAGACCAGAAGCAGATATCAAGGCACATCATCTTAATCTTTATGAGGTCGGACATTAGATTCTTCCTCATATGTATGAAGCAAAAACCTTCTTAAGCGAGTCTGAACTGTTTTGTTTTTATTTAGTGCGCTAGTAAAAGTTTCTATGAATTTTCACAAAAAGTCTGCTAAAAGAGTTGGTGACAACTGCAAAGGTGAACCAAAACTGAAGTTGTGAAGCCATAGAAAAAAAAGGAATAGGAATATATGATTTGAGTGGTTTGTCATTTATATTTACAGTTTTTTAGATTAAAATCTGTAGATAAAGCACGGATTAATACAGCTTTAAGAAGGCATAGGGTTAGGTGGGAATGAAAGCCTTTGGAGGCAAAACCTTTTATCCCTTTAGCTACTGAAGAGCAACAAACATATTGACTATACAGTATACATACATTCAAGCTGATAAACTAAGCACTATGAGAAGAAATTAAACTTTGCTGACGTAAGCGGTTGTTGCCTCACCCCTCTGGGTGTCTGGGTCAGGGGAGAAGCAAGGTGGTCACGGCTCCGTTTTCTCCTCCCTCCTCCTCTTTCTGCAGAAGGTGGAAGTAGCTGAGCTCCTTCTTAACCGCTGACGCAAAATTCCTGGAAAGTAGATCAAGACAAAGAAGAGTTAAAAAAAACTGCTGCCATCAAAATGCTTTTCTAACGATACGTGCTGACAGAAAAAAACTAAAATGTAACAGACAAAAACAGCAAATGTTAAGCCTGGATATAAAGGTCTTGTTTTTGTTGAAGACCTAAGAGAACCATAAAAACCAGTGAGTTATGGTCTTGAGTCTGCATATGCCATTAAACGAATGCCTCATAATCATAGATGCTCACATACACACACATAAAATCATGAAGTAAATCATCCAAATCAGAGCCCACCAAAACGCCGGGCAGGCACAAAAAAACACTTAACTAGAGCATTATGGGAGAAACGTGTTACATCTGGCCAGATTAATGACTTAATTACAGCGGTTTAGCTTCCAACCATAACCTTTTCTCATATATTGTTAGCTTGTTTTCCTCATACTGCACGCGTAATTACCTCTGCATTAATGCTGTGGTGGAAAATTAAAAGGCACGACCCTGAAGCAACTGTCGAGGTGACTTTGCCAGGAGACCAGCCGAGGCAGCGCAGCTCTGAGTTTCTCAATCATTTCAGGAGAAGTTTGCTTGCTCATTAATGAGTCTAAGTGAGTCTAAGAAGAGCTGGTCAGGCGGCTGCAGAGGTTGTTATAGTGAGCTGGAGCGAAGCATCGAGGCGATGGGCGCCATGTCGACTGTAATCGTCTGTTTCTGGAATCAGCTGGGTTTAAAGACTAATACAAACAGGGTTGCATATGCTTTGGAATTAAATGAAAGCTGTGATCCAGCTCATAGGGATGTTTTTATAGACCTCAGCAGTCAATGGAGATAATATTATGAAGCAAACATCAAATCAAAAGGTGAAAAGGAGATATAAGCTTTAATTAACACTGTTTTCCAGTATGCTACAGTCAAGGCACATTGAGGGTTGATAAGAAAAACAATAAGATTGATTACAATGACATTTACATTCCTGACATCCAATGACAAAAATCTCCTTTTATTATATTTGCTGACAGTTGGTAGAAGCAATGAGACAACTTTAGGAGAAATCACAGAGGGGAGGTAACACTTAGAAAAAAAAAAGAATGCGAATACAAATCCAGGAACACAACATGCTGAAACTGCAGGTGATGCACATCACTGATGCAACCAGGATAGATATTTCGGGCAGCTGTAGCTCAGGAGGGAGAGCAGTCGCCCATCAATCGGAAGGTTAGTGATTCAACTCCAGCTTTCCCGGGCTACATGTCGAAGCGTCCTTGGGCAAGACACTGACCCCCACCTATCGATGTATGAATGTGTGTATGAATGGTGAGAAAGCACAGACTTAAGACGTGCTGTATGAGTGTGTGTGTGAAGTGCTTTGAGTGGTCAGTCAGACTAGAAAAGCACTATACAAGTACAGTCCATTTACCATTTTGGGACTGAGACTTTGAAGTAATCAGTGCTTTGACAAAATGTTTCAAATGGAAAGTAGTAAGTAGTAGTAAGTAGAAAGTAGTGTGAAGGAAGTAGTAGTGGCAGCTAACTAAACAGCTAACTTTGGTGGCTGCAATAAACACCAAAACTCCACTGTAGAGTCAGGCAGCATGTTCACATTACATTAGAAAACAACTACTTATTTTCTTAGTAAGACCAAAAGTCCAAACAAAATTGTATGACAATAAAGTTCTCCAAAGCGGACTAACCCAGGCATGTATATGCTCAATTAGACTCATCTTGGCTGCATATGCTCCACAGCTCCGAAACAGCGAGTAACTAAAAAGAAAAAACACAGGAGACAGGGTGCAGCATCTTTGTAAAAACAGTAACTGTACGCCACTTCAGAGCTTTTAAGTTCTTGAATTTGTCACTCGATATGGAACCAGTTCACCAACATCAAAATGGTGGTGCACAACCTGATCTCTTGATAGAATGTGTGATCTTTTTGTTGGTCCGTGGTGCGAAATGTTGCAGTTTTTCACAAAAAAAGATCATTTGACCCATGAATACATTTTCCCACTCATTTCTGGGGCTGCACAGATGATGATATTCTGGGCCGATAATGACACCAATTGCTGATATTAATTCTAATTTACATTTAAACAATGTAACATCCATCCATCTTCTATACCCACTAAATTCAATTTAGAGTCGCGGTGGGGGCTGGAGCCTATCCCAGCTGTCACTGGGCGAGAGGCGGGGTACACCCCGGACAGGCTGCCAGTCCATCACAGCTCCACACAGAGATTAACAAGACACACAACCATGCACGCTCACACTCACTCCTGGGGACAATTTAGAGTCATGCATGTTTTTGGATGGTGGGAGGAAGCGGGAGTACAATGTAACACGTGTCCCTCTTCCCACTATCTTTGAATGAGTTCGAATTTCATCATACAAATGTGTCAAAACTTTATAAGAACCTTTCACATAAAAAGATCCTTTCTGCAAAAAGAAACTACCATCTTAAACTTTTTAGCCTGTTGAACCATTATCAGCTCCATGACTTTTTAGTGCTTTTATGGCCAAACAAAATCTCTGTGTGCCCAACAAGATTGAATGTAAATAAATCAGGGCAAAGTCAACGTGACACAACAGATAGATATCGGCCACTGCTATTGGCTGATGTTATCCTATTTGCTGAATGTATGATTGCAGTCAACAGGCTGAAAATTGGCAACTACCAATGTTAGGCCAATATATCTTTGTGTCCCTACTCATGTCTGTGGGTCTAGAAGGAGACACAGCTTACACGGTGATGTATGTGTGATATGTCACAGCATGATGATGTTGTCACCTGTGACGTGTTCATACATGATACAGTACACACAATGACCACTGATGAATGGGTTAGGAGGGGTGGTGGATGGCTTAGTGTACTTACTGTCATGCAAGACACCATAGGATTGAGACCAATCCACCAAAACAGTTATTGTGTTCACTCTCAGTCTCGATTCCTCACTTTTCTGATACTTGTGGGGGGTTAGGATAAGAAGTTTAAAGCAACAAGTGTGGGTTATAGTTAATGTACAGGGTTGAGGTTTACACATCAAAAACATAGCCCCAAACCTCATGCCTAACCCATAAAATGAAGGCAACGAGTGCTAGCCCGTGAGACTCGCTGCAGACTTTCTGAGTACAGAGAGTGTGAAGGTTCATCATGTAACGTGTCATATTGGGACAACAGCGCCAGTTTGTAAGGACTGGTCTCTTATTACCTGCACCTGCTGGCATAGCTGACTGGTTAGCTTTGGTGTAATTTGGCTGAAAAGTTGGTCAAACTGGTCAAATCTGATTATAAAAGAAAGAAAATGGGCCTTACAGAGAAACTGAATCGTGCTGCAAAGATGAACAAAATAGACTCATATTCTGGACTGACTACAGATCCCTAAGTACCACCTCCACATCACAAACTATGCTTGTGGGTTGAGTGGATGTCCAATGAGGTTCACATGACTGTAAGATCCGTAAAGCAACAAGCTGGTGTGTGCTGAAATGTGATTTCCTGCATTTTTTAAATTTTCAATTACAGCACTTTAAAGTAGACTCTGCAGTATGTTCATTTCATGGAGTTGTAGTCAGCAGTTGTTATAAGTCGTTACATCATTAAGAAAAAGAAGATTTCTTCTAAGCGTGGAGTTTTATGAACATTTGATTCATTCTTTTTTTAGTAACATGTTTATCATTCTTACAGTATGTTGTTTTTTTAGAAATCATGTGGCTACTGCAGTTGCCTTGAGCAACTTGGAGTGAAATGCTCCTGATAAACAGGAAACCAAAACAGATGTGTGAAGTTCAGCGCCATGGTAACCTTACTAAATTCTTGCGACCTGCTTATGACCATCCATTCCAGGCAAATTAGATTTTTTCAAAAGGGTGAAAGCAGGCACGTAAAGCCCAAACACCTGCATATGTTCCAACCCTCTGCTGCTCCAGTTCTTATTTGTTATCTAGCGAGCAGCTGGCTGGTAATATTTCGCCCACAAGTGGAGCCAAGCACTTCAGCCTAGGAGGGGGCACCGAGCACTTGTGTTCCAGCATGCTAATTTGGCTCCGCTCCGTGATACACCAAGAGCACCAGTTTAGCACAGAGGCAGGCCTGTTCTATCTGCATACCACCACACCCCTGACATTGCTTATTAATCTTCAAATGTGACCAAGACGTCCAAAAAGCAGCCGTCTTAATTGAAGTGTGTTCCTATCAGCATCGCTAATGACTAGTAGCCTTAAAATGTACAAAAAAAAGATTTTCCCAGGAGTAGCTGCAGGCTGCAAAGCGTGTGGGAGGCGGCTCGGTGACCTTGCCTCAGACATCACTGATCTTGATAACTCTTTGCTAAACTGACTCTTACTTTAGTCCAGCTATTGCTTTTTTGAAATTGGTCGATACTGTCTAAATGACAGGCAACATGGGTGCCTTTGATACAAGATGTGCAAATGTAACACCACAACAGGTTCTGCTTGAAAGTTGAGCAGTTATAGCTGAAAGGAGAGGATGGAGGGAAGCTAGGAGACAGAATAAAGCTGTAGTATTTGGATTGCTAAGTAAATAAAAAGCAGTGCGAACAAGCACTGTCCCGTTAATACGTGAATAAGCAGTGAACCTTGTTCGAAAACCAAGAAGCTCGAACGCATTATGCCTTTTGTCACCACTGCCGTCTGCCCTACCAGTCAATAAAGAGCGATTCTTTTCTGTGAGACTGACACATAACAAATTAGAGACAAACGCTGCAGCTTTACAAACTTACACCAGACGACAATGGACACACTGCAATGTGAAAATATTTCATTTCTGATCATCGTGGTTGGGTGATGGTGAAAGGGGGGTTCGTTTTTAAACAGATCAGATCATGCAGCTTGTTGCCAGGCAACAAAAGAGATAACGTTAGTGTTAGGTGAGGATTCTATACAGTGATTAGTCTATGTTGGGGCTACTCTATTCTCACATGACAAACAATTCCCATTCTGAATTCTGGAGAGTAAAATACAAAAGCCACAGAGCTGCTGGACATTCACATCTTCAAACACATCTCATAATTCAACTCCAATTCCAAATCTAGCAGATGAATGCAGTTTTGGCAGCATCATCCATCAGTGACAATGTGACAAGAAAGCAAGACTCTCTGTAGTGTTGACAAGACAGTGCGGGATGTTTTAATGTTGACATCGCCAGTAACAAATGGTGGACCATGACAATACAAGCTGCTGCAGTCACAAATGACAGAGTAGTGCAGGCAAAAATATGAGCCAAAACACTCATTAGGTTGTGTGCTGTCTTCTGAGACAAAACAGGAAGAAAACAGCAGAATGCACATAACCAGAATCTCACGGTGGTTGCACACTAGATCATTTTGTAGAGCATCACAGTTATCCTCCTTATTATAACAGTGGTGACAGACTGCATGTTGAAGCAGTAGATGGGCTGTTTTTTAAGTAGTTGCAGATCATTTCACAAATTATCTGGCTAATCCCTCTTTGGCCTCAGATACAGCATCCGTTTGAACTTTCTGAATAAACAATCACGACACAAAACCATCTGAGAAGCACTGTGTGGAACTGTTTGAGGTTCATCGTCGTAAAAGGCAAAGTCATTTACAGACGAGATTCTTTGTTGACTCTTCTGTTGGATCTTTGGTCACCCAAATGATGAGGCGGAGGCAACACGGACAAGCCGAGCTACATGAAACGCTCTTTTGACTGCCTGCAGTTCAACACAAGTTGGCTTCCATTCCACATCGAAGCAAAGACATGTCGAAACGCTGCAAAAATGGCAAATAAAGCAAATAAACTAGGCTGCGCGGTGTTGCCAGAAGGCTGGGGCATAGGCTAATTTGCTAGCGATTATAAAACAGCACAAGAAGTAGTTGTTGAAAAGAAACTCGAGATGTGGAAAAAAAAAAAAAGAAATAAAATCTCAAATGTGTATCAAGCTAAAGTGATCATATAAACTTATGTAACACATTAAAGGAAGCAGTTACAAAACACACAATTCCCATTCAGCTTAGCAAAGAACCTATTCTAATCTGTGTCTTTGTTGATAGCAGCCTATCACAAAAGCACAGAATTCTTTCCTCATGTCTTTGATTACATCTAAAAAAGAATACCAAAGATTACACAGACATAATAATAGTATTTTGGCAGTAGATTCCCAATGAGCCATTAGCTGGAAACTTTGCATATCTCAGCATAGTGTGCAGTGGGGCCTTGAAACATTTGAGAAAAATGGGTGAGAGGAGAACAAAAGGAAGGGTGGTCTGACAAAAAAAAAAATTTAAATGAAGGGTGACTTAAGGCTTTTTACACAGAACTGCATGAGAGGCCTCAAAAAGTCTTCCAATTGATATATATATATATTATTTTTTTGAATTTGTAAATTATTAATTAAATAGTTTTATAACATCCTGGTTGGGTTTAACCATCAACTTAACTTGGTTAGGGCTAGAAGGCAGTAATGGTTAATAAAGTATATTCTTTTTTTGCACATTTTTGAACATATAGATTATTTCTGCCTGCACGAGCTCACATCACATTGGGATGTAATTGGGCGGCAGACACTCCTGATATCTTTTTACCTTGAATGGGCTGTTATGACATTTAGAACTGCTGGGAAACAACGATGTGTCTAATGTTCCCATTAAACTGTCCACCCAAGAAAACAAAGCCAGGATGATTAAGTTTTAGAGGTTTTGCTCTGGCTGGAAAATCAGTGAGGTGCATAAACTTTCTACCTGTGAGCTGCCATTTGGCCTAAAAGCCATCACAGCCCCAAATCATTACAACTGTATTCACTTGCTGGGATAAACAGTCACAATTCAGCTGAGGGTCTGTTTCTCCTGTGAAAATGGCAACCTTTCCCTGTAACACCTGTATGAATAATTCAGCACTCTGGGCTCTATCAGAGGCTGTCAGAAATGTCAGCCGGGCGGAGGTACCCTTGGCTGGCCCCAGAGGATGTTGTCTCTACGCCCTATGGTGGGGTTAGGGGGTTGCACACATCCACACAAACAGACTCAGACCTGATCAAATGCCACAGCTTTTTCAGTGCCAGGACTCCCTGTCTTTTTTGTTTTTTTTCCCAACCACTGTCTCCTGAAACAATAAAACAGACAGGGTTGATTTTACTGTAACTCTAACCGAGCCTGGCCCAGATGCTTCCTTGTGGAAATGTTTGGCTCTTCTTTTTCTAGCCTGGATACAACAAACTGGACAAAGAAAAGTGGACGAAAGCAGCTGATAAGGAAAGGTGGAAAAAGCCGTTGTCCTTTTGTCTTCTGAGTTTCTCTAGAGCTCGGCTGCATCCCCATGCAGCCACTGTACAAGCAAATCTGGCATCAGGCCAAGTGTAAAATTGTGACATCTCTTATGGAAATGGCAGCTAATCGGCCAATTAATCGCTACATAATTAACTGCAAGGAGTTTAAGAAAAGCATTCTTATGCAAGATAAACCAGTGTTTTTAGCTGTGTAACTCAGATAACAGAGCGTGAGGTCAGCTAAACGGACTGGCTTAGTGTTCAGCAGTCTCACCTTCCTTCCTTCTTCCTGTGGAATCTGGGGGGTTGCTGTTAATGGAGCGCTCAGCTATCTGACTTAGTCTATGAATAGATTAGAGAATAGTCAGAGCCCTTCAATTGAAGTACAAGAAATAACATGTTAATGTGACAACACAGTTTATGGTATAATTCTGTGATGTTAAATGTTCCATACCAATATGCTGTACAACTACATTTATTTTACTAAAATCTTTAACAGCCAGCTGTTACCCAAAGGCATTCAATATGCAGCTCGGCAAGGCATCCTGCATCCTGAAGCAGCACATTATTAACTGTATTACTTTGGGCTTTTAAAAACATGAGCAAAAGTGTGAGAAATCAATTACAGTCTCTTCATCGTCTTTAAGATTAGCTGCTATTGCCGTGTCCTGCTAACTCCAGTAGGTTTAAGTAGGATACTAGGATACATGTTCAGAATCCGAACCAGCTTTATTGTTAATTACTTTTCTACCAGAAACTGATGAAAATGATGGAGCCTCCTTGTCTGACTGCCATAAACCTGCATTCTTTCTAATGGACAGCAGGGGGTGAATTCTCTGGTTGAAACATGAAGTTTACTGTGGAGGTCTATGAGGCAATAACCATTCATCTTATTTTATTTGTTCACTCAGGAAACATTTTATAACATTCTCATGAGTTTACTGTTTCAGCCACTAGTTTATAGTCACAGAGCATGGTCTTCCTTTTGATTTTTTTTGTCCATTGTGGAGTAAAACAGATGCTAAAGGAGAGTTTTTTAGTTTTAGGGAGGGCTGTCATTGAAACGCCAGTCGATTGTAGCAAGCGACACATTTCTGACAGTGTCGGAAATTTAGGATGATCGTCCTGGGGTGCGACTGCTGATACAGCCTACTAATCAACCAACAGGAATGTAGCTTGGAGTGAGCTGTTGATCAAATCGAAACTGGTCCGGTCACGTAAAAACCACAACAGACCTGAACAGTATTGATGGCCAAAAACGTTAAAGGCAATGGAACGAAACAAGTGAAAATGGCAGAATTGCAGCAGCAGGAAATTGTCTGCATGATGCGTCGTCGAGCTCGTGTCATGACAGAGTGTAGCATGGAACGAAATAGCAGATTAACCGCAGCTTCTGGGCGATTAGCAAATCTGCAATATTTAGAAACAGATAGAAATCCCATACTGTTACTCTTATTTTAGATACCACGCAAAACTGATCCCTGATGCCAGACAGATCACTCATGCTCTAAAGTGAAACTTTTCCAAACCCACAAGCTTTTTTCAGTTTTAAAAAAGTTGATTTACTTCAGAATAAAGAATAGTGACATTTATTCAATGAATAGTGTGACTGGTTAGAGGAAACTGAATTGTTTGTTGTTAATACAATTAAAAATGCCTCTTTCCTAAATGTCATGGCCCGATACACACAATCTTCAGGCCAATCTTCAGATGACCCCGACATGGAACAATCCGAGTTCAAGCTTTCAAACTGTAACATTCAAAGGACAGGACAGGACAGGACAAGAGTTGCAGGGCGTGGAAATGCCACAGCCATCACATTTCACTGTGAGGCTTCTCTGAGCAGTCCTGCCTCTGTTTTGGCCCCTGCACCACACCACCGTCTCCTCCTCATCTTCCTCCTCACCCCCCCCCCCCCCCCCCCCCTCCCCCCCCTCTCCTCCTCCTCACCATCCCCTTGTCCACACACGGGTCTGCTGATGGATGAGCTCATTTGCTGCAAAGCTCTTTCCAGTCAAAGCGGGACACTGCTGCTGCCTCTATGCCACTTCAGTGGGGTCAGGGAATAGAGATCTCAGCATAAGAATGTTGTATGTACACAAAATGAACGCACGCATAAAATGCCCATCGTTGAAAAATTGGTTCTTTTAGAAATGAGCTGTCAAGTGTATTTCCAGGGACACTCAGGACAAACACACACTGAGATGTTGTTTGTATTGTATTTAACTTAAAAGCACCATAGAGGGCTGACTCAAAAGCATTGCAAATGAAATAACACAGAGCAGGAGATGAGATTGGCTGGTTGTGTAGAGTACACTTCTTGTACACTGATCACACAGACAATGGATTGGAAGAAGCCATTACATGGTTAAATCAATTCAGCGAATAAATCTATTAGAGCAGCAACATTATTTTACATTAGATCTTAGTCCAAGCGTCACTCTGTGTTATTTGACTCGTCGCTGGCTGAAATAACTTGTAAAAAAGGCTTACAAAAAAACATTTCCATAGATAAGCCGCGCCACTCTGATGTGTCACTTTTGATACTGACCACGTCCTTCTATTCGTCGGCCAGACGGCCTGCTTTGGCAACAGGGCCAGTCTCACAATAACTATGATGAATGAAGTGTCCACTGGAACAAACCAGCCATTTGACACTTCATCTGCCTTGATGCATTAGCAGCTACTTTCCCATGGATCCACGGCGGGCTGTTTGAAGCCTTGTGATTCGGAGTGACTGGCTTCTGCTGAGCCCTCCCACAAGCACAGGTGCCCGTGATCGTCTATGACAAAGTCTAACATCAAATGTGTTTTTTTTTTATTATGTAAGCTGCCTCTGAGGGATCAGAGATGGCATCTGTGTTACTGATTAGGAAAACCGACTCTGCCCAACGGACCTTTAAAACCAACTCCAAGATCCTCTCAAACTAAAACCCACACTGGCGTAGTTTGAAAATAAACGTAGCTCTCCGTGTGCGTTTCCCATCATTTGACTGCAAGTCCGAAATGTTCTCGTGATCTGAGCGAGAAAATGTCCATTAAAAGGAGATGAAGTGACAGGTGTGGATGAGACTACTCTGTGAAGCCTGTGAAAAGTGGGGGCAGACTGATGACAGATAGAAGCACTGCCATGAAATGAAAGAAATGACAGTCACAGAAACATATAAAAATATCACCAGAGAAGGTTTTTTAGTAGTTCAATGGAAGAAAACAGGAGCGACCAACAAGACTTGCTGATATTTAGCAGCTGCCAGATGGGATGAATCAGAAATGAGGGGGAAAAAAAAGGTTAGCAGAGAGAAAGAGAGAGTTTGAGATCTTTCAAATGAGAAGCTTTTTATTTGAGGTGAGATAAATAAACTGCCAGAGATCTTTGAAGTTAATCCTGATTCAAAACATCAAAATGATTTGGTGATGATGTGTTTGCAGAGGGAGGGGGGCTCATCTATGTCTTTCAGTCTCCTTACTAGAAATATGCATCATAATAAATTTGACCATACTTATGCTCATTACGGACTGCAATCCCTTACTTTTCCTATGTTGCTGTCCCATATTAAGGATAACTCGTTTGGTTATAAACATCCATATGGATCCATATCCAACCTCTAACTGTTTCCTTCTGTTAAGGTCACATTCAGAACAGTAGGGAAAGATGCCAAAGTTTCGCTTAGTGTTCAAATTAAAGTGGAAAAATGTGTCCACATACATCAGACCACTGAGAATATTATTAGAATTACATGATGGGGTACAGAAGACCAAGGCCTCCAGTGACTAAAGATGGCCTTGAAAAACCTAATTGTGTCAATAGGGCTATGTAATGTTGTCACTCAGGGTTATCGCCTCATCTTCACGGTGACAGTAACCTTTCATTGAGACAGTATTTCTCAATTCCGGTCCTCATGACCCACCGCCCTTCATGTTTTCCATGTTTCCCTCCTCCACCACCATCTGATTCAAATGAATGGCTCCTTATCAGGCCACTGCAGAGCTTGATGAGGAGCTGATCATTTGAATCAGGTGTGGTGGAGGAGGGAAACATCGAAAACATGAAGGGCGGTGGGTCATGAGGACCAGAATTGAGAAACACTGCATTGAGAGGAACTGAGTGATTTGGCTGAATATGAAACACTTGTGTGAGCAGTTACAGAAACTAATTGGAGAGACATGAATACATGACTGACAGCATAGAGGATTATATCCAACATTCAATATTAATGTCATCAGCAAAGAAAAGAGAGCAAATTCACAATGAAAAAACCCAGCCAATTCATTCATAGAAGCTGCGAGCAATAAGCTAGAAAATACAGTGAAAAAGCTTCCACACACAGATTCCAGCCAGCATTCTGGGCCTATACGCAAATTCCACCTAAAACACTTAAAGACCAGGTCACCGAATCTCAACATCATTGACACCTTTAACAACAATTCAAACCAGTTAATATGGGTAACAAATAGACATTTACACGCCAAGAAGAAGTCTATCTGTCATTCCACTGCACACTATAGTACAATAAGCAACAGGGCACACACACAACTAAAAACAGTCAAAAGCCTAACAGAAAATTGACAGTTTGTATCCTTACCAATCATCATCAGGGTGCAGGGATTTCACAAAATGGCGGAAAAAACGGAAATGGCAAAAACGATACTTCCTGTCAAACTGCCAGATACAAATACCTCGTTTAAAGAACGGATTGGGACAGTTTGTGTTCTTTTAGTGACTAATTGTTCATCTTAAAGCATAACTCTTCTTTATAGAGTAAGAACAAAAAGTTGTGGTGCACGACGGACTGCTTTAAGGCTCGTACCGCAAGGTACGCTCTCCATTAGCGTCCTTACCTTTCCCCACTTCCGGCCTCACCCCATCTACAAAAGGACACAAAAATGCGTACAGGAGTGTAAAACCAAAATAGAAAACAGAAATAAAGAGGCTTTGAGAAAAGAAAAAAGGGTAAAAGGGTTTAAAGGTGCAAAAGGGTAAATGAGACAGAAATAAATGAATCTATAAATGTAGAATGATTCAATTAAAACTTACATTGCAACATGACCAAACAATGCACTAATAAATAAGTTCAGGCAAATGAATAGAAGTAGAATGCCTAGTAGGGATAATGGATAAATAAATTCTGTGTAGATTTAAAGACATAGATAAATGTACAATAAAATAAAAAGTTTAATCAAATAGAAAATTTTGATCTCATTTCTTTATTTTAGTAGAAGTTATTAGCGTGGGTACTTATTGAGTTATTCATATATTTTTGTATTAATTTCGGATTGTTGCAGTGTCATCCTTCCATCAATGTTAGGGACATTTTTGCTAGGAGCATTTAAAATGATCAGTTCAACAAAGATGATATAAACAATTGAAATATCTTTAATCTTATACTACAAATATTAACATCTGTGATTACACATTAAACTCTGTTTGGTTGAACTGAAACCATTGAAGGAACAACGAGTCACTTGTGCTTATTCTGCAACAAGTGCTGCAACATTTTCAATACAGTATAGGATGCAAATTAACTTGATGGACAGTAAATGTTTCTTCTTGGCTACACTAATATGTTTTATTCAGAACTACCTAAAGAGATAGAATGATATGTTTTCAAACCACTAGTTAGACCCTAAATTGTGTGATTATGATAGCTGAAGTTAACCAGAGTTATAGTTTTGCCAGAATGTGTATGATCAATCATAGTAAATTAACTTGGGTGATATTTCAAAATCAATAATAATTTTTCCATCTCTGTACAATTGGTCCATTAATCTACCTGTTCAGGCTCCACGTCTCCTTTCTAGTCCATGCAGCATTGAGTTCAAGGTAGAAAAGTCATCCTGCTGATTATAAACATTACACTCCAATTATCTACTTCACAATGAAGACAAAGAAACAGAGATACTAGAGTTTACCCTGCTGAGCTGGATCAACTCGACCCTCTGCCACTAATTAACAACCAGAGAGAGAAGAAAATAGGAAGTAATCAACCAAATCAGCCGCTAGCGTTTGGCTGAAACCTGCACATGCATTGACAGCAAGTGTTTAAAAGCTGTTTTCTGCGACATACATCTGCACACCTACACACTTGCAGCATAAGTCCAGAAAAGAATAACCTTACCAAGCACAAAGAAAAGCTGACATGAGAGAAAAGAAGATAAGAGGAAAAATTGGTTTTTGGAATACAAATTGGTACATTTACTACCTGATTTTTTTGAAGAGACAATCAGCAGATAGTTCAACTTTATCTTTTTAGATATCAGAAAGTCTTCACTGTAAATAGCAGAGAGGAGATTTATATCTTCATAGCAAGAAAAGCATGGCCAGGATAAGCTCTAGAATAATCTGTTTTTAATTGATCTGTTTCCTTTAAAGAACGTCCAAGAAAAAATCCCTGATTATCACAAGAATCCATTATAAAATTTGAAAAAAGTACCTAGAGAGTACATACTCCACAATTTTGCACATTTTAAAAGAGGATGTAATTCGACAACAACATTTTCATCCTGCTCCACCATGTTGAAAGAAAAATAGCCTGGTGTGTTTTTTTCTGGTATCTTGCAGGCAGGCAGCCAGACAAACAACAATGATTACACACCGTTCCTATGCTTTAACCTTGATGGAGGAATAGCCAGAAATTTCACAATTATTGTACAAAAATGTGTCCCCCCTCCTTTCATCTTTGCTAATAGCTGTGAAATGTCTTTTTAGCCCCCTCCCATGCAGATACTGTTTTCATACTAGAATGATCTTAGAAGAAATGGAAATCTTGAACAAGATTTGAAACGGAGGCTTCAAATTTTCAGGCAATTCCAGCAGCTGCAAAAGGATCTCAATTTAACCTCTCACTGTGTTTCCCATGGCTAATCTGCAATGTGCAGATGAGGCATCATACAAAGTGTCAGAAACATCTGTTCAATCTGTGTTGTGCTCCAATGGACAGTATGCCAGAATCTCAGGGCACACAGCTCCAAAAAATGAACCACTGACAAGTCTGTCACACTTGATAAAAGAAGGACCAATAATAATCCTTTAGAAACTGCGCAGAAAAGGAGAAAATGGGGTGAAAGGCAACGTTGTGCATTCAGCACATACTCATACACACACTACTAACACTGCCACCAACTAAAAAAAGAAGCATTTTGTCTTCTTTTAAGCCTCAAGCTGTTGTATTTCATGCTTCAGACAAACTGCTGCCACAGTGTCCTTTGAGGGGTGAAACTCAGGGGGGAAGAGGCTGTGTGACTGACTCATGACAACACTGAGGAGCCCAGTCATCGCTGACAGAGTAGAGTTCACTGGGATGTGAGAAGAACGGTCTTCGGAAAACAGATTCTACAGTTTAAACACAACCAGCCACGGCCAACTGCTTGCTATTTGCCATCACGCCTTTAAAAGTTATAAATATGACTAATTAGGCTTCTATCGTCTTCGGGCCAGCAAGAGGTAACAGCCTCCCCTCCACACCCATCACCCCATGCCTGCACACCCTTCTCATGGGATCGACATGAGTGCTTAATAAGTGCTAAAGCAGAGAGGCGCACTATATAAAGCCCCTCTGAGATATCTCTGCCTCACCACACTGAGGTTTGTCAAATTTCATCATCCACTTGTTCATTAAGAAGACTTCAACTGCTAGAATATCAGGGGGTCAACCCCAAAAGTCCACGCAGAACTTTTAGACTGTGTTCAAGAGAGGGCTGTTGATTTGATTGTTTTCTGCTTCTTGAAATATGAGCGAACAGGCCAAAACAGAGGTGTCATGTGGGAAGGAGGACAGGGACGCTTCTTGGTATCCAGTGAGAAAATGGTGGCAGTCCAGCAGGCTTTTCAATCAGGATGTTGGCCTGCCCCCTTTCTTGGAGCAAGGGGACCCTCGGTGGATGGATGTGGACCGGCTCCAGAGGAGTTTGGCTGCCTGGTTCTGGCCAGGCTACATACCCGCTCCACTGTTTGTGCCCTACATCTCCGAGTCGACGCCTCACTCCAATCTGAGGATTAGTAAATGGAGGGTCAGCATGGATGTGGCTCACTTCTCCCCTGCAGAGATTTTTCTCTGTGTCAGAGATGGATTTCTGGAAGTTGGAGGTACAGATCTGTTGATCAAACAGTTCCAAAACAGTTTCTCTTTATTAACACTGTTGATTACTTTGACACACAGGACACTTTCTAGTCTTGGTAAATTATTAATAATGTTGTCTATCTAATGTTATTATCTAAGAGAGTAGCAGAATGATCTAGATAAACTTTTCTCTCAGCTCAGGGAAAAGAAAACTATAAATTAAACACTGGTGGAGAGAAAGCTGAATGTTATGAAATTAGAAAGCTGCTTAAATAATGTGCTTTGGGAAATTAAAATCACAGCTCTGTGGTAGAAATTAATTTCTGCGTTGAGTGGTTTCTCTGTGTTTCTTGATTCCTCTGTGTCCTCACATTCTTCCCCATAAACATTAATCTATCCTCAGGGAAGCACGAGGAAAAGCCTGACGAGCATGGATTTATTGCCAGATGTTTTACAAGGAAATATAGGTAGGCAAAGAGAACAGTGACATTAACCTGCAGATAATGTGATGTGCATATTTAAAGCTTTCATATGCACCAGTCAGCAGCAAAACACACACCACTCACTGTTTTTGACAGAATTCAGTCTCTAAAATTCCACTGATTATACAAACATTTATTTCAATATTTGCACAGTAGAGTCATGTATCTGACTGTGTAATGGATCAATGTCTGTAGAGATATTGTAAATAACACTGTATCATTTTCAGGCTCCCTGCTGAGGTGGATGCTACCAAAATTGTGTCCAAACTTTCTGTGGCTGGTATGCTGACTGTGGAAGCTCCAGTTCCTGAAACCTCTGTTCCTGCTGCCATCCCCATTCCAATAAAGGTGATCACCAGTGGGAGGTTCATTTACATTTAAACAAATGTTAGTAGATATGCTAGTTTGGTTTCTTGCTTGAGTTAGAAGACAGTATCAATAACATTCTTCCAATGTCATTCTGCAGCATTTGGTTATTTTGAATTAGGCTAAAGACTTGGAACAAGGGTTACATTAAGATCTGATCTGTTTACTTTGTTAAGAGAACTGCAGGACTAAAAAGAAACAATAAATAACCTTGAAATTGGCAACAACATTGGGGCCACTTTGGGTCAGCAAATGAATGGGAAGACAAATACAGGGCATTGTAATTCTGTATAGATCTGTACAGGTATTTAACAACTGGCCAATATAGAACCTCTCAATAATTGCATATGGGGTAGATTTTTCAGCCCATTTACTACCAACATGGGCCCCATTTATAAATCTTGCCAGGGGGCACAACTGAACAGTTTTAACAGAGACACATTTAACGTCATATTAAATCACTCCATTAAACTGGACATTTTTAAGATAGTTTCTAAACAATATATGCCAAGTGAATCCAATCTTATCATCTTTTTTTGCATGTTCATATAAAAATGCAGGTGGAGATTGACGGTGCAGAGGAGCAGGAAGTAAAACAAGAGGATCAAGGCGAAGGGTCACAATTAGAGGTCAGTGGTGATCAGGCCCAACCTGTCAGCGCCACCGTTGGGATTGAGCAGGAGGAGGAAACCCGTGAAACACCTGCTGGAGAGTCCCATCCCTCAGTGCCCGCAGATGATGAGAGCGCAGAGAGTCTGCAAAAACCTTCTGAGCACCATGAATCTCTGGAAAGCGAAGAAGGCTCAAGCACAGCCATCCAGCCTCAACACAAAGAAGTTGTGGATGGAGTGATTCAAGAACAGAGAGCGAGAGCTGAGGAGCAGGAGCTGGGCAGAAGTCCTCCAAGCGCGGTCCAGAGCCAGACGCTGGAGGCTGCTGACATAAAGCAAGAGCACATTGAGTAAACAGAAGCACATCAGCCTGCGTAGCTTGCCCTGCATCAGTTCTACAGAGGCATTTTAGTCAGAAGCTAAAACATCCATGTAACCACGCTATCTTTGGAGCTCCAATAAAGCACTAGCATTAAAAAATTTGCCATGTGTTTTTAATCACTACATTCTTTTATATCCTCACAGTCTTAAAATCGAGGTTACCTATGTATGAATTTGCAAAGAGTGATCCCACTTGTAAGAATCACATCCACAGCAACCCGTTGAAACTGCATTATTGCTAAATAAAAACATGACTTCTTATCCAGCTATTTCAGATAAATGGTTCTGACGTTAATCAGATTCCATATACTTGCTCAGCTGTGCATTTGTCTCCTCTACATGAATAACTCAACCAAAGAAAAACAGCCTTGATTCCAATATCGCCATTGCCATGGCAACAGCATAACTGTAGTGCACACATATAATCTAATAGCAGTAAGTACAGCAGCTCACATAAAGTCATTGCAAAGCCAAAGTGAAGCAAGCCCTTTGTCATTTCCACAGCATGACTCCAGTTTGGAAACTTTTTAAATTCTCACTGATCATCCCTCTCGATTCCAATACACAGAGAGGATTACATTATTGTGCATCACACAACATGCAATGGAACTGCCCCAGTTTTTACACTGGCATTCAATTGCTCTGGCAGGGCTGCCTCAATGAGTTCGGTCCATCCTGCAGCCAGTATGCAGCGGTGCCAATCTCAGCCGGCACTAAGCCCTCTGCTAAGCTGCCCGCCCAATTCCTTCTGTTATCCAACAATAACACCACAGGCTCTCTGGATCCCTGGAACCAGGCCCGTGAGTTGCATGGTTTTCAATGAAAGACACAGATGTTAAGACCCGCTGCAAGATTGGCTGGACATTTTTATTGCATCTGTCAATACAAAGACATCAACAGGAAAGACGGCAGGACACAAACATCTTAGGCAAACAAGTCAGTCATGCAACCGTCTTCCTTAATGCTCAAATAGAAAAAAAAAATTCAAACCATATTTCAAAATGTGGAACACTTCAGATTAATACTCATTGTCACATATTAAAGCATATTTACAATAACATTTGGTAGAATACAGTATTAATAAAGACAATTCACCCTCCACCAAAGCATTTTGTGGCTTCAGTAGAGAGTGAACCCTCAGGATGAATTGCTATATAACAATCTTGTCAGTTTGACATTCATTAACTTAAACACCTACCAGGAATTTAACACACACAAATAAATAAAGGCACATTTGTTAAAGACTGTTCCACTAAATTAATTCCATATTAATAAAAATGTATAAACTAACATGCTGTTTATTGACTTTTAACATGACACAAACTGTTTGCTTCAAACCTGATTTAAACACCACCCCTACTTTGCATTTGTAATCAATGTAATCAATAAATTAGGCGGTCCATAACCCCTCATAACACAGTCGTGGGTAATTAGGGCCACTGCTAATGAGTAAAGTCAAAATCTTTTTCACAGAGGCATAAACATCTAATGCATGCTCTTTAACATGGTGTGCATAACAGCAGTTATGTCAGGATGTGATCCTTTTGTACCTACATCCTCACCGTCTGTTATTGTGGTTTTGTTGCACTTCTGTCATGTGTCTGACTGTGTAATGGATCAACAATAAATTGTATAAAAAGACGTTCTCTCTGAACTTCAGTTCAGTGTTTTATGTTTTTTTTTTTTTACTGTACGATTCCTGTGCTCCGAACTGGGTCCACAGTGAGAACAATGTACACAAATCAGCCATTACTTCATTTAACTCACTTTAACTTCTTGTGATTTTAATGTTGTAGTTGATTGGATGTGAAAGAAATAATAAACCCTTAGAAAACCACGATCATACTTCTAACAACATCTATTTTTGTATGTTGCAAAGTCTGTGTTTAGTGATTACAGCGTACTGTTTGCAAATGCAAAATAGATATTTTCCCTGTTTAGATGGTGGCCTTGGTTGACAATATCAACTAAAGTTTTCTGACATTTTATAGTAAAAAATCTGAGTAAAAAAAAGTTAAATTGATTGATAATGATAATTGTTGTTCTTAAAGAGGACTGAAACCCAATTGAATCCTACAGTGCTCTTGTGCAACTTTATTATGAGCATCAATAGGACTCCTCCCTTTAGATATTTTACTCATTTTAATCCCAAGTGTCACACAACATGAAGCTGAAGGCCAGGCATTTCATATGCAAGACGGTGTGTTAGTTTAGACCGAAGGCGCCTCTTGGGGCTTGGGGGCTTCCACTGACTGCATTTCTCCTCCCTGGGGGCCCTCGCCGCTGACAAGGTAGTATGGTGGCGTCTGCCGAGCCTCGATGATGAGGACGCCCTCAGGGGACAAGGAGGCGAAGACTGTCAGGGGGTCCACATCCGTGGGGATCCTGATGACACGGAGGAGAGGGGAAGTGAGATGAGACGAAGCATATTATTTCAATGCAGTTTGGAAGAAAAAGTGTATGTGACAAAGATTCTTTAAGAAGCTTCGAGTGCTCAGAACAAGACATGTGTGGGTCATAAAATGCGAAGAGCAGTGAGAAGAAACTGCCAAGAGAAACAGTTCAGAACCTGCTTGGAGGTCATGCAGTGCAAACACTGTTAAATGCAGGGAGTTTTTATTGAAACTTTGTCACTCCCCGTGAACAGCCTCCAGTGGGTGATTTTGGTGCCGTATCTCCATGGGAGACTGGGACTCTTTGTCCTCCCATACTAACACTGATTCTAAACTCAGGATCCCTCCTTGTTTCCAAAAGTGAACACTGTTTCCAGTTAATGAGATTCCTTTCCTTAAGTCTGTCTGTAGAAGTTTAGCACCTGTACATTTCCAGTGCTGTATATTATATTTCCTTTTCAGTACAGGAAGACTGGAGCTCTATATTAGTTAGCTTAATTTTTGGACACTTCTCATGCTTGATAATGTTATATTTTACACGGTATAGAAGATATTTGGCTTCCAAAACTTGCAGATGGATACAAAGTGTTGATCAAAAAAAGTCAACTAAGTTTACAAAGTGTGAGGATTTTATCTTAACCTCTAAAAAAATTTAAGAACAATGATATTTTAGAGTCTTAAAGTACAGGTTGGTGTTTTCCCATCCTGTTTATTTCAATCTTGGTTGGAAAAGCTAAAAGCTGCTGCAGGGACACTTACGGACACAAACTCTGTTCTTTGTCAGACATTATGGCCAAATATGGGTGTTGCAGGTTTTCTCCGTCAGCAGCCAAGTGTTTCAGGAGTTAACATAAACACGTGGCTGCCATGTTCAGAGGAGGAGACTGTCGTTCTATCCTCTATTTAATTAGCGAGAACCCTCCACTTGCTTCCCGCTCCACTGTGAAAAACAAGTCAGCGTGGAAGAAGCCAGACAGAGATATCACCTCGGGCCCGTTTGTGTATACAGGCGTTCAGTGTGTGTTATGAGTTTAAAAGTCCAACTCAACAACAATTCTCACAATCAATATAATCTGTTCCAAAAACTAAAGAAACTATACAAAAACTCAACAAGAATGTGATGAGGCAAATAAGGCAACTATAAGAATAAAAGATAAAGTGAAACAATGATACAACCAATCCCACAGTGGGCTTGTTGTCTATCCAATTTAGACAGAATAATATCCGAAAAAATACTTTGGGTCCAAAGAGATGAATTGCTATGTTAAAGGCATTGTAGTGTCAGATGGGGTTGTAAATACACATATATATTGCAATCTAAAATCCCTAGTTTTTAAAAGGCAAATAATTTTTTCCATTATTCATTTATCCATTTTTATCTTTTTTTCTACTTGCTTTCCTTGAATAAAGTTTACTAATTGGATTTTACAGTGGGTGACACGATAATTAAATATACTCAAAAACAGAGCAACCTTTGTTATCACTTTTAGCACAAAACCACCTTGAATATCACAGACCAACAGGTTAAATTGTGAGGGTTTAAGCAAACACCACCTTTGTGAACTACAACAAACAGTGACATTGGAAACAATTCGCAAATATTTAATTTGAAAAAGAACCGTAGTGTAATATATATTTAATGAATTGCTGAAACAAGGGTAAAGAACATGCTACCAGTTGCTAAATTCTAAAGTTAGCATGTAAAGGGACAGTGTTTAGCATATCTTTTCCCTCTACAGGACTGTGATAAAGAGTTAGCATCCTAACACATCTAACATATCTATCAGCTGAAATTTTAGCTAAGGTTCTTGAAAATATTATGACAGGAACCTTATTAAGCTTTATTATTTCTATTTTCATTACAAACAGTTTACAGAAAGTGTGCATAAGAAATATTTGAGCCTTTCCATCCACTAATGCTATGTGTTTTACAGCAAGGATCATTGAGAGGGAGATGGTGCCAACTCTCCTGAGTGGCAAAACCAGCAAGTAGTGACTCACGTCATCATTTATTCAAATAACTTTGTTTGGACCTTATGATTGAGCGACAAAAAATGTCACTACGTTTTTTTTGGAACCACTGAAATGTTTGAGATAAAAGTTTTTGCTATATCAGCCATTAGTTAGGATTTTTTTTTTTACTTCATTTGTGAAAACTTTCTTGTGGTTCCGTAAGTCTTTTTTTAAACAAAGTCAGACTAACAAAGTGCCACTCAATGTGGTACTGAATGAGAAAAAGAAGAAGAACAACAACGTTGTTTTTAATGAGTGTAATTAAAGTTGGGGTGAGCCAGTATTAATCGGCTCACTGCGGCCTCGCCTTCTCTCAATAAGCCAATTTCTGTAAAGTAAATTTGCCCCTTCTGACAAAGTCAAACCACTCAGGCGGACTGTTACGTGAGACTCAAGCAGAAACCTTATCTGTCCTGCCCGGGGAGTTTATTTAACTTTGGCAAGAGTTCAGTTTATCTCAGGCATTGATTTTGCACAACAGCCAGAAAACTGTCCAATATGCTTTTCCCCTGATGAGAATCTGAAGCACAGAGAGACAAGACATGGAGACCAGGCATTAGTTTGTGTGTTTATGTTCCTCAAGAGTGTCTGGAACATATAACCCCCAACGCTCAGACCACACACTCAGACAGAGCACACATTCAGTCCAATGGTACTATGTATCTCATGAGAACAGAAAGGAGGTAGAGTAAGCAACCACTCAAGCTGTCTCACACACACACACACAAACACAGATAAGTGTTGTTTTGTTGCCGCTGAGCAACATGACCAGAGTTCTTAGTGTTACCTTTGCCCTCAGTATTGAATATTTTCTGTTAATAACTGACATTTTCCAAGCTTATTTGGGACAGTTAGAGGAATTAATCAGTGGACTCAAATGAATGTATCAAGTAATTTCAAGTGTATTCTAATGAGCTCTTTACTTTTTAAAAGCACTTTAATAGTGTTTTCAGATTATATCTTTGCTTTATTACACATTGGGGTAATGATGTCAGTAGCAAGCATTGTGAAATCAATATGTCTAAGCTGAACTGCATTATAAACCCACAACACAGTTGGTATCAGTAGATCTTTTCTGATAGATTAAGTTTTAAAAAAAACAAAACAGCTTTAGTTAGGCATATAACTTTATTTTCTATTTAAAAAGTGGGCTCGTAAAAAGAAGGTAGAAAATAAATAGTTTCAGATGGCTGAAGGAGGAGAAATGTGCTTACTGCGCTATCTCTATATTTTACACAGTCAGTGGATTTATGTATCGGGGGCAGTTATTTATATATACCCCCCGCCGTCACTGACTTCAGGTTACAGACCTAATCTCATTGCTTTCCAAAAAATTGCATTTTGTATGAACAGTGCAGGGCTACACGGCACCTGCTTTCTAGTTAGCCAACAGGAATTAGCATAACTAGGTTGAAGAGTCAGTTTACACCACTGAGGTCTTCCCACTGTCCCAAATAAATGGGCCGAACCATAGAGATGGTCAGGTTGTGGAAACTTCTATGTTGCCTGTTTGGTTTGGATGAGTTACAGCAGGACCACTTTCTGGAATATACTCCCACTCTACATACCAAAGCGTCATCTTTGTGGGGCCTGCTGCAAGTGCAATGTGCACTGTTATTTATGGAATTACGAGGAATATTTCTTTACCTTGCTGTCTGACACCGCTCTCCAAAGCGAGGCTGCTATATCTGTCTGTGCTCGACTCAAAGTCACCAGACTCCCATTGACAAAACTCGTTTGTGCTTTTGTGGAAATTCGATTTTAAATAACCTGCTACACTACACACAAAGAAAACAGTAACTTGTGTGTTCTGTGAGGTAAAATTACTGTTTTTGTTTGTAATTCTACTCTAAATATAGTGAACTCTTGGACTGATATTGATCTTTCTAGATGGCAAAAAATGCATTGCTGCCGACCTCATTCATAGCAACACAGTGCCTAACTACCAGGCTATTATTGCCTGCTTCTCCCAACTGGGCAACTTCCAACCCTGATCTATTGTAGGCCACAATGAACAAGTCTTCCTCATACAACTTTAATTGAAAGAAACAAACCTATCTGTTTAAGACATTCACTGCTAGGCTAGAAGTCCTGCCCGTCTTCCAGGTCCTTAACAATTATCTTATTCATTCATTAAAGAAAAAAAAGTAAAGCTAACTTTTAAAACAGCAGTTCAAAGGTTTTTACAGAGGACAGAAAAATAGGAACTAAAAGAAACAAAGACAGAAAATACTAAAGCTGTTATTGATTACTAATAAATAACTATTTTATCTCAAGTTGAACTACCATATAAAGACTGATAATTCATTGAAAAAAATTAAAAACATAGTTTTTAATTTCTGAGCGCTTAAAGCTGCAATCTGGTATCTTTCAGGTTGTTGCCAAATGAGTCGAAATAAATGTAGATGAAGGTTTTATGGACCAAGTCAAATCGCTCTGTATTCAGAGGTAAAGTGACGGCAGAAAGACGGGTATTAAAGAAAAGTTACTGATGCTCCTGACAGCAAACAAACTCAGTATTTAGAGGAAGCGTTAAAGTATTAAACAGCAAGGAATTATTCAGCGTTATAATCCCCCATGGAGATTGTTTGTCTAATCAATTGTTTAACACTATTTGTTTTATTTTAGCAGCCCCTCTGGGGACAGAAACTGGAAATCAGCAGTAGCTACAAATGCTGTGATACGTTGCAGTGAATAATTGTTATTCACTTCTCTATGTTAAGGCATCTGTCACTATCAAATAAACAGTTAATGGAATTCATTTCAGTGCATGACAGCTTTAAGTTCAGAAGATCTGGCTGAAAAAATATGAAGCCTCAGTAATGATCTCCAAAATCTAAGCATGATTGCTTCATGTCTACACGAACACTATTGTGCTTTTCTGTAACAATCTGTGTCTTGCTTAATGTTTTAACATTTTTCAACGTTTTAACAACGCACGTCTGAAATGGAGATCCAACAGACCAAGTTATCAGATAAACGAGGTTTTTCGCCCCACCATTTGTTGCGGCACCTTTTTTCCCCCCATAGTGCCAGAGCGAAACACACAGTAAATAATTCGGTCGTGCTCCAAATGCACCGTGTGCTCTCTCACACAGCAAAAAACCACAGACACTGTGGAGGCAGTGGGTGAACCCTCATTACTGTGAGTTCTATAAAAATGTGTCAGCGAGAACCAAATCAGAGTTCTTTATAACACAGATGGTCCTTAATAATTTCAAACAATAATTTCAGCTGATTCAATCCCTCTCCAATATATTTTACATAACCACAGCAAACCTGACACGCTTATATGACTTATATGACATGTTGTTGTAAGGAAGCACAAGAATCAAGGGAATTATTGAAGGAACTACCCTAGTTTCTGTCTTTGTGTCAGCACAGTTTGGTAAGTCTTTTTTGGCTGCTACTGTAAATAAGAATAAAAATGTTGCATAAATATGCGAGAGTTCTTAACTTTAGCCTTAAAAATAGATGATAATACACAAAGCAGTCGATAGACAGTGAAGTCCAAGGTTTATGGAGTCTACAGGTGACTCCCAACCACCGCTTAGCTGTTGTGTTAGTTCAACGTTGCTGTCTGTGGTACTAGTACAACTGAAGAAGAAACCCTTGAAGGAATGCTGTTCTTCTCAGAAATCTGCCGTCAACATAACCCTAAACATGTCACCTAGATTTCTCAAAAAGAGTTTTAGTGGAAAGCATCATACATGAACTGTGGCCCTCTCCTTTACTGTATGTCTGAATGAAGCGATCATGAACACAAACATAAAAGTGTCCACTGTCTGTCGCTTTAACAGACAGATTAATGTTTTTTTAGCTCATGTCTGAAAATGGCAGGGCAACAGCAGATAATGCTTTTATACAGAAAACTACAGAAAGAACCATTCCAGCTTTTTGGACAGATTTCTGAAGGTAATCCTGCATTTGAAAACAAAGGGAATCCCATTTCCTAATAATCCAGAGCCATCATTTGTTTTCACCTCACTGGCAGCAAAAAAGTAAATCTATTCAACTTGTACATTGTTGGGCACTGAAATTACATCTCCCCCAATGGTAATATGGCAGATTCTTCCCTTTGAAACATGCACTATGTATTTTCCAGGTTTCATGAAATGCTTCTTTAGGGACAAAGAAACAAACAGCATGAAGAAAAATACCTGACAAGAGAAAGCTAAATCTGGTATTTTGTATCTAACCTGATACTTTATCTCACTGTCTCAACCACAGATATGACAGTAGCTTAAGAAAGACACTCAAGAGGTCATAACAGCTCAACAAGTAGTGCTCCACCAAATGGAGCCATTACTCTGATGAGACAAGAAAAGAAAATCAATATTCAGAAGTGATTAACTCTGAAACAGTCGGTATGAAAATCAGGCCTGGACGAAGGCATAGTGCAGATATATCATACTCACTGTATCTTCTTTGTAAAATTCTTTGTCACAATGCCTCCCTCCTCCTGTTTCTCTTCATGTTTTCCTGTTAGAGAGAGAGAAGAGGAAACTGAAGTTCAGCAATGTGCAGTAATAAAAGCAGTTATGGACCACACAGTGGAAACACAACACATGTGACTCTTTAAATCTCATGTATGCATGTCAATAAAAAAGGTGTTGATGTAACTAAGCTGAGAGCACATTTCACTTGGCACACACTGTTTCCATTGCTCAGTCCCTGCACTGTGTAAGCTTTGGGCTTGTAATAAACATGTCAAATAGCTTTTGCTTTAATTTTCTTTAATTGTTTCCAGGAATGATTCTCCTACATCCCATTTTGGAAAGCCCCCCACCCCAATCCAACTTCTCCCTCACTGTTTCTGTCCTCCTTGTCTTTGGAGTTTGCTAGCAGCTGCTCCTGGACTGCTAAATGTCAACTCCACCGCCAGCAGCGTGGCCTGCCCCACCCGTCGACCCCTTTGTGGACTCTGGGCTCAAGTATGTGCTACCCAATACCCCTGCAGTGACGTCTTTGGTTGCTGAAAGTGCTAGACTCTGGACGCTCTGCAGAGGGGTGAGCTATGGTCACCGGTGAGGTCATGAGATGATTATGAAGACCTCATCATGACTTCTGAAGTAAAACAGGTCCTCTGAGATATTTCATGACTAATGATGTTGTGGTCAGACAGTCATCGAACAAGGCGTTGCATCTCTGTGATTTCAAGGCTCTTATGAAATGTTGATACCAAGTTCCAGATGTTTCTTGTGTAATGAAGGAGGTGTTTAAATGTAACAAATAAGGCTCTCTTTCTGTTCAAACCTATAGGGCCGGTTAATGGCTCGCAAATGTATTGGTACAATTTTTACTATGAGCTGGTGAAGGTATTCACTTTAATCTATCTTAAAGATTAAACTGTGTGTCTGCTGAGGTAAAGCAATTCCATCATTTCTCACATGCAGAACATGGGTCACTAATAATGTTGATAGTCTTCATTTCAGTCTTGGGTAATAAGTAAAGTCTAGCCCACATGTATGGAGGCATTTTTCTCCCATTTTTCTCTTTTCTCATGTGGTCACAAAAAGATCTATTGGAAAATTGCTTTCATTCTCACTAGATTTTTTAACTCAAGAACAGTTTAACACCTTGATGGTCTTATTTGCTAGTTTCAATACTTATTTCATACAGCATTATGTCCAATTTGGGAATTATGACCTCATTTATAGTTTAATCCGATCACATAGGACAGCCATTGAGACAGTTTACTGGAGTTTCTATTGTTCTTAGTCAGATTCATTACATTTATGCACTTCTTACAGTTTGAGTAAAAGTATGTTACTTCTTCTTTGTCTTGAAAGAGGAAGACTCCAGTATCTTCACTTTGTTTACAGTAACCTATTTCTATTGTTCGTTTGTGGATAAAGGGTAGACAAAGTAAAAAATTGCTCCAATAGTACTAAAGATAGTAAAGACTGTATTTTAACCATCGTTACCACCATTGTTTTTTCTTTACTCTCCACCTGACTGTTTACCTGCATACAAAGTACATAAAAATGTAGTAAATACTATATTTATATGCTGATATCTGTTTATAGGATGGTTTGAGAGAAAATAGCTGTGTTGACGGGAGATGCTATGTTGTTCCATTCATCCACCTCGAATGAAAAGAGATCTTTTAGAATGTCACACTAATTCAGTTTTTATCTCATGTATTGCTCACTTGAGCACATTCCAAGACCATCTAATTTAACTGCAAATTTGCATGGAGAAGAACACCAAATTCATCCTTAAAGATCAGTAGTTCCACTTCATTTCAGTGTATCATAACATTCACAGTCCTTATTTCCATGTACATTCATGTTCAGCTTATCTTTGGCCCCTCTCAGTAAGCTTTCATTTAACACGCGTCTGTGTTTGAGATATGTTCCCTCATGTGCTGGACACCTCGAAAAAGCTTTTACTGCATTCTCTGCCACACTTTTAGAGCAGGTTGAGTCACTGTGACAAGCAAGCAGCCCCAACATGGCGCTGATTGAGTAACCCAACTGGCATACCGACAATGTGTTTATAAAAAACTCGGAGCTGAATGGGTGTGTGAGCATGTGCGTGGTTAGGGGTGGTGCTGGCCTCTGTGCCCTCTTAAGCTCCGGGCATCCTTGGAATTTATCTGTCTTTTAAAACCTTGAGGGGAGGAAGCAGTTTCCACAACTGACTCTCATACTCAGTGACACCAGCAAACCTCCACGCACACAGCTGACTTAAAGCGAACCAACATTTCCAGAACCTTCTCTGTGGCAGCAAGCTGCTCGTCTTATTGTAAACAGAGACTGTTGTCACGGGCCTTGCCTTAAATCTAAATCGAGCTCATGAGTGGCAGAGGGAGTGATTCTCCAAGAATCTGAAACAGGTGTCTAAGCTTGAGGATCTGACTGCCAACTTGCAAGTCACAGTCCTCAAAATCTGTCCTGCTCTTCCATATCAAGACTCATTAATGCTGGGATTGAGGTTTTTTCATTGTGCTAAACAAGCCAGATTACAAACACTACATAGTGGTTTAAGCTTTGATTCGCAAAAACTGCCTCTTTTTTAAGGCTAAAGATTTCAGGCACTTCACCTAAATTATATTCTTTAACATAGAACAAATGCATTTTCTGTTAAATAAGTAATAAAAATGTTTTCTCTACTTTTGGATACCAACTTCCCATAAATAGCATAGATGGCTTGACCCAAGTATGCTGATGGCAGCTGCAGAGCTGAACATAAATGTTTATCACAAGTATATGGTACTACTCATAGTATGAGTCATGCTTATATTCTATATAATGTGTCTTAATTTTAAGTTACTTTTGTGGAAGAATTACCAATTTGGTGCATTCTGACTTTAAGACATCATACGCTGTCAAAAATATCAGAAGTAAAAAGTTATTTCACTTAGGTCTAGATCTCCCGTAAACTTAGCTCTAAAGTCATGTTAAGAACATTTTGATCACTGATTTCTGAAACTACCTCCCAACTCACCTGATACCTCTACAAAGCCATCTCTTGTCTTCACGTTTAACTCCTCTGGTTTGAAGCTGTGGACGTTCACGCAGACTTTCCAGGGCTCCCCGCCGGTGGTGATGGGAGAGCTCCGGGAGGACGGCTCACCGTACCTGCTGGTGTACACAGGGCCTCCCATGGACTGACGCGCGGGGAAACCTGTGCGTATACCGCTACCAAAGGGCGAGGGGCTGAGGCGCGCGCTCAGCCGACCCGGCCGAGCCCACCCATGCCAGTCCATCCCCAGATCATCGGGAAAAGGTGGCATCCCAAATTCATCGTCTATAAACCGAGATGCGAGCTGATCCCTGAAAGGAGACTGATCCCTGAAAGGCGACTCTCCAAACGGATCTCTGGGAAACCGCTGCCGGTTTCCCATCGTGTAAAAGTCTCCCTCTGCCATCTCCAGAGTTCAGAGTCAGATCAATTATTTGTTTAAAAAGTAAGTTGAACCTTTCCTTAGAAAACTAACAAACAAACAAACCCAAACTTAAGGACCTATAACTCAATAAAGTTTGTTAAAACTTATCTCTTTTGGATTACGCGCATCACCTTTATGCAAAAAGTCACCCGCTGTTCCGCCTGATCTCTAAGTATCCAAGTTACTAAACCCTAAAAGTAAACTCAAGTAATATCTTGAGGCTGCGGATTTTATACTACGCTGACGTCTCCCAGACGATGGGTCAGCACGGTGTAAGTGACGGGAAAGTGCTGGGAGGATCTGGAGAGCACGCACACTAAAAAAAAAACAAAAAAACATTTCAGGACTAAAACGAACGTTCAGCTCTTTAATTTGATGTAAATTAGTGACTATTGTTTAGCCTAATTGACTTTTTAAGCTTTCTATTTTTATTAAAAGTCATGTACAACCTTAAATAAGGATTAAACAACTTGCTCATGAGGATATTTTTTGCAGTGGAGGTGCAACAGCTGACTAAGGACCAGCCCACCTTCTACCAAACGAAGTTGCACTGAGGCCAGTCAGAGTCAGTCAGAGTTGGAGGTCCCTCCTCTTGATGACTCACGGTCTTTTTTTATAGAAAATAAC
Organism: Leuresthes tenuis; assembly: GCF_036924035.1. Taxonomy (NCBI): domain Eukaryota; kingdom Metazoa; phylum Chordata; class Actinopteri; order Atheriniformes; family Atherinopsidae; genus Leuresthes; species Leuresthes tenuis. The sequence continues at coordinate 7,897,235 of NW_027325360.1, forward strand.
GCAGAGCTTTAGGTCTCAGTCACTGAGGTCATAACACGGATAAAACAAACAGCCTTAGAGGTCAACATTGTGAAGATGGTATTTGCTTACTGCTACAAACTACTGAAAGTTTTCCTGATCTTAAAGCATAAATTAAGACTGTGATGGTACCTCATTGAGAGCATGATTTAATGTAACTCATCCTGGGTACACAGTCAAAGGAAAAGTGATTTCAGTTGGAGGGGCAGGGGGGATTAAATTACCAGGCTACACATTATTACAATGTGGAGGTCACACCGATACATATGTGGCAGTATGAAAAAAAGAAGCAAACCCTCTTTCTAAGGTTTAATGTATCAGGACATTAAAAAACAACCTAGTCTTTACCGGGTCTGATATTGTGGTAAATACAACTTTAGATAGATAACAATGCTTGACATATTACACTGTGTCATATACATTAAACAAAAACTAAGCTAAAACATCCACTCCTACAGCTTACGTAGTAATAAAGATTAATCGTAGCAGCCAGGTGCTACTTATCAAATGTACTTGAGTAATTGATCATCAGCAGATCACCTATATATACACCTATATGAGTACCTATATGAAAACAGAGGTTTTTCAGATGTGTGTTAACACGATGCCAAGGAGGAAAGACATGTTCCTGCCCATCAATCTGGGAATGGCTAAAAGACCATTTACAAACTACTTGGAGTACATCATTCTTCAGAGAGAAAGATAACTCACAAGTGTAAACTGAAGACAGTTGACAGTCTTCCCATGGGCTGATGCTCAAGTTCACCCCAAGGTCAGACTGTGCCATGCTCATAGAAACTTAAAAAAACCCAAGAGCTACATCTCAGACTCTGCAGGCCTCAGTTAGCATGTTAAATGTTAAAGTTCATGACAGTACAATCAGAAAAAGACTGAACAAGAGCGGCTTGTTTGGAAGGGTTGCAGGAGAAAGCCTCTTCTCTCTAAAAAGAACATGGCAGCTCAGCTTAGGTTTGTAAAGTTACATCTGAACAAACCACAAGACGTCTGGAACAGATGAGACCAAAGAGGAGATGTTTGGTCCTAATTCACAGCAGCATGTTTGGAGAAAACCAAACACAGCATATCAGCACAAACACCTCATACCAACTGTCAAACACGGAGGTGGAGGGCTGATGATTTGGGCTTGTTTTGCAGCTACAGGACCTGAGCACCTTACAGTCATTGAGCTGACCTTGAACGCCTCTGTATACAAAAGTATTCTGGAGTCAAACGTGAGGCCATCTGTCTGACAGCAGAAGCTTGGCTGAAACTGTGTCATGAAATGCAAATTTACGACAAAAAAGCAATTAAGGTGTTGCAATGACCCAGAGGCAGACCTCAACCTAATCGAAACGCTGTGGTGGGACCTAAAGACGGCTGTGCATGAATTAATGTCTGCAAACTGAACTTGAGTTCATTGAGGTTTGGACGATGTAAAGAAGAGTGAACCAAAACTTCTCCACAACAATGTCAGAGACATCATACAAGAAACTATTATTGAAAATGACTTTTGATAAAGGTGGTTTTACAAGTTACTTATTGTATTTACTTTTTCAAAGTCTGCTTCTGCATTTCATTTGGATGTTGTTGAATGAATGATGACACAGAGTACTATCATGTGTTGTTGTCCGTCTGAGCTTGTATTTATCTCACTTTAAGACCCGTTAAGTTCCAGGTAATTTTTTTAAGGTCCCTACATGTGAATCCTAAGGTTTGAATAAGGGTGTACTTTCTTTTATACATGACTATATATGTCTTTGCATGATACTTGTTCATGCTGAAAACAATAGAAATGCATATCACATGAAACACTGGATCACTATTGACCTTGTTATTACCCCAAAATCATAATCATACAAACACATCTAAGCTTTCCTTTATCCTTACTGTATTAACATCCAACAGGGACCTTTTTCACATTTAGTTATCCAAATGATCACACTTTTGTACAATTTTTTACAATGATGAGATATATTTACACCACAATAATTACATATTCAAAATCTTTCAACATTTTTTAACAAGACATACCGCACACTCTACATCATCGAATGGGGTGGTTGTTCCCCTGGGTGCCTTCCTCCAAAGTCTATCAACATGGCAGCACAAATCTCCCCTGGAATTCAGTCAGCACAGGCTGACACCAGCTATCATCAGTTTATAGTTTATGGATGACTTTTTTTGTATCAAGTTCTTTCGTCTTCCAGCATCATATTTCCCTCATTTGTCCAATTTAGATGACATTCAGGGAAATATGCAGAGAGTGTTGGGTGCATAGAGAGCAGTCTTTCAGGCCCTGGAGCAGTAACACTGGCAGAATGATGGATATGAACTCATTGACAAATATGATTTCTAATTATAAGCAAAGGCTTTTTTGGAGGCAGAGCTGGAGCACCCTCAAAATTAACTTAGAAGGAACAGTATGACATTTGGGAAAATGCACTTATTTTATCCGAGCCAGTCATCTTTGTCTGTAGGACATAGACGATGCTGTGATCAGCAGCTGGTTAGCATTAAACAACAATCTTCCCCATCTAAAGGTAAAATCCACCAGCAGAATGGATTTGTGAAGAGAGCTGGATTAGCCATTTCCCATCACAATGCTAAGACAAGCTAACATAGCCACAGTGTCGTGATTGCACCAGGAGGTTGAATATATAAGGAAATTGAATGAAAAGTGGAAATTTTGGTATTAAAATGCTTTACAGCTATGTGAGGTATGGAGAGCATGCAAAGAGGTTCAAATATCTTTTAACAATATCGTTCAGTAAAACTGCAGGCAGACCAGCCTCTCCTAAATTACCTCTACGATCAAATTGTTGTTGTCATTCTATCATTCTAATTCATGGGCATATTTCATAGAAGTGGAAAACTGCTAAGATTAGCTTTTTCTTTACAGCAGAGAAGTTTTCATTAATCCAAAAAGAAACCCATTTCTTTATGTTGAACACTATACATAGCATAGTCCGTAAACTGCGGATTTCTGGATCGAACAAATGTATGTAGAAACAAGGAAACTGAGTGAGTAAACTTTACAATTACTCCAGATACAATTACTCTTTATATGGTTGTTTGTGTTTTCATACGCAGCTCTTTTGGAAAATGTCAGGGCTGCATTACATCTGTGAAGAGGGCTCAATATGAGTAAAAAAAGCTTCCGGCCACCTTCTCGTTGGGCCAAACTCATAACCCTTACCCAAACTCATACAGTGTTGACTGTTGACTGGAGCAGTCAGTTGAATCTGTTGCATCACTCAGTGGGTCTACATGATGAGATTAATTCGATAATAGCTATAGTTGGGTTATGCTCCATATCTGAGCAAGGGTAATTATCCTTGGATATATGCCGGTGAATGAATGGAATCGCTGCCACAAAGCATGTCATTCCCATACCCATACGATAGGTGGCGCTGTAGCCATTTCAACTATCGCTAATAGAGCCACTTCCGGTTGATGTCTTCACCACTAACAACAACAACAAAACTAAGGCATTTGAGAAAGATGGCGAACGAAGAGCAAGATGAAGCTACGTCCCTCTACATTTGTGATGAGCTGGTTTTGGCACAAACGATGCACAACGGCGCATTCTCCATCACGCTGTTTGTTTCTTTGCGACGGCGGCGACAACAACAGTAACATCGTCTCTTTCGACTTCCGGGTGACGATCCTGGGAAAAAATCTTGAGCATGAGCAGAACGCTTAATCCGATCCACCACGTGCTTCTGCTGTCTACATGCACGTTTCATGTACGTTTGGATCGAGTTATCTCGGGGTCTTAATCCAATCGCGAGTAACCCGATACGATCGATTTTTTTGTCAGATTAAGGTGTCTACATGAACTGAATAACTCAGTCTTATTGGCATTTAGCCATTAATCCGATCCGATGGCACTCATGTAACCCCACTGACTATTTAAAGAACACGCTGTAACATCATTGGTTACTCTGATGGGCTGTAGGTCTATCCCACTGACTGATGCAACAGCCAGTGGAAATTGAAAATGTCCAAGCTAAACAGCATTTGAGCATTTTTCTGGCATTATTGGGCTAGATGAGAAGGCATGTAAGTGTATATCCCCAAAATGTTTAACTTTAAAGAAGGTCAGACAGTAAAGATCTTTCTAACTATACAGTTTCTAAAATAAATTCAGGTTCTGTTTTATGAACATCTGATTCTACTCATGTGTGAGTTTGATGGCAAAACCAAGGAATACATTTAAGATATACACTGTTTACAGCTGTGTCAAAAATAATATTAACAGACAAACTCATCACTACTAAGAAGAATGACAAACCAATAAATATTAAATAGGTCATAAATATGTATGCTGCTGCACAATAAAAAAAACCCAACAAAAACAAAACAGTACATTTTTGGGTTAAATTCAAGTACTAAGGGAAGAAAAATTAGGTAAAAAAATAACTAAGTACGTTTAAAATCAGCGTTGTTCATTAATTAAAATCATTTTCAGCATCTTTTTTTCCCCACTGCTTTATCAAAAAAATCTAATAAAAATCAGACTCATTCATACTCAACAGAAAGTTATTAAAAAGTTATAAAGTTAATTATCATGATCATTATCCTACAACAAGTCCAGACAACATTTTGCTCACCATGAGCTTTTAAAGGAAATATCTCCTCTGAAACGGTGAAAATGTTGCTTTGATCGCTCTGTTGTGTTACATAGACTGACATTTCAGTTGTTTCTCCACTTTATTAGAGGATAAATTAATTTGACATTTGAGCTGACAGGCCTTTTTCCTTCCGTCAGGCCACCTACGCCGAGGAAACATGTTTGTTCGCCATCTTGTGAAGTGCTGAGATGAACCTTTTCCTGATTCCTGATAACGATCCCATGAGGCAGTTTGTAAACATTGGGATCAAATAGCTCATATTTTACTTCAATATTTATTTTCTTTTGTAAAATCTGAGTCATGCAGAACTGGCACTGGACAGCATGTCTTGTGGCCCTGTTTAACATCTGCATTACCTGTGGCCAAAGCATCAGTTGGAACCAACTAATTCAAATTCCTCCAATTAAGCCACATTATGCACCATCAATAAGTAATTAAATACTATGCTGTTAAACTGCGGCAAATCATCTATGAGGATTATTTACTTGGATGAGGGCAGAAATGGAATGAATATTATCGCGCAGGGATATTCAGGAGGAGTGTTGTGAGTGCTGATGCAAGAGGGTGGAGTACAATAAGAGAACAAAACAATATTCTGTTTTCTGTGGTCTGTGTGAGCAGAGAAAACAGTACCGCCTCGATTAAAGAAGTTGCTAGACCACTACGGGGACATTTCTGCTCAAGCATCAAGGCAGAGCCCAAAGATGCACACAGCTGATTGCTCCAGCTGCCCTGGTCTCTCAACTAAAAACTCAACAGCCGTATCGGCCCCTCAGTGTCCCCCAAGACACACTAATGCCTAGTTTTCTTGCGTTTGTTCAGTGAACCACGGCTCCGGCTGCGACTGCGAGTCCCAAAGATCGAGTTCCACGATGAGCTGCGGCTGTAGCTCCTGTAAGAGGAGTAGGTCCAGCTCCGGCTGCGGCTCCGGCTTCGTGTGAAGAGGCTGCTCCAGGACGACACGCTTGTGGAGCGACTGCTTGAAGAAGGGCTGGGTCGGAAGTAAGGGATGGGTCGTTTCCTCGCACTGTGGAGATCCAGAGGAAAAGTAGGGCAAAGCAAGGCAGGATTTAGACTTTAGAAAGCTTTTTAAAGGGTGTCACAGGATGTTCTGGATAATAAAATGAATTAACTACACAAATTTACAATCATTAGGTAGTTAAACAACAATAAATTAAAGCTAATGCTCCCCTGTGATGGATGGATACCCTCGTATGAATACTGCAAAACAAAATTAATTCAGGTTTAAAGCGCACCCCACCTAGAATATATTTCCATCCATCCATTTTCTATACCCGCTTAATCCGGGGGTGGTTGGGGGCTGGAGGCTATTGCAGCAGTCATTGGGCAAGAGGCGGGGTGCACCCTGGACAGGTCTCCAGTCCATCACAGGGCCACACAGAGACAAACGAGACGCACAACCATGCACGCTTACCCTCACTCCTATGGTCAATTTTGAGTCACCAAATAACCTAACATGCATGGTTTTGCACAGTGGGAGGAAGCCGGAGTACCCGGAGAGACCAGAATAATTGTTTTAACCTTATTAACAGAAGATTTTGTGTTGTATCATAGTTTTTCAAGGAAATGGGGCAAGCAGCTGGGGATATTATTTCTATTTCTGATTATGACTCCATTTTCAAAACATGATGTGGTGGTAAGATGGTAAAACAGTTGCAGGAGATTCTAAACAGTAAAATGACTTGCATTTGCTTCTTATAACATAAACCCATTGCTTCTTATAACATAAACCCATTACTTGCCCATTTTGAGTGTTTGCTGTGGGGATGCAAGATGGTTGTGCTGTACATAAGTGCTATAGAAGTGTAAATAGACACAATCCATTATTTCTTTGAGCCCATGAACATCTGAGTGGTCCATGTGGAAAAAGCAGTACTTTCAATCTTTTTTATTCTCACCATAGAATCACGAATGGACAAAGAGTGACAGCTGCTGCTCATACAATCAACATGCAGGAGTAATCCTAAAGGGAACATATGCTTTGCTGGCCCAGCTGCCACCTAGTAGGGTACAAGCACTGTACCTTAAAACTGGTGTGTTTTGGACCCCCTTATCACCACTGTTTTAAAGAACAATTCTGCAACCTCAGGATAAAAAATTACCCTGATGTTCTGGTTCAGAAATGATATGCGTGATTTGGAATGTGGGAGTAAGCAAGATAAACCAGATAAATTCCACATTGGCACCCGGAGAACATGCAAACTCCACACAGAACCCCCCCTTATTGCAAAGTGATGATAAAAACCACCGCACAGCAGTGCAGCCTGCACTTACCCACCAGTAGTTTAGCCAGTAAATTTGTCTAAACATTAAGCTTATCAAAGGCACAAACATTTAAAATGAAACTAAAGTGCACGGTATTTACCTGAAGGATAATTTCTATAGTTTACAGAGTATTTTCCTATAGGTTTATCATTGGGTGGAGAAATGAAATCCTTATTTCATTGCGTATAAAAATCTGTGCTGATGGTAGAGTGAGCAGTAATGCTGTTGTTGCTTCTTCCACCCAGTTGTACTGTGACACGTGACACTGGGAACCCCCATTTCCTTTTAAGAGTCTCTTATGCTTCCTTTGAAATGATTTTGAAACACTTGTTCAGGTAATATTTGTGAGACAATCAAGGGTTTGACTTCAGCAAAGAAATATTACTGGTGAAATAACACCAATCAGTTTTCACCCAAGATAGGAATCTTTTGTTTGAGGAACATTGAATAATCCAGCTTTAATTTAAAAAAATGGTTAGTGGATAAATTTAACAACACGCAGTGTGAAATGAAATAAATCACATACTAACTGTGTGGCAGGCCACATCTTTTAAAGAAAAGCAACATCCTTCACCATCTGTTTTCTTGCTCCCTGTGTTGACTTTAGAGCTGACAGTTGTCTCATCCTCAGGCTAAATGTCATTTCAAAGTTCAAATCAACACAAGATGTGTCCAGCTGAGAGGGTGAAGGACAAGATCAGCAGTTGGTGCTGCCTTTTTTGCGACAAAAATGTACAATGTAATAATGAATAGCCAGGATGGGAGAGCTGTACCTTGTGATGCGGCGTGCTTCCAAATGACTTGGAGAGTCTCTCCTCCTCTTCTTCATAGGAGAGTAGGATTCGCGTCTTCGTTTCTTCCCTCTAACCTTATGCGTTCGCTTCACATCTGTCTCTCTTGAGCTAGCTGGTCTCTTTCTGTCTCTTAGTATGGGGAAGCAGACATTAACATTTTGAAAATTTAATTACTAGAGATGTCAGTAGATGTTTGCTCTCACATATCTGTAATGGGGAGTAATTAGCAGCTGAAACCCTTCATAAAGTTCACCTGTCAACACTGTATCTGGAGTAGCTTCCTCTGGAGCTCAGGCTGGTCACGCTGCCTCTTCGCCTCAGATCTGACGAATTGCTCAGAGAGCGCGAGTACGAGCTACAATCAGACATAATTGTGATTTCAGACAATAATTAATATATTTCATTAAATATTCAAAGGTAAAAAATGTTTAACAAATGTGTAAACAAATGTGTAAACAAATGTGTAAAAAGTGTAAAACAAATAAGTGGAAATGCAGTATGTTTACGTTGGAAATGACCAAATGTGCATGCAACCTTAATATACCTGCAGGATGACAGTGAGGGGCTTCGAGAGTAGCGTCCCGAGTATCGGGAAGTCCCTGACGACCTGCTTCTACTGCTAGATGATCGGGTTTTCAGCCTTCTTCGAGACGACCTGCTCCTCCTCTGCTCACAGCTAGATGTCTTTGGGGATCTCACAACCCCCAATTGACAACCCAAGGTTATCTGCTCTCTGCAAAGAAAACACATTAAGATATTTCACAGCTTTGAGCGATAAAGCCAAAAACTCCTTCCAGGGTTTATTTTCCTAAAGGAGAATTGATTTTCCCAATTCTTCTCTTATAAGACTAATATTTCAAAAGAGTGTGGAAACAGAAGATAAACAAGACTGCAGTTTTCCAGGGATAGAGTATATATTTTGAACACAGCATTCACCTCTTGCTGTTTCTGCTTAAAAGGGCTGCAGACATGCCGTCCTCTCCATACGGTTTGCACAAGGAGGCGTAGCTGGTTACAGAGTTTCCTGAATCAGAGGCATTGTCTCGGTATGTGAGCTTCAGCTTTTCTGGTGAGGCCAGACGTTGACAGTGGCTCCTCTTGGCACTCGCCCGAGAAACACCAGTTTTGCTAGATGGAGGTGAGGATGTGTCATTACCAGAATCGTAATCACGGGGACCCTTGGTATTACTCAATAAATCCTGAGATCCACTCCCACTCAAGACCTCGCTTCCAGGCTTTGACGACAAAATCTGCAAACAGACAAACAGGTGACAGCTTAGAATCAGAAGTGTGTGGAGAAGAACCTGCTACCTGCTTTGATGTACTGTGAATACACTAGTACAAAGGCACATATTCCCTTGAAAACACACTGAAGAGATTTCTTTTTTTTTTTAATCTTCTCGGGACAGAAAGCTTTGAAAGATAAAGACATCATGCAAATTTGAAGCATGCGGTTAACCTTGAAACAAAGTCTGAACTGAACTGAACGGAAGTCAAAGGAATAAAGAAGAAAACAAAACCCAAAGTAAGTTTAGACTAAAACAATCATATGAAAAGAACAACAAAAGAGCAGAGAAGAAAGAGAAACTAAGTGTGGAGAAATCTACCGACTCTAACTTGAGTGAAGAGAAAAAGAGTAAACAATAGCCCCCACTGGAAAAGCCTCATTTAAAGAACATTAAACAAACATCACAAAAATGGGTATTATGTAGAAATGAAAAGGATTGCAGACAGAGAGATCCCATCATTCTAACTAAGAAAGCCCTAAGAACAGGACAGATGACTGTGCTTTTTCTCCTGTAAGAATTAATAATCATCCTGCACCGACCTACAAGTAAATCCCTAAATCTGCGGATAGCAGCGACTTACCAATCAAGATTTCCTCCTTAAGTAGGTAAGGTGTAAAAAAAAAGGGAAGAGCGGGCAACATAAGTGCATCATTAGAGTCGTAAATTGCATGAAAAATACATTAACCCTCTCTTCAATCCAGTTAGACTTACATTGGCGCGTTCCTTTTACTTTTCTCATTGGTGAATCATTTTGGTGTTTTTAGAGGAAAAATTATTAAAAATGTGTGCTACTTAGTGGTACAGCTATTGAATGTAGACATTTGAACAAAAAAAAGTGAAACATGCACAGTTAGGGAAAAAAGGAATACTGGCTAAAGATCTTTTTAAACTAAAGAAATGTTGCCATTACTTAGTTTTCAGTCAAGAAAAAGCAGAACGAAATGTAAAGAAATCTGTCACATCAACACACAGTCTGTCCACAGTCAGGATTAAAGCTTCCACAGATTATACACAAAGGTCTTCTTCAAGTTACCTCAAGACGTTAAGCTTAAAGTAAATATTCACTCAATGCCTTTTTGGACTCATGGTGTGCCCCGGGACATTCGTATACCTCCACAAAAAAAAGATCTTTATCATTAAATAAAAAAACTGACGCATCTCATGAAAAAGTTGCTTCTTTTTAGGGAAGAAATTTGAAGAAAATCATTCTTTATTGCCTTTTTAAAAGCATTCACTGAGTAAAAAGCCCAGAAATGAATGCAAATCCCTGCTGTGTACTTTCTGGTACTGTGAGGCTACTCGTCAGCAACCAGCTGCAAAGTCCCTCTGAAAGACTTTGGGGAATTGAATGCCCTGCATGATTCAATGTATGGATTAATTTATTGAATTTCAATTAAAACCCTGTGGTGTGTAATTAAAAACATTCATCTTTGTTATTAGCATAATTAATGATTGCTGGGGAGAAATTAAATATATTTCATGCTCCAACAAGCAGGAGACAGTGCTGTATTTATATGGCTCTGAAAACATTAACGGAAAAAAAAGGAAAGAAAGAAAATTAAAAGGGCAATCGACAGCTACAATTTTCAATATCCAATCTCAGCTTAAAGTCAGATCTATCACTGCAAGTTCAAGATAAAACAGAGTCCAGTGGCCACATCATTTCTCATGTTTAGTCAGGTCAGTATCATGTCAATCAAAACTCCTGAAACAAATGTTAAAGAGAAAGCAGAGAAAGAAAATACAGAAGCTCATGAAATTAGACTGCTTATGTAAACCGCAAATAACTCAACAGAGGATTACTGCAACTGCTGAAATTCGGTAGCCGAGAGAGCTCCGTGTCCCGCTGCTTAAGAAAACAAACAGAAGCAGACGGGCCGCGCGTTGAAAAAAGGGTTCCAGATGGTTCCAGACTGGGCAACACTTTCTAACCCCCAACTCATCACATATTGGTGTCTTATGTCAGTCTTCAACACATGAGGAACAACTTTCTGCCTTTTTGTTATTGTACTGCAACGCCAATTCCAAACATTTTCCATGAAATAATAAAAATGTCTCACCAACATTTGATATATTGTCTATGTCGTTATATACTGTAAATCAAATATTGGTTTATAAGATTTGCAGATACCTTCGTCCTGTTCTTATTTACATTTCACACAGTGTGTTTGAAATGAGGTTGCACTTTATTATGCAGTAAAGATTCTTGGTTAAGGTTAGGAAAACGTTATGGTTAAGGATTCAAATACAAAACAAAATATATTTAATTTTTGAAAAACCTTTTCCATGTTCCCATGGCAACGTGTCCAACCACTGCAAAGTTACCAGCTCAGGAAACCTGCACTTCCAAAACTGACGCGTTAAAACCGCTGCAGCGGGCTCCTGACTGAGCCTCACCATGTGATGAGCTTGGAATGAGACTGGGTTGATCTGGAAAATGCTTGTTTTTTAAAATCCTTTGAGAAGCCTTTGTAGTGAAAGGAGAAAGGACAATGGGCAAAAATGTAAATGTTAAGTGAATCCCATGATTAAGATATCATTGCAGTTAACTTTTAACCTGATCATTATCATTTGTCTGCAAATTCAAAGTATCATTTAAAATGGTTTGATTATGAAATATGATCAATCTGCAGTTGTGGCCTATGTCATAATTTGAGTCTCAGAAACACTTCTGCTGTTGCATAATGCTTTCTTCAGTTGCAGTTCGTTGAGCTCTCTCTCGAGGCTCGATGTGCTAAAAGATGCACTGTCTTCCCCTTTTAATGGCCTCAGTTGACAAGGAAACCGATCTCCTTGCAGATCGTAAATTTGAGAAAAAAAGTCAACATAAAACACGCAATTGGTCTCCGCAGCACTTGGGTTTCACACCAGTGTTAAAAAGGTTTTCTTTAAGAGTCAACAGCTTTAATGGATGAGGCTGGTGAGTCATCACTGAGCGTATTCTAGGTTTCTTTTCACACCTCTTCATTTTCAAGGTTTCATCTGCTTTTACATTCTGTAATAATTTCATACATACAAATATAAATCTAAACTTTAACAAAAATAGTATGAGTTCATGTTGAGATCTGCATATGGATGCAACACGATTCCTCAACAGAAATAAAAATAAAAAGAACAATTTAATATACTTCGAGTCATCAGCCCTTTGGTGGGAAGTTATTTTTACATTTACATTATATAATACAGAAACAAGAATTAACAAATCTACTGCAAAAGAAAGATGTGTCTAAATGTGCACTAATTCTGCTCATGTAAAGATTTTTACTGAATATTCATCTGTTAGTGGACAGCTGTCCATCTTTACAACTGCGAGAATCTCTGTAAAAACATCCCAATGTGTTTCAATAGCAACTAAAATAAAGACAATTATAACGTGCCAAGCACAAGCTCCTCACAGTAACAGTCTATTCTGACTTATAAGAAGCTAGGTGACGCGGGAAAAACCGAGAACTCAAACCAAACCCGTGGCAGCATGGTAGGACTCCTAAAGGGTACTTACGGTGCTGGTTGAGAGGATGGAGCGAAATTTTGGAGCCGTTTTACACACTGATTTGGTTGTACGTCTCCACTTCGTGTCTGAGCGTTTGAGTTCTTCTCTGGTTTCCTTTCCAACAGCTGCAAGGTCTCCAAAAGCCTGATGAACCACAGACCTTTGCAGATGGTGTCTGTGGGAAATAGAGGCATTTAGTTTCTACATTTTCAAAGCTTGTGCTCCATCACGTCGTATAGAAAGAAGCTTATACAAAGATGACGCTGGTGAAGCGTTTTGTTTTTTGCCATCTGCTTACGTAAAGAGTAAGCCCATTTTTCTTGATCGGAGCTGTGATTTACTCTGCTTAATATCACAAAAAAAATCATGGTGAAGACTAATTATCATGGTGAAAGAGCTAATGTTTTCATATTTAATTTAATTTTAGTTTAAACTAAAATTCAATTTTCTCATCTCATAGCTTAAGTTCACTAATTGAGCTGCTCTTGAGGATGACCTTCTGACTCTCTGTACATTATGCTGCATTGAGCTGCGACCAAAGAAGATTAATTAGCACCAGCATCCAGTTATACTATGAGCGGCTACATTTCCTCATGCCATCTTCACTGTCTAATCCATAAAGCTGTCAAATAATCTTTCATATGATCAAACAGCCTATAATTTTCGATATGCCATTATGGCTGAGTGCATTGATCAGTGAAGTGAATTTGTAGCCATTTCCTGTGAGGCTGTGATAAGGTATGGTTGTGCCCGAGGTCGAGGATGTCACCTCTGTCTTATCAGTTGTAGCTTCGATGTGACCGAGAACTCAGCTGACACCTTGAGCGGATAAGATAAAGTGAAGGGGAAGGGTGAGGAGGAGCCCTACCTGTCCTCTGAGCAGGATTGGCAGGAGGAAGCATCCGACTCTGACCTCCTATAGCGACGTCGCCGACGTGGGCGAGTCCGTGACCTGGAGGAAAACAGGGGAAAGAAAAGAGGCAGATGAAGCTGAAAGTTCTACGAGTAGTCGACTGACAGAAATACCTTCAGTCTTTACTCTGCACCCCATAGATGTAAACCGATTGTATTTGTGATAAATAGCCAGACCAAACAATGCCAACTTTTGATTGATATCTCTCACCATTAGTTCAATTTGTCTGCTTTTTATGAAGCGGAGGGATGTCAGGGTTTTTTATTAATCTTTATGCACAGTATCTTAACAGCCTCATTGAAAATACATTCGCTGTGATAATATAAAGGTAACATAGTGCCAGGATAAACAGTGCAAATAGCACAAACAGCTGCCCATGCAAAGCAATGATTATCTGAAGTCCTTTATTAGGAGGAAAAAACTCAAAAGTAACATCTTTAAACAGGTCTTTTAAATGCTGGTACCTCTGCTAAAACAAGCCAAACAAAACGTTTTCTATTTCCAGCAGTAGGATTATACTGTATTACAAAGCCTGGTGCACAACAATTTCTTATAAGCACAACTTCCTGTGATGATCAGGTTGATTTATAATTACTGACTGGACTGCAGCCCCACGAAGCAGGATCGAGAGTGTGCTGTCAGCATTCTTACAGACAGGCAAACCTTTTGTAGTCCCGAGCACAGAACTCTCATTGAAAGTTAGGCTGTGCAACCAACTGTTGTGTTTCCATCAATGTCGATTGGAGGTGAGGCTGATAAATACCTGTGACTACTGCAGTCATTGGATGAGGGGGTGAATGCCCATTAAACATTTTCCAAATGCATCCAAAAGCCAGCTGTTGGCAGGTGTTAGTGGGTCTTTGGGCCAGAGTGAAAAGGGCTTGACAAACTGTCATTGACCAAGAGTGTGTCTGCGCATGTGCGTGCATGCACAGTTGTAGCCAGTATGGAAGGTAAAAGTTTATGAATTCTTGACTATTTTTAACAACATTTATCAAGAAAACTTACAGTCCTGTTTGGAAAAGAGGCAATTAATCAAAGAAGGAAAGAAGAGCTTAATCAAAATTTTTCTTAATTTGATAAGAAAGCACAAGTTGGCCTCAGAGGCTCATGTTTCTCAGCAGTCACTTCTTGTAGACATTTTTCTAATTTTCTTTAATCAGTTCTCTTTTCAAATTTCCTCCATCTGCAATATGTTTAAGTATTTCCTCATCCTCCCTGTTTTTCAAATCCCCACAACTCAGTATGATTCAAACCTGGACTTAAGCTAGGCCATACCATTAACATCGATATCTTCTTTGTGATCCAATCTTTGGTGGGTTTACTGGTGAGCTGAGGATGATTATCCTGCTGAAATGTTCACTTCCAGTTCCATTTCAGCTTTCAAACAGATGGTCCCACATTATCTCCAAGCACTCTTCAACATGATGCAGAGTGAATCAGTGACTTAGCTGTTCTGTGTCCCTGATGCACTAAAGCTGCCCCAAAGTAACCCCAAACCATAAAACTTACACCATGTTCCAGTTGATACGTGATTCTTCTTTGGAGAAGATGTCTTTGGTTCAAACAGAACATGAGAAAATGACTCTGTCCTTGATTTGTCTGTCAAGAAAACTTTATTTCAAAAGCTCTGATATTTTTCATTATGTCCGCTGCCAAACTTCTTGGCTGTCCAACCAAGAAGATTATACTTTTTCTATCTCTTTCTAGTTATAGATGCAAGACTTTGATATCAAGAGAAATAAGAGTTACCTTTAGATCATATGATAAAAAGTCTGCAGTCTGCTGTTCAGATGAATTTATTGCAGAAGGCCTTTGAAATGTGCCTTTACAGTGAAATTATTTATATATTTCAAGTCTTTTTAATCTTTCTAAATCTGTGGTCAGAAACATGACCATCCTTTACCTTTCAAAACACTTAGTAGCAAAGCTAACGGCAGACCATAAATGTCAGCTCCACCAGTCAAATACCAAAGAAGGCTCCAATTACTGACAAAGAACATAGAAGCCCTGATTCTGATTTTAAAGGACAAATGGGACCATTTACAAAAAGCCAAAAGATGAAGCCATCAAAAGTCTTTTATTCAACATTTCTAGTTTATTCAGAGGCTGAGAAATAAAAGTCTTTAGTAAACAGACAGCTCTTTGCAATTTCTTTGCCTATGTTTTAGAGTGCTTTACTTAAGGGCACAACATATCAACAGTATAATTATTATCTGAGTGTATGACCTTCAGTGAAATACAATGTTTGAAAGCAAATCAATTACTCGCTTGCTCAGAAATTCAGCAGTTGTCATTAGGGTGTGCTTTTCTTCGTTAGTGCAATTAAGATCCTCCTCTCATACTGTGGGTGAGTGGATCGAATGTTCCTGATGTTTAAAAGCTAAGTTTGAAAAAGAACACTACACAACAGTGGAAGTGAGAGTATTAAGAGAGGCCAAAGCAATAGAGTGTGATGCGATCACAAGAAAAGAAAACAGAATAAAGGGGTCTGGTCTTCAGGAAGGCAGTGCTTTCTGTTGTTTGCAGCTGCTGAACGTGAGTCTATGCTTACAAATAACAACGCACTCATCCAAAGTAAAAAAAGTGCTGCAAGATCACAGCATGAAATTGGTTCCTCTTACCCTCTTTCACCCCTTTTTTCCTCTCTCTTTGTGGCTAAAGGTTTCAGTTTTCCTCTATGCAAGAGAAAGGAAGTGGGGGGGAGTGTACATGAATCTGATGCAGTAATCACAGACTGACCTTTTCTTGTGCTTGCGCTCATCCTTCCTCTTATGTTTTGAACTTGAAGAGCTGGAGGGATGAAAGAGAGCAAAAAAACGTGAGCTGGAGGTGTTAATACTGACAACGCATGCACAGACAGCCTGCCCTCCTCCCGACGCACAAAGAAAACCATCTTTGAGGTGGAAATCCAGTAATCTTACTGTAAGCAGGCACCAAGTGTTACACAACGTTTGTACAGCAACGTGTCCCGTAAGAGCTCTTTTCCTCCTAAAATGTCTCTAGCAATAAAACATTGTAACCTTAAGAAATGGGAGATACACACCACCACAAGGCATGGTGAACATGTGAAAAAAAAAGATCATATACGTACTGGTGTTTTGACTTCTTGGAGGTATACCTGGAATGTGGAAAAAGAAAGTTTGGGTCACCTGAAAATAAATATCATGCCATGCAACCAATATTGTGGTGATGGATGAGAACTACCTATGCCGCTTGCTTTTCTTGGAGCTCTTCTTCTTCTTCTTTTTCTTTTTCCTCAGTGGGGACAGGGTGTGGGAAGGAGACCTAAAGCAGGAACATTAAAAGTAAACATGTATTCTGATCATTCTCCTGCACAAATACAAGAATGCATCTCACAGCAGTGCCATCTATAGTAAGTCCGAAAACCGACCTTTTTCTTTTCCTCTTTCGCTCAGATTTTCTCTTATTCTTCTTCCTCTTTGGACGAGGGGACAAGACCTCATCAAAGGAGGGGCTGTAAGCAGAGACAGAGCAGAAGTCATTCATATGATGGGATGAAAGATGCTGCAAGAATTCAAGGGCAGCTTCTTATACAGAAGAATCCAAATATTTGAACTCCAAATTTGAAACAACCCTCACTGCGAACAGTAAACTTTATAGTGATTTTTAAGAATTTTTTTGTTGGCATCAAGGAACTTTTTGTCTTTTTGGAGTCGTGTTTGTACCCAGCTGAAAAAAAAGGCTCAACACTGACTCTTTCTGCCATGTTGTACCACTTTGAGTGTTTACTTCTGTCCTCTTTGGTTTGCAGGTGTGGCATTTGGACACTGACTCTGGAAAGCTCAAATCCACTCTTGTATTCATTGTCCAGTAGTTTAAAGATACTACTCAGCCACTTGTATAGGGACATTTGCACAACTGCTGACAATAACAGCTTCTAACCATTTCTATCAAAAAGTTTGTCTGTTTGCAAAATGAATGGCTGTGAATTCAGTTAATGAGCCGAAGCACCATTTTATTGCAACTAGATCTTCTGACAACATGTTGAATAGTTATATTCACACTGCAAAAGGCTGCAGTTTCATAATATTTACTGCATTGTACTTTCTGTTCACTATATTGACGCAGCTTATGTCTCAATATGTAATCACATTAAAGCTCTACATCTTGTTGTGTCTCCTTATGTGATCATGTTACTTCTCCTGCGTATGTCGTCACGCAAACTTTCTAGGTCCCAAAACGTTCCACCCAGATGCTCTGGCCACATGCCATTATAAGCAAGAAGAAGGGGAATAGGAAAGGTAGAATAGGAGGCAGAGCCTTCAGTTATCAGCCCTCCCTAAATATGACATAATGCACATTTGGCATTATTGTTGTTATTATCTTGTGAAACACTCTCGGCAGATATCCTTTGAATGGATTTATGGTGCATGTTGTCCCATCTTTCCTGTCCTCTCACACCCCAGCTGGTCAAGGCGGATGGCCACCCTTCCCAAATCTGGTTCTGTCAGAGGTTTCTCCCCGTTAAAAGGGAGTTGTTTCTCTCCACAGTCGCCTCATGTGTGCTCAGGACGGGGGATTGTACCGAGGATGGATACATGAACGGCTCCTTAGCTAGGAAATTGTTTTTGAATTGGCTCTGTATGTATGAATTGGACTAATTTGGAATTTATTGAATTGGATTCGATTGGATTATGATTACAATTAATTGGAATCTAACTGGCTTGAATTGAATTGTATCATTGAAGTGCCTTGAGATGACATTTGTTGTGATTTGGTGCTATATATTGAACTGAATTGAACTTGCTCTGCATAATGTTTTAAACAGCCCTTCTACTTTTCTAGGTTCCTCATTTATTGCAGCAATTCTCACCCTCTGCAAAAGAGGGTAAGAATTGCTCACCCTCTTTAGCCTATGTGACAATAGCCTGTGCACATGGCGCTTTGGTGTAGTTTCTGCTGGTTGTGTGCCTCTAAATTTTTAAAGCCTGTAGCAAGCTGCACGGATGGTGCATTTGAAAACAGGAAGAGTTTGAGTGAAAAGTGTGTGAGCACACAAAAACACAAGAATACACAACTATAGCAGATGTTATAGAAACTGCTTAAAAAAGAAGCAGAGAAGTTGAAACTGTGAAGTTACATTTGTGTATGCATGTTGTACTTCCTGCCTGACTTCCTCTGTGATGTAGCAGTACCATTCTCAGCAGAGACACCTACTGTCCAGAAAGATGCTGGGAATCTGGGCACGTGACATCCCTCACTCTCAGAGATACATCGTGCTCTGGGTGAAGGGAGGAGCATGCTCAGCTCTATCTGAGACTGAAAATTTCCGATTCTCGTCTGGTCCCTGAACACTCCTCTGATGACAGAAAGGGATCGCTCCTGTGTTGAGCTGAGTTCAACACGCACCCCCCTTGAACCAGAGCATAATGTGTTTACATAAGATGAATGGGGATTTCACGCATCTTACTACTGACGTTTTCAACTAGGGAGAAAACAACTTCCAGCAACACAGTTTAAAAGCATCAAACGTTTTCTGGTGAGACTGGGCGCAATATTCTTCAGAGGTTTTCAGCCACTGAGCTGAGAGTACTGTAGATGTAGCTGCATGTGCAAAGAGCTCCGCTCATACAGGAAATATCAAACGCCTTAGCTGCTCAATGTTACTGTACATTATTTTCTGTCAACTGTTTGGGGCAGAGAAGGTAGTGTGTAGTGAACTTCTACTGTCTGCTGTGGCCAGAATCAACCCGATGAGAATGGTAAGAGGGAAACACAACTACAGCGTCTCAGATTGGACAGTTAAACATCCGGCTGAAAGACATAGTGGAGATCTATGAAGCTGAAGGGAGACATTTGCACAGCTGCCACCAACAAATATCACAACTAATTTTTAAGAGCAATTGCACAGGACAAACAAAATCAAAATATCACATTATCCGTTTAAACTTGCATTTTCTTTCTTTCTTTTTGGTGACCGATTATTGCCATCCTCGTTCCCCTCTGTTGGATAAGCTTGACAAATAGAACATGACCTTTCTGAAAGAATGTTCAATTCTGTGTGTGAATGTCTGAGAAATAGCACATGCAGCTCAATACTCGTTTTCAGCTACGCGTTTATGAGTGCTTAAAATGATCATAACAGTGACGCAGTGCAGAGTACACCCACAAGTTCTACACCATCAAACTACACCACCTAAAGAGTGATAAAAACATCAACGCTGTGTCCGTCTCATTGTAAAGGTTGAGATGATAGAACCCCGATTTATTCATTTTCTGAGTATCCTGTAATCGCTTCTTAATGCCTAAATATTTGCAGACGATCACTCACACAGAATGGGCGCAGTGAAATAATCCACATGACTCATCTCTGGGATCACGTATCTGCACACAAAAACATCCTGATTCCGTCTCAGAACAGTCATAAACAAGATTATCTGTGAGCCAAATGTCCCTTATGAGATGATCCCATCACGAGGCAGGATCAAATCCAATCCAGACTGGTATAAAGCACAAAACAGAACACACGGCAGCAAGCACCACGACAGTCAAGATCAACGGCAATGTGGCTGCACTCAGGGGGAAGATTTCAAGTGAGCATAAGATTAAATTTAAGATTTTGATCAGATTATTTCATGCTTCTTAAATAAAGTAATGCAAAGAAACACGTTTTACTCTGGTTCTTTCATGGTCTTTAACTTTGTGGAGATTCTTATGTATGCACACTTTAATATGTATGGACACATGTTTCCATCTTAACCTGAGATGTTCTTGTTATCCATCTTTACTTCTCTTTCTTACTTTAGATGCAAATTCATCATCATACAGAGGAGACATTTGTCACATCACATCGGCTGGCTAGATGGAGTGCTGTCCACATGTCTGCTTCTTCTCTTTGAAAACAATTTATCTGGAAAAGGAGATGGGGAGGCCTTTGAAGTGCCACGGTCTCACTGAACTGGCCTTTCAAGTACAGGACCAAGGATAGGAAGTGATGAAAGTGTTTTGAATGATAACAAGAGAGAAAGATTAAGACATCATGATGTGCTCTGGAAAATTGTAGATATTTGGTGAGACTAAATGATGACTACAATAAATCATCGATACAGACACATTTATCAGTGTCTGGTTCTGAATAAGTTAGTTTATCTCAGAGGGTCTGATCAATTCAGTTTTCTACAAAAGGGAAAACTTTAAAAAGCCAGATTTGTTATATTTGAGATGTGTAGATATAGTCAGCACAGACACGGTCAGTCAAGATTTAATCTTGAAAAAGGCCTGACACCATTGACTGGAACTCAAATGCTTTTTGAAGGTTCATGCAAATTTTCATTTTTTCTACAGAAAAAAAGGTATGTGTACCTTTTTGTTCTACTCTATCCAGCGATGAAAAAGAACTTCAAACAACATGGAGGAGCAGTTAATTGTTGTGATCAAAAGAGATCCAAGCTCTCACTTTAACCTGCTCAGGGACTTGAGTGAAGGAAAGAATGAGTGGAAACTTAATCATGTGCTCAGTGCCGTCACACTCATCAGCTTCAGGCCCATGAAAGCTGTGAGAGAGCCTGTCACTTTGAATCTCTATGCATCATCAAGCTGCAAGGCCACTACACATATGGACACATATACTTTTGTTTTATCTTTAACAAGGTATACAAAAATTAGTATTTCTATGTCCAAAAGTAGTACTATAATTTTAAAAAATTGCAAATAAATTAGAGAATTTTCTGCTGAATTTCTTGCTGCCTCATATTATTCAAACTGCCAACTCAGAACATCCCTTGGTAGCAAGTGACTCGCATCCGTCTGGACTAAACATTAAGCATACATTAAACAACAACCAGGCTTCATTAACCAGCAACTCCACTCCACTTACAGTGTCAGAACTTCTCATGATGAAGATAAGAATAAAAACATCAGAAACTGAACTGAACGATATACAACAACCAAATACAACAAGACTGACACGTCTCCCAACATCTACAATGTCTGCATGAAACAAGCATGACACTGGGAAACTTTCCCTGATCTCTGCTTTTACGTCCATATGTTTGCCAGCAGGGTGGAACAGATGAAAAAAGCAAATGGATGGCAAGGTAAAGAAAAAATAAATTTTGATTCAGAATTTAATAGAAATTTATATTTCATTTAAACACAAAAACTGTCCACATGTACTCAATGCTGTGTAACAAGATGGAGCCTGATTAAGAAGAAGTGACTACTACACCAAGCTAGTTTAAAGTTTAACTGTTGAGTTAGCTCATATGGTTTAAGCAGAATGTCAGAATCAAGTTACATGGCAAGCGAAATTGATTAATTTACCGCGTTTAACCGCTTTTGTTTCAATGCCTTGTTTCAACTCTTGCTTTAGATTAGTGAGCATTTATCTTGATCATTATTTATTTGTCTCTATAATCTCAGTATACTGCTGAAGCTTTGTTGTTCCTTATCAGATAATCATCAGACATCCCAGTCTATATTTAAAATGGAGCCTATCCCAGCTTCCTGCTCTTCCCTATATCTGGATTTCCTGCCTGTTTACCTTTCTTTATTCTGTAACTTTAATCATATAAAATTGGTCTCCATATGTAACTTACCACTCACTGTTACAGAAAAAGCTGGTAAGTTAAGGCACCAACATGTAGTATCATAGTATCAACCTCTCTCAAAGAAAATGCCAATTTAAGACCCTAGTTTGTGTATAGCTAAGGGACTTTCAGATCCAGACTGATAAACTGGAGATGGCCAACCAACCAGACATCTTAGTGAATAACAAACTGCACAAGCTGCAACAGCTACATCAAGAAGAAGGACCATTAGAAGCTTGAAAAATATGAGGAGCTGAAAAAGGAAGACAGCACAGGTGTGGAACGTGGAGGCAACTGTGGTGTCACAGATAATCAAAGCACTCAGGGCTGTGACCCCCTCAAACTGGGAGAGTTGCTTCAACATATTTCAGGAACAACATCAGAGATCTCTGTCCAAAAGAGCAAACTGCAGTATCTCAGCTCCCAGGTGCTCTGGGGCAGATTCAGGCCCAAGAATGTGAAAAACAAAAGTAAAAGTACTCCAAAAGGAGCCATAGGCACATTGTTTGAAGGTTTACAAACTTCTCTACTGTAGCTTTATTACAGTAGAATATTTAATTTATAGTTATTTTCTAAAAAATATCATGCATTAAATCAGTTATAGTGATATTCTAAATATATTAGTTATTCCAAGAGCAAGCCTTTGTATGTAGAAGTATTTTTGTTTACCACTTTTGCTGATGAATACATCCATGGCAAGTCTCAAACTGCAGATCCTTGCCCACCTCCCTAATTCACCCCCTGTCTATATATATGCAAGCTTAGACTATACTATATATATATGTATATATACATATTTAATTTGTTCCCTCATCATTATAAAATTAGATTAATCTGAAAGTTCTTTTTAGCCAATTATGCAAAAAATTGGGAAAGCACACAAAAACCTTTTAAATAAGTTAATTATTAAAGAGAAAAGCCGAGTCAAATGACATCAATATCCATAAACTGTTTTTGCAGCAAAGTGTCAACTTTTGCCTTGTGCCAGGCAGAATACATCAAATGGCAGCCGTGTGCGATACATTCTCCTTTGTGCTCTCTGGACAGTAATTGTTGCCATTTATATGTCAAATTCAAAGAAGCAGATCTTTGTGTTTCAGGAGCAGAAGGTCATGCACAGGGATGTGTGTGATCAGGACTGACCCAGACAGTGATACACTGAACTTCCTCTTGATATATGCAACCACAGATCTCTAGAGACTCCTTGCCTGGTTCACTGGATGCAGAAGAGTGTCCTGCTATAATAAATGGCCCTGCTTGGCGTAGTCGGCAGTTTAGGAGCATTAGGAACTAAAATGCATTAGGGCTGATTAGACAGACCAAACCCAAGTACCCTCTCCTGATAATGAGAATGCTTTGTCACTCATTAACACCTCTACCATTCAGGCTTTGTACAGAGAAAGCGTTTGCATTTCCTCTTACCAGCAGAATCAAAGAAAAAGAATCAAAGGAAGAATGCTTTTGTGAAAAAACGCAGAATGCAAACTGGATTAGGGGACATCAGATAAGAATATGATAAAAGCTGAATCTATACTATCTTCCACATGAGCGTGTCACTTTCTGAGAGACGTGGTTATATAAAAAGCAGAGCTGCTTGATGCTTGGCTTTGAAGTACGTTCTACACTTGCTGTGATTGTATGTTCAGGCTGACTTTTCAGCTAGTTAAACGTTTCAACTGATTCAACAGAAGGCAAAATTGTTTATTTCTTTTTCCAATTTGGCAATAATTGCTTTCACAAACGTATTCAATAAAGCCAATGTACAGTCTCTGGAAAGAGCTGAGAGTCACAGACTTGTGGTTTTGTGCTATAACTAATGCTTGATTTCTCTGCTGAATTGTGCTGCTGATGGCCAATTAGCAAGATAACAATCCAAAGAACAAATGTCTTTCTCAACAGAGGAGAATCCTCTCAGGCAGGTCACTTTGTAACTGAGTCAAAGTATTTGGAAAAGCTCATCGGCCACTTATGAAAAACAAAAATGAATAAACACTAACATATTATTATTATTCTTGCTCTGCTTATAGTGGCTGTTAGGGGATGAATGATGCATCCAGAATCTTCACCAAGGCTGATTTTAGCCATTGTGTCCCTTCAGTCAAACCTTTCCTCTGCTGACCTTTCAGTCAAAGGAACTGCCAGAACAGGTGAGACCTATGTCTTTATATCTTCTAGAGTATACACTTCTAAGAGTGTGAGTATACACCAAACCGAAACCAAGAACAAGTGCCCACAGCATGGTTGACTTTGTGTATAAGCGAGGGATGTAAGATGTTGGATGCCAACATGCACACATATGTTCTTGGTTTCATCTGTTCATGATTACAGAGCTGAGATCACAGAATGAAACAAATTTGCTTTTGCTCCACCTTAATGACGAGTGTCTCAGTTTTATAGTCAGCAAAATTATTACAACTATTCATTTGTGGTGCAACCAGTGCTTTAAGATGCAAATGACAAATTAGGGGAGTGTCTAATTCCATTCATGACAAAAAATGGGAGTGGAAATCAGGTTTGTGCATGCGATTCTTGATGATTGAGAGTTATACAAGAACCATACATACATAGCTTTATAAAGCTGGTGAAAAGAAAGTTTTATATATCTGACCCCTGTTTCAGAACTGTTTTGAGAAGTCCAGATTATCAATGATGGGGCAGCAGACCAGAGATGCTGGCCAGAAACCATTGGGAGTGTTATGTACCCACCCTCTTATTTCATTAGCTTTGATCCAGAGGAAGCCCGTTAAAAGATATGAGCCACTGACTGATGTGACCCAATTTCGTGTCCTCAGTGAGGACACAGCAGTGTGTTGAATGAGCTACAGCTATGACTTGCTGAGCTTTATAAAGACATCATTACAGTAAGCTACAGGAGATAAAGTTGGAGACAGGGCTTTCTAAATCTTTCAACGATATTATTCTTTGATTCTTAAGTAAAAGTAAGCCAGTTCTGTAATTGGTGTTATCTGGGCTTAGTTTGTGATTTGTAACCACTGTGAAAACTGTGAAAAATCATATCTCACAGGATTACACACTTGTTCAGTGATTCAGCATCTGATAACCTTTAAAATCCATGAATATGTTACTCAGATAGGGCTCCTCTTCATCACCTCTCCACTAGCTAAAGGACTACTTCCACACACTGCAGCTCCCTTTATCACTTTGCTTTCAGACACAATGCAGTCCTCATTGTGCAAAGCGCATAGATAGAACCACATATACTTTATCGATCCAAATCACACTAAGAAAAGCAAGATTTCCCACAGCGTATTACAGCAAAGACCTCGCTACAAGTCAAGACCACCTGCGCCACTCTCAGATGAAATAGAAAGACCTCAGAGCTGTTACAAAAGAAAGTGCAGGAGAAAAATTAAATCATTTAAAAACAACAACTTTTGACTATATCTTCTTGGGGGCATTTCCTTACAATAAATCCAGTCATGCTTTGCACAGTTTACTCAGTACTTGTATAGTCCCTAAGGAGCTGATTTAAAATGACATCTGGCTGCCATCTAGATTTCGCTGGTGTAGTTACAACTCTCAGAAAAGGCTATGGGAAAAAAATACTGCAACAAATAATATAAATATGTACGCCGTCTTTCTTTTTTGGCAGATATAGCAGAAAATGATTCTCAGATCCCTGCTTGCTGTTTAATCTCATTGTTACACTTTAAACTAAGGACAAGCGGCCGCAGGCTAAAGTTCAAGGGCTTTCACGTTTATGATCCTCCTGTAATTCAGATTCTGCTTCAGATGTGTTTTAGATATCACTGGATGCTTCCCTGCTGTGCAGCGACAGAAACTTTGAAGATTTCACAATAATTAAAAAAAGAAGCATAGATTGATTTTTCCCACCTCAGCATAGGACGCCTAAAACTATTCTTGGCATGTGAAGGAGACTTTCGGTTCAAGGTGTTGGTGAAAGTGAGGATCTGAATGACAGTGTGGAACGTCATAACATCCTTGTATTTTTTTCCCAACCTGATAAGACTGTTTACATTCCATGCACCAGAATATAGAGATTAGCTTGGTTTTGTCACTGAGAGTAGGCCCCTGAAGGGTTTATTTTTGCACTGTGATCTGCAAAAGCATGTCCAAAAACAAAAGCGAACCTTAAGCATTCATCATCACAAACATCCCTGATGTGTCAGCTTTGTCATCCTTTTGCAACCACTTGTTCTTGACGGTTTTAAAGAACTGCTCGGCATTGCTTTGAGAACATGAGGATGAACTCACCTCCTGGCCCTGCGGTGGCTGTGGTGTTTACGTCTGTTTCCTTTGATGCAGCCGTTCCTGTCTGAGGTGTTCATCCATGTGTCCGCTGCTTTCTGCTCGTCAATCTTGAGCGGCTGGCAGGTTGTTGTTTCGGAGCTGCATGGGAAACACACAAATAAGATCCATTTCAGAATTTCAGCATATAATTTTTGTAGTTGTCCACACAGTTAATGCAGCAAGAAGAGGGGGATTTAACATGCATGGTTGGCTTTATTCCCACTGGTCTACTG
This sequence comes from Leuresthes tenuis, assembly GCF_036924035.1. Classification (NCBI taxonomy): domain Eukaryota; kingdom Metazoa; phylum Chordata; class Actinopteri; order Atheriniformes; family Atherinopsidae; genus Leuresthes; species Leuresthes tenuis. The sequence continues at coordinate 7,923,716 of NW_027325360.1, forward strand.
GGTATGTGTTTTATTTCCCTCCATTTCTTCCTGCCAGCTATTCTTCATGGACAGTACAGTTCAGCTATTTTCCATTAAAATCCATGTGTTAATTGCAGTGTAGTTATTTACATTTTCAGCTGCCTTGACATTTGAATGAATTCTGTTTTCTATCTCATGCCAAACAGATGCAGGTCATAAGAATAGTTGCAGTTCTTCATGGTTCTTTTTTCTATTTCTCACACGTGTTGAAAGACAAAAAGAAGCAAAGCAAAAAGCCGTTTTCAAAATGAAACTAATAATTTTCTGCTCAAAATTAACACAAATATCAGTCCAGTGTTTACAAATTCAAACTCTTCCACCCGAACCTCTCAAAAATCTTCATCTAGGACTAAATAAACTGTCTGATTCAATGTGAGGTTCACAGGTCTGGCCCTTCTTTCTATTCCGCTTTAGTCAGAAGAGAATTGAGAGTAATTACAGATTCTCCTCTTCGTCAAGTGGATCCCGTCTGATTGTAATGAGAAGATAATCAGAGCCAGAGATTAGTCCGTCAACACAGGCTCCACCACTTCCCCCTGCTATGAGCAGACAGGAGCTGTCGCTTCCCATCTTTCTCACCTTCATTTTCAGTTGTTTGCCGGTGTAAGGGGTAGCGCCCCTGACAGGGCTCTAATAATGTTAAACAGCAGAGTGCGTGCTCTGACATGACCAAGTGTGGGAAAGGTGTTAGGGGAGATAAAGACAGCCACCAGAAGAATGATTAGTCTGATCAAGAAGACTGAAGGAATAGCAAGCTTGAAATAAACTGGCGATTGGACATCTTCTCGTATAGATGCTGGACCAAAAGGATGTCTGCTCATACTGCCCTCTGTTATCAAAGGTGTGTTAGATGTCAAACTGGCTTAATCAAATGGGTGTTTAATCAAATACCTTGGATTTGATTAATTTAGTATTGACAGATATTAAATCACTATAAGATAACCAAATATTGGAATTGTTTAAGCCATTTTTCAACCCAAAATAGCAAATATTATTGTTCTAAATCTCTCAAATGCAAAGATGTGCCACTTTTCCTGTGTTCTTTTACAGCATTTAAGAACAGATCTAAGTGAGTATTAGAAAATAATGCTATGAAACCACCAGTGCTGTCTTGTGGCATAAATTGTTAAATGCAACCAACTAAAATTCCCCCTTCCCTTTCAAGAGTTGAGGAAAGAACAAATCTAAAGTCAAGTCGGTTTGGAGTGGTGGAGTGGCGAGGACGAGCCCATACATTTTGGGATATAAACTGCTTGCTGTAAGGTAATAAAAGCACAAGGAATCTTTTTCCAAAATGGTTTTACACCAGTTAAATCATATAGTACTTAAGAATGTCCTATCTCATTTTTGCCAATAGATTGCTTTGTATCTAATGGACGTTGAAGTGACACCATTTTCCCAATTCCTCTTTCCATGCTATGAAAAATGCATAAAAAGTCGTACTATGACCTCACATATATATATATATATATATATATATATATGTAGACAACAGAAAAGTCTTTCTATCGCACTCTATTTTCTTTCATATTTTCACAGACTCAAACATTTTGAAATAATAACTCATAAGAAAATGTTGTTAACATTGTGACAAGACCTCTTTCTGACCTCTGAAACCTAATTTTATTCAAAGCGACTGTTTATGACCAAACTTTCCAAGCTATAATCATCTGGATTTACCACATTTTTTTAACACTGTTTTTCTTCTTCTTCACACATTCACACACTCCACATCCACTCTCTGTTCCTCAAGCAGCTGAAGGCATTTAAGGGGTCAATGCAAAGCCCCGAATTGGCAAAAAGCTTTAAATGAATGCAAGTACTGACAGGATTAAATGACAGTGCTGAATGATGAAGAATTATGCAACACTAGTCCTTCACAGTCAACACAGTACAATAAAGCAAGTCTAAGTGAGGTACAGGATGGTGTCAGGACCATTCAATTCCCGACTGAAATGTAGTTCGACTGAAGTCCTGCAGATGCAAGCAGCATCCCACTTTGTGACTTTCTGACCTCTTTCTCTCTTTAGATGTGTCAGTGTTCAGCTCTCTTGGTGATGACAAATTTTGTCGCAGGGGGGGTGAAAGGAGCGACCAGTCTGTCACCACCTCCTGTTACAGTCTTTGTCATAAGAGGAGCGACTACCTCCTCTCAGCATGAGGCTCCCTGGCTCCATCTCACACAGCTGATGCTGATAACAACAGACGGCACACAAAACATGCAGCGACGATGGGATTTTTCACTTTGGGGTGTGCCAACGCTTTCTCTAAGAAAATGTGCTGCTGAAAGGCACACATCATGAGGAGGAGGATGGTGCTGAGACAAAATGTTCAGCATATCGTATTGTTGCTATTTTAAACAGCAAGGTCCCGTTGGTGTAAATGTTCACCAGGGTGCTAGTCTTTGAACTGAGAGTAGCCCCAAAGAAGTACATCACTCATTCCAGAGTCAATAATGAAACTGCACAAGTCTTTTTGAGGAAATCATTTCAGGTATTTTGGAGTTTCACCTTTTTTTCAGTGTGTTATACAGCTTTACAGTACAGCTATACAGTAACAAAACCCAAGTAATCCTTCAAAGGGAGCTGTTACTGGTATTTCCATCAGGGAGTGAAGTTATGTCTTCAGGAATTCTTTTCACCTGAGTATGTTGTGTTTAATTTTTCACGTTAGCTACATTCAGCCATGAGTACTATTTAGACTCAAAAACATCTGGTCATTTAGGTCTTGTGAGTAACATGTTTACCACGTCAGATCTGGTTCCCATTAGGTATTTCCATCTCTCTTGGTGTGCACAAGGCAAAAACTTCCCCCACACAAATGTAAATACTGTTTTTTGGGGTTTTCTTGGATATTTTTGCAGTATCAATCAAAAATGTACATTAAAAACAATGACAGAAACTTGACTTTTCTTTCACATAAAAAACAGCGTTTCTGTCAGCCTTTGAGTTGAGCAGATGAAGACTGTACATCTGGCAGTTAGAAGTGATCTTTGTGTTGTCTGAATGTGCCGTTGTGTTTATTTAGATGCTGGAGGAGTGGGAAGACACAGTGTGTTGCTATTTCTTCAAATCAGTTTGGTATTTAAAAGCATGATATTAAAATCTGTACTCAAACTTTTGAAATCAACGGTTTACTCAAAGAGTGTAAAGAAAAGTGCCTGACAGTCTGCAGCTTCAGTCAGCCTTCTGGGGCAGCTGAAGAGTGTGCAGAGCAGGATAACACGACAAATCAGGCAGAATCTGAATAAAAACCTTTCCTCACCCAACTCACCACACTTTCACTGACATAAATGTTATGAGATTAAGCTGATGGACACTGGAGGGGTATTCATGCATTTCCCATTCTCATCCCTTGCAAATGCACTCTCTCGGCTTTGTTCTGCTCTCTCAGCATTAATCAATGTACCTTCAAACCCTCGGCCTCCAGGGCCCATTTAGCTAAATTAATCCTGAATTATACAGTACATGTTTGCAAGTACATTGCTCAAGTGTATCCTCGAGCATCCTCATGCTCTTAATACAAATTTGTGAAACTTTATGCTTAATTTTAATGCAGAATTGGATCATTAAACTTATCTGACAGCCCTAACAGAAGAGTTAAAAACTGTTTTGGGGGAAAAAGTTTATTTGCTTTTTTTGCCAGGAGTTTCATGAAGCTACTGCCAGGAGACATTAAGCCTAACTAAGTGCCAAAGGCTGCACTGTCATCATCTTAAAGTAAAACTAAAAGAATAATAACATGGAATAAAGATAAATTAAATTTCAAAATACTCCCTTTAACAATCTTAATTATTACCCACTGTGACTTCAGGCAGTTTTATGTCTTGTCTTGTGTTTTGATCTAAATGGCGTATTTGAGGCTTTTCCACCATGCCAGAAATAAATGGATGTATTTGAAACCTTGATATACTGCACGACCCAGCGGTCTTAAATCTATACTGGTCGACACCTGTGTCATTTCGGTTGCTATGGCATCCACGCAGGTGCTCCATCCAGTTGAGAGAGTGAGTTCAGAAGGCTCATGCCCAAGAGAGCGGGTGAATAACAAACTGTGGCAAACAGGTTAGGGAATATACCTGGAAGGATCAATACAGCTAATGCTGAAGCAACAAGAAGAAAAACATCTGGCACTTAACTGATTATCCTGCCGTCATAACTTTTTTATAGTTCTAAAGCAAACACACCCGACTTTCTGCTCACTTTCATGCAAGTAATCATTTCAATTTAAATTCAAGTGAAGAATTCTTGAAAAACACTTCACACGAAGCATATTGTGAAAGATATCCTAATAGCGTCACTACAACCTGGTTATTCAAAGTGTAAGGTTGCCAAGTTATCTACATTACCACCGATCACTCTCTGTTTTTAGTTACTGGCTTGTAAACATGTCAGGTTACAAGCCAGTGACTATAAAAGTGAAAAACCTTTGTTTTTATATCCCCCTATTTCCACAGATGATTTAAGATTTCCCCAGGCACTTCTGTGAGGTTCAGGGAGGCTAATAAACTTTTCATTATCCCCGTCAGAGCGACCAAGAACAATAGATCACTGTTTTTATGGGAGTGGTGATAGTTGAGATAATTAGCGGGGAAAGAGATGATCTACAACAACAATTAAAACCAGTACAGAGTGGTTCCAAGTCACTTCTTACACAGAGAATGTTTATCCAACTTTCAGACTTGACCCAAGAACAACTTCATCACCACCTTAAGGACACTAGAGATCAATTAGACCTCACACTAAGTGAATGAAACACATCCCTCACATGGCCGAGTCTCAGACAGCCCAAAATCTGTTCAAGTATTTCAATGTGAAGTGGAAGCGAATACTTTTAGGGTCAAGTATTATTGATTAAATGTTGAGATTTTGAGGCAGTCATTCGGATGAAACACAAACAGGGCTGCAATTAAGCAGCAGGAATAGATTAGCACATAAGCAAAAGAGTCAACCACTTCATCAGTAACATAGCCTTCAGAACTGTAGAAAATGTCAATGAGTTTGAAGTCCACAAGCTTTAATATCTTTATTAATTTATCTTTACAGTCTCTGAATTATCTTCGACAAGGTTTAACTGCAGTTAAACTTGATTCTGGTTAAAATAATAACCTTTAAAAATTGCTCACACCAGGTCTCATAATGAGGGAAATACAACCTCAGAGGAACACTGAAACATGACATTATTTCTAACTAAAATACGCAGCTTGAAAAAAAACGTCTGAAAAAGAGAAGGTGATGTTGATCCAGGTGTGGCAACGGTCCAGCTGTGCATAAACAAATGTCTCAATGAACTGATGAAACGTTGTAAAGGAGAGTGGGCCACAGTTCAGGGCCCAATAACGTCATGCGGAAAACTCATTTTTCAAGTTACTGCTCCTAAAGGTGGTTCGACAAGCTGTTGGATTGTGAGGTGGACTTGTTTTTTTCACACACTACCCCTGCATTTCAGCTTTTTCTACAATTGATAAATAATGAAGCGATGTAATGTGTTTCTAACTTGAAGATCAAAGTGATTTTTAAATTTTTTTAAATGATTAAAGTCTGTTTTGTAAAATCCGAAGAAGATTTAAAAACGGTTGCACTTACTTTTTGCCAGGAAAGAGTGCTTTTACTTCAGTTTTACTTGTAGGAGCATTTTTACAGTGTGGTTTTAGCTCCTTAACTCCCACCACTCACAACGAATAAAACAATTTTTGTTCCACACAAAGAGCTTTTTTTGTTTAGTTTTTTTTGTCTACACACTGCATTTTTTCATAATGTGGCTTTGTGATCAAATTAGAGGAACGGGCATCGATTACGCCAATCACACCATCTGAGAATGTGAAATATGCTCAACATCCTCGCCTCACTAACAGCAACAGCGAGCCCTTTACCCTTCCAGCGGGCGAGTACGCTGTGAGCCGGAGTGACTTTGAAGACAAGTGAGCTTTATTCAATTATTGTGTCCTGATGATAAAATGGGAGCAACATAATGGCTTGATTAATTTCCTTATCACGGTAAGCACAAAGAGTAATTACAACAAAATCCACCGCTTGGTGAACCACACATCAATCAAATTAAAGCAGTCTCCACTCGGCAGCAATCACTTTGAAAGAGAACAAATGAGTCAGCTGGCTCGGACCTCCGCCTCCAGCCAACTAAGTGTTTACCTAAGAACTGTAACTCCAAGCAAAGGTTACTCAGGTTGATTAGAAAGCTCTGCTCTGAAACCTTGATAGAAATTGTGTACGCACAACTCAAGTGAGCGTGGTTGTGTAGGAACTAAGTGATTTATGTGCCTGAAGCTATAATTATGGCTCATGACAATGTAGACAGCCAGCTGCTTCACATCAGCAGGGAAACTGTGTGAAGGAGAGGCTGCATTCACGTGGACACATAACACATCGGTAACTCCGAATTATTTATAAGATTTTGAGTTTTTTTTTTTTAAATACCTGAAGGAGCAAATATTTCATTGGGAGCGAATGTGCAAGAAGAAATCCAGGTAAAGGAGATTGGGTTGGGGTTAATGTCGTGAGAAAACTGTGAGCTCTGACCTCAGCAGGGACTGAGTAAATGCTCTGTGCACGTGTCACACTGAAATCAAAGTCACAGCATGTTCACAAAATTAGGATTTATGATTTAAAAGAATTATTAACTTCATTATTTATGAATTATTAAGTTAAGTCATCATGTTTGGCAAAGCAAATTAGCTGGGTTGAAATCTTCAGAAATGGCCTTGCTATCTTTAACTTATTTAGCCATAAACATTAAGATTTCAAAGAAACTTATTATGGGCTTAAAGCTTCAGGAATACAATATTTAAAAAAAACAGCTTTAAAAAGACAGTGAGCTGACCATATTGGCATTCTTAAAATATTGAAAGCGTTAAAGTAAAGATTATTCTGATAACCAAACTAATATGAGGATATTCAAAGAAGTTACCATAAAAGAATATCAAACCATTAGTGAAAACCAGAGCACTCCACTCCCGGCAGCTGCTCTCTCTAGCATCAGTGTTAAAGGACATCTGATTGAAATTAGAATGAAAATATCTCTGGATGTTCTTCTCCAGAGTTATGTAAATGAGAACTGCACACATCAAATGGAGGATAAACCGTCCAGGAAAATAAATTCAAGTTTTAAGCCAGAGAATTATAGCCTGAAGGCTTCACTTGACTTGAGCAAACCTGCTGGATTTCATTGGCAGCTCTTTCTATTTGCCTTCTCTCTGTAGAGGTAAAATCAAATCACAGCCACAGTGTGAGAGTTCAGATTCACAGGAGCTGTTGGAAATGTGGTTCATTATAGGAGCAACGACAGGCTGAGCAGCGCCGGAACTCTCTGGAAGCAACGTTGATGAATCTGTGGAGTGAAATCCTCATTATCATATACTACTATTTAACAGTGATTATGGAGAATAAGAGACTGTCACTAGAGCTTCTGTTTTATTCAATGTCTATTTTTCCCCTTTCATTTTAATAACATGATATTATTATCCGTGATATTGTGAAATTGTGCTGAAAGTTAATGCCTTTTCCTCTTCCTTCTTCTTTTCTCTATCACAATTTTACTTTTGCTTCAGATATACCTAACAGCAAGGATTGTTTGTTTTAATATATTATCTAACAAGTGAAAAATGTCTTCATACACAATGCAGCTGCTGCTGAGCAGAGTATGTGATCTGAGTAGGAAACTTCTGCTGGATATCGACATGTGAAATGAATAAATGTGGCAGCAGCAAAAGTGAATTAGTGGCTACAGATTGAGGCTCCAGAAGAGATGGCACCATTCCCTGTAGCTGTTGCTCACTTTTCATTTCTTTCACAAAGCTGCTTGTCCAGAGAGGCAGAATGTAAAACTAAGTTTATTACAGTGTTGAGCATGAAGGCGCAGCGTGAATTCAGCTCAGTTCTGATAGCAGAAGACAGGAATTATTTATAACATCCCCAGCAAACGGCGACATGCACAAAAGAAAGCTCCTCTGACAAATGATTAGTCCACAACCTAATATGAATGCCATCACCGTGTAGCCGTCATCATCACGCTGTCGAAAGTGTCAATGTCATCTGTGTCATTTTGCCATTTGTGGTTATAATCAGCTATACAATTTCAGAACCATTTAGAAGAATAGCTGGCATTACACAGTCCACTGACCACGGAATGTTAACATCTAAACTCGTGGTGTTTCTCCTCTTTCATGCATCATAAATCGTACATATACATCAATTATTTGCTTCCAAATTGAGTTAGAAGTTATTAGAAGGCGGAGAGAGGGAAGTAGGCATAGTTGGGCTTAATTAGCAGCTCGTGAGCCACACTTCCACATCACACTTCCTCCTGTGTGAAGGGGATTACTGAAGAGCCTTCTGCAGATGTTAATGTATGTGGAGTGCAGCTAGCAATAATCATTGCACACACTGCGCTTAATTAGCACAATGATGACACCAGACTTGCATCAAGAGAAGGTTACTGGGGAACAGGCCTGTGGGTGATTGGCAGAAGGTCTTCCAGCAGACTTTGACTAAAAAAGAAAATAAAAAGGGAAATGGCCTGAGTGTCTTTGCTCTGTAGAGCAAATTATTTTGCCAATGAAGTATAATTTCCCAGCAGCTGACAGGTGTGTTCAGAATTGGACGTTTTAGCTGCTACATTCTAAATATGAATTTGGGACTCTGAGACGCAGCTTCCTTTTTTTATTCTTTATTGAGAAACTATACAAATAGTGTCAACTTTTGCAGAACACAACTCACAATTAATTGAGAGAACAGACAGAAAATAAAACTACCATCTGGCTGAAACCTAATCAGCCAATTAAACAAATCCTGTTTTCCAGCAACTGCAAAATAAACAATAAATAATTATTTTCATGACACTAAAGCTAGTTTTGAAACCTGCTTTGACATTTCTGTGCAGTAAGGACATTCTGAGCTGCCTTTTCCCATTTCAGCCTCCAATTATCCTCCATCAAATTTCAATGTAGTTGCTCTGTGGGAATAATTTCTAGCATTAACTAAATGTTCTTTTCCCACATACCTGTCTGAATGCGCAGAACTCAATGGATAAACAGATTGGGCATTTCAAGCTCCCCCTCTGTCTTAATGAGCTGCCGTGGTTCCACCCTAATTTGTGTCAATAAACAACCAGGTTTGCAGCCAGACTTGACAGGCAGCATGGAGCTCAACGGGCCAATCGCCTCCTCGATGTGGAGGTGAGAGGGAGAAATTCTTCCGACAAGATCTTGATATACACAGGTAATTAGACAACAGGTTCAAAGTGGAAAAGCACTTTCCATTGCATTCGACTTTCCATCTCTCTGTTTCTTTTTTCTTTTTACTTCACCTTCCCGCTAAGCTGTAAATCACTTCAGTATGCAAAATACCAAAGCCACGTGAATTATTCACAATGCCTTGATTATTATCACATTTTTCAAGGTCTGTTTCCTCCCTTGAAATTTAACGGAATAAGCGAATAGAAAGGAAAGTGGATTGTTTCTGTTTTATTTCTCCCAGTGGATTGATGTTGACTTATAATGTAGAAAATCTGTACAATGAATCAATGAAATTAGTTCAAAATGGCCAGGCTTTCCTTGCCTAAACTGTCCAAAGCCCTACACTGTCATGATCTTTGTTTTAACACTTTTTTATTCTTTTTTTTTGCTTGTTTTTACTTAAATCTTTTGGGGTTTTGTCCAAGTTCAGTGAGTCTGTTTCTGTTTTAGTCTTTGTTTTCTCATGGTCATACCTTTTGTTAACCTGTTTAGTTAGTATTTGCCATAGTTTCACACTTACTTTTGATTTCTTCGTATTCCAGCTGTCTTTGGTTTAACCTATGACTTGTTACCCAATTAAGTTCTCGTTATCCAGAGTTGGTTGTCTGTTCACCTTCCCTGTGTCCTCCTGCCCTGCCACCACTGACACCTCCATGAAAATGGATATTTTGACAGAGGCACATTTTTCTATGCTTTGTACACCTTTTGTCCGCATGCAAACATAGTTCTTGTTCCCTGAAAATAAATATTTTTGGAAACTCTGACCAGGATTGAGACATTTAAAAACACCAGTTACAGTATTGTCATGTGGACAGGGGAGCAGATGTATTTATTTTGCCAAATCAGACTGTGCAACGCTATCTCCTTGGTTTGATATCAGCATATAAACAATTTTCCCCTTTGTTGACATGTCAACAGAAGACAACAGTGAGATAGTGGCAGTACTAACCTTGTCAACAGGACTTTTTATGTTAGTTTTCCAATTCTATTGAAGAATGAAGGCATCAGAATATGCCAAAGATCAGACACACCATCAGGCCTCAAGATATCGAATAACTTTGAGGCTATAATATTCTTTGCCTCAGAATAATATCAGTTTTCACAAATGTTTTGCAGGAGAGTGAAGGTCCCATATGCTAATGCTCAACATGTTTCGATATATACAGAAAACCTATTTTTGTCAGACGAGAATCAGTCGCTCACAAATTATACTCAGAAAGAGAAAAAACACAAACTTTTCAAGTAAACTCTGGGGTTGGTGAGGTGTTACCATGGTGATCTATCCAGGTTAAAGAAAAGCCACCCTCATGTCACCATATAGTACACCCCTTTGGTACTGACTGAGGCTTCTTGAGTGTTTTCATTCTTTTTTCCACCATCAGTTTCCGTGCTCAGATTAAATCATAGATGGGCATGCATATAATACACTTCAAAGCCCCTAGAAAACATCAAAATTGTACATGAAACTGAGCAGTTTGTCATTGGTAGAGAAATAAAACAAAATGTTGCTGTGCAAATGAAGATTAAAAAACACAAGTTAGACTAATCCCACCGCTAAGACAGGTGCTGGAGCTGGAAAACATAATGCGTAAACCAATGCTTTTTTTCCCCTCACCTGTGCTCATTACAGGTTTCACACTATGTTCTCTACCTTATCATGCTGGTTTTGGCATAAACAGGTGAGCTATCCCCATGATCCGTCCTCATGTTTTCATCACTGCTCCATATTTGCCACCTACCAGGTGTGGCATACAGGCAGATGGAGGCGCAGCGTCCTCCCGATCCATCAGCTTTACCACCGTTTTGATGCTATAAATGTGGCTTAGTGCATTACGAGGCAGCCAAATGAATTGTTTCACTCTTCATATGCCTGTATCCAACCTCCAGGCTTGTTCAACTTTGTTTCTATACAGATTTAACCTTCTGTCTCCATCTATTCGAGTCTCATCTGGAAAGCTGAGTCTGTGTTTTGTGAGCTCCAGAGTCCCGTAATGCCTGCTGTCTGTTGTGTATCAGAGTCAGGACCTCCTCCCACGTCTGCTGCCAACACAGGCCCTGGATATCATATCTTCACTGTAATTTCACTTTCTCCATCTCCCTCTGCTCTCTCCTTAGTTTTTTTCAAACATTATCTCTCTGACTCTTTGGTTTATTCTCACTCATTTTTTCACCAATATGCCTATAAAGGCAATGCTTACTGTTCCTTATAGTGCAAACCTCACATCACTCTAAACATCCCCTAACCCCCCTAACCCATCTTCACAACGGATGAAAGTCATGGTTACCTACACAGAAGTGTGTGGAGGTTTTGGTAACAACAGCACATATTGTTTTTGGCTCTCAAGGAAACTTACATTAACCACGCAACAAAGCATTCACATCCAAAGCAATCATCTCAAAACTGGCGCAGGGCAGGCAGAGTGTGACAGTCATATAGAGCAATCAAAATATCTGCTGACTTCCTTTTCCTCCATCCACGTCTCCTCCTCTTTGCTTATCAGCGTGGGAGCCGCTGGCTGCCTGCTATGTTTGTTACAGGGATGGGCACTGATTTTCAACTTTTTGAATAGTCATTAAACTATAAGAAACTGAACAACAATTTATGCAACTTTTGTCTTGACATGGAACTAGCTGATAGTGATGTGCTACTACCAAACAACGACAAAAAAACACTTCTCTGCATCCGGGCTACAGTACAACGTATCTGGCACTGTGGGCTTAGATGCTAATTATGTTCCATTGTCATGTTGTCATCTGGTGATCTACAAGCATGTTTATTATCATGCAAGCCTCCCAGCAGTAAGAGAAAAAGAACACCCCCTTCCAATTAGCTGCAAGGTGCTGACCTCCTATAGTCTTTACAAGTCAGAGGTTCATCTTTGTTGCATGTTTTTTCTTCTTCTGTTGACTTAACATGGCACATTTACTGAGGAAGCAACATAGATGTAGCATTTGTTGAGCTTCATTTTTGTTCCAACAAATTTAGTAGACCCGCAGACCCTGAGAATTTTAAATTATATCATTCTCAGTGAGGCACTTATTCAATCTCTAAATTTTGATTAGGTGTGAGTAAAAATGTCCAGTTTTTGCAGGACTTTCTGTTGCCTGCTGATGGAGATAAAAAGGTGACCGTTTTCTCCAGGTTTTAATGGCTGAATATAAAGATCTTTTTTTTCTTTCTGATAGTCCTTGAATCTATCCTTAAATGAATTCTTAAAGTATCTGCAGGTCTATCAGCTCAGTCATAATTATTCTAGTTTTTTAAATGGATTTTTCTCTGCTTCAAGCATCACAGGCAAAAATACATGCCAGATGGAAGCTTTATTACCTGTCTGTCCCCTCAGTTAATTGGGAGATTTGTGTTGCAGCGCAACATCACGATTTTGGTGGTGCGACTAGGGATGCATAACAAACAATCTTAGTGCAGGTTTCCATGACATGTGAAATCCCTTGTCTACATATGATGCATTTCAATCCAAACAGAAACAGAGAGTTGTTCTCTTTGTAGTAAACTGATGAAATGTGGAGCCATGAACATAAAAACTGAAATATTTCCAGTTGAAAGCTTGAAAGAACCCAGTCTTTTGTAAAAGAGGATGAATTAATGTTGTCTTCACACATGTCAGCACATTAAGTGTTTGTGGCACTATGCCATCATGTTACTTCAAATCTAAACCAACCTACATATAGCAATATTAATGAAGACATAAATCTACAAATCATTATGAAATAAAGCAAGTTCGAATTAAATCTGTGCTCCACAACTGGGCCCTAAATGCATCCTCTCTGGAGGCTGTCTGACCTGCTCCTAGTGATGACTGGAGGTGACCTGATGTTGGTACACATAATTATCATTTCCCTACGGGGGAATCGGTGATCAATGAGAGAGTGACCTTACCCTCTGCATGCACCTTCTTCAAAGTCGGATAATAAATTGGTTCATCTCACCTTCCCTTCCGCCTTGTTATTTAGAGGGCTATCCAAAGGAGTCCATTACCTTTTTATGGAAAGCAGGTTCATTTAATTTGCTGGCAGCCCAATAAGAAGTAGTGAATGGATGCATAGCAAGGGGGCTCAAGGGCAAGTGAATTATTCCATTATTTGTTATGTGTGGGCAGAGAGGTCCTGTGGGAATTAATTTAGCCGTGTAACTTCTGTTCATCAGTAAGAAACAATGAGAGCAAATACAAACTGACAAACGGGATCCTTTATGTGTATTATGTGTAAATAATTTATAGTTGTACAAAACATTTTATTTCTACAGTTACTTCTTTTTTTAATAGTTTCTGTATAGATCCTAATGTATGTTGAATGTATGTTATCTTACTTTTTGCTACTGGATCCTTGAATTTTCTTCGGGATCAGTAAAGTATCTATCTATCTATCTATCTATCTATCTATCTATCTATCTATCTATCTATCTATCTATCTATCTATCTATCTATCTATCTATCTATCTATCTATCTATCTATCTATCTATCTATCTATCTATCTATCTATCTATCTATCTATCTATCTATCTATCTATCTATCTATCTATCTATCTATCTATCTATCTATCTATCTATCTATCTATCTATCTATCTATCTAGTTTGTATTTCTCTTATACATTTACCTGAATTTTTTTTTTAATCATTATTTTTTTTCAATCACAAATAAATGTTTCTGCTGATTTAACCTCTACAAATGTATAGATTAAACTTTTACACAATGTAATTATTTTTTATTGTAGATGAGCAGAGCACCAAAAAGGTAATGAATAATGAAGTTGCATCAATGCTTAATTCCAATTCGGATGTGACAAACAGAAGACAGTAATAGCATTTAATTGAAAACATCAAAGACACATGTCTTGAAAGTACTGGCCTAATTAAAGTGTCTTCTTGTATATGACTTAAACCCTATTAAAGGATAATCCCCCTAAAAGTCAAAGGTTTAGTTTAAAGGATTTACCAAGCGGCAATGGCAAGCTCCACACACTGTACTGCACTAACTGTGGATCTAATGAGTAACAGGAAGGCGACATCCAAATGCGGTCTGTACATCTTGCAGCATCAAAAGCAGTTTGTCACCAGTGATATTACCATAAACCTGAAAAATCTTTAACACTTTTAAAGAAAAGGACAGCAGTGAAGTACTCAGATCATACAAGCAAAGCATGTTCAGAAACAAACAAAGAGGTGTATGGTGGTATCCATCCATATGAAAAAAACTGAAAAAAAATGAAAATTCAGCAACAGATATCAACAGATTTGGAGAAAGCAACATCCTTGTACAGTGAAGCGGAGATAAACAACTTAGATAACTTAGGAACTGACCGTTTTTCACTGTAAAGAATATTACTTCGTACCTCAAGGGGATGTGAGTCACGACAGTGTCTAGTCTACCCTGGAGCCAACAGAGCCAATGAAGAAGAGTTTTTTGTCCTTCTTGTCACTTGGTAAGATGAAGAAAAAAGAGCAGGAATCATCCTGTACTGTGCACTGTGCAGCCTAAATGGACTAAGACTGTATGAGTGAATGAGTGAATGGGTGAATGTGGCATGTAGTGTGAGAATGCTTTGAGTCATCAGCTAGACTAGAAAAGCACTTCCTCAGGTCAATTTTTTTGCATCTTGCAAATCCAGACGCTCCGTATTATCTGAGATTACAGGTGTTTCCGTTTGTGGAATCTTCTGTGACAGGTGTAATACAAAGGCAAATCTCTGAACAATTATGCTGACAATAGACTCTGTTGTTCACGTAAGCAAGTACATGCTCAACCTCAGCACGGCCAAGGAGACTGGCAATGTCCCATTCGTGTATCATTCACCAACAAGTTAACTCAAGTTAAGTCAGTAAGCAGTGAGTTTGCTCAGGGTTGTGGTTCAGTATGAACACAGATTTCATGTGTGTGACATGCAATGTGCAGACATATAGAGCAAACTAAATTACCATTTATTTTAGGCACTGTATGAAAGACTCACTGCTTCATAACGCAGGTAAACAAGTGTAACTTGGCATATTTCATAGTTTTCTGCTTCACAGGGCATATTGGGAAATAAGAAATGTATTAAAATAATCCCTTATGGCATATATGTGGCATCTAGGCAAAGCCTGTCATCTGCTTCAGATGTCCCCAGCGTCATGACAGTCTATTTTTTTTGTTCTTGTCACCTTGCTGGCAAACATAGCTGTATGAGCTGCGCTCCTGAGAAGTGAGCGTAGAAGTAAACATGAATGTCCTTTTGTCACAGAAATCCTATCAGCACATTTTCCAGGGAGGAAATGATAACTTAAAAAGGGGCAAAGTAAAAGTGACTCAGGGGAAGGGAGTCCACTTTGTGTTCTATGGGGAACTTCAGTAGATAGAGTTTAAAGTAAGGTGAGTCTGATCCTGTTGTGACCTGAGCAAAAAAAGATCATAAAGGTCATAAGCAGAAATGTTCTCATAAAAAGTGACTCAAGGTTCATGGATGCATTTTTGCAGTATAGCTGATAACATGATACTGCTAACTAACCCTCAGTTTAGCAAAGATGCTGACAACTAAACACAATACTTATTAACACTGTCTTATGAATGAGAGGAGTGTTTTTTTTTTAGATTTATACTGCATTCCAAGAATAAGCATTGTCCTAATAATCCACCTTTAAACAAGTTTGAGTTTTTGCCCTCAGGTCGTCGTTTTAGGGCTCCTATAAGGAGAACTTCAGGTTTCATTCATTTCCACTGCAATTTATTTACTTAATAGCAAGTAGCCCCTGGATTGTTTATGTTACTTTGCACTGCTATTGCTTATTTGCACATTTATGCTCTTGCACTTTTCATAACTCTTGGTAGTAGTTCCCAGTTTTGGTAGGAGCTCTGGACTGAACATTTGCTAGCTTTAGTACATGTGTATGGTGCTTTTTATGTTGTATTGTTTTTATTATGACTTTTATTATTGACTTTTATTCATATTGCCAGTATTATCGTTGTGTACCTTGTCTTTTGTGTGCTCCTGCTGCAACACTAATTTCCCTTCAAGGGACAATAAAGAGAAATTGAATTGAATTGAAAATTTAATTGAATAAAGTCAGAAATTTTGAGTTAAATGTTGAGAATAAAAGTGAAACACTAGATAAGCTGTTCAGAATAAAGAGGTTTCTTTACATAAATTTCAGTCAGGCTGGTAGGGTGACTGAGAGGTGCCTCCTACAACTTCTTGATACTTATAACCAAACTTTATTCGTTTCCTAAAATAGAAATTATTTTCTCGTTAATAAGACAAATTGACATGGTATTTTTGTCCATTATATAAGCCAACTCTGGTCATTTATCATCAAAAGATCAACTTTACTCATAAATGGGTCATTCTGCCTTTTCTTTTTTTCCCAAGAGAGATACCTGAACTTTTAAAAAACTTAATTTTAGAAAAAATCTCATTCTCATACTTGCTCATGCAAAAGTAAGTCGTCCTCAGAAAAATCTGATTTAATAGCAGAAACAAAAATGAATACAAATAAAGCTAAGTCCTAGTTGCTTAATGGCACCTGTCTGTAAGCCATTTAATTTGACTCATCCAATGTCATTAAGTGCTTGCTTAAAGAGAACTATTGGGACTTAACGGAAAGTTCCCCTCGACGGCTTTATGAGTGGCACTTTAAAAACAAAACTGAAATTAACGAAAGGTAATGGATGTTTTTATGATATTTTGCACTTCTGGCTGCAAAAACATCAATATGACAGCAGCTAAATGCTGTACTGAAAGTTTCCAATGAGTCAAATTCATGAGTTAATTCATAGTGGCTATGAGTATATTTCAGAAGTAATAAATGAACTCAAATTTCATGCTCCAAGCAGCTGACTTGACACAAAATGCTAACTGGTCTGCAATGGTTGTCACAACAACTGTCACATGTGCTGTAGATGCAACAAGTACCCTGCAGCAGTGATGAACAGGGATTGCCAATCGATGTGAATCCTCCATGAGTACGAGAGCTTGCACATGGGCTTTTTGTTCATTCAGCTGACTCATGTGTAACACACAAATACTAAGTATGTCTCTATAAAATTCTACAGTGTAATGACCATACAGAGAGACAGGTTTGAAAAAAGGCAAGCACTTCCAAATATAAATTCAGAAGGTGATTAGATAAAACATCTGCCCATCAAATTCAAAGAGCCTCAATAAAGTGAATAGGATCTGCAATTAATTGTCCCAGCAAAAAAATAGATAAATTAAAAAATTCCCCCCATAGCTACCAGTATGGACAAAACATTGAACCATCTTCCCAAACTCATGTGTTCCAACCACAAATGAGTAGCAAAAGCTAGGAAGATGGATCTCTCATGATCACGAGTTTCAGAATCTCAAGAGAATCTAGATGCTTCCCAAGACAATACTCACACATGCAGAAATCTCTAATGTCTGTCTACGGTGCATGGAAGAAAATCTCATCCCATCCACCCTGAAGGGGTACCATCTCTTTTGCTAGGTTTAGGTGAAAAAAGCCCGTTGGTTATGGTTAGGGGAAGACTGTTGTGTTCATGTTAGTAAGTAAACGCGGTCTGTTGTGTTTATCGGTTTCATGGAATAAAACCGGGGGTGAGAGATTGTCTTTTTAAAAAGAATAGAAGTTCAGCATGATTTACACCAGACTGCTTTTAACAGGGGACCTCAAACTTATTTCTGAGTTCAATCAGAAAATAAACCAACAGTTAAACTTCACAAACTGTTAGAAAACCAAGATGTAAATGAAAAAACATCTCACATTCCTAAAACATATTAGTCCTGTGGTGCTGGGGGGCGGAGCTTTAGACCAGGATTAGAGCTGAATGCACAATCTTCCACAATTATGTCCTGAGGGCTGAAATGGTATGTCTCTAAATGGCTACTTTAACTTGACCTTTCTTATCTGATGTACTCTAACCTTGGGAACTGTCAGTCAATGAGTAAGCCAGTCTGTCAGCCAGGCGGGTGGAATGTCCTCTCAGCTCAGAGTTTATGAGAAAAGATATCGTGTCTGTGAGATTATTTGCCCTTTTTACCAATACTCTATAAACCCCTAATCTCCCGCCTCTCGACCCATTCCCAACAGGGTGAGGTGTCTTTAAGGGCAGTGACAGATAGAGACAAGCATGGAAGAGGGCTTTGCCGCAGAGGTAGTAAATATGTCAATCACTTGAAGCTCTGAGGGGTTTTCTTCAAGAGCAGGGGAGAAAAGTCAATGAGCCAATTGCCCCTGTAGCTCTCCAACATCTCCACATCCACAGCATTTACACTTATTACTCCATCAGAACCTGTTTCCTAGTTGGTGATGGTTATGGAGAACGAGTTTAAATAAAACATTTTCATTATCAACAAACTCACACAGCGGTTTTGATTTATGTGCACCTCCTGCATCTCAAAGCATTTTACATCGGGCTAAATCATGATGCAAATGTGCAGGAAATCATGGCCTCGGATAAGTCGATTAGAAAAATAGATCTTTCCTTTGACTTTGACGGTGATGTCTCAGGGCATTAAGTTTCCCCTTTGGCTATCATAAGAAGGATAATGCCAGCAGTCAGGATCTATCTGTTTATGTAAATCATCTCTTGATAGGTTGCCCCCCACCTCTGAATCTTCAGAACATCAGATATTGTGCTGTGCTGTACAGCAAACGCTGAAACAACATACAAATATAGAAATGTAAGTTAATGTGAAAGCTGACATGATTAGGCAGTTGTTCTGCAACTCTGGTCTTTGGAGCATTATTATAATTTTAAACCCTTGGATTCATTGTCAAGAGTTCCCTTGGTGCAATGCACAAAAAGAAAAATCCAGCACTCAAACTTCTAGCACAGTCTTAATAATTTAGCAATCTTCCAAAGGACTAGGAACTCATTTAGTGGAGGACAAAAGGCAGTCTTGCATCGCCCTGGTTGGATCAAAGGCAAATCATTAATTCTGAGCCTCCTGTTGTAGTTGGATCTGGTGTTCTACAGTGGCTGGATTTTCTTAAACTGTCTTCAGAGTCCAAGAAAGCATTGAAAGAAAGCAATTCTATTTCTCCTATAAGGGCACAACTAAGCCAAAGTTTAAATTGGATGCCCCAAAATAACACTTTAATTATGTGGCTATCTGAGAGGCTTTCATGTTTTCAAATGAATCAGCAAGCGGGTGATAACGGATTCTTTCATCGATGCAAACCTGAAAAAAGTCTCCCGGCTTCTAACAAAATTGATAGGAAGCCACTAAAATTAGCTCATGAACCAGAGACATTAATTACGTTTCATAATTAGAATATCCTCAGATCACCCCGATCCCTGCCAGATAAATTCAATTATCAGAGAAAAATATAACTGCACAGTCAGCATCCACAATATCTTCATAAAGTAGTTCTTTGGATGGCACATGTTTTTTTTTTATTGTTCAAGGTCAAAGTTTGGTCAAAGATCCGTTGCCAGTCAAGTAGCTGAATTGTATAGAGGATTTCTGCACAGTGTTGTAATGAATGGCTCTTTTGAAAGGCCTGTTCAAATTGAGCCATTTCATCATAATCAATATATGGATCAGGAGCAGCATTTGATAGGCAGGCATATGTCAGTGCACACTTAACTTCCTAAATATTGTCAGATGTGTTCACTGTCCAAGTGACATGAATTAGAACTATGCTTGTCAGAGCAAATCCAGCATCATGCAAATAGATTAGTGAATCATTTCATAAGAGCTGTCTAAGGCTAATTCATCACAGCCTCTGAATACATTACATATCATCTCTCCTTAACGGGGAGACTTTGAAGGCTGCAAAGTCAATTACAGCTGCTAACAACTTAAAAACCTTGGGAAAAAGAAAAAGTTCTGAAAGAAAAGAGTATGTCAACAACCATCCACGCTTGCTGCTCTGTTTAGGCACAAAGGTGACTTGTGCTAAAAGCAACAGATGTTTGCCATATTTTCAATCGTAGTCTAGGGTGTTAGCATGCTCATTTTTCCAAATTAGCACTAAATTCAAAGTACAGTTGATGTGAGTGTGATGAATGTTCCAGGTATTCGACATTAACTTTGAACAAACTCAGACCAAACACATCAACAAATGAATCTGTAAGGTAATTTCTGAACTTATGACATTCAGAGCTAACTTTTTTTGCTAACACTGATCACATTTAACATATGAATATTGACTGAGTTATTAGCAAGGATAAAAATAAACTTAATTAGGAGCAGGACCATTGCCTTGGCAACAGAGACACCAGAAATACTTTATAGATGTTGTAACTATCCCAAATTATTTTCTTTGTAAAAATGTCCTGGAATGGTAGACCAGTAGCTGAAGTCATCAACATTTGAGAGATCATGCACTTGAAAAGTAAATGAAAACATATTTTTTCTTTCCTTTTTCTTGGTTTTGTTTTTAATTTTTTTCTGATTTTTTTTTTTTTTTAAAAACAGGACCATGAAATGGTTTAACATTGCTGACCTGAATTTGCTAAAAGGATAATTTAATTAATCTCTACACAGTTTTTTTTTTAGTGTGACCGAATGGGACATTTCTACAACACTTCCTCACATGTCTCTCCAGGTTTGGAAACAGCGACAAACCTGTCAGCTCCATTTTACTAATCAGTCCTCAGTAGATGTGCCGACTACTGGAAAGTCAGTGGGAATAACACTCAAACTGGGAACTAACACACTCGGAAGAAAAGTTCTTAGATAAGTTTGTACCCTCTGCATATCTCCGGCAACAGTGACTCTCTTCTAAGCTTGATATTGACCCTCATGTTCATGTCAGCTCGGCATTCCTGATCCATGTATGTCCAATGAGGCATTAGGAAGTGTACGTCTCGGAAATTGGATTTCGTGATATCCAAGATACATTGCTAGGTCAAAATTGTAAAGAGGCAACGAAGCTGAAATGGATCAAGAACCCCCCCCCCACACACACACGCATACACAATATATATATATTTACCACATTATACTGTGGTTTGGTTCATAACATAACAGTAACAACACACTGGATAATGAGTGAAACGGCCTGGAAAGTTGAGAAAAACTCTCTGAGAGTTTTTCTCATCAAACTCTAGAGAAAAACTCTCTATTGGTTACGTAGTCCAAGAAAGAGTTTGATGAGAGACAAGACAAACTGTCACGAGCACTTAACAGGAAGTCTAAGAGATTTAGTGACATGAATTCTTGATATAAAAATGAAAGGATGTTAGAAAAGTTGCACTCGGTGAGTAGGAGGAACATCTAAAAAGTATACATTTCAGACTCTAAACTGAGCCAGAATTCTCAGACGCAACCTTATCAGAAAATTGTGGCAATGACATGAAGACCTGTCTTCCACCAGTCGTTCACCTTAAAGGTGTCATTCATTTGGAGGCGCTTGTCATTTTGAAGTGACAGCAGAGCCGAGAACAAGTCAGAGGGAAGGATGTAATGCAGCAGGCCAATTAAATCCTCCGCTACCATCTCTGATTGCAATTGTGACATCAACACCACCGCAGTTTGCACCCTTACCCTTGCATCAGTTATGCAAATGGTGGCAATTTCGCATGAATGGCAGATCGTCTTGGAGAAATGAGGATGGGCAAGAAGCGAAAATGAAAAATGGAGGAGGAGGCTGAGACGTGGGAGCCACTCAGCCTTGAAATGATTTAATTTAAGTGATGAGGAGTTGACTTTGATAAGTTTCCATTTTAATAATGAATACTGTGACCGCTCCAGGGGTCCAGTTAAAAAGAAGCATACTTTGCAAAAAAAGGAGACAAAAAAGAGGACAACAAGCCTTAGAGTAACTGTAAGGCAAAGCTGTTTGTTTGAGTGTCTTCTGTACGTCTGTTTGAGTGTTTGCGCTCAAACAGCACTGTGAATAAGATGCTTCTCTAAGTTTTTCTTAAGTTAAATTTACTGCCAGGGGAAAAGGGACCGAATATGTCAGATTTTTTTTTTACATTTTCCAATATGCCAGCTCTGGGGTGTGCATGCATATTTAATGAGGCCTTTGCCTCGGTGCAATTTTAGAGTGAGAACATTTTCAGCCTTGTGTCATTATGAGTGATTGTGCTACCTAATGCCACATACCACTTGGATGTGCAATAACTATCTGTCTCACCCCAAAGGCCCAACTGATCTTATTTTGAGTATGACTTTTTCAGCTGATGTATATTCAAAACCTGTCACATGATATCATTTACATTGAGGCACTTGCAATTGGACTGCAACTGACAAAAACTACTGATTCATTATTTAATCAGTTCATTGTCCTTTTTTTAAATTTTCCTACAAACAAAAGTGACACCTTCAGTTGTATATTTTCATTTAGTTATGATCGTCATGTGTGAGTTACATCTGAAAGTAAAAATATTAGAATATCAGACATTTTACTGATAAATGGACTTGAAATGAATATATCTAATACCAAAATGGTTTCCAGTTAATTTTCTATGGATCAGCTAATCAAACACAAAAATGATTGGAGCCGACTCCTCTTGGCCCTCCTCTGAAAAACATGGGGTTGGTTCCCTCAGCCTTTTGTTTTAGATTTAATTACACAATTCTAAATAAAGTCTATTAAAAGTACTGTATTTGTCCCAATCATAGACACAAAACAAAGATTTGTATTCATCAACATGGATCGATTTAAATGTACCATAAACCAGTCGAAGGCCCAATTCTGAATTTCGAAGAAGCTTTTATTGAAGATCCGAGACCGAACCATTGTACTTTGACATTATCTTTGCTCAAAAGGTAAAACATAAATGTCTGACGATGCTGGCATAGTTTACAATGCACCATCAAATCAGATCTAAAATGTAAAGTCTAGAAAACATCTGCATTTCTTTAAAAAAATAGCTGTATCACAACAAATCCGAACACTCACCGGTGAGATGGTGAAAATGATATTGATCCTGTGAAGTAGTTTTTAAACATTTGAAACCTTGCAAAACCATCCACACACCTGTGCCAGTGACATTTAAAATGCTAATGCAGAGATCTCTGTTGCTAATTAGTTGTATTGTTTTCTTCTTTTCAATGCAATTGTTCTCTCTAAAGGTTTGTGCCAAAGAAGCACAGTTTGCATTTACTGTAGATAGATGTCGATAAAACAAATATGCCTTATTTTTCAAGATAGTCAGCCTGTCAATCAAATGGCGGGAACAGATTTGCATTTATGTATGAACGAGTTGAATCACAAACTAATCAACAAACCACATAATCAGAAATTCAGAATAGCCTTAATCAAATCGAGCAGCACGTGGTCTAATCACACTGCTGGATCACATGGACCTGAGAATTTTTAGAGTCACAATGTGTGAGCAGAAGGTTAAGACAAACAGGATGAGGCATACACAGTGTCTATTTTAACAGCTGTAAGTAGAAACAGTGACAGTCAAACAGTCACAGGTCTGGAAGTTTTTTTCTTTTTTTTTAACTGAGGGCTTCTTTCATTTAAATATTTGTACAGAAGTATTTCCAGTGAGTCGGCACATTTTCACTCACCTCTAATTTGCTTTTTTACTGCAGGCAAAAAGGAGGAGCAGTTGAGCGGAGACTTGGCATGGACCTTTTTATTTTTTCTCTTTTGTCTGGGACATCTCTGCTTTGTGAAAATATAATAGGTCATAATGAATGAGCTGTCCTCGTATACCACACTCACCGCTAATGAACTGCTCAAAGGAATAGGTCATCTCCTCCTGTCTGCAAGATTTACTACTGACCGTTTCAAACTGAACCGGTTGAGGACAAAGGGTTTTACCATCTCTCTCATTGTCTATTATGAGTTTATTCACTGTTGTATAGGATGTGCCTACATACAGTCTCATTCAATTTCCCTTGGCAAAAACTAAAGGGAGAGCAGGAAGATGATATTCAATAAAGTGTAATAACCTTGGCTGCTGTGTCACTCACACAGCCTCCACTCTAATTTATACATTTTCTTTCCTCTGTCACTCTTTCAAATGCCCTCTGTTCTTCTTTTCTCTCATTTTTTTGCAGTTATTGTGGCCATGTTTCACCACTGTGTTATTCTGATTTGCATTAAAACTCTTTATTGAAAATAAAAAGGCTTCATTTGATTCCACTGTATACATTCCTCAAAGCTCAGATGTCAAAGCTGCTGCATCGCTGACAATCCAGATCATGTGCTTTTCACTTACATTTTTCATGACACAGAATCTAAAAAAAGGAAGCAATCTCTGTGTTTTTTGAGCTGATTTAGTTAACCAAGCTTTGACCTCACTGTGTGCCAGTTCTTCAGAGTGAGAAGCGTAGACAATATCTTCTGTCAAACTTTTTCGTTTCAGTAATGCAACAGCTGCATGGAACAAATCTGGAGAGCAGATGACTAAAGTTAGCAGATTGTCACACTTCTTGAAAAACAGAAAAAGCACTCAGAGTCTGAGTCAACTAAAGTGCAGAAAAATGTTTCCCCCCTTTTTTTTTTAGAAGAAATCAGCGTTGATTATAATCCCACGTCTTTGCTTTTCTGTTTACTTATTCTCGATCTGCTAACAAAATGACAAGCACACACTCACACACATATAGTGAATGGGCAACTCAATTTACTATATTAATGGCGTTAAATGCCACAAGTCTTCTCAAATGTCAGCACATTAGATTTGAACACAAAGCGAGTACGGATCCATATAACTCCAGGTCAGTCGAAATGTGTTGTCACAAACACTTGAAGTTCATATGAACAAGAAAGTAACTCAAACAAGGTTAAATGCTCTTTTTTTCCCTCTCTTTCTTAACATGGAATTAAACTAATTCATGCATAAGAACTGACTTAGACTCAAACAAAATCCATTCCCTCTTCCCTGCCACCGAAGCAGAAAATTCTCTTTACACCATGACAGCTTATTCCCTTATGTTTTATAGTGGCTGACTGAACATTTACATCTTTGAATAGCTGTGTGTAAAATCTTTTGTGATGTAAAGTAGACTTCAATGCAACTAATTCAGTCAAGTTTTGAGGCGCTAATACTTTAAATATTTACTTTTTCCTGCATGAATTTATGCTTTAAAATACCTTTACTTTTCATGTTAGTCTTATATGCAATTACATGAAATATTAGGATCGTTGAGTCTTTAAATCAGGGAGAAATGGAAAGTTGTTCTCTCTCTTTACCAGAGAGAATGATCAAAAAATTCCATCAAATTTTTTAAATCAAAATGTATTACTGTCTCTCATTACATTAAAAAAACACAGTAGGGAACTGTTTACCACAATGAATGAATTAACTATCATTAAATGTATTTAATTATATCAGCATCTGTAACTTTCCCCAATTATTCAATGATGGGCAACTGAGGTTTAATATTTGCAGTGCTGTTGAATTATTATTATTTACATTATTTACATTGTTTACATTATTTACATTATTTACATTGTATACAGTACAGATTAAAGGTAGATATCATTGAAGTAAATATGTGCGTTCAGCTTGCAGTGTTTTCAATCAAAACTGCGCAGACCTGGTGGGTCTCCAGGCAAACCAGAACCCTCCCCAGGCCCTCCCCAGAACCCTCCCCAGGCCCGCCAAAAAACATTAGTTTAAATGCCAAAAATAATGCCAACTGGAAATCAGTTGCTTTATTCCAATGAGGAGTTTGTGTATCAGGCTGTTTGAAGACCTATGAATAAAAATCTGTGCAATGTAACTTAATTTATGTGAGTTTCTTTTGTTTATGTTATTTTTAGCTCAGTGCTATGTCACCCCTCCTTGGACTGTCGGACCAGCTGCATATGCAGGGCTTGTGCATGTTTTTATTTTTGCCTTAAACCATTACTGCAGGGGAAAAAATACAGATGAAAGAATAGAATTTAGATTATATTACTCAGATTAACTACTGCCAAGACTAGAGCTCTACCACCCCGTCTTCTCATGAGCTCACTTGACCCCTGAAGCGGCATGATTGACTGAGTTTAAAAGTAGTCTTTATGAACAGTGTCCCTGAGGTACAACTAAATAAAACCCTAGAAAAACTCAGAAACACTCAGTGCTGAAAGCCCCACCCCAAAGGTTCTGGGTAATCTCAAAAGAACTACCTCTACAATGGCTTGGAGAATGAAATTTCTCCCCTGGAACTCGTTGAGTTGCTGGTTTCTGATGTGGAAATGGAGGGGGCTGAGTCAAGGACTCCATAAAAGATTGTACTTCGGAAATGTAGCTATTTACGGTTGTTCTTCTCCGCTTCCCCAGAGGGGACACTAGTATTAATCCATATTACTCAACATAATATTACTCCAGTTGATGAAAACACACAGGCTGTGTACTGCTGCACCACGTCATATGACTTCCATCAAATGCTGCTACTAGCACCAATGGGAATCACCGCCATGCAGCCTGCGTCTGACCACGCAGATCATGGGCAGAGGTGAAGTTCCTGATCGCAGTTGTCAGTTAAGTTTCCATGTGTGATATTATATCTTGGAAAAACAGCAGAACACTCTTCATAGTGTAGGCTTGCATAAATGAAAGAAGTTAGGGAATCTTTGAAAAAGAGCTGCTTATGGGACAGGAGCCACAATGTACTTGCAAAGAGTGGTTAAGAGTTTACAAGAGCTCCGATGGTCAAGAAGTTATAAGGGATGTACAGCGCTGTTACGTGGCCGACTATAGCTGGTATGAGGCGTTATAACAGGAAATAATTGGAGAGTCTGTTTTAACTAGCATCGTGCAGCACCAGTGTTTCCTGGCCTTAAATGACCTGCAATCTTCCCTAAATTGTTGAATAATTATAAGAATGCATAGCTATTGATCCTAAATGTCTGAGGCTCAGACTGAACTATCTAAATCTGATGACAGTGGCGAGGATACAAAGCTCTAAGCTCTACTGCTGACAGAAGGGTAGCCAAAGCTACTACAGGTAAATCAATATTTGATTTCAGACACATTGATGTTAGGGCGGTCCTGAGGGAACACTGGAAACAACTGCGCATTAGTACAGAAGTAAAAAAGCGGCCTCCAAAGATCTCAAAGATCGAAGATATAATTAGACGATGTATACAATCATGAAACCTCCCATGAATGAAAAGGTTAGATCGAGGACTATCCTGAATAAATACCGAATATCCTGAACTAGAATTATTGTATAACATGGATAGTACAAGTAAAGTGGAATAGACGTAATACTACATAAAAAAAAAGAAGCCTTTTTGGCTACAAGTTGAAAACAAGCCTGCACATGTCAGAAGACACTTTATCTTCAGATTTGCAACAAAATTTCCCCCGAAACCAGAAAAATATGTCTGGGCTATGTACGGTATCCAAGACTAAAATGTCTTCTTCAGGATGAGAGCTGCTGCTGGCGGGAGGCAGTGTGTCCTGCATTTTCCTCGCATGCAGAGGTGGACCACACTCAAGGAACTGTGATCCCTGAGGGCAAAATTTCACAGCAGCTTTGAGCGGATGTTTGAAGGAAAAGGGTTAACACTCATCTCTTTGCTTTGATCTTCAAAAATGCTGCTGCTGCTGTTCAGCTCTGGAGGAATTATTGTGCTGAACCCCCCCCCCCCCCCCCGCCCCCATAGTAATTGTCAGTCTCCATACATGCTGAAATGATATGTCCATACTCTGTGTCAACGTGTTTTTCCTCATCATCAGCAGGTGCTTGTACATGGAAGGCAGCTCTGCAAGCATTTTGTTTTATTCATATGGAGGTTAAACATACTCAGCATGTTCCAAAATTACAGTCTTTAAAGGGGAACTCCGTTTTTTTTTTAACCTAGACCTTATTTCTGGCATAAAATACGTTTATCTACTCACCGAGAACAGTTTGGCGAAAGTTAGAGTCCTTCGGGAGCTATTTAGATAACTTGCGATATGTGTATATCCATATAACGGAGTGAACGAACACGTACTATTGCTCTGTTAGCACATAGCTACTGTTATGTGGCTACTTGCAGCTATAGGAGAGCTAACGGAGGGAATTCTAAACACACTTCTACTGGGACCACTTCATCGACACGCATGGCTGCAGCACAGCGTATTCACTCCAGTAAGAACGTCCATCTTATTCAAAGTCGTCGTTCACATTGTCAAAATTTGATAAATATCTTGCCATGTTGCACAAAACTAACAGTAGAACACTCTGTGTGAAGTTAGCCGACTGTCACAAAGCACGGAGTAAATAAACTGTGCTCCAGGGGGGCGTGTGGATGAAGTGGTCCCAGTAGAGTGCCTGTGTA
The DNA here is from genome assembly GCF_036924035.1 of Leuresthes tenuis. NCBI lineage: Eukaryota > Metazoa > Chordata > Actinopteri > Atheriniformes > Atherinopsidae > Leuresthes > Leuresthes tenuis. The sequence goes on from NW_027325360.1 coordinate 7,952,131, forward strand.
GAAATCCTTCAGTTAGCTCTCCTATAGCCGCAAGTAGCCACATAACAGTAGCTATGTGCTAACAGAGCTATAGTACACATTCGTTCGTTCATTCTTCTTAAAGTATTGGTGAAATAAAGACAGATAATGCCTTATTTAGAGGCTGCATCGTCCCTGCCCTGTTCACTCTGTTATGTGGATATACGCCGATCACGAGTTATCTAAATAGCTTCTGAAGGACACTGACTTTCGCCAAACTGTTCTCGTGAGTAGATAAACGTATTTCATGCCAGAAATAAGGTTTAAAAATACCAGAGTTCCCCTTTAAGGTCATTATTATTATCATTTCACCAGAACATATTGAGTTGAGGGTTAAGTTGACCAGAGTTTATATTTGTGATGCAGTCAACTTAACTTTTTAAGCCACCTGGTCCAACAAAAATCATGTCTTCAAAATGTATTTTTTTCTTAGCAGATTCAAGTATTTTAGCGTTAAAATGATTCAAACTGTTTCAAATTAACAATTTACTCAAGTTATGCTTAAGGTTGTTGCTATTTGTGTTTAAGCCACTTGATTATAGGATCTCCACGTTGCCTGCCAGGCATAGAGTGAGACAATGAACAACACAAAACAGCCAGCAACTCTCAGAGCTATAAGACTGTACCCTCTCTCCTTTTAGGCACGTTCCTCTTCATTAGATATCGATGCCTGTAGGCGTTTTCATGCTTTCACACGCTACGTGCAGTGATGTTGCATGTATATATATATATATATATATATATATATATATATATACATATATATATATATGTGCACACACTAACCAGAAGGATTTAGATCAGTTCAATCCTCTGACTCATAAACCCAAACAAAAAGCATAAAGAGGGATAGACTGGAATTCAAATATCAAAGAGGCTTTTGAGCTCACCATCCACATGGACTTGCTGCTTTCAGGCACAAGCGTTATACCCATCATTCTTAGGCTGTGTTAAGCATCTATCACAAGTTAGCACAACAGTGCACTCTGCCAGAAATCAATAGGTGTGTCAGCAAAACTATACTTTCAGAAATCCTGCCACTTTGACAAGCAGACAGAGTGAAAACCCAAAATGTCAACGTATTCCTTTTTTAAGTAATTGCTGAGTCATTGACATTCATCAATTAACTCATCCAACTCCCCGTTGGTGATAAATTACAGTCATTCTGTGCTGTGGGCCTGTGAGCGTCTTTCTTATTGTACTTTTAATAAGCTGCTGCTCAGCCTGTCAGTTTTTGCGCCGGTTAATGATAAAGTGAACAAATTCATCCGCTGACTCTCCAACTAAATTATCTTCATCTGTTATAGATTAAGACAAAGTTAAATCCTAGCACATTGAACTTTATATTTTTAACGCTGGTCTACACTGCAGCAGTGCTTTGAAGGGGTTGTCTTGGCTCAGTGCATCTAGAGAGAAATATGGTCGGCTGCAGCGTTAATCGTTAACTGTGGAAGCAATCTGGCTGGTCTCTGCTGGCAGCCGTCACCATGGATCGCATGAGAGCAACACTTAAGATTTAAAATAATTTTTGATAGCCTGTCTCATGAGTTGAGTGATGGAGAGAAGTTATTTTTGTATTTTACTCATTATAGCTACATGACAAATAAGTTATTCTAACAGATAAACATAAATTGATGCTCAGCACATCACACGTAGCATAATTTAGGCTTGCTTGGTTCACAACATCTGTTTTGAGGTGTTGAATGCTAAAAAACTGCAGAAAATATAAAAAAACTGTTGCTCAATTAAGGGGCATTACTGAATCGGTTGTCTGCCGTTGAAGCTCTTTGCCTCTTCTGCCACTATTTAGGTGCAATTTAGTGTAAAATATCATCCAGTAATTGTCACTTATGACCACAGCAGCTGCAGTTCAGCTTTACTTTTAATTAGCCTAAAAACATTCTTCCTGTAACTATTCTGCAGAGATCACTCACGGGCACAGTAACAACCATTGCAGGCAGTTATTTTCCAACAAAAAAGTTGGTAGATGAAGAAAAATGCTTCTTTCTAAAGCATGTATGTACTTTATGACTAAAAGGGGACACAATGATTCCTTTCAGAGATGGTGTTGGACTGCAGTAGCATCCTCAATTTTAGTTTTCTACAGCTGAATTCTGGCATAATTTTGCACTATTTCAGTTACTGGTCTTTTTTCATGTTAGCTAAATAGTTATGTGCAGCTTAGGTAATTGAGGAAATGCTCCAGATCTTGTGCAATTTCAACCCCAACTAAGCAGCCATAAAAACAACAACAACAAAAGCTTAGCTTTAAGTGTCATCAACTGAACACCGAGCCTTCTGTCAAATACCTGGATATGTTGCCTATAGAGACAAATCCAGCCAAATCCAGTTCAGAAATGCTACACTAACACCATTATAGTGTAAATGCTTAAATTTATTCACAGTTTAAATTCTGTGAGAATGTGGCAGCTTGCTACAAAGAAAAACAAAATAACAAATTATATACTAACCCTAGCCCTGAAAAAAAAAAAGTCCTAACTAACGCAGTCATGGTCAGTCAATGCAGTCTGTTGTGGAAAACATGTAAATACAGCCGGCCAGTAAGTATAATGATTTGACTCTGAAGCAATGGAACAAGGTCATATGGTCTGATGATTCCAGGTTTACCCTGTTCCAGAGTGATGACAGCTTCAGGGTAAGAAGAGCCGTGGATGAAGTGCTGCACCCAACATGTCTAGTGCTTGTTGTACCACTATGGTGGGGGCATCATTATGATCTGGGGTTGCTACAGATGGTCAGGTCAAGGTTCAGCAAAGTCATCAGCCTTAAAAACGAGGTAGGCTGACAACTAGAATATACTCAATTACCAGGTTTTTCCATCAGTGGACTTTTTTTTTCCAGATGACCTGGGCATATCACGAAATGACAATGCCAAAAGTCATCGGACTCAAATTATGAAAGAGTGGTTCAGGGAGCAAGAGACTTACACTGCAGAGACAAAAAGGACCAAGTGTGTGAGGGTAAGCCCGCATTGTGAACTTTCCAATCGAACCAACAACGTTGTTGTCGCTCGTCTGATCCTGAAGAAGACTTTATGCAGTGGTCCAATCCTCCCATCATCAGGACAAGATGTAGGTAAAAAGAGAAAGAGACATGTATGCGACTCTGAACAGAAACCGATAGTGTGTGCTGTAATGAAAGGTGGTTCAACAAAATATCAGTGGGATTTTTAAAATCCGTTGTATATAAATCATAACCATAAGTGAACATCATATAACCTACGATAATCATACTTTTGGTAAAAAATAATAAAACATAACTTCAGTGGTTTCCGTTTCTCATGTATTTATGTATATTTCTTCTTCTTTTTTTCTGTAAGATCATTTGAACGCTTCAGTATTATTTGTGATTCTGAATGTGATCCCTCTTGACCCTACATGCTGTGATTGTACAATAATCAAACAAATTCATTGCACCAATTCATATTTCTGCTCCATGTTCTCATAGAACAACAGAATTCAGCTATAAAAGACAAATGAACAGCGTATCAAGTGTTAACCCACTAGGATTTGGGAATCAATATCAAATATGAATCCACTTTGGTGATAAGTCCAATTCCTGCTTGGGGAGTTTTCCTGCTCTCTTGTCAGCATGCTTCAGCAGCCACATCCTGCGCACTCTGAGTAATATGACACAGACGCAGAGAGGGCGAGTTAACATATACCGAAGAGATACTGAGAGAAGCAAGAGGAGACATACTGACGTGGGGAGAGGGAGACAAGTTGGGCAGAGGTACTCTGTGATAAAGAGAGCAGAAGTACAAACAGAGAGATGTATAACGGCAGACAAACCGTTTGTCCATCACTAAATCATGTTTGTCATTCTCACAGTGGGAGTTAGAACAGCATAGATGCCTCATCTGTGGTTAACTCTGACTGCTGCGGCTTGATGGTTTTTTTTACTCTATATCCTGCACTCAATTAATTCCCCACTCTCAGAGCATGGTTTTCCCATGTATTAGCTTGTTGGTGTGTGTGTTCCAGCATGTTTTGCAGGGGTGGCTGCTGTTGCAATTGAAAACAGTGACATTTTGTTTAGCAAACTGTGCGATCCTGATGCTCAAGGAGAGGAAACAAACCATCAATAAATTGACCTGTGGGGCGGCAAGACACAAAAGCGTTTAATAGACAATCACATAGGCAGAAACCAGACAGAGAGTAAAATTGTTTTCTAAACTGCCCGTTTATCACCACGATGTGAGGTTGACCACTTAATCTGTCAGGCAGGTAAGCCAGTCAGGTTCCTGTTAGTTTACTGCAGGTAGAAGTGTTATTTTTACTGAATATATGTCAGGTTTTCAAGAAATTATTACCACCAAATTGTGCACAGCTCAACATGCATCTTATAAACAAAGCAAATAGGCTAACATGTCATTATTGTCATTATCTGAATTGTAGAATCATGATGTCAGCAGTGCTGCAGGGCCTACTTTAAATTGATCAATCTGGCATTATATTTTAGGCATTCAAATGAAGAAATAGCAGTGTCATCAATTCCCAACTTTGCATCCACTGTCACAATTATATCCCGCAACAGAGCATGTAATATTTATGCTTTTCCAAAGTGCAAAACGTAGCAGATATACAAGAAGGGTTAAAAAATTGTAGAATGATCAAATTTTTCTGATTTGTTTTTTCAGCTTTGAGGTTTCTCTACATGGATATTCAACACTTTGTCTCGCCATATCGTGACATTGACGTTTCAAGGTTGCTATATACACCACAACGTAAGACTCACTGCAGGACATACAAATGTTTTAATACTTAATTTTGCCATAAACACAAAGAGGGAGGAAGGAGAAGGCAGACAGTGGTGCTAGTCAGCTGACTCCCGCACGTTCGGGAACTCGTCATACATATACATACATACATACTTTCACTCTGCTATTTTGCTCTCACATCTGAAAGGTCAGAGTTCAGCTTTAAAAATACATTTTGGGTTATACATGTCGTGTCAAATGGTTTCCCTTTTGCACTAGTGTCAAAATAAAGCTGCTAAAACGGTGAGATGCTTATTGTTGGAGGATTTCTTGCTGGAATACATATTTTAGAGTCTGTAAAGTCTTAACTGTGAGTTTTTATTTTTTATCCTTAACCCTAACCAACTGAAACTGACACTGAAGTAGAAAAGTCCTTGAGCAATACTAAGACAGAAGGGCTAACTGGGCTCTCTGGCGTGACAGTCCACAGTGTAATGCTATCCTTCCGCCCCATTCTATCTTCCTTAAAGTCCTGCTCCAGTAGTTCCTCATCTGTTTTTCTTACAACGTTTGATTTTCAATCTTTTTTTTAAATTACAAAACAAACCAAACACTTTTGGCCTTAATACTACAAGGGTCATGACTCCCCAACTTCATCCTCATCCAGTGAGTCGGTATCTATGAATATGCTAAGAAGACACATCTCTACCCACATCTCCGCCTCTCAGCGCTTTCTCAAAGTCTCCAATGAGTCTGCAAAACTCACACTGCTACACTCATATTGTACAGAACAAACAGAAATAACATAATGATCGGGCTTCTAACGCTCACTCACTGCGCACCATAATCATGAGATTTTCACAGAAGATGTAGCAACCGCTTGTACTTATTTCAATTTCAGAAACACAGTTGAACAACAGCAACAGTCTCAATGACTTTCTTCCCACAGTCTGCCCAATACTCATCACTCGAGAGGCTACTGTTTCTGACATGGAACAGCCTCCCTGGAAACAACCTGTTTCCCTAAGACAATTGGTTGGAACTGTGTCTCACTTTACAATGAGTTCAGTAGCAAAACAAAGCTGTTTATAGGTCAAATTCATGAAACCGCTCTTTCAAAAAATACAGGCTGTTAACTTGTGTCCTCAGGTATTTTTGATTAGACACTGCGATTTCTTCAAATCAACTGAACCCACTTCTGCTGTCGTTTAACATCTTTGGGTAAGACACGAAGGCTTACAGACTCTGATTTTATGTAATCACAATCAGAAACAAAACATGTGACATCTGCCATTTCAGTAAGCAGAACACACCAACTTGCTTTCAGCCTCGCTTGTGTTAGTTTTACCTATAACCCGCTGACCTTGGTTGGTGCTGGGCTGTCTGAACTTGCCTTTCTGAGGCTAAAGGCGAAGCTCTGTGCTAATCCTCACCCCATCGACACCTTAACAATATGAAAAAGTTGATTTTTTTAGCAGATGGGGAATTTAAACATTTCTGGACATGTTTTAGTTGTTCGGTTTTGCTTTTGTGACAGTTTTACAAAATGCAAAACATAAGCATGTAGAAATGTGAAGCCTTTAAATGTGAATTTTTTTTTAGCATTCGTGACAATTTCACATATTGCTAATACATAAGCACATTGTGATTTTAAAAGATCGTTTTTGGAAATCAGAAGATGCAGGAACTTTTCTCTAATTTTTTTGCCTTAAATGGAAAACTTATATTTTGAGCTGTGCATAAAAGTGAGTATACGATCTGTCATCAGGTGAGGTTGCCACAGGCTGCGGCATAACTACATTTTAGATAAGTGGACAAACCTATGACACATTTACTGGTACTACGATGCAGCCTTTCATGGCCATGATTTAATCAAGAGTTTTATTGTTCATACAAGCTGCAAGTTACTGTACCAGTCCAAACTGTCCACCTCGGCCTGCTTTGCAACCCTTTTACTGACATTTCGGACGCACTCGCCTTCAATTTTCTGCTGAAAGATAATGACTTTGATAAGCTTCAATACCTAGCTTTTTTTGTCCCCTTGTCAGACTTTGTTCCAGTGAGACTGTTATATTCTGTGATCTTAACAAAAACTGCTTTTTCAGTTTTTTTTTCAGTGACAGAATTTCCAAATGCAGTAAAATTAAGAACCAAGATGGGATAATCTGTAATAACTTCTAAATCTCATCAACAATGAGACTGCTATGAACAAGTGATGACTTTAGGGGTGAGAGACTTTTTTTATTCTTCATTTTCTCTGTCTTGGTAAATGCCCATCACAACTTCTCATGGCCAAAGGGAACATCTTTAATTATCTTTTCTTGACCGTGAAAGCCTGAATCCTCTAATTTGAGAAGCTGGAACCATGTACTAAATAATTCTGCTGTGATTCAAACCTTGTAGTCACTTATGAGGCTGCAGCTAGATTGCATTACAATATATTCAAAAGTGTTCCTGTTATTTTGTCCGGCCTGCTGTGTATTCCCTCCGGTGCTGTCAATGTACAAGCCCCTCCAACCCCTTTCCCCCCCTTCCTCATTAAACCAGCATCTGCTGAGGTAAAAGGCCTGAAACCCCCTACCATGCACACACACATACACACACTCTTTTCTCCCCTCCCTTCCTTTGCTCACTCTCATGCTTGCCATCTGCCAGAGTTGGACAATACCCCACTTACACAGCAGCCATACACACGAGCTAACATCCTAATTTAAACCTACGCAATTTCTGAGAAACATCTCCAATACAGATGCACATGAAAGCACACAAATGCAAACACTCACATTCACACTCAATATAACCTGAAGTAAGGCAGTATATTTTTAACAATAAGCCTCCCCCAGGAACAAAAAAACATCTTGCAGGGTCATAATGGGTTTGAGAGAAACCTCACTCTGCTGCATGGAGCCAGCAAACTCCTCCCCTCCTCTATGTGACTGACCTGAAGAGGAGGAGATGGGGGGAGGACAGAGGGACAGCAACACACTCAAATTACTCCTCTGTGGCCATTGGGGCCCCTCCAGCATTTTATCTCAGGAGCAAAGGGAGACAAGGAGAAAGAGGGAAACAGAAAGGAGAGGCGAGGACGGTGCAAACAGAAACAGACTGAACATGAAACATCTCCCTGTGGCTCTCCCTCTGTCTCCTCTCTTCTTTCCATCTCTGCTTGTTGCACATAATGCCCTCTCACTTTCACTGCAATTGTTCATCACCCCTCAGTTATCCACGGTGAATGATAATGTTTCCTCTTGGAGAGAGGCTGAGGAGCAAGCCTAAGGCCATGCATTCTGATTGTCTAAGCGTTCCCCAGTCACTCTCTGCTTGGGCAAAATCAACAGTGCAGCAGGGCGGGAGGAAGGATGCCTTAGCTTCCCCCTGCATCTGCATTCTATGGGAGTTGTGTTTGTTTTTTGGGTTTTAGTCATTATTTACAATTTGTATCACCCAAAAGTCCCCTATCCTGTAAATGTACAAGAAGGAGAGTTTCTGAGACAAAATATTGAACCACAGGGACACCACTGTTGTCTTTTACTAACCGACCAGGCAAATTAGCAACATTATGTCTGCTCCCTGGGGATGTTCGCTCTCGCCTGCCATGCTGCCATCATCTTCACTGTCACCCGGACGAAGCCCATAGAGAGGCAAAGCCACTTGAGGAGAGCTTCCTTCCCAGAGAAGCTAAAGTTAAAGAGACAGATGGGCTGCACTCCAGAGTCTCCGGCTATTTCAAAAGGGCTGCTCAGCTTGCGGCAGCTAGCCACCTCACATTTAATGTTTGTGGGTCCATTTACTTTACATCTGAAACTTTTTTTCTTTTGCCAGTTTGCCCAAATAGACTTCAATGCTTCATCTGTGTCAGAGTATGCTTGATGAGCTTCGGGTATTTGGTTAGATTGCAACTTTAGAGGCACACAAAGGTATATTTGTTTATGTTCTTACAATAAAAAGTCATTTTAGACATATCCAAAAAGCAAATAAAATTCTTTGTAACCTGGCCATGTGCAGCATTATGATCTTGCAGTAATAGAAGCTATTAAAGAAACATTATTTGGTTCACTGTGCCCTTCCTCTGCCCATGCTGAGGTTGAATGAAATGGACCATTCTAATCCTTATTAACACAGCTAATTTCACATAAGAGAAAATTGATAGTGGGTGTCAAAACCATTCAAAGGTCACCCAAGCAAGCAACATAATTTACTATATCTCTATGCATGTGCGTGTCTCTGTGAAGGAGGTTGTTCAAATATTTCTATACGTGTTGGAGCACTGATTCAATTAATTTTGCACTGCTGCATATACAGATTATTCAAATACAAAGCAGAGTAACTGCCACTGATGTGTAGCATTTGACAAACACGTAAAGGAGCCAGAACAGTGCTTGACAAAATTAATAAAGCTGTCAAAGCCAACAGATGATGGTTGATCGAGCAGACAGGAGCAAAGCTGGGATGAAAACAATGAAAAAGGATAAAGGGAATCAAACATCCATCCTTGCCCCTAAAGGCTGCCATGCTACAGCTAACCTTTGGTCAGAGGGATGAAAGTGTCAGAAGAAACACGAAAGATGCTGATCCTTTGACAGAGACTCTGGCACAAAGCCGTGAAGAACAGACAAGTCTGACATTAGAGGCATGAAGATGCTGTCATGTGACCTTTCAAAGGGCAAATATCTGAACACCCTTCTCTTCGGGCTAGCTGTGTCTGAGCTATATGTCACATGTAGCAGCACAAAGAAGCAGAGAATCATTCTAAATCAGCATGTTCTGTGATAAATTTTTTCTACAAACATCACGGCTCTTAAATTCTTACATATGCACTCATTGTGGGTCAAAAGACTGCACTGCATTTAATTAAAAACAGGACAAAAAGCAGATGAAAAGGTACATTTTGTAAACATCTAGGTTACATATGACTGCTGTTTCATTTGCATTCCACTAATTCAGATAGGTCTTAACTAATGCACACCCTCACTAGCAAGTTTAACATGACAAGTTTGTTGAAACTCACATAAACTACTATTTCTCATGAAACTTAATCTATTCAACAATAAAAGTACCAGAAATCAGCAAACTCTCCACTATCACTTCCTGGCTGAATTTGCTGTTAAATGACAGAAGGTTGATGACGACTGAGAATGAAAGAAGAGAACTCACTCAATGACTCTCCTACGGGCAGTGATGCTCGCCACGATGACGCTCTCTGGTCTTGGGGTGGCCACAGCCTTAAACGTCCCTTTCCAAAACTTCTCAAAAAGCTGCTTTTCTCCCAGATGCTGAAGGCTGGCAGTGCTGCTCTGTGATCCCAGAGATGGAGAGGGGCCACTGGGACCAAGCTGGAGTGAAAACAGTGGCTGCATTTTTTGTTTTTATAGACTCAAAAACCAGATCTAATTCAGTCCTTCATCCAACAGACGCACAGTCATGAAAACACACACTCGACAGTTGTTGCTCAGGAGCTGTCCAAGTACTGAATCAAAGCTCGCAGAGTGCAGCGACTGTTTTGCGCCTCTTCTCCTCTCGCTGCAGCAGGTCAATGTGTCAGCGCGTCTGTCAGCTCTTCACTCTTGAGCGGGAGCGTGGGGAGAAGGACAAAAGCTGACCCTCTCCAGCTGGAGGCTGCGTATTGTTTGTGAGAATGAGAACGGGTGGGGGAGATTTTGTTTCTCCGCCTCTCCTCTTCTGTCACATCTGCTGCTCTTTGGGATGGGGTCTGGGTCAGGGTTGGGAGCTAGAGCCGGAGCGCTCCTTCTTCATTGTCCGCTGCTTTACATAAAATTAAGCATTCCTTCAATTTAGATGGAGCATGTTTCAGTCAGGCGGAGTGAGTTCCTGTTAAAAAAAAGATAAAGAGTTTTTTTTTCTGCAGAGAAGATCGTGTGCCCACACACAGCATATGAGGCTGAGCCTGTGTCGAGGCAAGTGTTGCTATGTGTCTGAGGGCAGGTTTCAATGTGAGCTGAGGAGAGTGTGTGCCAGAGGGTGAGATTCGAATGAGGAGCTCAGCTGAGAACAGCTTGTTTTGTGTCTCTGAGCCTGTGACGTCAAAACTGGGGGCTGGACAATGGGAAGAGGGACACCCTCTGCCATTCTCTGTGTGTCACACTGTCTCACTCTGCTTTACCTTTGATTAGGTTCACTTCTCATCCTGACATGTGTCTCTCTATTTCTTCTCTGTCTTCCTTCTTTCATTTATCAACACTCCAGCCACCCTGTTTTCTTTCTTCCTTAGTGCCCTCTTATTTCCTTCTATCTTCTAATTATTTCATTTAATCATTTTAGTTGTTTAAAAGAAAATTCACAGACAACTTTTTGTGAACAGATATGTAATTTCAGCCGTATCGAATGAGGAATAATTGTATGAGGTGCTATGATTTTGTGCAGTAGAGCTATTATTTTTTTCTGTATTTGCAGCATGTGATTTATATGCCTACTTTAAAGTCATAATTTGACACAATTTACTGATGTCTTAATGAAATATCTTTGACAAGCTTTGGTAAAAATACCACAGAGAGACAGTACAACAGTTCCTTTTCAAACCATGAAGTTACAGCTGTTTTCATAGCAACTGGTTTTAGGACATGAAGCGATCAACTCAAAGTTTTTAAATTTCTCATTGCGATGGTGGCCTGTTGCATGCTGGGAAGGAGGGAACATTTGTCAGGGTGGCTCCCCAGTTACCACTGCCAACTGCCACTGTTGCCTGGTTAGAGATTGTTTTGCTTGGCTAAAAACATCCAAATCTAGAGGAGAAGGCAGAGGCAGCAAAACCTATAGGGGAGAGCAAATGGATCTTACAGAGAGTAATTCAGTCGTGCTGCTGAATGGGAGATATGTTAATCAATAAGCCAGTATTGTGGCTAACCAGTTCAAAATCAACACTTCCTTTTTTGGCCAATTCATTAAAGTAAACATATTATGATCCTTTCAAATACACTTAGCACTGTGTTTATTTTAGAGTCATGTGTAGTAGGTTTTTACAAGTCACTAAGTTGATAATAAAGATGTGTTTTAGTTTAAAAAAAAAAAATTCAAACACAGTTTGAGCATCGAAACACTATCCTGAAGGTAGAATTTAGAGTCCATGCGTGAAATGGACAGCCCGAGAGCAAGCTGTGACATCCAAGCAAACATACAGTGCTAGATTCAATGACAAGACAGAAAACAGAATTTCTAAACCTCCAGATAGGAAAATAGGTAGACTGACTTTTTTGACACGATATAAAACATTACAGAAAGTACTAGCAGAGCATTATTAGCTAATTTCTTTCTTAAGTGAACTATTCAACTGATGCAAATTTGCTCTTGAAAGTAAAGTAAAAGCAAGAGCAATAACAAAATAAGCTTTACTTCCCACTTCTGAGGTACAGCAAATGCAACATCAGTTTAGGTTGCAATTGGGTGACGATAAAAATAAGGAGGCTGGTTAATTCTACTATGAGCTTGGCCTGCAATGTAATAATCCTCCGCAGATCTGAGTGGCTCACTAAATCACACATTCTCAGACTTGAACAGCCCCAAACAAAGTGCAAGGACTGTGGCTCTTTGTTGTCGGTTTTTTGGTGTTGATAATGATTTCAGACACGCTAAGACATATTTCAAAGATCCAACAAAGTGTTTTCCTTTTCATAAGATGTCCTTTCTAAATACAGTCTGCACTGTGCCAGTCTTTTTTTTTCCTCTTGTCTTCTGCCCTCACACGGGCACACTCCATCAGTGCCTTGGACAAAAGGCCGAGTAAATCAGCATAACAAAAGGCTTGGCTCAGTGAGGACCAGCCGGAGCATGTGGCTGACACAAACTTCCCCCCAGGGCTTTAGCGTTCCCCACTCGGTTACTTCCTCCTTGCCTCTCCAGTTTTCTTCGACATAGCACAGAGGTGCAGCTCAACATTTCCTCAACGTCTCTCCTTCCTTTATTTTCTCTTTCTCATGCTGCATATTATATGCTGCATTCCGTAATGAGCATAACTCTGCTTGGAAATCTTGTGTGGGATTACTTAATACTACAGGGATGTCATCTTGTTTAGGTTATCAAAGAAAAGTCTGTGTAATACTCAAAAGGATAAATGCTATTTATGAACGTGTAGAGTTGCACGAAAGCTGTAACATGAGAGTGGAAACCTTGCTGACATAGAGACAGCCTTTAATGAAGAAAACATTCTGTATTGCTACTGCAATGTGATTACTAAAAAGAATGAAATGGTGTACATGCAATTACTTTCAAGCTATTTCCGATGGCCACATGGAGTTCAACAAAGATATTGTCATCCTTTTTTTTCAGCTCATACCTGCTTTTATATATTTGGTGTAAAGCTTTTCTGATTGTGTCTAAGGTCTATGATGTGTGATTTCTTGTTTTAGCCCATTAGCATTGCATAAAGCTACATGTACGTATTACCAAGGATACTATCAAACATTTAGATCAATTTTCAATCTTCCAGACAGCCACAAGCATCATTAATCCAGGAAAGTATGAAATCAATGCGCAACCACAATAAACATGAACCATCTTTTTTAATTTTACGGTCCTTTGGTGGAGGAACGTGTAACTGGCGGTCAACCCAAGACATCCAAGCAATTGTTCACTTAAAATATTGATTAATTCACTTTGAAATAATTGCATCTCTTTGTTTTTTTTATTAAAATGAACAAAACAAGCCATTTGTTACAACTTTTTTTTGTCAAAGAGATTAGCTAAATTAAAACTCTTGAATCAGGGCACTGAACTAAACCACAGAAAAGCAAAGAAGAGTTGGGGGAAAAAAGACAACAGCAGGAGGAAAAAAGGCTCAGTAATTCTTTGACATATTGTATGATCCACTGTACCAAAGCCATTTTCTTGCAAACCATCTGCTTGACTCTACATTGCTTTTCACTCTCAGCGAATTATAGAAAGCAACAATTTATCTGGCCTTGTGTTTTTGGATGTAAGCAGTTTTGTTTTGAGAAGGGACCTTCTATTATTTGCTCTTTAGAGGACCTTGCACTATAAGGCATCATTCAATCTGACAACTGATTCATTACTGAAATAATTTAACAAAGGAGATCAACAATTTCCAGTTACACTGATGTGAGAATTGGTTTCTCCGAACACTACAAATGTTGGCTGGCTGTACCTCTACTTTACATTGTTATATGAACGTAAATTCAACTGTATGACTTAAACCAATACCGCTGGGTACATTTATTCAGCCCCTAAGTATTAGTATAATTTTCACACCAGATTTTTTCTTTAGTTTCTTTCATGCAGATTTAACTGTTGATGTTTGATTTGAAGTTGCATTTTTCCACCTGCTGCTAAGGTTACGGAGGCCTATGTAAGTACAATGTTAATTGTGTGACTGAAGTGTTTTTAACTAGCGCTTTTGGGCTAATATGTTCTCATCTGTGTGCGAAAAGGGCAACTTGCAGAGTGAGACAAAAGACAAGAGGAGGGCAGATTGGAGACTATAAATAGTAAGCTTGCACTATTTGATTAAATAAAGTAGGCTATGCACTCCAAACAACTTCATTTCATCACAGTTTGATTCTGAGTTAGAAACAAAATAGATAAATGTATAGATGTATGTACATCTGCTGAGATGAAACATGTAAGGATAATTCAGTGGAGCACACAAAGAAAGTGAAAAATGATTGTGAACTAGTTTATTCTGTGACTTTGAACTACACTCCCTGCATCAAATGACTTAGCAGTTGTTACAGGTATTTACTGGCTCTGATCAGCATTGACTAAGAAACAACACCTGACAGCACACATTACTTACAACTCTGGGTCCTACAGCCCGTGCAGCAATAGTTTGCATAGATCTTCTGTAGAGAAGCATGTTTACCAACCGTAAGGTCACCTATGTAGCCTCTGAAACAGACAGCAACAAACTCGCTCACTAAAAGATGAAGCAGATAGACTTCAGCTGCGTGATACTGAGGTTCACAGTCAGGTAACAAATAATAAACTAGCCAAATTATCTCAAAATATTGTGGTTATCGGAAATCCCGGATTGTTAGTCGGATTGTTCTCAAAAAGAACCTCTTTGAACATGCTACAGTTAGTGTAACGGTTTTATAATAGTGTTCTTTTTTAATGATGGATTAATTTCTTTGTTAAATGCCCCCTTTGTTTACCACCTTCGTAGACGGGCTGATTAAAGAAGCTTGGTACTTTTCAGCCCTGATCAGGGTGTGTCTATTATCCAGTGTCTCTGTATTCTAAAGCATTGAAAGTACCTTCACTATTTAGAGAAAGCTTTATAGAAAAAACAGCACTTTTTCAGAATTCTGGCATTAATATGGTACCCATGTTTCTTACATACTGTTTGCTTAAATAAACCATGTGATTCTGTGTGACTTTGACATTTCTACTTATGAGGATCTACCTAACTTCCATATAGGAATAATTAGAATCAAAATATCTTGATATTAATGAGTTGTGAGCATGAGCAAAGTGTCATGACCAAATGGTTTTGCACACTGTTCTGGCAACATTTTCATGTGAATTACACATTCCTCTGGTGAGAGGCTGTAAGCGTGGCTGGGAATTAATATCTCTGTCTCCTAATAAGTATGTACAAAGACTGCGCTGAACCTTGTTTGGATTAATATTGCATATATTATCTGATGACATGAAACCTTGATGTATAACACCAGCAGACACTTAATGATAAGTGGCTGCTTCCTCAACGTGCTTTGCAATGGGTGGGGGCAGAGGTACTCGCAAATCAAACCAGGAGGCACAGGCGAGATATTCCTACAAAACATGAATTATGTTTGATTTATGGTGAAGAATATCAAGCACTCGTTTGTGCTATCAGATTAAATATCAGAGGCCTATGTCCGGGACAAAGGGGTTGAACTTCTTTTTTTAAAAGAAATTAAGGGCTTTTACTTATTGTGGCCTTCTATGTAAAGCTCGGCTGAAGGACATGAGACGATGTAGAAAATGTTAATTTGTGGAAACATAATCATGGCTTTCAGAGAAAGAATTGCTTTTAAAGTGTTGCCGTTGGCACTTAATGTTTCTGTGTTTAAGGCGTCACCTCATCGGAGCATCAAAAAGCAGCAGTAATTAGTGACTGAGCCACGTTACATCAAACTCTACATCATCAACAACTTAAAGCCTATCCATAAGAGAGCAGCTCTCTATAATTTTCCATTAGCTGATACACAGCTATAACAAAGCATGAACTCAAAGTAAACCGCATATTATCTGCATTTTTGGAAAAAAGAAACAGGGAGTACATGAAAATTATTGGCTGGATGGCTTTGTGCTCTCAGATCTCAAGCTGACAGTAATTGCAGTTGTTAGAGCAGATGAATTCATCTCTATGGATTTTCCAAAGCGATAAATCTTTTCAACAAAAAGAGAGAAGGCAAATTGTTCAGCGATGTCTTTTCTCTACCCACAAGAGTCAATAAGTTTCTCTTTGTGCCATTCTGCCACTGACGCATAATTTAAAAAATAAAAAAAAGTAGAACAATATTTACTTCTCACAGCATTGTTCATTTTTCTTTTTTATCTTTTACTTTCACCAAGCACACTTTTACGTAAGTTCAAGAGGAATCAACTGCTGGTATTATGTGGAGATGACCTGTCACGACCACAGTCAGGACAGCCAAGCCTTTATTTTAAGCTTTTTCAGGAAATATTGCAATTTTAAGACTTCTTGGCACTACCTTCCCCCCTAGTGGTTTTAAACATAGACTTTATTTCTGGCATGAAATACGTTTATCTACTCACCGAGAACAGTTCCCCTTTAATTTAAGTTTAGGACAGATGTCACTGAAAACTTTATGCTTCAGCAAACAAAAGCTGAAAACACAAAGTTAAACACAACATCTTTGTATCAAACTGCATGTCAAACTAAACACTTCCCTGTCCTTTTTACCTATCTCCACTGCTTTGATTGCAGAGGGTTCACACATGCTTACGTTGGGTTCTTTTCTTTAATGTACATCTTGCAAACACTACCCTCCCCTTTTTATTCTATTTTCTATTTATTTTCTTTCGATGCAAGAATTGGTGTTTGCATGCGTGCATGAGAAGTCTGTCAGTGTGCAAGGCTCTTGTCATAATTACAATGCACAATGAGGACAATTACAAGCAGGCTGTCATCTACTTGTGTCTGATCTGTAAGCACCCTCATCTCCCTCTTGTGTGACCCCTCAAATATTGTTTCTTATTTCAACATGAAAATTAATTCAAACCCATCTAAACACCAGTCTGTGTCTCTTTGCCCCAGTCAGCGAGAACCGGCAGCCACGGTAGTTAACCTTGGCTGATGGGAGGCTATCTGCCTCAGTGTCTTACGTAAAAACACATTAAAAGAAACTGACTTATCGGACATGACTGCTCATACTTGTGGTGTCTCTTATATTAAACAGTTGGAATGGTGTCACACTTTAAAATGAGCTTAGTTGCAAAACAAAGGTGTTTATAGGTCAAATCTAATCCGTGTCCTCTCTGTTGTTTTTGATGGGACGCTGCAATATCTCCAAATAAACTAAGTCCACTTCGACTGTAGTTCAACATCTTTGGAACAAACACAAAAGCTTACAGAATCTGACTTCTGATTCTCTTACAGTCATCTACAGAACATCTGTCATTCTCAAAACCAGAAGAAAAGACACCAACTTGATTCTCTGACTTTGCTTGTCTTTGCTTCACTTATAACTCAGTAGAGCCTCATCCAGCTGGTAGTCAAGACTGGTTGGTTCCGGTTCCTCCATTCAAGCTGTCTGACCTCAGCTTTCTGTGGTAGTCTGCAGATTCAAAGCAGAAATCCTTAACCATAGTGCTTGTTATATATCCTGTAACATCTAAAAACATCATATGAACATGTTAACAAGGTGATGAGACGGGGGACTTTAGCTGTATGATAAATGCTTTAGTAATCAGACAATTTTCAGTAATGACCAAGTGTTACACAGAAAAGGATAAAAATTGTGATTTACTGCCTGGCCTAAAACAACTAACTATATGTATCCATATTACTCCAATAAGATGAGATGAGATAAACTTTGCTGTCCCAAAATGAGATTTGGTCAGATATCAGTGCTACAAAAAGCTGCATTCACAATCACTCAGACAAAATCAAAAGATGATGCAAATAAATACTGTGAACCATCTGATTAAAGAACTTTAGAGTTCCTGATTGTTTTCAGGTGTATTTTAGGATTTTAGTGGTCCAGTTTTGTATCCCACTCACTATACTGGAACCACTTATCAAATGAAAGGTGCATTTTTAATTAACCCTGCATTCTATATGCTGTTTATCATTCTAAACAGAAAATGGAGTGCTGGGAAAATATAATTATAATTGATGAAAATAATATATATCGTTTGTAAAGGAGCTCTACACAATGAAAGAAGTCTCAGAAGGCAATAAAAAGTGCTGGGAATCAAACCTGTGTATAAAACTTACAAAAAAGATTTGTAGTCTGTTACACGTGTATATATGATTGATATAGGACAATACTGAAAAAGAAATATGGACTTGGTGTAGAAAAAGCCTTCGGAGTGATGAGATAATACACTCCAGACAAACATAAAGGGTTGTCTCAAAAGTTCAGAATGGAAGAAAACAACCAGACTTGAATGGACTTCATCAATCCAAAGTTTATCTTAAAAAAGCCTGAAGAGAGAAGAAGTCAAATCTCTGAATGAATATTTTCCTTAACTGCTTATCCCTAATTTTCAATGGCATCGTTAAAATTGTAGCTCAGTAATATCTGAGCAGTGCAGGCTGCAGATTAAGATCTGCGTACGTACAGGTTTTCTGTTCAGATGACTGTTCTGAAGAGTCCCCATGCATCTCCAGGTGACACCCCCCATTTGTAATGCCTGGCAGGCCTAAAATAAATCTAACTGTCATGACACTTTGAGGCTTCCTTTCCAATTATGAACCATAAATGACTTTATAATGTAGGAACAACTAAAGCAAAACATGCAGAATTACTTTGCAGGATGATGGCTGCCAACAAAGATGCATACGTTTCGATAGGTTTAATGGTTTACTTGGACTCCCCTCATTGTAATGCAAACCCTTAAATTCAAGGTGCCTTAGCTCAGGCTGTTCAGTCCTGATAAGATATTTCATTTTCAGGCTGGCTCAATTTTAAAATGACTTCCATAAAAGTGATATTTGTGATCCTCCCCGACAAATACCTGAAACTAAATACACTGAACGTGAACAAGGATGTGTAATAAAAGTGCAATTAACAGAGCGGAGTTTGCAAAATGAGGAAGCTAATTCGGACGACGTGTTTGTTAACTGTAGTAGCTGCATACACAAAAATGACACTGCAACGGAGATGTGAAGAAAAAGGTAGTGGTTTATGTTGCCTTCTTCAAGTTGAGAAGTCTCATGTAGGTGGTGGGGGGCAGCAAGGCAATAAATGTCCCAGTGTAATTACCTCTTCCTCCATTACACCTAACTTGACTCTTAATTGAAATGTTACCATAGGAACTTGGAGCTTGGTGCTGTATCTTCTGACTCTGAGGGGCTACAAGACAAAGTTTCCCAGTTATGTGGCATTGCATCATACTATTATTTAAATTATATAACGTTACATTATATGCCACACAATTCATTGGCTTGATAATTAATGAACTTGAACAGTGGTTTGCAGGCAAAGTTCAACATATCGCCTTGCCCCTTTCATCGTCCTCTCATTTGACGTTACAAACCGCGAGCTCGTTTTAGTGAAAAAGTTGCAAATATTTGCATATTTAGCTGCGTCTGTTTCCAGAGCTTTCCTCTTTTTAATTCCAGCCTTCTGCGCTTTCTACTTTCCAATTTTTAACACACCACTTTTACTTTACACCATATTAAGTCCTCAAAAAAATGAAGCTAACAATGTTTTCATACAAAATAAATTGTCACATAATATAAAGAGGAACGCCTGAAAGTAAAAACTGGAAAAAGTGATATCCTTCAGATGTGACCTCTTGATCTCACGATGACAAAACTTTAATTCAGTGACTCAGCACAACGAAACTAAGCCAGGCAGGTGAGAGGATGTTCAGGGAGGGCTGTGTGAAGAGGGAGACCCCACTGCACAGGGCAAGGGTAAGAGGACAACATCTTGCCAAATTAAATCACTGATCTCCATCAGGATAAACAAACCGCAGGGTCGGATGACAATGTAACAGATCTGCTTTTCCTCGTCCTTGAGGATACAGAATAACGCTCATTCGTGGTGAGTGTCGCACCGGGCAGTGCGATGTTACGCAAAGATGGGCTAAAAGTCATCTCACCAGCTGTCATCTGAGAGGACAGCAGTCAAAATGTGAGACTCGCCCAAAATACGAGGACTTCTGGCACAGAGGCACAAAGCTATTTGTGTCTGTGTGCTGAAAATCTTTATTTTGGAATTTAGACTATATTTAGGCTATATAGCTTTTCACTGGTTCAGTCCCAATTTTCTTAGGTTAACTGACTCTACTCATTCAGGTTAACTACATGCATTTTCTACAGAATTAGGGAAATGTGTTAAATCGTGCCACATGTCTGTTCTTTTTGCTTCTGTGACCCACAACCAGACTACCAGAGTTGTGTGTCTCAGTGTGTCATGTGACAAATCAAAACCTGTAAAAGCTAAATATCTGAAACGAGTAAAAGAAATAACCTAAA
This sequence comes from Leuresthes tenuis, assembly GCF_036924035.1. Lineage (NCBI taxonomy): Eukaryota > Metazoa > Chordata > Actinopteri > Atheriniformes > Atherinopsidae > Leuresthes > Leuresthes tenuis. The sequence goes on from NW_027325360.1 coordinate 7,972,497, forward strand.
TGACGAAATCAGTTGTATCGTCACAGCAGAGAAGTCACAGATTCTGGCAGCACAGGAAGAGAAATCAGAACTACAACTCAATTTTCAATATGAATTAATGCATCATAAATGTTTTGTAACATTGGCACAGCCTCTTCCCAGCCTCCAAGGATAACTGCCACACTATGACTGATTAAGAACAACTGGAGCATTTCCAACACGCTCTAAGTGAAACTTTCCCTCCAGAACTTTTATTCCAGGAGTGCAAATATGTAGACATAAATGAATTAATATAAATATGCAGACACGTAGACCTCTGACTGTACAGTACCCGATAACTGAGAAGTATTCTCTTTCCAACTAAACCACTGGATGAGAATTTCCACTAGCCCAAACACAGAGACTAGTTGCCCTGGTCAAGCAGTCAAATTATTTGTAATAAGTCAGCTTTCTTTGGTTTTTAGTTGTTTATTTTTGGCATGTCCATTATAATCATATTAACATCCACTCTTTTTAGTAACAGTTTAAAACATAAAGCATATATGCCAAAAAAGGATTCAAAATATGTCTAAATCCAGCGGAAAATCACAAAAATTAGATAAAAAGAAACACACAAGCCACAAAAAGCCTCAGAGGGAGCATTTTAAACAAAAATGTAATGAGCTTTATCCGTGAATGAATAATCCCTGTTCTTCAGCATGCAGTCTCTTCAATTGCATTACTTATCAACTTGTCAGAGAAATCCATAGCAGGACAGCAGAGAATTTCTCGTGACAAACACTCTCTTTAGTTGAGCTCAGTTTGTAACATCTGCATTTATCATATTGTCATAATTCTTGTGTATTTGATTTAAAATAACCCATCTGTGTAGGACAAAATGATGGCGAGAGCACTGTGAGTAAAAAGCATTCAGGGTAAACAGAGGGGCAGACAAAGTCAGGGAAAAACAGAAATACCCCAAGGCCATGGCTTTTTTAAATCACTCCTGTTGGCATTCAGTCTGCCCTGGTTGCTTCCGTCTTTAAAAACAGCAAAATCAATATGGCTGCTGCTCTGACCCCAGAGTGAGAGCAGCCCATCAGTGGACTCACTCACAAAACAGGTTGCTGAGGGCACTGCTCAGTGCAGGACAAAGGAAGCTTTCTGAAGGGGTACGCCTTGGTTTCGAACTCTAAGGTTAACCTTACATAGTGGTCTTACTGTCAGACATCAATGTTGCATAATGAGCACTTGAGTGTGCTGGATACAGCCACACAAGGAAATTCTGACGTTTAAGTTCACAATTTTGAGAAATACATAGAAATACGGTTATTTTATCTCTGAAGAAATATTATCAACACAAGCCCTCAAAAGACTCAAATGTTTATTTTGACCTTTCTAATTTTGTACAGATTTAAGACTGCTGGTAAATGGCTGAACATAGCCAGGTTTTGCTGATTCTCTCAGCTTCCAGTTTTTATGATAGGCTATTCTTTTTGAACTCTCATTCCCAATCACTCAGTAAGAGGTACAGATTCAATGAAAAAACTCAAAAATTATCATGAACATTCCCTTTATATTTAGCACATTAATAATAGTGAGCAGAAAGTGTCTGGAAACACGTTTCCATGTTACGCATTCTACATGAGCTTTAGCTTGTAAACGTCAACACTACTCTTACATAAGGTGACCAGACGTCCCGGGGACAGTCCCCGTTTTTGGTAACCTGTCCCTGGACAAATGCTGTCCCCGATTTTGAATGGGGGGAAATTCGCGCAGAAAGTAACACCAGTTATTACGGTAGCCATTTAACACATTGCCAGAGAAGACGTATGCCGTATAAACGCAGAAACGTCAACAACAACAATCTAGAGGCAGCGAAAAGGAAAGAAAAGGAGACCAGCGGCCGTGATAAACGGTATGTTGTGTATTAACTTAACTTTTTGGCAGATTTTTCACCTCCACATTGAAAATGTCCCTGATTTTAATTTCAGAAATCTGGTCACCTTATTCTTACATCATCAACACAAAGTTGATTTAGATTAATTCAGTGAGAGAATAGTTATCATGAACTGTGGTAGATTCTGACCATAAAATGTACTGTATTCAATCGTTCACTCTTTAAGTCAAAAATTTTTTAAAAACACACCATTTTTATGATCTTTGCATTAAAACACTAAATACATATGTGTGCATCACAGAGAGTAAAGAAAGTTAAAGTAGATGTTAATTGTACTTTATTACTTAATGAGCCAACATTCAGGGGTTTGAGCTGTATACTAATTGCAGCACGCTACAATGCTCACAATAACAAACGTGCATATATTTAGCATCATATTGTTTTAATTTATTTTCATCATGTCAAAGGAGAACCCTGAGGAGTTTTCTGTTCCCAAAGAAAATTATTTAGATTCACTGTTAGTCACAGATCAAATTGAGAAGCCTTAAGATCTTTTTTAATTTCAAATCTTGTATTGCTAACTTTATGCACACCCTAATTTAAAGTTTTCTTCTTCCCTGCCTTTATGTGCTCTGCTGTGTTTCTTACCACTACCTATAACTGTCTGATAAAGAGTGAAAGAATTGTAATGGGAATCAGGTCAGTGGTCAATGAGCTTCAGGATGCAGCTTTCTGTTCTATTGGCAGAGCATGCTTTGCCAACAGAGTATGCTGAGTAGAGAGTTGTTCCTGCAGCCATGTCTCGATGAAAAGCGTAATATTGTCCTCTTGATATTCCTGCTGTATCCTCATCAGTAGTCCAAGCATGTCCATTTTATCTGCCGGAAATCTCACACTTCCCATGATGATCAAGGGAAGAAATGGTTTAACCCTCATTCACCTTTTCCTCTATTTGTTCCTGCTCTGCATCCTCTTGGACTGATCTTGATTTGAGGTCTTATTCCAGGCATTACTTGGGCTTCGGAAAGCTCAGTTAGCTGCTCCAACAGGTTGAAAACTTTCCTGTTGCCATGGTTACACATCATAAGAAGTCCTTGTTGCAGCACAGCATCCAAACCAGCAGAAGTCCTTGTTGCAGCACAGCATCCAAACCAGTAGAAGTCCTTGTTGCAGCACAGCATCCAAACCAGCAGAAGTCCTTGTTGCAGCACAGCATCCAAACCAGCAGAAGGCCTTGTAAATGGTAAAATGGTAAATGGACTGTACTTGTATAGTGCTTTTCTAGTCAAACTGACCACTCAAAGCGCTTCTAACACTACACGTCACATTCACCCACTCACACACACTCATACAGCACGTCTTAAGATACACATAACTACGTGCTTTCTAATCATTCATACACATTCATACCCTGATGGATACATCAGGAGGCAACGTGGGGTTCAGTGTCTTGCCCAAGGACGCTTCGACATGTAGCCCGGGGAAGCCAGAGTTGAACCACCGACCTTCCGATTGGTGGGCGACTGCTCTTCCTCCTGAGCATAGCATCCAAACCAGCATGTGTTTGCATGAAAGAAGCTCAGTAGAAAATCTCAAGGCGCAAAGAAAGACACAGTAATGTCCAGAGCTACGACAGCAGGCTGCCTGCCTCTATGGTGGCGCCATTCTTTAAACTGAATTCATTCACACTCATTCAATTGTGGGAAGCCAAAATCGTGATCAAGACTAAAATTTGATTAAATGAGTGATGTTTTAAACATTGTGGATGACCCAGATCCCCTGACTGCAATATTCAATGTAAAACCAGAGGATGCTACCTCATCATGAAATGTTCATAAAGTCTCCTTTTCTTGGTTGCCAGCTTGCAACTTCATATTTTTACCTCCAAGAATCTGTTGAAGACTCATCTCTTTAGAACAACTCTTTTACTCCCAACAACGCTAACACACCTAACTTGCACTTACTTACTTGTACTACTTTTGCACCATAATTTTCGATAGGTTTACACTGATTTAGCATAGACAGGATTTTTTACTGTTGTGAGGCTTGATTGTTGCTTTGTAAATCCATCCATCTATTGTCCACTGCTTATCCGAGGGTGGGTTATGGAGACAAAAGGTTCAAGAGGAATTCAAATGAATGGCTTCTTATCAGGCCACTGCAGAGCTTGATGATGAGCTGATCATTTGAATCAGGTTTGGTGGAGGAGGGAAACATCGAAAACATGCAGGGCAGTGGGTCATGAGGATCGGAATTGAGAAACACTGGACTATGGCAACATTTGGAGAACTTTACAGGATATGTAAGGTGTTGTAACCTGTACTTTGTCATATGTTTTGCAAAAGTTGATTTACCTTTGACTTTATTGTGGTCGTGACAGTAAACAGCCATGTCATCTGATTAAAAAATAACCAAACCCTTCAAATATAATTCTTATTCTTTCGTTTAGATGGGCTTACAAAGATAAGAAAATTAAAGTTAAAAATAAATTGTTGGTGGATCTGTCTATGGCAGTATAATAAAGTGATTACAGAGCTAAGTAAAGAGCAATTCAGCATAATTAGATGGCGAGGTTTATAAACTCTTTCATCCAGGCAGTCATCACTGATTACAACAAATCACATACAAAGTTAATTAACATACAATTAAATCATCCCATATACATGAAGTAGAGAACCCTATAATATTTACCCTATAATAAAGACTTTGAAAATGCAATTAAATTATGTTCATTATTTTGGCTGCTGATCCAGACATTTATCCTATCCTAACTTCAAAAAGAGCTATTTTTACTTTGAAGATGAGCTCTGTGGTTCTTAACTTGCTTGCTCAGTTTTTGTTGTACAAGCTGGATGATAAAACGGGCTGTTGCTCTGGTGTCTTGTTTTTAACTGCATGATTTGATTCAGTTAAACAATAAGACAATAGTAAAGAGGCAGAGCTGTCTAAGACAGAACAAGCTCACACACAGCTATATGTTTACATCAGCAAATGTAAGACAGTAAAATTAAGCAACACTGTCTGATCGGTCAAGTTTTATAATACAATGTGAATAAATGCAAATTAACTAACATTCAGTCACAGCTTATTTTACACATTAGGTGAGTGTCTGCTCCTGGGCATGAGATGCACAAATACCCCCTGATAAAAAAAACTGTCTGAATCTATAAGGCTCCTCCCAGTTTGGGATGAGGAGGCAGACACCCTGTCGACACTGTCATGCATGACTGCATTCAAATTAACGTGTTTATGAACAGTATTCATATTTTCACAGAATTTTTATCTGAGCAAGACTGTTTTTAGCTGACGGTCATAAAGGTGAGCGCTACTCACTTTTGCAACACTGAAAGTCTTTTCAAGAGTGTTGAAATGTGCCTTGTCAGTTTATGCAGTTAACCTGCACGTCTATTATGTTAGAATACTAAAATTTGTACCAGTTTCAAAATGGCACATAAAAAGACATCCAGTGTATTATCCATCCAGAGAATTTTACTGTATCCAGAGGGGTCAAAAAGTCTACAACCAGAATACAAAATTAAGAGGAAATATTTCAGATTTTGCTCCACTTCCAGTTTTCTAGGTCAGCCACGGCATTGACTATGGGAGATCTTTTGTACAAAAGGCCACGGGGGCTTTCACAGAGTTTAAACATGGCTGGACTGATGGGTTCCACATGGATGGTGCCTGGCACTTCTCAATCTCGACAGCACAAGAGACCCTTTGAGACTTCATAAAATCATGCTGGGACAACCTAGGTTATCTGAGTTAGCCCTACTCTGCCTATACCAGCCAGCATAATATCATTAAAATTATATTTCACATGAAATTCATGGTCATTTTTCAGATATTAAGCACAGGAGCCTTGATTTTCAGGACAGCGAATAGCAGCGGTACAAAGCCAAACTGAAACCAGCAAACACGATCTGATTGATGCAACTTCATTCTGCTAATCTTTGCTCCTCAAAATACCCTTTTGACTTTCACACCTTCCCTGCTCAACAAAAAACAAGATCCACTCTCAATACTTCGAGAGAATCTGGGATTTATTTTTGCCTTTGTGCCAACAAAATATAATCTTATGCAAGTGCTTCAGGTCTGAGGCGCTCAGAGGGGTTAAGAGTCCAAGGTTGTGCCAGTTCTGTGCCTTGATGGAGAGAAAGGAAAAGAAATGACAGGATGATGATGACTTGACTGAACCCACTTTAATTGATGGGTCCCTTGGCCTGAGGGTGTATGTGCTTGGATGTGTGCGCGCGTTCTCCTTAAAGTGCACACTTGTCCAGTGCAGACTAAATCATTGTAATGGAGCTCTTGAGCCAGAAGAACTTAATAGCAGAGGACACACAGAAGATGGTCACAACAAGAAAAATCATCTGAAAACAAATCACTCAACTGTGTAGTTCTCACAAAAATGCAATGGACAGGGCAATGAGCTGTTTTGTTCTTTTAAACTTAAATTATTGCTTGCATCACTAATTGCCGGCCTGGTCGTCATAAAGTACAAGGGGTGTGTCCAATACTGTATTTTGGGAAAATAATTTGGTTTTCTGCTTCCCAATATTTCATATAATAAATACTGTAGAAAGAGCATGTCTTTCATTTCACCTCAAGCACAAAAGGCAGAATTTACTTTACTAAAAAACAACACACAGGTGATTCCCAAAGAGCTATTAGCCAAAAAAGTTGGCATCTCTGCATGGTGTGCAGTGTGTCCATAAAAAAATCTGACGAAACAGAAAACGTGGAGGACGAAAACAGTGGAAGGCCGAGAAAATGATCAACACCAGATGAACAGTATGAAAGTTATGTCCTTAAGAAACAGGAGAAACAATCCAGCAAAGACCTGACATAAGACCTGAGAGATGCAGCTTGACTTTCAGTTGATCCAGCTACTGTTCACTGAAGCCTCATCAGAAATGGTCTCCATGGAAGGGTGGCTGTCAAGAAGCCAAATTCTTAAGGAAGGGAAACAGGGAGAAAAGGCTGAGCTATGCCAAATGACACAAGAAGTGGACTGAAAATCAGTGGCAACAGGTCTTATGGAGGGATGAATCCTCCCCAGAGCCCGGACCTCAACATTATTGAAGCAGTGTGGGATCATCTGACAGAGAACGGAACAAAAGGCAGCCGACATCCAAAGAAGAGCTTTGGGATGTCCTTCAAGAAGCCTGGAGAACTATTCCTGAAGACTACTTAAAGAAATGACAGAAAGCTTATCTAAACCAAATATTGACTTTCGAGCTTATTACAGTCATACAAACTCTGCTTTTGCCTTTTATTCTGTTTAATGGTGCAGCGCTATTGACAGCCTGCTGAAGTATCTATTTTTTTTCCTTTTTTTGCATCTTCTTGAGATTTACAAGCTTTCTACAGTGAAAACACATATTTTTCTAAACACTTTTCCATTCTGGCTTGGATACTATGCTTGTGGAATGATTTCTACTGGTAAACATTTAATAGTAAATTTTTACATCTGATATGATGCATAACTATGACAATGGGGAATTTTTTTTGTACATTGGTGCAGCTGAGTTTTCCAAAGCCTAATTAATGCCTGGAACTAATCCAGACTGGCTGAAGGGGAGATGTTGTGGATGCAGAAACAAAATGGAGAAAAAGGAGAAGGGAAGTTTAAACCATTTCTTCCCTTGATCATCACGGACAGTGTGAGCTCATTGGCGGATAAAATGATTGAGCATGGAGTACTGACAAGGATGCAGTGGGAATATCAGGAAGGAATTATTTTTTTCAACGAGACCTGGCTGCAGGAAAAAGTCTCACACCTGTCTTTTCAGCTTTGATATTCATGTGTGTTTAAAAAAAAATGCTGCTCCCAGTTCTTATTCTGTAGTCAGTATATAAAGAAATAAAAAGTAAATAAAGACTTTTGCACAGAACAGTATTTTTGGTGCAGTCTCAAAGATTGCGTATGAGTATAAAAAAAACTAGTTCAGCTCTACTTTTGCACACAGCAGCATTGGAGAGCTTAAAAGTAATCATTGTTGCGAAACAGCATTTCTCCTCAGAATACACAAACATGGCCACCGAAGAGCCTGTGCTCAACCCTCCCTACGTGCTCGGAGTTGCCTAAATCACACTCAGGAGACTTTGGAGGAAGTGATAATGGCTAAAGTCATCTCTCATTTTCCTGGATAACTTCTTGTTCCACACTCCATTTAAACAGTTTTGATGGTAACAGTAATTACATAGTTGTTGTAGAGTTGATATTGTAGTAGTTGAGGTAAAATGTGCATTATATGTAGTCAAAATGGTTCTGGCTGTATTAGTACCTTCAAAATTCATAATATTAATTGTGAGCTGAATGATACATTGCAGTTTTAGTAGCGGCCATAGTAGCAGCAGTTATATTTTGAACAGCGATTGTCTCAAGAGTATTAGAAGCAGGAGCTGGAATTTAGTATTTGAATGAATTAATCTGTATTGGCTGGACTGAACAGAAATGCTAACATCTCCCTTTGACCGTTGAAGTATGAGACTTAAACGCAATGTTTGTAAAACTGGTTGTGGTACTGCTTCAAATTAGATATTTTTCTCTCTCACTCTATCTTTTTGCATCACATGAATAACAATTTTGCTTAAAATGCAAATTGTGTTCTGAATCCATTCATCACCAAATGTGTAAATTGCCGTGGTTGATGCTTCTAATACGTCCCAGTGTATCGTTAAAGATTCTGATATTGTGGATATATATCTATGCTCTTTCTGAATACAGTATTTTCCCCGAGTTGTTCTTTTTCTCTAAGTCAACACAAACAACAAGAACTTTTGTGAGATGAGGAAAACAAGTGTCAACTACAAGTTATTCTCCTTTGATCAAACAGCTAATTAATAAAGGGAAAACAAAATATTTTTTTCTCTTCTGCAAACTGCATTTTCTTGTCATTAATTCTGCATTAATTTCTAGAATAGATATTCATAAATTCCCCATTCCACATAATCTGTTCACCTTGTAAAGACACCCTCCTGTTATGTGTAAAGTTGTGCTTTACCACAGCCTCTAGCAGCTACGTTAAAACCTGCTGAATAAAAAACTTAATCGATACTTGATGGATGGATGGATGGATGGATGGATGGATGGATGGATGGATGGATGGATGGATGGATGGATGGATGGATGGATGGATGGATGGATGGATGGATGGATGGATGGATGGATGGATGGATGGATGGATGGATGGATGGATGGATGGACGAACAAACTGATGGAGAGATAAAGAAACAGGTGTAATAGATAGATACAACGAATGTGTTCACAGCAGCATATAAAAATATGGGAAAGCAGTATCATATCATGATTATTATGACTATACTGTTATTACTTAGAAAATTTGAGAGAAGCATGCCTACCAATATAGTTTCTTTTGACAAATTCATGCTATACAATTTTGTTTTTGAGTCATCATCTTCAAAGAGAGGGAGGAGGATTGAGAAGCAGTGCAAACCTGTGAATACCTTTTAATCAACTAATGCTCACACTAAACTATGAAGTTTCAAAAACATAAAATAGCATATTATACTTTGTTGTTTTTAAAACTGCTTCTCTGCACTGAACATTTGACTTTTATCGTCATTAGTACTATCTATAATCAAAGTGAATGAACAGGGACTTTAACAAAGGTTATTGTTCCCTTAGCAAATAAAGCTTTTTATAATGAAGCTCCATTGTATCTTAACAACCTTTAGAACCATATTATTACAACAGATCACTTTGCTCAGAGAATCCAGGCTTACTTGGGAATTCTAGAGTTCTTGGCGTCGCTTTTGTAACATTCATCAGGTTTAGTTTAAGTGTAAACATATATATAAGATCTTTGGGATGTCCCTCAAGAAGCCTGGAGAACTACTCCTGAAGACTACATAAAGAAATGAGAGAAAGCTCGTCTAAGAGGGTTCAAGCTGTGTTGGAGAATAAAGGTGCTCATACCAAATATGGAATTTCAAGCTGTGCATATCATCATCATGTACAGATTCAGTCACACTATGACATTATGGAATTAAATTATGTCCATTTAGCAGACGGTTATATCCAAAGCAATTTAAGAATGAACTACACATCTGGGGGCTGTGTGGGGTTCAGTATCTTTCCCAAAGACAGCTAACATAAAGATCGGGGAGACCAGCTCTTCAACTGGTCTGTAATTGGTCTAAATAGCCAAACCATCCAAAAATAATGTTTTTTTTCATGCTATTAAAAAAATAAATAAATAAAGTGAAGAAGTGATGGAGGCAGTAGTACTCCAGTACTGCTGTCTTCAATGTGTAACATTATGAAGAAAAATAGAATAATAAGAAACAAACAACATAAACGTTTTCAAAACTAACAGCTTCAAAAATTTCCATTAATTGGAGTCATCACTTCAGAAGTCATTGAGAATCATCTACTCTCACACTTGAGGCACTTGCCAGCTGGGGGAGACAAATAAACATACACAATGATGATGAAGAGTGTTTTCCCATCCCACGCTTGAAGTAAGTTGTCTGCAGAATGGAGGCTCCTCTCTCTGGGCATCATAGTGCTAGAAAACATTTATAAGGCTCGTAGATATTATCACATCCCATGTAAATTTCTCTATGCTATGATAGATGAAGGTAATATTTAGTAGCAGAATCTTGTAATTTCTTTTGTTTTCAACGTCCTTCTTTAATATATGTGGCAGATAAACACAGACCCAAATGAGAAGCTAAGATAGATTTTCCAGTGAGTAGATAATATGAGAGAATTTCTGGTTACATAAACAGTGTGAAAGGCTTGAATTGTAATCTTAGTGAGCTGCAGCAGTGAGGGGGCGGTATGGCATTTGATGAGTTAGCAAATGATAAAACAGTAATATAATCAAGAAGGTTAAGCACATCATTTCTTTTCAAAGACTCACATCTTGGCTACAACAGGTACACAGGTGACAACAAAACGTCATGAACAGCAAGGATAGGTGTGTCGGTCAGGGACAAACATGCCACCAATCAATGAGCCTGAAGATTTGAAATGCCTGGAACATCCCATCAGTCCATTAGAGCTGAAGCAGCCTCTTTGGATGAGAGGTATCACATCTTCATTACAGAATTTCTTTCAAAAACTATGAATGAAAAAAAAAGAAAATTAATTAATAGAAAAAAATAATAAGAATGTAGTTCATTATATTCACAGATGATAAAATAAATCAGTGGATTCAGAATATCGTTTATAGGACTGCAGTAATATGATAAAATAATATTTTAACCTTACATAGTTTCATGTTATATAACCCCCCCTCCTATTTCTCTTAGTGACATTTTTAATGATTAATATTACCTCTCATGTGTCCAAAATCCTGTGTTAGCAGTTCTCTGATGTCCCGACCTGAACTTAGTAACATATTTAAACTCCATACTTATTAAAGCAAAAGCAGAACAGCCCCAAGCTAATATCAAATGCCTCATTAATCTTTTTCATCTGGCAAATTTGGCAGTTAAAAAGCAAGCAAGCAAATCAAATCCAAGTCCAATTGCATCCAATTCAAGATTGTTGTCAGATCTTATTTTTACTGTTGTATTCAGTGTAATAGTGCTGTCCAGATGAAGAAGCCAACAGACTGCACAGAATTGTCCATTCAGTTCAATCTCCCATTGCGAGCATATACGGGGCAATGAGGCCTAATGTTTTTAATATTTTGCAAGAAATGGAGGCAGGGAAGACAGGGAACCTAATTTCACTTGATGGTTGTGCAATGAAGTGATCCATTCAACTGTTGTGTGGTGACTGGTTCAGAGACTAAGTGGGGACCTGCTGAGCTCCACATTGACGCCATATCAGTTGCTATGGTATTAATGATGATGCTGAAGCTCCCCAAAAAAAAAAAGAGAAAAACACTGTAATGCTATTGTTGCAAGCTGTTAGATATAATTAGTTTTAGATTGCCTCTCTCTTCTCGGAGGGCATGGAAGAATTGAGTACTTTTGAGCTGTTGTTGAGATTTCTGCAGTGATGTATAGCTTTGTTGTTTATTGCTTTTCATGCAATCCTAAATAAAATGCATGCCAAAGTCATGCAACAAACAAGCGTTTATTGCCACAAATATATCTTGAATGCCACTGAGGATGAAACAGGAGCCACTCTCTTTCAAGAAAAGTAATCAAATTCGTAATAAGCACAATCTATCTGCCTCTCACAGACTTCAGACTATTTCAAATGATGTGGTGCGCAGTCAGAAAAGCTGAGTGTGCAGCGTTGTATAAACATATCATAGTCAAGAACTGCATAGCAGGAAAGCCACTGCTTGTTGAAGCATATATTCAGGAGAAACTATTTTCTCCAAAACATAATTTTTCTTTTACCACAACATCATATGACAAATTCAATCTTAAGGAGCATGTGCAAATTGAAATAGTAGAAGGCTACTTTTTGCAGAGTACTTTAGATGATGCTATTTGAAACTGTTCCATGGATCAAAGGAAAGTGGTCATATTTCCCTCTTCAGTTTTGACATTCTGCTTACATACAAAGAGAAATTCTGCACAGAATACTAAAATTCTGTTTTCAAAGTAATGTCCAACATTACTTTGATTTACTGATATGTGTGCTAGTGCAGATAATAACTTTAACTATAGTCATTTTAGGTCAGTCTAACTTTCCCTGTTAGACTATTGCCAACTAAACATATGTTGTTATTTTAGGTCAATATGACACAACCAGGATACACCAGTTAAACACTGGCCACTGCCATTGTTTACCCTGTTTGATGGAAGCTTGATTGCAGTCAACAAATTGAAAATCGGTTGATACAGATGTTAGGCTAATATATCTGTGCACCACTTATATCTACAATGGTTTATAACAAACAAAATAAGAAATCCCGAATGTGGAAGTACAGTATATCTAAGTTATTTGATTAATTCAAGCAAAATCAAGATTAATATTTCTCTTTTGACAGTAAAATACCGTATATACAGTTCTGTTGTTACAACTGTAACATAAACTCCTATAAGTTTATTGGAAACTCTTGAACTTTCCAAAAGACGATAAAATTAGATTTAAAAAAAGGCTCTTTTTTAAAAACCTTACGAATGTGGAAATGGTTTTAACCACTGATTAACTGTGCTTTGTAAAGGTGGACAAACAGCATATAAACTAAAACCACCTGAGAGCCTCTCTATGGTCCCATGAATTAGACCCAAACTGGCTATATGGTGACATAGCTTTTCCCAAGTACTCCTTTCTGTAAAAACACAATGTTTAGGTGTTATACTTAGCAGGTCCTATTCATCCTAAATAGTCATGGGAGATTAAAAAATGCTCAGTAAATTAAAGCCCTGGCAGAAGGAAGAGTAGAAGCATGACAAGCATGACAATGGTGCAGCGTGATAAATAAAAGCGTGCAGCGTCAGGGACACTAAAACATCGCAATAATGCAAATGTACAAAAATAACAAATTTAAAAAACGTTCCTCCAAGATCTGCTGTAGACATTAACATTAATGAATTGTACTTGGAGACCTACCTCTTCATCAGAAGCATGCCGATCAACAAAGTCAACAAAATGAGGACAGTACACATTATTCAATGCAGTAAATGAGGAGAGGACCGGTGTTGTGCTGAAAACTCACCTTCTCCACTCAGCTGCAGGTTGAAAGAACTAAACCATTCAACTAGAAAGCATTCAGTTAACAAAGTAATGTCATAACAATAATGTTAATCTTTCAAAACCTAACAGCAATAACCCCTTAGAAGTTGATGTATGTAATGCTGTTAGCATTAGCAAGTGCTAGACAAAAAAATAAATATACATACTCTACATATATTTACCCTGACAAATTATTTCTCAGATATTTTCAAAACATAGGGACCCAGAATAAAGGGCCATGGTTGTGGGTTCTCTGTGTTTTGGTTGGTTCTATCAAGAAATCGAATTTCAGAGAAAATGTATTGTGCGCGACAGTATTTAGAGTCCTTTTAGCCTCCATCACCAGATAAAGGAAGGGTATAGTTAATAGAATAGGGCCCATTACATGGACTGACTGGAACAGCCAAACAATACCTATAAACTTATTCCAATGTGCAGAAATAACTTTCCCCTCTTTCAGTGCCTTGATAGTCTTCAAAATGTATTATAGTTCTGCTCATTTGAATTTACATGGATAATTGTACAACTTGATGTCTAAGTACAGATATGAAGGCTAGTGGGGGGGCCTATTCCACAGATAATAACAGTGTGCATATATATATTCTTGTCCTAAGCAATTAGCACATGTCTCAAAGAGAATGGGTTGAAAGGAGAGCAAAAGCACAGACTACAAAAGCCTTGACATTAATTGTTGTATTGAGGTTATTACTCTGCAGGGGTAAGACAAAATCTATGAAACATCTGTTCTTTGAATAAAGGAGCATTACGTGATCTATAACTCTAAATTGAACAGTGAGTATATTCAAATGAATGAGTTCTTTATCTTTTCATACAAAACCTTATCATCCAAATTGATTGTATTCAAACAATGCAGCATATGCCAAAAAGTGCTACTTATTTAATTGGCAGATAAAGAAATGTGATAGGTTTTATAAAGTTAAAAGTACCTTAGTCCAGTGAGTAAAACTTAAATTTCAGACACTGGTTATATAATAGAGTGCTAATACTATCACTTGCCCAGTTACTGTACTGTTTGCTGACTGATTTATCAGTTTTTTTGTAAACACAAACAACCGCATCTCAAAGCCATTCTGTCTCTGCTGTGTGTGCCATTTTTCTGGCTGCCAACAGAACTCAGCCAAAATGGAACAGTACCAGAGCAAAAACAACCACCACTGAAGACCTGCCTGATTAGGCCCAAACACAACTGACCACAATATCATCATGCACAATGATTACCAGCAGCAAGCAGCTGTTAGCCTTTTTTCAATCAAAAATGATTGTGTCTCACAATCAACTGTTGCACATGCAATTGCTATTATAACTGATAAACAATAAGAACCTGGACAAGAAGTGCTAATCTTATTGGCGTAATTTCTTTTTAAAATTTGATTTGTGTGCATGTCCAATCAATTTGATTTAACTCAAAAGGATACGCCTCACTGACTTCATGAAACATTTTGTTTTATAGTCACCAGGGGCTGAGATAACTTCCCTTTATCTGAAAGGCTAATGTCCAAAATCACTGCTACCTGCATTTTTTAACAAATTTCAAAAGACATATTTGGCAACAAATCCCGCTCTGGATGAAGGCAAGCATGTGTTTAGCTGTATCTGGGATTGAAAACTTCTGATTCTCGTCACTGAGTGATCCCCTGCTGTGACAGGAAGGGTCTGCAGTCTTTTTCCTCGACACTACTGAACATCTTCATCTGGAGCACAGTGTGATGAGCAGGCTACTCCACATAAAAAAATTAAAAAAATTGTTGTTGCTCTGTTCATCCAATCTCAAATAATTGAATTTCTGACTGGAAAATATATTCCTGCTTTCAAAATACCACATATCGATGGCTGTTAAATGAGAAGCAAGTCAGTTTAAGCACTGAGTGATGTTAAAATAGAGATTTTATTTAGAATGAAAAAACACAGTGTGAAGCGGAAGTAGAGGAGGAGAGGAAGACTACCTGCAAAGTATTTTCAGTCACATTTTCAAGGCCATGATTTCAAATTAAAGTGATTGAAAAACAGGGCTGCTGCAACCATTCATTGTAGAGCTGTAGATGTCCAGTAAACACAGACTGTATTGGAAGCAGATGTGTGCTGTTGTGCTGGTGTGTGATCTCACACTGAACCAATGATGTGACATTTTTATTGTAAATGGCCTCTATTACATGTAGTACAGATAGCAGTGTCTGGTCCTCCTGGAAGCTAACCCTTTACTGTGATGCACAAACTAGCTTTGAAGCATTTTGTTCCCAGTAATCATTCCTGCGTCATGCGATGAAGAAACACAAACATTTATAAGACAAAGTATTTGCTCTTCTTTTCCAATCCTGATTTTCTTTGGATTGTAAATATGACAATTCGCTTGCATCCTGAAGCCTTGTCTTTAAAACAGGCAATAATGACTTTGCAAAACAGTGGCAACTTATGGGAAGTCATGGTTGATAGTCTGCTGTTCATCATAAAAGCAAACTGTATTAATATGCAGTTCCATTGTGAATGTTCACAATGTGTAATTACCAAACAAAAGACGTTTACAAGTCGCATTGCCAAACAGTTAATAATCATGCAGTTCTTTCAGTAATCTCCTTCAATCCCACTGATTATTGATTTTTCTGATTCTTCATAATTTGAACTGCATGTTTAAACATCCAATTTTTTTTGGCCATTTGAGTGTTTACATTTATGACTTTGTGTCTACAGAAGAGCATTTTTTACTTGAAACTAAACTAGTACAACATTCATTTGGAGTAGATCTGATCAATCTTCCTCTGTCTACCAGCCCAATAATTATGATTTATTTGTTGGTTCTTTTTTCTTCTGAATGTTCCATGATTTATTTATGCAGTTTTGGTTTTATAATCTTTTCTTATAATTCAATTCAATCATCATTTTTCACTCACTGCCCAGTTTGCTTTCATCTTTGCACTAAACTTTTAATGAAAGTTATTTGTAAAACTCTGCATCTAACTACATTAAACACGTTGCTGAGAGACATTTTTCCAACACTGTGAAATGATTAAAAAAGGACACACAATATCAATAAAGAAAAACTCCTGTCTTCCACATGCAAAAAGCGAAGCTATGACGAACAGTTTTGTACTGCAGCTCGAGTTAAATCCATCTCTAATAATGAAAGCAGCCTGAATATCCTGATTTAAGCAAATAAGTGTTCACCATTTAAATTCAAGAAACTGCTATTTTAGACTCAACTTTGCCACCTGCTGAGCTCCAAGCTTCTGTTTATGCATGTGTGGGTTTTCATTATAGCTATTGGGCTTGGGCAGACTCACACTGCATCTTCAACTAATAAAAATTCCTTGACTAAAAAAAAGGTTTTGTTCTGTGAAACTGTCAGAGAAACACTCTGCCAACATATGCCAAACCAGAAGTGAGTCCCAATACCAGCAAGCGGCATAAAATACTGCCAAACTGAGAGGTATGGCAATCACGGAGGGGCAGAAGGACTGATAAATATGTAACATATACCTTTGCTGTTTGGGATATTTTGTAAAATTATGGAATTAAATCTAATGGCCTTGATGAGCTGTCCATTGAAGACAAAGTGGTGTGTATTATTTGCAACTTGAAATTTGTGGTAAAAGCTAGCAACACATCAAATCATCGTTGTATGAGTGCTTCAGCTGCAACATCCATACAAATGATCATCCCATCAGGGAACGCAATCACCCTGCAGTGCTCCAAACTGCAGCCTGACAAAGTAAACATGGTTCTCCTCTTTGCAAAAAAAACTGGATGATTTGTTCTGTTACTTAAAAGGAAGATCCAGCTTGTTTTTGTATTTTTTTTGGCTGCCTTATAAAGTCTGTGAATTCACATTGGCTACAGGATTTGCTCATTCTTATGTTTGCTTTTTTTTACTTGACCCATTTCTTGTTTGGACACACCTTTTGACAGTTACTGTATAAGAATTACAAGAAGTTAGTTGCTGCTGTACAATAAACCTTTCTTTTTGGGTAAAATGTGTTACTCTTGGCTTTAAAGGGAAAGTTCCGTTTTTTTAAACTTAACCTTACTTCTAGCTGTATATACATTAATTTACTCATTGATAACGAAACTCCCTCATTCACCAATACTTTAATACCAATCGCCAGGACTAAAGTATTGGTGAAATGAAAGAGTTTCGTGCCTTATTTAGAGGCTGCATTGGCCTTGTCCCGTTCACTCCCCTTATAATATACACGGATATTTACGCAGCTCTTGAATGATCTAAATTGCGACCGAACGACTCCGAGTGACACCAACATGTTATCAATGAGTAAATGAACATATATACAGCTAGAAATAAGGTCCAGGTTTAAAAAAAATGGAACTTTCCTTTTAAAATATCAGATTCTAAAAAATCCTGTATGTATGAATAAATAAAGTCAAACCTGAGATTGTTATGAAGCCTTTAAAGGTTGCAACATTGTCATCTACCCATTTATTCTAAGGCACTGCAGAACCAAAGAGTTTTAGGAGCTCTCTTACAGTTCAGGGTACTGGGCTATTCCTACAAAGATAACAAACCTTCAACGCATTTCATCTAGTTAAATTCAGAAATAGGAACACTTAATGAAGTGACAATTACCAGCCAGTGGTTGGTGGATGAGTCAAAATCATGTTGTACTTCCACAGATGCTTCGACTTCACTACAAGTCTGTTTCTTTGAGTGTTATTTAGATTTTTAGAGTTGCACTTTAAGAATTAGTGTCACTACGGAAATGATTAACTATGATTGGCCACAGCTCCTGCAGTGCAGATGCAACACATGGTTGTTACAAGTGTAATAGATAAATGACCATTAAGACCCACTGTTACAGTCAATAAAAACGTATCTGCCATACATGTCGCAAATGTAATTTGAAAAATGTAAGGAATAATCATTAACACAAGATTTATTCTGTATCATTAGATTATTATATTTGGCCTTTGAACTTGTACATGTCATCTAGAACGTGAAGACTGTATTTCTTAAACAAGTTTTTTGTTCATGACATCCTGAGACTCACAAAATAGATAGTGTAGATAAACATCTTATTTCATTCATTCAAATTTACTGTTAGCTGTTGTGCTTTCTAATAATCAATTAAGATGCAGTGATAAAATGTTAACAGGGTTCAATCCATTTCAATCCATTTCAATCCAAACCTCTCAGCAGATTTTTAAAGGTTTTTTTTGTTTTTTTTTACGATATTTTGCTCAACCTGAGTCATCAACATCCAAAATGTATCTAAATTTAGTCGGCTTTGAAGATTTAATATCCCAGCATAGCTTTTCCCATTTCCAACCTGAACAGAGGTCTGAACATCCAGAATAAATGTACTCACCGGCATCTGCAGTGTCTTCAAATAATGAAGATCCATTCACACTTTTTCAGGCAAAATGACTGATAACGATTCCTTCTTAGTAACGAGGTTTTTTCAGTATTTGAAAACCCTCTTATTTGTTTGTGCCTTCACCTGTCGCTGTGACATTGTTGTTGTTGATTTAACCAAAAACCTTCAGTGTCGTACCAATGTAAAGCTCAGATAATACAGAATAAATGTCTCCCAATTCGCTTTGCAATGCTCCCCTCTCTGTCATGTGTTGAAGGAAACGAAGACAGCAGGTGGAAAATTACTCTGAAGCCAGATTCTGAAATATTTAATGAATATTGATGGGTCTGTTTTAGCTCCTCTTTAAATTCCCACCAGCACGGAAGCCTTTATAGTTCATAATATTCTCTCGTGACTTGTCATGACTGTTTGCTATGAATTCAACAGTGACAGCTAAAACACAGGGAGGACTGACCCCTTAAACAATTCCTGAAAGCATTTATTTTTGGTAATGTTTGAATACATATAAACAGATGTAGAAGGATAAACATTGCATGGGTGAGATAGCTACCACACCACTCATATTTTCTGAGAATGCAAAAATGGTGCCTGATTTGAATAAGTTGCTCTTAGTTTTAGCTCCAGACAGCTGAATTTCAGCCACAGACTAGTAAATGGGGCACACACACAATACATATATACCTAGAAAACCCATTTTTAATGTCAGACAGAGATAAGGCATCCATTAGCATCCATAGCGTCATGGTTCGGGGTTAGTTTATTACCCGTTTTATTTTAGAATATTTTCAATGGTACAGCTCAGTTGAATTTTCCTTTGTGCTTTCAGTGTTTCCAGCTGTGCTCAATCTGTTGATTATTCTACACCTGTGTTTCATCAGTTATCCGTTCCTGTATATAGGCCTATATACCCCCCTGTTGTCTTTGCACAGTTATTAGGCTTCCTGACATTTTCTTGGTTCCTGGTTTTCCTAATTTTGATTAATTGCTTGTGTCTTCCCTTTGTTTGGCTTTTCGAGCTTTTCTCTTGTGTATTATTTGTTGCTGTGTGTTTTTAGTGCTTTTCAAGCGTGTGAGAACCTTGTTTTTTGCCTCACCCTTACCTGGTTTATTTAGCCTCATCATGCTTGACATTTTCTTGTAAATAAACTTAGAATTTTACTCAAAACAATTTTTCTGCACCTGCGTCCACCACAGAGTACTAAAAACATATCACCACCTCTCCTGATATTGCTGATAGATGCATCACATTTGTGTGCCGCATTATACAATTCTACCTTTTAATATTCACTAGATATCCTCACTGTAGCTGCTTGGAAATCACTTAATTCAGACACCAACTGCTATATATTTCCAAATTTCAAAAATGCAATTAACACAGGGGCCATCCTTATTATTTCTTGGCAGCAGTGAAGTATTTCTATGGAATGAGAAGATTGGCTGATATGAGGAGCCATAAGATATTCTGTTCATATTTGGTGTTGTGTTTAGAGCATGCACCTGCAACTGAAAGTGTTTCAGGAGGGGAGGGGAGGGGGGTGCTACATTCCAGTTACATTCTGTGGTGGGAGATTGATCCTATTTCCCTGAGAGGTCATATGGTTTCTACTCAAGAGGAAATTATTGAGTTTTGGAGACATTATTGAGTCCCAGTGTAGTGGTATAACACCACCCATCACGGCTGACTATGAGAACCAGTGAGTATGTTTTGCATGAATAAAAATGATATATTTCAAGTAACAAAAATGCTTTTCTTACCTATCTGAATGTAACATTTTTGCTGCAACTGAGGAAAATGTTTTCTCAGTAATTCTCAGTCAATGATACCTGGTTAATTCTGCTTTCATACTTAAATAATTCTGACACAGTGTGTTCACAGTTCTCCAAGTAGACACTCAAGTAAGAAATTATTCTAAAACAACAAAGAAGTGCTCAGGGAAGCCCCACCTTTTTCTTTGTTAATCAGTTTGGAGTAAAGTCATTGCAGAATGCATGTGCAGCTACCGATGTCATCCTGCTTACCAGACACTGAAGGCAGGAGCCAGTACAAAGGACATGATTTACTGTTATTTGAGTAAACTAAGACAGCAGAAATCAAGCATGCACCTTCAAGTACAAACTGATAAATCACACAAGACAAAAGCCACTGCACAAGCACATTCTTAAAAAAGAGAGGAAGAGCAGTGGATGCTAAGTGATAAATTAACTGCATTTACATCTTGTCTTGTTGAAGTGTTTTTATATAATAAGTCACATTCACACACACACACACTCGTACAGCTTTGTTTAGTATATATGGTATTGTAGGCTATGCAGTGCTTGGATGGACGCTTAGGAGACAAAGTGGAGCGCTGCTTTGACCAAGAACGCGTCAACATGTAGTCATGAGAAGCTGGGAATTGAGCCACTGACGGCCGCCCTGCTGAGGAAAATGTAGCTAAATCAGATAGTTTAAGAAAAGCATGTTACTTATGGCTACCAGGGAGAAGGTTACAGCTTTTTATGAGTCACTGACATGCCTTACACACAATGGGAGCAGGTCCTAATGATTCAGCCTATGGTTTCCAACCAAGTCAAAATAATCAGACAACCACTTCTGTCCATAGCACCAAATTCCCATGTAAATTTTTTCCCCTTCATACAACCCCAGCAAATATAACATACAACGTTTGCATGTGTCAAAATGTTAACTTTTCATGAGCTAAATGGGAAGAGAATAATCAATTTGAAGGCGTACAGTATTGATTAGCATATAAAAGTGAGATGTATGGCTATTCTTTTATTTCCCCTGTAGAAGAAGGTCACAGGATTTCTTTTTAATCTCCACCAAAGCCGTTTTTGTTTCTTGCCTCATTCAGTGACTCCCAAGCTGTGTTTGTCAACCATCTTTCATCTTCTATTATTAAATGTGAGCAGAGTGATGGAAATGATTTTGAGTTATGGAGAGTTTTGTGCTTTTGGCACTTCACATGCTGCTAAAACATTCTTGTCTCTTTGCAGAAATGTTTGTCTTGATGCAATCTAGTCTCACAGGTTTCAGAGAATTTATTTAGTTTTTACACTGACAAAGACCATCAACTGTATATCAGAGGTATAGAGGTCTAAAATGCCCAGCGACTATGTCATAATGAAGCTATAGATATTCAAATTAGGGATTTTTGGGGGCTTTTATAATTAAATTGAAAAAAAAAAGATTTTCCACACAATTATTATCCTGTGAACCACCCTGGGAATTGCACCCAAGGAACTGTTCATTTAGGTTAGACTCATTCACAGTTAAGGCACTGAGGTTCGCTCACTTAAATAAATACCAAAAAGGAAGGAACAATGGCAAATTAAGAACAAGATCTTTGGTGCAGATAGGCCTACAGGCGGTGAGGCTAGAAATTCAGGTTGAGAAGGGGCATCCCAGTTAAGTCACCTTATGTACAACTTATGTACAACCTCCCACATGCCACACACCCACATGCACACAAAATGGTGATGACCCAAGACCAGAAGTGCAGGGCTAAATCACAGCACACAGAAAGGAGACACCCCCACCAGCAGAGGCCAGCCACCACCACCACAGATCCATTAATATCCAAGGGAGGGCCTACACAGAAACAAGCCCCAAAAAGAAATGGCTACAATAAGAAACTGCACTTCAAGTAACAAATAAGAACAGAGCTGCAGGAGCAGCAAACTATGCCTGCATGCCTGTGTCAAAGGACAGGGTCTGCAAATATTCTAATGCGGACTTGATACATTTCCTAAAACCAAGGTTTTAATTTTGTGTAAAAGTGAAGCTCTTCTGGACCACATCACAGCCACAGGGTTTGAGGGGAAGTGTAAGATAAGTGGGCTGAAGGAATGAATTGTCTATTACATTTTTTCGTCATGCAAGCACATATCACACTCGGATACACATTCATCATTTCATTGTGCAAAGCAGTAACTGTGTTCCTCTGCTTAATTAAAACAGTGATAAGATGTTTCTTTGCCCTTAATCAAAATAACAGGATGATGAATCCAATTTCAAAGGCACAAGAGAGTTTAAACCCTGGTGAATCTGCTCAGCTCTCGGCTAACTTTTTAAGTTAATAACTTTGACCTTTATGTTCAACAGAGGCAGCGGCTGTTACATAATAGATGCAATCTCAGAAAGCTGGTGGAGACACTGAAAGCAGACAAAAAGGTATACAAGGATAGATTGGATCTCCCGCATTGAATCCACATTTGTAATTCAAATGTGCAACTACTTACAGTGAATTTGCTTGATTAAGCAGCTGCTCTATTTAAGTAGAATGAATGTTATTTGAAAAAGTTATTTGAGTAAGACTGAATCATTTTCATTGTAAATAAAACATGTAGCAGTACTCAATTCATAGAAAATATCAATCTTTTTCTTGAAAAAGTGTGCAGTGTCCCAAAAAACTGAGACACAATTCAATAGTACTCATATGATGCATGTCCAGCATTTTATTTATGGCTTCCATTAGCCTGTTTCAAATAACAATGTGTTTTTGAATCTGAATGGATACGTTCACAGTGGACACCATTCGCTGCTGTTCAGGCATATTGTTCAGTGGCACTGGGGTGGAAACAGGCCAGCACCAGTAAGTAATTGTCCTGTTGCTTCAGGGTAAGAACATTCAAATGGACTCAGGTCTCTGAGGGTTGTTCAAATTTCAGCCTCGGTGTAGACAAATACAGGTTGAAATAGCAGAAATGAAATCCAGCATTAATGTAATGCCATTTGTCATTTGTTTTTGTGAGCATCCTAACTTGGTAGAATTACCTGCAAGTATCAAAGTGGCAGCCGTCAATGAATTCTTGAAATGTTAAGGAGACAAGCTTATTGCTACACATTTTGAATCTCCTTTTGCATAGGATAGACTAAAGCATCCTTTAAAAGAATAGATGATAACGTTGTCCCACAGTTCATTCCAGCAGCAATACTCAGCATGATGTTCAGTTATTTTCAAACAGTCTTACCGGTAGGATCAATTTAAATAAATATGGCGACATGAACACTGAGTGTGTGTAACCATTCTTATCATCTGACAACAATATTATCCACCTATGTAGCTTTTGCTGTTCTTTTTGAAAATTTGCCTCTATAATATTTTCACTGCCTGCATTCTTTATTTGTTGTGTATTCTTTCATTCATTTGTCTTACCATTTAACGGTAGACGTTGATTGAGTTCACACTGCTGGTCAATACCCAAACGCCACGACTTATTTGCCAGATGTTAATGCTCAGCACCTTCAACTTCATTTCAATATCCAAACATCCACAATATCATGACCACCTGCCAGAAAGAGCTCTGAGCGACGTTGTCAAAAGAGCTCTGACCACTCAGGGTGTGGACAAAGAACAAACTAGGGTTTCATGGAGTGTGTGGTACCTGAAACTTTGCCCAACTAATACCAACTCGACCAAGAACAGTCCACACATTTCTGAAAGTGCCGCAAATGCGATCAAAATGCTCGAACATGTAGATGCTTCGACATGTAGACGTGCTTTGCAATGCTCTAACACCAACAGCCTAAGTAAGTGTCAAAGCATAAATTGCATGTTGATTGATCAAAACATTGACTTGAATCAGAAAGGGGAGGGCCTCAGCTGAGTTAACCTTGAAAAGACACTGAATGCTTAAAAAGTACTCGAGGCATTTTTTGGTTTGAAAGTAATGTAACTTCATCTATATGTGTATGTTGGTGGTTATGGTGTATTGTTATTGTGAAGTAATTACAAGTGAGATTTACTACTGAGGAACAAACAAGAAGAAGTATAAGTAATATGTTAAAGAACAAAATATTTTTTTCCAATTAAGATACTCGTGTTTTAGAGCATCACAAAAGCCAAACTTATTCATCCATATCGTTATCAGTTTAATTTTGTAGAAATATACTTAGTATTTCTTGAGACAGCTGCAGAGACCTTTGTGAATAGTACCACTGTTCAGTGTCAGGACAATATTTTCACAGCAGGACATGAATCCCAGGATGTTGTTCAGTGTTAGTCTCTGTGTTCTCATGGCAGTGACAGAAGCTTTTAAAATGAATCACTTATGATGCTGAATCATGATGAGAACACAAGAACAGAGTCCCTTCATGCTCAATTTGCTCTTGTGAAGGGCAAAGTTGACAGCGGTGGTCAACATTAAAATCTATTTCGGGGCACAAACAGATCGATCTAGCCCCCGCTCAACTCCACAGACACAATAACTCATACAGGATTATAGATCAGTTGTCATGAGATTAATGTGCAGCCTTCTCATTCTGTCTTGCTACTTTAATTAGAGAAATCATGAAGCCACTGTATTTTTCATTGGTCATTGCCATTTACAGCCTGACAGGTACTTCATGTTGTATCTCAGTTTGTGTTTTGCTCTGTTGAAAACTGATTGAAGCTCGTAAATTTACCTGATACAAATAAATAAATCCTGCTTTACTGGATGTTCTAAAGAAGTTCAACTGTCTCGCCAAACTGGCTACAATTACATTTACAGCAGTTGATCTTATTCCAAATAAGACACCATTCTGATTACAGTATTTACATGAGCTTCATATAGGCTATTTTCATTCATATTCCCATTTAGATGTAACAGCATAGTTGATTAATGAGTCACACCTACATTACATTCCTCCAGCATCGTGATGATAAAACTCATCCAAAGGCTTCATGACTATATATCCATTCACTGTATTTCATGTACCTTGGAAAGGATACTATTAACAACAAACTCTCTGCAGGACCATTTAATTCACGTAACTATAAAAGGAAATTACTTAAATTTTATAAGTAGTACATCGCCTAGTGATCTAATGCACACTGTGAACTCCCCTTTCTGCTGTACTTAAGAAAATAAGGAAGAAAAAAAGATAAGCCAAGACTTTCTTAGTATGTCGCTGGCAACCTGTTTCCAAAAGAAGCACTCCAGGAGTAAAAAAGCTAACAATTACTTTTGGTGAGTCTCTGTGCCCCACCATGGAGAAAGTTATTTATATCTTTCCTGGGAGTTATTCTACAGGAGATAAGCTCTCCCCGGAGAGAACCTCTGTATCACCTGAGTCAAATCTTAGTCAGTCCTGCTTGCTACCTGGAAATACCTGGGGAGAGAAAGGAAATCACCGCCTGGCAAGGTTTGCTACACATTTTAAAGGTTTTTCATTTGATCTCTATCACTTCTTATTGCCTTCAAAATATGTTTCAGGGCCTCTGTGTCACAGCGGCACCATCCCCTGGTGTTTCTGTGAAGAATAAAAACAATAGTGGCATTGTCACTTGGATCTGCTGAATAACAAAAGAGATTTATGATTTCTCCACTTTTTTTTTCTTACATTGATTTCTCCACTTGTGTTGCTTCAGTATGTCTGTTTTGCCAGCTGCTCTAGCATTCTTGATTGATGGTCCAAACTGCTGCTGCTGGTGCGTGGCATACTCAAGCTTGTCATCAGTCGGTTTTGCTTTACAAGCACATCATCAGCGTTGCAGATGTACAGATCCGTGGGATGAAATTCTTCAGGGATGCTGGGAAGTGATGCTTCTGAACGGGGAACACAAAAGCTCCAGACGTTTCCAGCTGTAACAAGAGGGCAAACAGTCTTTTTAACAACTACACTAGAGCAAGTGCCAGTTAGGATAATAAACGTAAAGACAATTGTGACATAATAACCAGTTCGACAGATTAAAGATAAAAAAAAAGAGAAAACATCTGGAAATTTCTTTTTTTACTTGCAGTTATAATAAAGCCTAAAATGATTCTGTTGCAGTGTCTCAGAAAACGCAGGCATACAAACGTATGTAAATGATCAGGTGCCTGTGTGAAACTAATTACTTTCTTTGAAACTCAGAATTGCTCAAATGCCATTCAAAAGCCTAATTTTCCTCCGGGTGTGTAATGATTAATTTCCAGGCAGTTCTAATCTGCTCTGATGCTGCAGATGTGTTTAGCTTTTTGCCATCAGTCAGTATTGTTCCCAGCAGAGCCAGAGGGGGTAACAATAAAATTAATGTGTGACAAGGAATGATAATGTGGCAATATTCTCCTATGTTGTATTTTTCCTCTGTAAATCTACCACTAAAGCACAAGTGTTAAAGAAAAAAAAAAGAAAAATCATTTAGGAATTCAAAATAATTTAAAAATTAGCCTGGAGTTGTGAGAGGAACCAGTGCGCCTGCCTCTTCATTAAGTGTGTGTTTTACTAGGAGGATTTCGGGGATGGTTGAGTCCTCAGTTGCAGGCAAATGCACAAACTGCAACACACATAAAGCTGCATTAGACTCTGTGGTGAAGCTAATCCTGTTACAGTGTCTGAAAATGTGTCTCTTCTTGCAAGCTGTAACCTTGATTCTGCTGAGACAGAGTCGCCACTCTCTCTCTCTTTTTTCAGTCTATGTTCTTATATTTTATCTAAACGGGCACACAGTTCTTGTCACTGGGATTCTTTATCAATGCCTGAGCAGAGACCCACCCTAAAACCCCCCCAATGGCCACCCGAGTGCAGTGGATGACAGCAAACATTGCACACATTTATACAACACACACACTCACAATC
Organism: Leuresthes tenuis; assembly: GCF_036924035.1. Classification (NCBI taxonomy): domain Eukaryota; kingdom Metazoa; phylum Chordata; class Actinopteri; order Atheriniformes; family Atherinopsidae; genus Leuresthes; species Leuresthes tenuis. The sequence goes on from NW_027325360.1 coordinate 7,999,859, forward strand.
ACAGTTGGTATGAGAGGCTGAGGTGGAAAAATCAGGACAAATTTGTTGCTCAAGGGTTTGTCCAAACTCTTCACTCAGCTCCTCCCCTTGTTTCACAACTGCCTGCAGACTGAAGTGGCACTGAAACAGTGCACTGTGTGTTTAGGTGAAACATAAATGCATTTTTTTGATTGCATATAAAGGCTAATCTGTGGGACGTTCAAGAAAGCAATACAACAGGGAAAAGAACAAAATACATATGCCCTATTTCAGAAACAAATACAAAAGTAAGTACAAACAATAGAAAAACTGAGGAATGTGAATGTAATAACAGAAGGTCACCTGCAAGTTCGGAGCTTTAGCATATCTGGACATGATCAAAATAAATCATCTGGTCTTTACTAGATATTAAGATTCAATAAATATAACCTCTGATAAACAAAAATGCATGACATATATGTTTTGTCGGTTAGCTGGTCTGGAGCATTAAGGTGTTTGTTAATATGATGCCACGGAGGAAAGACATCAGCATTTACCAGCAATTGTTGCTGCTAACGATATGGGAAGGGTCATAAGGCCATTTCTAACGAATTTAGAGTCCATAATTTTACAGTGAGGATAATTCAGATCAGACTGTTCAAAGCTCAGAGAAATTGCAAAAACCCAAGAGCTGCATGTCAGACTCTACAGGCCTCATTTAGCATGTTAAATATTAAAGTTCAGGACAATTCTAGAAAAATTATTAGATTTAGAAAAAGACTGAATAAGAATGATTTGTTTTGATTGGGTTTAATGAGAAAGCCAAGGTGCTGTAGAGTAAAACGTGAAGCCATCTGTCACAGCTTCAGCTTGACTGAAAGACAGTCATGCAACTGGTCAAGGGCAATGATCCCAAGTACACCATGAAATCATCAGCAGAATGGCTGAAAAAGTACAGTTTAGAATGTCAACATGACCCATAACATCTGTCTAAGATATCTAAGAATCTAGCTAAGACTAGCTTCTAACTAAGACTAGCTTCATAAAGACTGGAACTACTGGAGTGACCCAGCCGGTCTAGACCTGAAGCCAGTGAATCAGCTTGAGAATGACTATAGAAATGGCTGTGCACCAACACTCTTCATCCAACATGGTTTGTCTTGTTTCTGCCAAGAAAAAATGTAAGACGCTTCCAAAGGAAAGTTGTGCCAATCTATTAGGACCATTTCCAAGAAGACCTAAGGCTGCTGTTTATGCCAAAGGCACATTAACTAAGAATAAAATGAAGGGTCTGAATACTTTAACCCTTGGTATACTTGAAACACATACACACTTACCAACACAAATACTTTTTTCTTAGTTACCATGAAGACCAGTTTGTAGTTGGATGAGAAAAATGAAAAAATCCATGATACAAATACATTTTTGTTTTAAATTGTTACCCTCCCAGTCTTACAGTTTTATAACAACAACGGTAGGTCACTGACAGGATGAGTTTAAAAACAATCTGTTTCAGCTTCTGTAAGTGAGGCTGGTTATAATTTGAAGTCTTCACTTTCTCTGTAATGAAATTCATGTGAGTCAGTGCTGATGAAGTGCACACTACCAACCTTCTGTAAAGACATCAGTCAAGTGCACACAGCATTATGAGAGGCCAGTGAAGAGTGCCTGTTTTCAGTGAATACCAAAATGGAATGAAATGAAGCAGCTGGGTGGGGGGGTGGAGCTGTCTTATCCCCTTAACCTCCCCTCTCCCTTATCTCTGCATTCCAGCGTGGCATTGTCAGAGAAGAAGCTGCACAGGTGGACACCGAAGCTCTGCTTGAAAATCTGCCGCCCAAAAGGGGTCAAGAATCAGTGTGAAAACAGTGAGATTATAATGAGGGATTTGCATTGGTTCTAATGCAATGTTCTTTCCAGCAGATTTGTCAAAGACTAGTGTTTAGACAGAAAAGGTGTGACGTTAAATCATTTTCAACCATGGCCACAAAGATAGGGGATCAATACCTTTTTATCAAATCTGAATTCAGCCCTGTTTTTCTTTTTCTTTTTTGTCTGAAAGGCACCAGTATAGGTGGTTCAGACATCTGGTCTAGATACTTTCCAACCGCTTCCCTGGGGAGGTATATCAGACAAGATTCACAAGGAGGAGGCCTCGAGGCAGACCCAGGACCTGCTGGAGAGACTATATCTCTTAGTTGGCTTGGGAACAACGAGGTATCTCCAGAGGAGGAGCTGGCGGCAGTGTCTGGGGAACTGGACCCAGAATAACGGCAGAAAATATTAATGGATGGATGAATGGATGGATTATACTTCGATTTACATTTCCTAGTTTCTTTTCTTCACCTGCTCCTGAGTATAGTAATCTGACAGGAAGATGTCTAAATCTGATTTCTATTCTGATCTAGACCGTAACTCTAGTTTTTGTTTCATTAGACCTTGAAAATGATCACCTCTTTGGTTCTAAGTTTTTCCTAAATGCTTGTGTGTCTGTTAACCAGGTTATCTCAGTTAATAAAAAAAAGCAAACAAGCCAAACTAACTTTCTCATACTCAACCTTACCATGTAATTAGTGCTGGCATGAGTATCGGCAATACCAAAAGATAAGCTTGTGACTTTAAAACATTTTGATGCATCTGCCTTGACCCCTTTCTGTTTTTCTTTCTCTTAAGTTTTCTGCACCATCTTTTTTTTTATCCATCACTTTCACCTGCACTGAAAACCTTACAAAGATTGAATACCCACCATTTTTTCCAGAAAGGACTCTTGCTAACTTCTAAGACCTTGAACACAAAGCAACAGAAGCAGTGACAGAAACCTCCATCAGACAGGTGCGTGAGGAAATGTTAAGAGCACATGTTGTACTCGTATTAATTAAATTTTAAGGTTAAGGTTTTTACAGTAAACTTGGACATTTCATACAAATATTTTTGTTATACAAAATTGGTTCTCTTGAATATATATCTGCAGAATGTAGAAACACTGTAGTTTCAATAGAAAGCTCAACAAATGACTTGAACTCAGATGATTTTGGCTTGACCTGAGTAACCAAACTCTGTCTACTTCTGTATTTGCTCTTTTTAACTATTTCTGTTACACTCCTGAGAGGAAATGACAAAAAAAAAAAAAATTAAAAATCTGAAAAATTAAACATTGAACTGTAGGTAGTCATAACAACAGTGTCTGCTGCAACATAACTCTCCCCTACTGGTCTGCAGAGAACTTTCAAAACTAGAAGGCGATTAAAACACACTGTCTCCTTTGCTGTGACAAAGGCTGCGGCTGTGGGGCAACAAGTCCCTCTGTAGAGTTCTGATATAAATAACTCATTTCTTATCATCCTGAACTGCTGCAAAGGTTGATATTTTTTAATAGGATGTGACTGAACATCAGACATAGTTGGTATCTCAAACAGCCCTTTCGCACCGTTTTATCATCTCAGTGTGACTCCCCTCACGCCAAAAGCTTCACTCAGCCTCTTTGTTTATCTCTGACCTACCAACTATGTTTTAAGTGAGTGCTGACCCAATATTACTTCTTTTGCATGTGTTTGCGCCAGATGAACCTCTCTTTAGGCTTGCAGTGATGAATAGTGGAGGGAATGACAGATGACAGCCGGAGAAGCCCTTGTGTCAGATGACTCAGGGACTCCCGTCCTCCAAAATGATGACATTCCATTTTGTCTGGTGCTTTTTCTTGCAGCTGCAGAGGTGACAATCAATAGCTCTTTCTTGTTCTCACTTTCTCCCCTCACTGCCCCTTCTCCTTCCCCTGTGGACGTGTCTGCTCTTTTCAACTTCTTATATCTGCCCTCTATTGAGCTTGTCTGTCTTCCCTCTTGCTTTTTCCTTCCACCCATCCCCTCATTCTGTCATCCTTGACTCTCAGCAGCACATATCTGTGGATAACTAATGATAATGGACTTTGCTCCCTGATGTGGGAATTCTGCAATCAGCCACTCGGCATGACACATCGTTGATGGCCTTAATTTTCTCAGACTTGAATGCCCCTCAAGATCATCAACAGTGAAAAGACAGAGCATACAAATAAACGCTGCAAACAAAGAGAGAGTGATTAACGCTGCACATTGAAGTTATAGTGACTCAGCCAGATATGAAGAGTCCTCTACATATAGTATAAATCCAGCTTGTGACCTTCAAATTTGGATCTCTTCATCCAATCTCTGCTCGTCTTTTACAAAGACACAAACCACAATAAAAACTAGTTGATTTTCTCAGTGAGGAATGAATTAATTACACATTTCTGTGAGATTTTGCTTCAAATCAGTATTCCTTTGTATTTCTAATGCAGATACCAGTGATGACTCATGAGGTTCTACAGGGATAGGAAATCAATTTATCAAGCACTGATATTACAGAAGAATTCATCTTCAGAGCTGACGTTGGTACATTTTTTTCATCTTGAGGAGCTAATTATATACTTAATAAATAACAGAGTAAACAAACTAATGAAGCCACCAATCATGAAGAAATTTCTCCCTCCACTTGATTTTGATCATTTTCCCCCTTTCATTCATTTTCACACACTAAAACAATCCTCAGTGTGCCATGCTCTTGTATATTATGAAACATTTTCCCTATGAGTGTGTAATAAGACACATCTCAGCGATCTGTCAGCATTATATAATTGTAATCATATACAAATGAGATGTCATGCTTTTTTAAATTCTCTCAATCACTTCTTACAGTCACAGTCGATGTTTTCACACATTCCTTTGTGGCTCAGATTGAAAATTCTGTTATTTTGAGTTTGGAGGTGCAATATTTTCTCAGAGACTTGTGTTCAGTTACGCACCAAAACAAAATGTGTGGCTTGACAATAAACACAAGTGACAAATGAAATCTTTGTTGATCTGTGACTCAATAATGTTCAGATATGCTGATGGCTGTCTAGGTTTTGAGGGTTTATTCTGACAAAATGTATCCACAAAACAACATTTATATCTTTTTTTTGCTTTTCTTTTAGTTCTGTAATCCTTTTTTTGCTCAAGAACATGGAAACATATGAACAGGAGAGGAGCTCATTCCACAAAGGAAGGCTTGTTCACAATGTCGGAGATGGTGGCATGCATTTAAAAAAAAAAAAAAAAACTTAAAATCGATTAAAATGTTAAGTGGTTGTTGGGTCACAAGGGAGTAAGCTTTTTTGTTTGTTTGTTTTGCTTTTCGGCTCACCCTACAGTTTTCAGGGTGTAATGCCACAATCATAAAGACAAACCTCCATGTGAGCCTTGCAAATGTACAGCTGTACACATTCATTTGTTCTCATGTTGAAGAGAACACAAAGACACCATCAAAGGCCCACAAAAACGTCAAGCGGCCGTAATACAAAAACTGAAGGTAGGAGTTTTTCTGTTTTATTTCTTTCAAATATCTTATTGGTCATAAAAAGTAAAACGGTAATCCAATAACTTCCCAACCAATCAACAACCACTGTAAAATACAAAAGGTTACTGACCAGCCTTTCCTTCTTATAAGACTTTGTGGCCAAATCAACTGTCGAACATGCATCATAATGTAGCCTGAAGTCAAATGTAGATGTGATTGTGAGACGTAAAGCTATGTCTATGCAGAGAACTGTTTAAGGAGAATGTCAACTCTGTATGTTTTTTTTTAACTTTTATTGATGAACTACAATGCTTTGCATTATGATTTCAAATTTCACATTTCACATTCAGCCATGGGATTAGGTTGGACGCTGGCCGGACTCTTACAAAGAACACGAGTGTGAGATAACGGCTGTTTCTTTAAAACAGGGTAAAGAGGCTGCTCAAGAACTGGGCAAAACTACAGCCCAGCTCTCCCTCCTGCTCCACTTCAGTCAAAACAGAACAGGATCAAAGTCACTGTCTTGCTTTAATCTTCTGGCCCAAGATTGTGAGGATCCAGTTGGTCTGACTGTCCTGATGGTGTCACCCAACCTGAAACTGTGGTGTGATCACTTAAATCTCTTTTTTTTGTGCTCTGTCTCACACACTCACATGTCATTGGCAGAATATAATGTTGGAAGCATGATCAATCGAGGGATGAAGCAGGAATATGTTTGTAGCTTGATGCCGCAGAGGAGAAATGGCAGCTCATCAGAGGCATCTGCTCCTTGTGGGTGCCAGCAGCATCTCAACACAACACAAGCCAAAGTGGTGGATGAGTGAAATTATATCTCACACATGGTCGTATTTGGCATTTTCCTTGCAATATTTTCCGTCTATTTTGGTCTAGTGAGGCTTGTATTTCTCCTGTCAGCCATCAAATCTTAAAACAAAAGCAAGAACACTCAGGCAGAATGTTATTTCTCTCTGACACATTGAAAACACATGTCCAGCTACAGACAACTTACGTTTTGTGAGAGCAGTTGTCACTGGGATGTTTGTGACTTAGCCTCTCTTTGGGAAGGGTACAATCCTCTCCCAGAGGAAAAAAACATGTCCTCCATCAAGGCCGAGAGATGGAAATGTTGGATGAAGGAAAAGGGCACTGAAAAAGTGAGAAAAACCTCCTTAAAATCTTCAGGTGCAGCCATTATTTTTTTAAATCTTAAGTAAGTGATAATTATCTGTATATTTTTAAAAAGGTAGGTTTTATAAAGACTTTGGAGGGAGTTTGAAAATGAAAATATGAACATGCACTAGCATTTGAACACAAGTCAACAAAAGGGTTAGAAACGTGATTGTTGATTAAATATTACATCTCAAAATTTAAAGGATGTAAATCTGCGTCAAAGCTTTAGCTCTCATGAGTCACAGAATCGTAATGAACCATTAAGTAGAACATTTAATTTGGGTTTGTACAGTAAATAACTATTTTGATTTTTGCTCATTTGTTATAAATTACGTATCTACAAAAATTAGGTATTTGCAAGAACATCCCTACAAAATTAACATATTGCTTGTAAAAATACATGTCATTTGATTTATCAAATCAGGCCATGGGAAAGACGATCATTTCAAAAAGTTCTGATCTAATAAGATATCATATACAACATGTTGCTTACAAGTTAATAATAATCACTATGGACATCAGGGGCTGGTTGTGGCCTAAAAGCTATAGAAATGTCTGCATAAAGGTGCTCAGATATCTCTAAACACAGACAAACAAGAGTCTTATATCTGTACCCTATTAGTTCCCAGAAAAGTATCCAGTAAGGTAAAGAAATGGTCCTTCGGTCAATTATTGGGAACTTTTGTGTAATTATAAAAGGTACAAAATTATCACAAACAACTAAGGGCAGATGATTATAAAACCTTAACATATAGGCCAATAGACAATCTAACATGCCTGTAAGACAAAACAGCAGCTCAACTCTCCATCCTGCTCCACTTCAGTCCCAACAGGTCAGCTTGGGATTTTAAACTGATCATAGTTATGAGTGTGCAGTGTTGTTTCTAACTATCTTTTTGGTTTCTATTTGTAGTCAGTTTGCAGTCCAAGTCATGCTGATCAAATACATTAGAGCTGCTATTGGGTGCAAGGGGGCAACATGGGCAGAAACTAAGGCTCGGTGCATACAAACACAGGTGTTTCTTTAAAAAAGGGTCTCTCCCACCTCAGTTCCTAAAATCACAAAAAAATCCCTTCCATCGAGCACAATTTATAAAAAAAATATTCCAGTCATTTAGAAACACTCAAGAAGACTAGAATAAGTTCCATAGTGACAGCTAACCACATGTACACAGGTGACAAATAATGATACCTGTCTTATTACTGTGCAAACCACTTTTAATGACCACCCAAAGACTTTTGCTGTCATTTGCTCTCTCCCCTCGCCTGCTAAAAAGTTCAGTGTGCAACTTTTCCAGTAACACCAACAGGAGATCTCATCATAGTTGTCTTCTCTCAATGAGCAGGCAAAACAGCTCACAACAACCAATTTATTCTCAATGTTTTTCCAAAGAGCAGAGGTCCAGTCGAATCTTGTCAAAAACCGGGGATGTTGGTGGCTGGTTACATAGTGCTGGTTCCATATTGCCTCCGTTCTTCAACACAGTTGGAGAGTAGCTGCAAATTTCTGTCCAAGCATGGAAAAAGTGCTATTGACAGGGTTAGAAACAGCATTATCTTGCTAGTGTTTCCCGTTGCCATGTCAGCAAAGGGGAATCTTGCAAATTTTCTGATGAAAGACCAACAACTAACAGTTCAGTCAGTCAGTGAAAATCAGAAAAATCTGCCACTATCAAAATACCCGCGTATGTGTGTGTACACGGTCTAACAGTGAGAGTAAAAGTGAGGATATTTTGGAAGAATTTGTAGATGAAGTACCTATGAACTTAAATAACTTAAACTCATCTTTTCAATAAAGTAATTTCAACTGAGCTTGTTGCTGAACAAGAGCCACCAGTGTTGACTGCTGTCACACCTAAAACCGAGTAGTTGGTGCCTGTAAAGGATGCTAATTGGTTTTAACGTTTCTGGACCCAAGAAGCAGATTCATGCAGCAGGTAATGAGTTTAAAAGATTTATAACAATAATAGATGGAGGATGAACTACTGATCAGCCACTAGTTATGGGAGTGTCTGTGAAGAGGCAGATGCAGAGTTATCTCTGGCATGTAGAGGGTGACTCGAAGACAGAGTTAATAGAAACTAGGAGGGAACTTCTTACCGGTTATTCCAAGTATTTGAGCAGCAGGGGAGGGTGTCTGCAGGCAGACTAGGCTCTAGTGTTGGTGGTGATGGAGCAGTGGAAAGTGGGTAGGCAGGTAAGTTTTACAGAGAACGCAGCGATATATCGAAATGTGCGGAAAGGAGGCGATGAGGACACTTTACACTTGCTGAGGATAAGAATTTCCACAAGATGAGGCAGATGGGTATTGCAGGTGAGTAAATGGTTTCCCGAAGACTGAGCTCTGGAGAAGCAAGAAACGGGGATTACAAAACAGGCACAAAACACAGAGGTCAAGGAATGGAGCCAATTTGCCACCATCACAGATATACGATGTGGTTGAGAACTGGGCCTCCAATACAAAAACCTTCTCTGAGCAATAATCTGCAGGTGCATGACTGCAAGCCCGGTTCCACCCAAGGGTGGAGACATCAACAATTCTGCTCACCACTCCACCTGGAGGGAAAACCTAGAAAAAAAACACAGTCTGCCTAAAACCCTGGCATGTTGATTTAAACCTGGCAAGATGAATCCTATTATCTAGGATCTTAATAATTCTGAGAAATTCAAGCTACCTTGAAAGATTAGCAGATTTCATGGACCAAAATACACTTATTGGCTGTTGCCTCCTGATGACTTAGCTTTTTTTCAGCTCACATAAAAATGCTTTTTGTTTAACTGACGTCTTTGCTCTGTTGTCCCAGATTTTCACATGCTATACCTGAAACCCCACAACATCGGTAAATGCCCCCAGAGGCTGCACAAAACAAATATGTTTAAATTTAGTATCTAGCTCCCCCTATTAACAGTACCAGCAGCACATCAAAGAAAAAGAACCTGCAGCAACATTTAACTATTTGGATTATTGCAAACAGCAGAGCTTGAAACTTCATACCCTTGTTTGTGCCATCATTTGTCTCCCAGGTTGGATTTTCCATTAAAATAAGCACTGGAATATAACTCAACTCGAAAGCCAATTTCACATAAACAGATCAAATGCATGAGGCAAGTACATATGAGGAGGCACCGAAATTCAACCAAAGAGTGACTGAAAAAGAAAAGTGAGCACCGAGGCATACACAAAAAAGCAGGGTCAAACCATGAATGCCTCGTATTCATTCTTCATGTTTAAAAAGCAGACATTGTATTTATTTTAAGAACAAGAGACTCACTGTGCTCACAAAAAACCCCAAAACACACTATGTGGTACATATTCTGTACCACATAGTGTGTTTTTGAAGGGGTTGTATTCGTTTTACACATTTCTGTCAGTTCTGTCTGATAGACTGTATCCATTTGCTTGTATTGTAAAGATGTATGCATGTCATGGCTTGTGCACCCAAGTTTGAACAAACTCTAAGGCAGAACACTATGAAAACTGAGGTTTTGAAGTTATCCACAGAGTACTGAACACCGGTGCAGGCTCGTATGGAGTTGTCACACCAAGGTTGCTGAACTGAACACTATCTCTTGAACACAGACGAGTCACTAAAAGGTACAAGGAAAAACTGATTAGTTCAGGCAGGATCATACTAGGACCACAGGCAAGAAGTGACCTGATTGCTATGCATGAGACCCTGACAATCTGGCAGAGACTGGTTGCTCTGGAAGTCCTTTTAAGCAGCTAAGCTGATAAGACTTGATGAGGTCAAGGTGCTAAACAAAAACGCAGAGGCTAGACTCCACCCAAGAGGAAGAAACGTCAAACCTGCACCATCCTTCCCACAGCTCAAAAAAACACACCCAACACCCACAACCAGTGTAGACTATGACAATGCACATATCTAACTCAATCCTAAAAACAAAGACAGACACAAAAGCTGCAGAAACAACCTAATGTTGGCCTTGATGGTGGTAGACTAAGATTCATTTAACGACCTAATCATTTATCAAGTCTTGCCGTAGTGTCACATCACACAACACAGATGGTGGTGCCCTGAAAGCACTATCTTCCCCACAGTTCTATGTTTTAATCTGCTAGGAAACCAATTATGCCTGACAGATTTAATATCACAAGATTGAGCAGGGGTGAGACACAATTTGACTGCTCCCTTTGCATTCTGACATGACACATTTGTCATCGCATCCCAACTGTTCCCTGTGAAGCACTGAACATTTTCTGTGTTCTGGTTATCATGTGGCACACATTACTTAGGACTGGAAAATAAAGGAAATGTCATAGTTCCTTAAACTTTATCACCAGTTGTTGAGTTGAACAGCTGACGCTTTAGATTTCCTATGTCCCTTGAGTCATCTGTTTTGCATTTTCTCTGAAAGAACAATTAAGTGAAGAAAGGAACAGTGTGTGATTTGTTTGCTGACAGGAGAACTTGACTTGAATTGATTCTCAAATGAAGAGCCTGGCATTTTGACCAGTCAGATTACTTCAGAGCCTAAACTATTGGTTCCCAGAGACAGCCAGGTATTAAAAGGAATTCCCTTCTTTTTTGTGTAATAAATGTCTGAAAACAAATAATGTGCTTCACTGGGTCGAGGAAGTGGTGCTACAGTTGCAATGTACTGGTTCACGACATGGGGATCGATTCTGTGGCTCCTGAACAAAACTGATGTTCAACTCAAACAACAAAGCGGCTCTCGGTTGGTTGAAAAGTCCTCGCTGTCTGCACATGAAGACTCCTCTAGATAAGCAGCCGGATTCTAGTCAAAGTAAAAGAAACTCACACATTTTTATTTCAAAAAGGTGCCCAGCGGCAGCATCCAAATGCACTGAACTCTTACGGGAAATGTTGCTACTCTACGGACATTCATTTCTAAGGAAACTGTTAGGGGACAAACTCCCCCCCAAAAACGCAAAAGACTCAAAAAAGGCTGAGAGAAAGTCGGAAAAAAGGCAACAGGATGTGAGCAGTATTTCTCTTCAGATTAAAAAACTCCTCCTGAGCCAACTTTGCTGACTGATTAAAGTAGGAATTCAAACACAAAACAACTATGATTCAGAATAATGTGGCAGGCTTTGTAATATCTGTGTAATTGGCTCCAATGGTTCCCTACACTTAACAGTATTTGATTTTAATATATGATTAACATTAGAGTAAGGACATGCCATGCCTGTCAGTACAGTGTCAAACATTAAGGTAATTCTTAATCTGCTTTAAATTTGTGCTTCTACTTATTAGTGTCATCGTGCCCTTTACAGACAGAAGCCAACATGACTTTACAGTGAGAATTCTGTAAATATTTGTAATGTCTTCTTTTATGTCATGGTAGTGATTTTTCAGAAGTCTCCTGGTAAATTGTTGTCTCTTACAATGGATGCTGTATCTGTAACTGACTTGATCAGTCAGTTTATGAACTTTTACTTTTGGTAAATGGACTTGTACAGTGCTTTTCTAGTCTAACTGACCACTCAAAGTGCTTCTAACACTACATGGACCCACTCACACACACTCATACAGCATGTCTTAAGTCTACACATAACTATGGGCTTTCTAACCATTCATACAAACATTCAAGACCGGATAAATTAATCTTAATTAATTAAACACGAAATTACTCCCATCCAGGTTGGTACCTATTGAACACACACATAAACATGCACAGGGTCACACACTCATGGAGACAGATGCCATACACTGGAGCGGTGGGCAGCCAATCACAGCTCCCAGGGAGCATGGGGGTACGATGCCTTGCTCAAGGGCACCTCGGCCATGGCAAGAAGGTGGACTGCCACCTCTCCAGCTGTCAGTCCACTTGGTGAGGGTTGCGTCAGGAAGGGCATCTGGCGTAGAACACGTGCCACATCAATGATGCGACATCGACTCACTATGGCGAAAAAGAAGATGTGCTGAGAATGACACAATTTTGTATTACAGGGGTTCTTGTTCACCTAATACAGTTGTCAACAATCTGAAATACACTTACCATGAAGCCTAGAGTCAGCACTTTAACCCACTGTTATTGTTTCATTTCAAATCCAACATAGGGCCATATGAAGCTCAACCCTTACTTACAAACTGCACTGCTGAGGGTCTGTACAAATGACTGCAATAAAATTTTTTTACAGCAATAACAGCCCAGGAGTGCTTCGTTTTAACTGGTGGTCCAGAGTGGCTGTTGGTTACTATACTTTAACAGAAACCATCAGCTGCTTATTCACTGAATAGCTTCAGAAGCTTTTAGAGATATTATGATCGTGAAAACCCATCCATTGTGTTTGACAAGCCAGGCCTGGCTTTAAAATGTGTGTAATAATGTCTGATGTTCAAATGCAAAGTTAGAGAGCTGAGCTGACAATGTAATGGATAAAAACATTTCAAAAGAGTTTTTTGTCATAGTAATGGCTGGATAGTGATAAGATATTTCACAGGAGGACAACATAAATAGGATGAACGCTAATATCAAGCCCTTTTTTTACTTCACTGTGTTCAATAATGTTCAATCATGTGGTTAAAGGTTTAAGTTCAAGACCAGTTTTTCTGCTCAAAAAGGGAAAAAAATTTAAGGTTATTATGTAAAACGATATATCTCCAAAATACAATCAAACAAAGCAAAGAACAACACAAAAGAGCTTCGATAAGACAAATGCAGTTTTATTAAATCATAAAAAGAGGAGTTACAAAGGGATAAAACAGAATTATACACAGCCAATTAAAAGGTTATAGTAACAAGATGGTAATCAATAGAAAATTAGATGAAGCACATCTGATATCCAATAACGACTGGCTCCACAATCATGATGCAGCAGCTGCAAAAGCTCTCGCTTTTCAGTTTTAGTCGTAGCTTCTGGATATACTAGAATTATTAGTTTTCAGACTCAAGTTAAAATGGAATTCCTTAACTGGAAAGTCTGCTCGCCAAAATGGTGCAATTACTTTTTTAAGTTGGAGGTGTAACCTTTGACAAAATGTTGATGACTATTCAGAATGTACAGGTCGACCAGGGAGTACATCAGTGCATTAGGACCAAAAAAAGCCAGTATTATTGAAAATAGAACATACACAGCCAAAGTAAATTAAAAACTAATGTTTGTGACTGAACTGTAAAAATCTGATTGAACTAAATATGGGATTTACATCCCAAAAAGCCAAAACACAAACCATCACCAACACCTAAACGGAAGAAAACAAGGTTACGGTGGGCATAAGAGAAGCAGTTGTAGACTGTGGGGGATTAGATAAAAAAAACAATATTCAGAGACTAACCACCAATCATTTTAGGGCAAGGAGATTATGTTGGAACTTTTGTTTGGTGCAGGTCCAATGAAATATATAAAGATGACTGCCTGAAGAAAATAAGAAAACTTTCCCAATCATTGATGATATGGGGTTGATGTCAGGTAAGGGATTAGGGAAGATGGCAGTCATTACCTCTAGAGTAAATACACGTGTTTCTTAGATCTTTAGACAAACAAGCCCCACTTACTTTTTCGCTTGTTAAACCTCTTTCAGGACATGCTCTATATAGTTTCACTAACTGTTGTTAGTCTGTTTTGTTACTCTAAAACTTATAAAAGAAGCTCTGGTCTGCAAAGTTTCTTTAAGAGTAGCTTTTATGAGCAAGTCATAAATTCAGGGATGGCTCTATTAGAGTAATTGCTTGGAAAGAACATGGAGGACATTTATCAGAGCAGGAGCTTCATAAATTCCTGTTGACAGATTAATGCCTCATGCTGACATGTTTTTTAACATGAAAATATCTCATTTTTGACAGTACATTCATTTTCTTTTCTTGCTACACAAGACAACTGTGTTAATTAATCGTTTTAAATGTTAGATGAAGAAATACTATCATGTAAACTTTATATCATGCCTGACTGTCACAAACTGTGTCATGAGTCATTCCAGCAAACTTGCCAGTGTGCTAAACATAAAGTACAAGACGGCAGTTATCTTGATCTTCACCTATCCTTCTCCGTCACATCTCCCCAGATTATTAATCTGAGAGTGTGCATGCTTTTGACTGGCCTGCAAATAGGGCCTAACTGCCTCCCTGCAGTCCCTGCCACAAATGATTATCAATGCACGGATTAAAGCGCTGAGTAATGCATCCCCCAGGGGCCACTGCTGCCCATCTCTTCCATCACTGCCACTGACCCTCTTGTTAGCCCGATCATGCCCAATGGACGGAGGGAAAGAGGAAGTGCCGGTGGTGCTCTCCTTGCCAAGGGCTGGTTTAGTCTCACACAGCACGAGTGTATTAACAACTCTTGTGGGCTTGTTTCGTCTTTGGCAGCCTGAGTTGATGTGCTCAGCTGATGAAATGCGACTGAAAGTTTTTTTGGTTAATTAAAACATGTCATGCTTAGGTCATTTAACAAAAAAATAAACACTGAGTAATCTATGCCCTTTTGTGCAGTCAAAACTCACGACAGAATGTTTTAACAAGCTCCAGCCACTGACTAACTTCTCAAACGGTCTCATTAGCGGCATACACGAGGAGTGTATCATTACTCAGCAGCACACTTAATCATTTTTTCCTTCCAAATCTTGAGTGTATTTTTTAGAGTGAAATCACTCACATGAATTGACTCTTAGTTTTTCTTCTTTTTTTTATTTATTTCTGCAACGTAATCGCCGAATAATGGGCTGAGAGCTTAAGGCGTGTTTGCTAATTTCACATCAATTAATGCTATTCAGGGAAAACCCAATAACTGATTGCAGCAACACTAACACAGCCCAACCGTACTGCTTTCATTTCCACAACAAGTACGGTCCTGGGATTTTAGATCTCATCGTGGATTTTCATTCATAAGTGGAAAATAAAGCCCTGGTTTTATTTTTATACCCCTTCAATGCTGCTGCTGAGAAATGGGAGTTGACAACAGAGTTACACTCAGCAAGAAAAATGGATGGAACTGTTTGCGTACACTTTGTAAAATGAATTTTGAACAATTGTATCTAGCGAACATTCACAAATCAAGTGGCACAACAAAATCTTGAAATGAAATTGCATACAGAGTTTTCCTTCCACTCCAAAAGAAAGGTTGGCAGCAATCAAAACTGTTGCTAGGCCAGGGTAGCCTTCAACAAGTCAGGTAAAAGTACTTGCAACTGTAGTTTGACAGAATCGTCCTCATAAACAGGACTGAGCTGGTCCAAATGGTTGCAATATCAATCTGTGGGATATTTAACAGGCAAGAAGACAAAATAAATTTCTACTACATAGTTCATCATTTCTATTTAGTATTCCACTACATTTTAAGGTTAAGAAGAAGAAGCATCTCAATTCCCAGTTACCAGAATGAAATATACCAGTTTCAATACCAGGCTCAAAAAATCCAGACCAAACATTAAACTCCTGGGAGCTTCACCTGGTAGAACTTTAGTTTTACTCCTTCACAGGTGCAGCCAGATTTAAACTGCTAAATGTGATCCACCTGACAAAGACTGGAGCTGCAAAGGGGTTTAACTCATGCTGACACTTTGTAAAGAGTATGCATGCTTGTATAAATCCATGAACCTTTCTTAACTCTAACCAAGTTGTTTTGGTGTATAGCCAAAGAAACAGCAAATGAGAACGAAAGTTAAAAGAGAAAACATTCATTCACTCATTCATTTTTTTATACACACTTATTCCAATTCAGGGTCACAAGGAGCCTATCCCAGCTGTCATTGGGTGACATAGAAACAAACAAAGAAATGTATTTGTCTCTTGCCTCCAATTAAAATAAACCTAGTACTCCTATAATATATATTAGCAGTAGTAAAGCAGTACCCAGAGAAGTGGGTAACTGTGTCTTTTGAGTTATTAAAAATTCAAATATTATGCATGATTCCTACCACCATGACCGACACAGTCTCACGTAGAGCAACTCATTCAGACTGTAAACACCAATTAAACAGTGTGAAATTATATTTAAAAAAAAGCAGACCTCTTTCATTGTTATTTGTAAAATGTCTGCTATTGAAAATTGCCCTTGAATGTGAAACTGTGCAGGATGTGAACTCCAAACAGTCTGCATCCAACTGGAATAGGTTAAAATGCCCTCACCAAATGTCCTCAAGAAAATAACAAAGTGCTTTTATGGAGCATCAAGCTCAGTCAGAAGAGTCCCATTAAATTAAACATGTAGGTGAGTTGAGAGCTACATTCATTATTAAAGGTCATCAAAAGTTTCAAAAGTTTCAAAGATCCTTGGCTTTCTTCTAAAATTCATAAGCCAATTTGTTTGAAAGCATAACTCTTGAGAATTAGATTAATATTCTCCTTTGAGAACAAAACTCAATAATATTGAGAGCTGCCTCTCAAAGACATAAGCGCAGAATATTGGTGGAAGAAATAGAATCAAATTCTTCAATGTCACCCAATATTAATTTCAGTGACATGCACTTCTCAACCAGGTTTTCATTGTGAGCAGGATTTAGGATGAAAAGGTGAACATAACGAGCTTTACACACTTCTTTTCTATTCCTTTCATGCTATACTCAACAATGTAGCAATGACCATCTGTGGAGTTTTTGGTTTTTACAAATGTTGCATCATAACAACAAATAACAGAAAACTACTTTATTACAGAGCATTACAAAAACTGAGCAGACATGTTTTTCTGTGCCTTTTGCCTGTTTTTCCATCAGATCAAGTGTACTGACTGATTTGTGCGAATACAATACAGGCACATGGTGGCAGGTAGATTTGTTGAGGAAACCGTGTTCAGCAGACTCTTTCAAAGTCATGGGCAAAGGCCCTGAAGGACAGATTTAACACCTAGGAAGAAGAATGGGCATCTCTGGTGCATTCACTAACTGGGTGATGAATGAATTACAGCTCCTAAATTTAGCCGGGCAGTCTACCTTGAAATCGGGCGAGACTTCCATCTTAGGAACGCAGACAGGCTGCATATTACGTCAGAAGCCGTGACCTCTATTTCTGCATTAAGGAAAAAGAAAGATTGATGTCTTACCAAACATTTCATGGTTGCCAGAATAATATGTTGGAGGCTGTGTGTTGCTAACACATTTCCCTGACTGGTACCGGTGTGCCGGCAGCATCATTTAGTCTGAGAGAACATCACGCATCAGGTGCAGATAACATGTGCGAATAGATTTTTAGGCAGGCAAAAACTTCTCACAGGCTGTGGTGCTCTCTGCAAATGATTGTGTCAATGACACAAGTCTGTAAATTCTGGTGGTTTATTGATCCTCTAAAAACTGTCACGGCTAGTTCAAAGTCAGCAGGTCTAAGTAACTAAACAAAAACTATTTTTTAAGAGCGTTTTCATGTTAAGTTGGCTGAAATTAGGGGAAGGTTATGGTTGAATATGCTGAAAGTGAAACTTTGCTTGTTAGGAAAACAACGGCCACCTTGACTTCCTCTCAGATCACTTTCTCTTCTGTTTGTTTAATTAAAACAAAGTGGAAAAGTCCCCCAGGCACTGGAAGAAAACCAGCTCAGAACGACTAACTCTATGGCTGCATACTCTTCCAAATGAAAAAGGTATTCAGCAAACACATATTTTACATGTTTTTAACCGTGACATTATAAACATATTGTTGTTCAGGTTTCAGTCCATTATATCACAGGTGTACAATGCCAAGTTTTTTTAAAGTATGCCAGGCTGTAAATTGAATCTGCTGTTGTTTTGAAATGGACTAAAGCTCAGCAGGCTGAGTTTCTGAGTTTAATGCAACAGACCAAAGATATGATTGCAGACAACATGAGCTCAGGCTCCATAAGACACTGACTGCTTAGCTCAACTCGCTTTCCAACGAGGAATATAACACAAATCTACGAGGTTGTTTCTGGTGTTACAAAAGTGTTTATATAGGCCATTCGGCCAAATGTTGCAGCAATACTGTGATGGATCTTTAAATCAGCATCATCACATGGTATTCTTCACTTGACCTTGGATGCAAGGACCACCACTCCTGGATTCAAACATGTCAGGGCAACAAATCATTGTTCTCAAGCAAAAGTATACGACATTGTATAAATCTTTTCATTTAAGTCCCTTTTCTTTCTGGATTTCTAACATATTGCCTGGAGTAGTAACTCAATTCGAAATAAGAATTAGAAATTAGTGATTCTATGTTTTTTTTGTCCCCGCCACCTCATCTGAAAAGAGAAAAGAAATTGGCTATTGTTATTTTTTCTGTCCTTCTTTTCTCTACTTAATAAAACAGTTGAAAGAGTAGTGAATCCATATTTTTTTACTAGGGATTGCACCTTATTTTTAACCAATTTGTCTTCTAAAGTAAATGGGTCAGACAACAGGTTACATCTCCTTTTGACCTGCATTAAATATTACCCAGACCACTAAATCGAATACTTCTGATTTATCCCAGAGGAGTAGCAACACCACTCTGAGACATCCTGCTACCCTCTTCTAACATTTTGTTCTGGGTCCTCTTCATCTGGATTATCTAAATTTGATTTAGGCTGAAGCTGGTATAGTGGTAGCCATCTTAGAGAGAAATTACTGCTTTGGCATTTTGTTAAAATCTGAACCAGACCAGGTTGTGAGTTAATCAGTAATTAATAGTGTTTTAAAACATAAAATCTCTATTTTTTTTGTAAGTCTTTGATAAATACAACTCCCATTCGGCAATGATTTGCAAGTCTCATAAACCAATATTTTATTCATGAAAGAAGACGGAAAATATATCAGATGTTAAATGTGAAACAATTTAACGTTTAATGAGCTTGAAAAAGAGAAGAGGGACTTCGTTTGCACCCTCTCCCCCTTTAATGGGCAAGAAATTCAGAAATCCTCAGTGAGACTTTATGAGGAGATTTCCCTATTTCAACATTCGGATGAAATGACGATAGACCCTGATGACAATTTTCTTTCCTGCTCATTAGAATTAAAAAAGGACACCCTGAAACATAACTGCTGCATCTGTAATGCGGTTTCATCTTTATGGGATCTGATTTGCATTGTGCTTCAGGGTTCTTCCCCACAAACGCTTAACATTTGTTTACCCTGAATAATCAGAAAACCATGAATAATACAGACATGGCACATAACTGTCTGGCAATGCTCACTGAGATAATACAGGGGCTCTACATTAGAATGCAAAATGTATTTTTAATGCTCAACTCTGAGGGTGTGAGAAGATGAGAACATGAAGCGCTGAGTCAGCATAGGTGCATCTCTCCCACAGAAATGCATCCTTTGAAGTTATTAATGAAACAGGTATATGAGAGATAGCAGTCCCCCAGAAAAGAAAGTGAGAAATTAAAGCGTATTATATGGGTTTCACGCACATTTACACCATTTTAAAGTGATCCTATGTTATATGATTGTTGAACAAGCTTCAGAAGAGAGAAAATCCAACTCCATGCTCCCATCTTCTCCTTATCTTTTTTTCCCTTCAAACTAAAGAAACAAGGTCATTCAGCACTTGAATTAAGCTTAGATTAACAATGCTATGAGGCTGGAGAGGATAAAGAAAAGCATTAGAGCAGATTAATGACAGCATTCTTCATCTGGATCCATTTCTTCACATGTCAATAATTGTCATCCTAAAAGTCAGGGCCTGGGTGACGGCATGTCTTATGAGAAGTTTGAAGTTTTTATATCATAGAATTTAAATGGAAGTATTTATATTAATCTGTCTTTCTACTGAGATGTCGCTAAGACAGCTCTTCCCTGTTGACAAGACTTTGGAAGGACTAATGTCTCAGCTGTCATGACAGTTACTCACTTTAATCTTCAGTCAGAAGCTAACAGCCAGTTCAGTTTTGTCTCATGTCCTTTCATGTGTCGTCTGTCATCCTCTGAAAGTGGAAAAAATTTGATGTAAATGAGAATTTTGAGCTTTGGCGAACACATGGAGGATTACAAACACTTAAATCAACTGTCAAGACTGACTTTTCAACCTTGCCTAACTTTGTATACATCCCCTTCTTGTTAACAAAGCAGCTTGGACTCCACATGGCCTCTGATGGTGTGCTGTTGCATCAAGCAGCAAAAAAAAAAAACCTTGATTCAAACTGAAGGATTAAGCCTCTATAGTTTGGAGTTGTATCTTCTATCAAATCTTGATCAGAGAAGTTTGTGTAAACCTTGACCTCTTTGTCATGTTTCTTAAACTGTTCCATTTTTGATAAATGTGCCACTTATATCAGGAAGTAACATCATAACTAAGTCTGCAATAATTTCAATGGAGGTAATATGTCAGAATAACATGCACACGTATGCCTACACCCTTAGTGTTACTTCACCTTGTTTTTTCCCAGTGCTCGTCTCCCTCGTCCTAGCTCTGTGTCTTGGTTTCCTCATGCCTGCATTGCCGTCCACGGTTGGATCCCTCTCATCTGCCTGCTCGCCCCACTGCCGACTCAGAACCTTGCACCGCAGCCAGCACCCTACCCTCCATCTTGGTTTTCTACTGGAAAATAAAGTTTTCATGCCCTCACTTCATTAATTAATAACTCCAATAATCTCCAATCCTCCCAGAGTTCTGTGTCTGCACTGGAGTCCATACCTTCAGGCAACTAGTCACTTAGCTGTGACACTTAGAAGTATCACATTCCATGCATTTCCAACTTTTTATTAAACACGTTTTTCAATTTACACATAAGATCAGCTTGATGGAGGCAAAAACATACAGAAATCCCCTGACCTACCGTTTTCCTTTTAGCTATAACAAAAGCTCTACCAGGAGTACAAAGTTGCAATATTCGTTGTTTGAAAGTTTCCACCGTCCTCTGAGCTGGCTATTTTCCTTGGTTCTCTTTGAATGGTTTCATTTTATAGCATCCTTATCCTCTGCAGTTCTGGCTTAAGATCTGGTGCACTTATCTCAATAAACCACTTATTAATATTGGGTGGAAATGCATACGATTGTATTGTAGTTTGCCAATTTTCTGAAAATTCAGTTAACATCTGCAATACAATCAGATGAAAACTCAGCTTCTGCCATTGTTGGCTTGTATTCCTCCTTTAGTTGATCCTGTTGGCACCTCTTCCACATATACATGGAGCACATCTTGACACATAAATTAAAATACAATGTGTTTCACCTTCTTTGATTGCTCCATTGTCCAGTTTTGATGCTCGGGTGCCCATTGTCGGAGCTTTCTATGTTGGACAGGTGTCAGCATGAGCAGTCTGACAGCCCCAAAGAAAGCAATGCTCAGTTGGTGTGGACACCAGTCAATCCTAATTTGTGCTGCAGAGTTTCTGTCACAGGGTTCAGCCTACAAGCCCTGTGTGCTTCAATGTGTCACAAGTCCCCATGTCCCTAAAGTACCATGTTGTCCTGCCACCACTTTGCTACTAACTGCATCACACTGCTCCTACAAGAGGTTGGCCCTTGTCATGGCCCTTGTCAAAAAATACATTTTTCCGCAGCTTGCACTGCTTGAGTTTGATAAACTTTCTTTTAATTTGCTTCCTTATATTTCACCTGTAACAAAAAAAAAACTAAATCATTAAGTAAGCCTGGCAGTGGTTTTAATGTGGTTGATGATCAGTGTATTTTCTAACAGGTTGTTGAAGGTGATGTACTCCCAGTTAGCTGGTCTTTAGAGAATTTTAGTTGTTCACTTGTACAGCATTTCACAATTTCCTTTGTAAGTATCATAAACGGACAGCTGAAGGGTGTCAGGATGTATTCCTCAAGAATCCATGTCACTATTTTTGTATGTACATACGTGTTTTACTGTGAAAAAAACATCAAACAGGAATGTGGCCTTTCTGGCTTTAGGATCAGTCCAGAATGGATAAATGGAACCAAGCAAAATCAATCACTTTTGCATTGCATTTCATTTGTTTTTCTCCTGCTTCTGATCCCAGAGTTGTCTTCCAGGCTTCACAGTGGTGTGGTGGTTAGCACTATCGCTTCACAGCAAGAGGGTTTCTTGTTTGAATCTTGGCTGGGGTCTTTCTGTGTGAAGTCTGCATATTACTCCCACAGACCAACAAACATGCACGTTGTGTTAAGTGCTGATTCTGAATTGACCACAGGAGTGATTGTGACTGTACATGGTTATTCATCTGTCCAGAGTGTACCCTGCCTCTCGCATGATGGCAGCTAGGATAGCTAGCTTGAACTGAATAAAAGTGAGTTGAGAAAATAGATGGAAAATATGTCAAGTATTCAGACTGAAGATGAAAAAAAAGAAAAACTTAGCTGTCTATGAATCAGCAATGTGTCAGTATGTGAGTGGACAAGACAGCCTCCTCACGCTTGGTTAGGTTTTCACTCTCTCACTCTGTCGGGTAGAAGGTTATGCCTACAGGCTTGAAATCACATTGAAGGGGTCGGCTGTGCTCAGCAAGGTATTGTCTTTGGCGCATAAAGTTATTTTCTCTCTGTTGGAAAAGAAAAGCAAAGTGCAGGAAAAAAAAGAGCAGCCGATGTTCTTAATCCCAGTTGTGGGATCCCTGAGTAATTCAAACCAAATTTAGAAAAATGAAGGTTGCTTTTCTGTTCTGGGCTTTGGGAAGTGCACCACTCAATCTCTGCTTGGGTATTACAGTTGATCTTAAGAAAGCTGCTCAATGTCTCTATCGTCGTTTCCACACAAGAGTGACTCATCATCACCCCCGTAATGCATTGTGGTGAGGCCTGAATACTCCACACAGAAACATCTCCCCACTGGCCTGAGGCGACAACAAGAAAAGAGACCGGATTTATCTAGTTTGGGCCCCTCAAACCTCCACTCGCACTGTTCAGAGGATGTGCTTTGTCCGTTTCAACAGGGAATGAGAGGACAGTTCCTCTTGTGTTCAAGAGAAGAATGTGCTTCTCTATGATACATTTACTCTGTGTTAGGTTATCACATTTTGAGTTGATGTGTACTATGAGCCCTGGTTTAGTGTTGAATCTTCTATCATATGCCTTTTGCAAGCTTTGCCAAGCAGATGTGACGAGGACACTGATGTGTAAAACCTGCTTTGGCAGAGGAACGCCTCCGACTGCTGAGCCAGATCTCAAAATGAATAAGTGCACATGGTAGATGTGCACATGTGCTTTTGATTAAGTGATGGGATTATCTCCTCGAAGAACTTGTTTGAAATTCAGACAAACCAGATGCAGTGTGAAAAACACTGAATGTGAAACTGTAAATCAAAGCGGGAGAGGCAGTGATTCGCAATGAGCACAAAGATGTTTGCTAGAAGCTAAATCATTTCTTAATGCACACTAAATAAAAAGGCTTAGAAGAGTATTTCTGCCTCTCTTATTGATTCCATGCAATTATTTTCTCTTCTTCTTGGGGAGTCAACCTCTCCAGATTTCAAATGAACTGACAACTTTGTGGTTTTGAAACAAAACGTATCTGTGGTGGTGCTGGTTTGACAGCAGGACTGAATCTCCTTTTTCTTTCATTTATTCGTGTACAGGTCAAATGTAAAGACAAATTGTTTTCAGTAGACATGGTTGAAGGCAGACTTAAAGGTCTTACTGAGCAGAGAAGTTGCCGTAAACGGAAAAAAGTACTTATTTCTAAGGCTGGGGTTTATTATCTTGAGCATACAATGTATTTGGTATTGGTGTGTTTTAATTATTCCTCTCACACATTTTACTTATTTATATAACCGAGGGCATCTGATCTACATAAATATAAAACATACATACATAAAAGATTATTATAAGGAAACTGTAGCTGTTTATCAAGCTGCACTTTATTGCTGAAATATTTTTACTTCTGGGCTCTGTACTTAAGATACAACACTTGCAGGGAAACGCCTACTGTATATACTGTAGGTTGCATATCTGTATATATACATATACTTAGGTATGCCGATACCATGTGCGTGTACTCGTACTCAGTGTAACCCCAGTCCCATGTAGCTAGGAAATATTGACTGACAAATAATTGGGGTGTTGTAGTACAGTGGGACGGGGCCTGAGTTGGTCTGAAGATGGCGCTACCTGTGATAAATGTGATATAAAATAACTTGGCGGTGCCTCCAATAACGTTTAAGAAGTAACACAAAATTTGGTACTTCCCCTTTCCAATAAAAGTTCACTTAAACCTATTTAATATTTATCCAAAAAGTACCACCCTCGTAAGTACAACACAAGATGTAGTTGGAACAACAATAATTATTTATTACAAAGTTACGAATTGGATTTGTAGATTAGTCAAATAGTTCACTGTTGACCTTTAAGCGTGCATCGATAACAGTATTCACAACTCTCATATGCTCTGGAAGGTTTGACACAAATAAATGATGAACCCAATGAGACAATGTGAAATCAAGATAAACAAATGAACTCAAATGTCCACAGCCCAGACTCACACACACATTCACGCAGGGCCTGGTCCAAGCTTGTGAGCGTGGAGGCTGAAAACGAATGGCTGTTTCACTGGGTTTTAACCAGCATAAACAAAAAGCACGTGCGCAGTGTTAATGGTGTACTCACGAGTCCAGCAACAGTCAGAGATTATGATGGAAAAGGGGCAAAAGGCAAGGTGCTGTTTCAACTGCAAGAAAATGGAGCGTGCAGCAACACAGTGCGGTGAGCCACGTTCAAGTACAGCAGCTACAGTCTCCCTCCAAAGGTCCAGGGCTCTCCCGGTCCTCACTCTCTCCCTCTTATGGCAAATGTCCGGTCCTGAATCACATAATTCTTCTTAGTAACTTAGTTACAGGCTTACTCATGGCGAAAAACCAACAGTAGGTCTTAAACGAATTAGCAATTGCTAACTGCAGTGTAGAACTAACCATGGGCAAGTCTATGAGCAGGCTAAACTAGCAGGCTAAAGGCTAGCAGCGATTAGCAATTGCCCGTCTTTAACGCATTACAATTACACAACAGCACAAAGTACATTAAAACACATGAATTTACCTCTGGCAGCTTCTCGGAGTTCTCATACATAAACCACGGGACGACTCTCCGTCGGTCTTGGGAGTTAGGAGTATTTTATTCATTTTACAGTTTACAGCTATCCAGCTCCGACGCTGATAAGGCAGCCTCTGCTCTGGCTAATGTGCTGTGGCGATGTGTTGGTGATGCTAAACACCTCCTACCTGAACAAGGTGAGGACAGGCTTGGCTAAGGCTACATACATTCAAAGATGAGAGATCAAAGCGATGCTTCACTACCCCATAAACAAACGTGGTATCATATCTTTTGTGCCGACAATCATATGGATTTTAAAACTAACACCACCCTTTTATCTCTGACTTCAAACTATTATTTATTAGCAACACAAACATTTTAATATCTGTATATGAATGAATGGAAATAATACCCACAGGGCTACATCAGTATTCATTAAAGTGTTCCGATACTACAGAACCGATACCAGTGTGACAGGAGCTTAATTTTCCTGCTATGTGTTTGTGAAAGTTAAAATGTTAAAACAATATGTTGCACTAAGAGTAGTTTTATATTACTAAAATGCACAAAGTGCAGTCGTATTTGAGTTGAATATGCCTAAAGAAAATAAAATGTGTTTAATTATAAGAACTGTAATGGCCTTGATTAGTACTCATATCGGTACTCGGTATCGGCAAGTACTAAAAGGTAAGTACTTGTACTCGATATTAAAAAAATGTGGTATCGGTGCATCCCTACATATACCGAAGAAGAGTTAAACGAGTATCTGTGTGAAAGGGCAGATGAGAAAAACATGATAAATGCTATATCCTTACACAGAAACAACCTGTCCTCATTTCCTTGAGGTCAAATGCTGCAGTTTTGAGCATCTCTGAGATACGCACAAGAGGGACTGATGCATGAAACACTGCGTAGTTTTACAACAAATATTATATGCACAAAGTTATCCATACACATTCCTAAGACCAGATTTACAAAGCAGAGCATAGGTGTGGTTTTCTTTTTACATTTTCTCAGTCAGAGGGAGATACTCCCCTCAATTATTTGAATTGAAAAACACAGTTTTCGCCACAACTAAATAGATGTGATGATGAAAGCGACAGCAAAGAAGAAATGTAATTTTACCAAACGTAAAACTGAGACACTCATCAGTGAGAAATTGAAATTGGTTTTATTTTGCCGTCTCACCTCTGGAATCCCGAACAGAACAAAACTCACTGAACGGGAAAAAAATACTACTTAGAGTTAAGAAAAGACTGGGGTTGTGTTTAACGTTCTTTACTTCATATCATTAATCCACAAACAATAAAGTAGAATTACAGCATGTAGTTATTTTTACCTTTTGTTTTACATTGGACACTAACTGGCAGTTTACAATTCTGGGCCTGAAAGTAACACGTTATTTTTGTGTGTGGAGATCACATTTACACAGTGTAAGAACCTTGGAAAACATGCACCTGCAGGTAGTCCTCGCCTCCTTCTGTAATCATTGCCTGTGCGCTTGAAATAAAGTTATGTACCTTCCCCAGTTAATGAAAGGGAGATTGATTTCCTTTTTTCTGGCCAATTACACAGACAAACTGGCACATAATCAAGTTTTTGTTCTTCTTTGACTGATCTTTGGATCGGACAAACATGCATGCTGAGTTCGCTTTTCATTGAATCAGCTTTTCTGTGCTTACCTGAGCTCCTTGATACTGCCCACTCTTTTTTTCCCAACAATGGACTGGTCCTGGTTGATTTTCGTTCGACCAAACAAACACGGTTATTTTGTGAATTCCTTGTGACAAATTGATGTACAAGCTGCTTCAGTGTTACACTATAAGTCTTACAGCAGCTGAATGTGTGGCATTTAGCCCATCAAGGCCGCACACGCGTCAAAGCCCCTTTAATAGTTTGACATCCTTTCAAATCACCATTGTCGACTTCTCATACCTGCAGTCATTATTTCCAGCAGATGTTTGCAGAAGACACGGCAGGAAAAATAAGGCTTTTTTACCCTCTAAAAGATCAACTCCCTGTCATTTTTTAATGTTTATTCATCCAGCTGAAAGTAAATCATGAATGTAGGAACAGTGAAACATGACCCAACACGGTGAGAACATTCAACTGTTTCACTTAACACTTGAATGACGCTCATGACCTTGAGTTACTTTGTGAAACATCCTGCAATAATCCAAGATCCAAGCAGAAAGCCAAAAGCCTCATTTTTTTCCACATGAAAAGTAGAGATATAGTGAATATAAACTTGGCTATGAGTTTATTCCTGTTGTTACGACTCATGCATTTGTTTCATTAACTTTATGCAAATTGCGATGTGCAGGTGCCAAGCTCCGATTGGCGGGTACTTGGAGGGCCTGTGGAGGATTGGCTGCTGTGGAGTGGGATTCATAATGAAGACCTGGGATGACAACGGCAGGGGGACTCATCTCCCTCTCCTCCCAATCAGCCACATTGTTGTCACAAGTCTATTCATAGTTGAACCAACTTGTATATTGTAAATTGTAGGGTTGGGCTGCCAAATTATGTTTCTTGAGTTTCCCCCTGTTTTGTTAGTCTACGGAGGTAAGTGTTTGTCTTTTGTTTTGAAGTTGCTTTGTTTAGGTTAGTTTCCCTGGTGAAGATAGTTTGGTTTGTTTGTTGTTTTGGCCTTAACCCATCCTGAAGTCTGGTAATCTTCTCACCAAGTTGACATTATATTCGTATCTATATTATAATTAAACTGTCATGTTAAATTCTAAATAATGTCTCCGTTGCTGCTTGGGGGTTGGGAAGATGGGTCACATTTATGTTGTGCTTTGATTACCCCTAGGTGGTGCATAACACTGTGCCGTTGGTCACTAAGGCAGGATTTAGGCACAGCAGAGATTTGAATGAGTTGATAAAGTTATTTGGCTAGCATACTAATGGTAAGCATGTGTGACATTTCATCATTCTGAATCAGATCGGTTGAAAGCACTTCTCAGTCTTTCAGTTGATCATTGGTATAACCCAGAGAGCATGTGTGAGTTGAAAAGACCATTTACAAAATGGCTATGATCAATGTTGAAAATATTCTAAGAACAGGTTGAAAAGGGTTTTACAAGACTACTTGAGGACATTTCATTTCTCAAAGGGATTTGCAGAAAAAGTCGAAAGACTCAAGACACTGTAAGCCCAATTTTTTCCTGTTAGTTTTTGTGAGTGCTCATTACAAATGTAAGAGTCATTTAAAAAAAATGTTTACAACCATTTCAACAAGGCATGAGATGAAAGCTACTTCATGGTAGCACACAGACTATACATGTCAAACGCTGGAGTCTTGACTGGAACCACTGTAATCAAGAATGCTTCATCAATTCAAGGATGTGCTCCATTACATCGTCCCACACTACAGAATATAAATGTAGAAACTCACAAATGGTCTTGTCATTATTCAGACTTCTGGCCGAGAACATCTAATGATTATGTTTTTTCATACAGGGAGCTGATGTACCTGGTTGAACCAATTTACCGTATTTTGGGTCAAAAATATAAAAGACTTAATATTAGTGTTTTAGTTCAACATTTGAACAGAAAGGAGGTTGAGCAAGCAAAAACCATAAATGCAAATAATTTGCCCCACTCTTTCTGAGAATAAAGAGCCTAACAAAATGAAGGCTTTTTATTTTCATTAATCCAAACTTTATGTTGTTGTTTATCGTGAGTTTGAGGCTATGTCTTCAGTGGCTTTTTGTAGACTTAGCTGGTTGCCTGGAATTTCCTGGAAACTAAGTTAAATGTTCCAGTGTTGAAGGACTTACAAAAAATGGGCAAAGTGGCCACTGAAACTACAGATTTTCATAAATATTCCACAAAATGTGCCTCAGAGACTTGGTCTGATGCATTCTTGTTACAGATATGAGTAAAACTGTGGAGCCTCTGGACCTAACTGTAAAAAGAAGAATGCAGCACAAGTTAAGGAACATGAAGAACAACTCTGACCACCCTGTGTGATCAGTGTGAGGGATCTTTAACTACGCTGTAACACAGATACAGATACATGAGGTCATTGTTGTCTCGGTTGTGAAAATTCCCAAATATTAGATATATTGTAGTCACAGGCTACTCCCGCTCACCCTCCCGCCTCATTTTATTCACAGAATCACAGTTCAAGTACAGCTGAACGAAAATAATAGAGCGTTGTTATGAAAGTTGTGTCCGTAAGGAAATTGTCAGATGGAATTATCTCCATTCTTTCATAAAGGATGGTCCAGTATTTCCTATAGTGAAGGACATTTAGAGAATTCAGCAGAAAAAGATCTAAAAAAAAAAAAAAGGCGTGCTTAGCAAGGTAAAAATGGGAAATGGTTATGTGGGGTGTGGTCTTTGTTCCCAAATCCTAGTTTTACACTAAAGTACTGAAATTGTGCAATAATTAATGTCTTTAATATGGTTTGTAATCTTTATACATTTAAGTAAAACTTGCGCAACAAACTTATCTTGTTTGTTTTTTATAAACAACAATGGCCAAACTGTATATTTCTTTGATGGAGAACAGATGCTTCTTGTGCAAGATTCCCCAATTAGCTCACCAGAAAGAAAAGTTACATTCAGTTTTCTATCCATATGCTGCATTCAGCAGAAAGCCTATCTTTCACTGACGCCCTCCGGCGGGCTTGGTTGTCTCCACTAGTAAACATCTCAGACTTTTGTGAACACACTTTTGTTTTGATTTATTACAGATTAATGGGCTGACCTTTACACCACTCTCATTATGTTCTTTCCTCAAAGAAGGATGACATACACAAGGCGTATTTCTTTGACAGCCATTTTTTCTTTTTTTCAGCTCAGGTCAGGTTTATTGATATAGAATTAAATCAGAACAAGTTATCTCAGGAAATTTACATGGTGAGAAATGAAACGCTCTCTATATTATAAAGCAAATCTAATAATTTTCCCACTTACATGGTTGTGCACTCAAATGTGAAACTGACACTGTCGATGTATAATCCATCTGTTACTACATGATAGAAGGTAATGTATGTGCTGGCCCTTCTTGGATTAACAAGTGTGCTATCTGCTTTGGAAAACAGTTTCACATTCCACTTCTGATTTTAGTTACCAATTATGGAACCCTTCGGAGGAAGTGTAAAGTTTCGTCTGAGCCATCTTAAGGCCAAATGGTATTGATTCATGGACATTAGAGATTTTCAAGGTTTCACAAATCCCTAAGAATGATTTTTAGGCTAGTTACATCTTTTTACATTTTAAAATAGGCACCGACAACAACTAATGCCCTCCCGCTATCCACTGGTTTTGAAGACTAGAACTTGCCTAAAAACTGCTATAAATACCTCAGTGTTTTGTGTGATGCTTGTTTTTTTCTGTTTCCATTATTGACAGTTTGAGCTGGGTGTATATCACAGGTTGACAGCTGTGTGGATAATGTCTTAAATCTAACCAGATTCACAGTAGGGTGGAGTTTCGGGTCTGGAGGCAAGAGGTTTGTTTGTGAAGCATCTTCGGGAATAATTTTCGTGCTCCACTTTTAAGCATGTAGCTTCTGACAACCCAAGTGTGACCGTAGAAATGTGTTTACTCTCGGGCTGAAGTGAAGTGAAGCACTGCCTCGTGATGTTCACTTCTAACTTCTAACCTACAACGTAAGTAATGAGATTTCTGCACAGCATTCTCCAAAAGACACTGATGATCATCGTCTCTTCATGACATTCACGAATTATCAAGCACTTTAAATGCCTAAATGCAAAAAAATTACATCTGGAAAATCTAGGAGAGTCATATGATTATTATAATTCATCCCCTTCATGCTTCCTGCAGGGAGTAAACAGGAAATCAAACAACTCAGCCGGCAGGACTCTTGACCACACATGCTCTCCAATCCATCGTTTAAACATGATCTATGGGCCTAAAATAGTTTTACCATATTAAACACATTGGAACTTCTCGGAGAACGCCAAAATAAGTTTTTTTTTTGTTGTACACTGTTTTTATCTTGAAGGAAGAAGACGTCATCTTGAAGTCAAGCACCCAGTACTGTGTTGATGACTGTGTTTTAAATGAGTTGCATATGAGATATTTCATTCATTTTCTGTTAACTTATAGAACATGGTCCGATAAAGGACTCATGCTTATATTACAACCCGTTATGTCAGGGTTTAAAGTGTGACAGTTAACTTCCCTTCTAAAACAATTCCTCGAGAACAAACGTATTCAAGCTCTTCAATTTCATCACTAACATTTTGGTTATTCTTGTGATTACTAAAATAATTTCCTCACCTTCATTCACGCACCCTCCCTGAAACTGTCTGGAACTCTACAAACTCTACTTTATACCAATGCAGTCTCTGCACTCCAGAGCTCTTAATACATCCTTATCCTTTAAAACATGGGGCAGTACTCTGGTTTTTCTATATATGTGTCTAGATAATGTGACTAAGACTGGAATACTCCACATAGCTCCATTACATTGTTCCCTACACTGAATCTGGCCTGATTCAGGTTAAACTACTCAAAAGGATGCCATCTCCATGGCAGCATCCAAGTCAGAATAAGGTATTTTTCCTGTTAATTGCTGTGAATGTAAATGTACCTGAGGTTAAGCACAGAAGTGAGCTTTTTATGTGACCAATTAAGCTTAGCACAAAGATGGAAATCAGGGACTTATCCACACCTATTTCTGTCAACACCTCTTACAATGGCTGCAAGCAAAAAAAGATGTGTTCATATATTCTTCCAGTATTATGTGCAGCAATTCTGGCCACATAAATTCAACAGAATCCTACAGGTGCAGGTGTGTCTGTGAGCAATTTTTTTTCAAATTGAACTCTTGCACATCAGTAAGTTTTCTGACATCTTCGCAGTTGATCTTGAACCAACTTTAGGAAAGAAAGCAGGTAAATTTTTTTCACATGATGCTTTCAGATACTTGTCAAATTTCGTAGTTTAGCAATAAATTTAGTTTGGATGAGTAAAAAATGTTTTTAACATTTACATTTGAAGAGTTTCTAGGAATCCTGAAGTCAGAGCTGACCTGTAAAATCATCTCTCATATTTTCTCTTTTGTGTATTCAGGATACTGAATTCTGAGCCAATCAGTTACTAAAAATATACAAACACGACTCCTGGATTGATTTAATCTTACAACAACAGCAAAGAAAAAGTTTTTACTTTTTTGTTGTTCATTACTCAGAAATCAGTAAAATGAAATCCGTCCTTTTTTCTGTTGAAATGCAGTAGCCTGTCTTTTTCTTTAACTTAATATAATTTGATTGTTACATGTATTCCTGCATGATGACTCGAGTAGCTATGAGCACAATGTGACCTTATTGTATCGGACACATCTGTCATCTTCTTCCCTCACTTGTTCTTTGATTAGGATTTTATGGTGTCAGTTTTTTGTTTAACTCTTGTCCTTTGTGATTGTCTTCTCTTCATGAAGAACATGCTGTGCTCTACTGCCCGCTGGTTATGATAACAACCCAACCTACGCTGACATTTTCTTTTCTCTCATGTCTCTGAAATAGCAAGTGTTAAGTTACACCTTAGGGAAAGAATTTTATTGGTGAGATGCAAAATGGCAAAGTGTGCCTGATAACCAAAGAAAACTGTTTTTCTGCTTGAGGGAGAAGCTTTCCAAAGCTCAATCAAGAATCTTATTTAAGTCCCGCTCGTGTTCAGTACAACAATTTCAGCCTGTCTGACACAATAAACACTACAAAGAGATCCCGTCCTCGCTCAACTTAAGCGGCAGAAGCTCTGAAAATCCCTGAAAACTCCATATTCATCTGTTTAAGAGCTACTTCCTTTTCATTTGGGGAAATTAAGAGGGTTTTTGTGTGCAAATGAGACTGCTCAAGGATATACATTTGTTTCCATTTTCTTAAGGATGAACTTCAGGGCAAGGACTCAATGGGTTCTATCAACACAGCTGCCTACATTAAGGTGCCACAGAGTATTTAAACTGTGCAGCAAGGGAAATCAAATGCTTAGCTGTGTTTGATGATTTTCTGAAAGGGGAGTTTGATTGCTTGTGGCTTTCATAAGAATAAGGAAAATACTTAGAAAAGTACTATTTTATTTTTGAGCAAAAGGACACAAAGTGTGCTGCTTCATAGAGAGAGCATGATCAAATGATAATGAGAGGCTTTGCAGGAACTGGATTTTTGATGAGCCTAATCTTTCAAAGAACCTTGTGATGTGGTATTTTGCCACAAATATTACAAAATAGAATTCATAAAATACATTGATGGCCACATAATTTCTGCCTCATGGAGAAAGTCCAAACAGCTTTTAGGTAGGCAAGAATCAGTTTTCTATAGAGTAAATGAATAATGTCCTCTTGTTCATTGCTACATGTAGACTATCATCATAAAAGGAAGACAGTATTGAATGTGCCCATCTTCACTGACAGCTTTATTGTTTTGTAGCAATAAACCATTCTGGTTTTTTTTCTTTTTTTGGACAGCTTGAATTTCATTATGAAGGAAGATTGCTATTTGTATGGCAACAGTTTAAATGAATGTCAGGTACCTATAAGTCACCTGCCACATTCAAACAAACAGAATAAAAGGAGGATTTGGGGACCAGTTTCGTGGTCAACTGGTTGCTATTTAACTATTACACTTGCTGATGAGTGTTTTGGTGTCAAGGTGGAGCTTAATTTTATCATAAATGTTGTATAATGTGAAAATATTTGGAATAGCTTTCTTTTTACCTTTGCTGTGCAATAATTGATGAAGACATTTTGTTAAATTCAACCAAAAACACGAGTCACTTCCAGCAATTCATCTTGTCATAAATTGATGTAGCTAGCCAGTCATGTGGCAGAAGTCCATTGATCAAAATCTGGCTCACACAGGAGCTTCTGTTAAAGAGCCTCAAGAGAAATTGGCAATATTTGCTCTTTGGCTCCCCCTACAGTTATGGGATGTAACAACATTGTCTGAACCCTATACATGCACAAGCAATACAATTGAATTTGTTGTTATGCCTTAGGAAATGACAACAGATTAAAAATAAATAAATTAAATAGCTGTAAATAACTAATTTCATTGTGGTGCATATATTGATATATCTATTCAAAACCTAGTTGCCATGTTCTTACACTTAAAGTCATCTGTGTTATTACCCTGAAAGTTTGAAGTTGCAACCTGTCACAATACGATGCAGACGAGCAAGCCAGCAAGACTGGTGGTAGATGAGTGATGGTTTAATAACTTAACTAAAGTACTGCTAAGGCACGATAAACGGGGAATTAATAAAAGAAAGCTACAAAACCTAAAGAGGACACAAAGATAGGACTGCCTGACACATTGAACTGGCAAGAAGCAAAAGAAAACCAGGAGAATATATGAGAGTAAACCAGTAACACGAGGCAGGTGATGATAATTAGCTATCTGAATCCATGTGTACAGGGTAAGCAGAATACAGTACTAACTAAGAACATTGAACAAACTGAGGAAATAAAACAAGAATAAAGGACATAAAACAAAGATCAAACATGAACTAAATCAACCAACACAGACAACTTGAAGTCACAAATCCAAAGATTAACCCAAAGACCATGACGCAAACTTTGTGCCTACTTTCTACTGCCTACTTAGAATTAAATTTGATGTGCTTCATGTAATCTTAAGTAGTGCAAGCTGGTGCCTCTTTGTGTTGCTTACTTAGTCTCTTATTCAGGACTTATTATTGTTCAGGAATGGATGGTTATGGATATACTAGTCTAGTCAAAATTTGAATACCTTTCCCAATTAAGTGTTATGATGGAAGATGAGCCTAACGTAGCAGCACAATAAGGAAATTGCTCAAAGATCCTTTCATGAAAAGATTTTTTCATGGAAGCGGCCTAAATTTGAATAAATCAATGCTAAAAACTGGGGGATACCTATACAAAATGCCCAAAAGAAGTTATACTTGTGAAAGAGAACCACACGTCACGATCTACGTGTGAAAGCACATTTTCAAAGAAGATTATGTTTGCTTGTTTATGTTTGCTTGCTATGCATTTAGCAGATGCTTTTATCCAAAGCGACTTACAAATGAGGATATAACATTACAGGTAACATCAAAGCTAACAAGAAGCTACATGGAAGGAAACCACTAGTCAGACTCTGTCAGAGGTGACAGGGGTGGCAGTGTAGAGATAGAGTGCAGGCATAGAGGGAAGTACAGAAAGAGAAAGTGCAGTAGAGGGGGTAGGAAAGTACAGGGTAAATACTACGAGAGGAGATGCTCTCTGAAGAGCTGGGTCTTGAAGAGTTTCTTGAAGATAGACAGGGATGCCCCTGTTCTGGTAGCGCTCCGTAGGTCATTCCACCATTGTATTAAAAATTGAACTCCTGACCTTTAGAATAAAGAATCCATAGTTACAGAGGCTATCGCAGCCTATTAGTTTTGTAAACTTTTTTTTAACCCTCTTTCGCCTGAGGATAGCCTGCACAAAAAAGTAGTTAGCTAGCATAACAAGACAAGCATGTTTTTTAGGTAAAATGTGAGAAATTTGGGGAGTTTTCCAACCACTCTTTGTGGGTGTACAATCTTGAAATGCAACATGGGAGAAAATGTTAGGGCACAGAAAGAAAATGAAGAAGCTCTGAGTGCTTTTCTATTGACTAGTGTTCTCAGCTACAGTGGCTCACCAACATCACCAGTTGTGTTAATGAATTTTGCCGAGCCATTTAATGGTCAAAGTTACAGTTCATGGTTTTAGTAGTATATTTTTGTTCTGCTCTGCAGCCTGCTGACACCAGCAAGCATCAACAATCTCAAATGATCCGCACGCTTTGGAATATTAATAAGAGTAAAGAGACAGATGGAAAATCTACATTGTTTTTGAAGCGAAACGAGTCACCTGTTCATAACTGCTGTGGATGGCTTTTCACACAAAATAAGTGGTCTGTTTGACTCTAACACATCAATTTACTTCACCACATGAGAGTTCCATTTACACCCTTTGCTGCTCCTAACCTGCTTCCAGCCTCCCCAAAACACTATGTGATTTGAAGCAAGTATTGGTGAAGTGGGGAGCCTAAGTGACAATGTCCGACACAAAAACTTCAGAAACTTTTTCACTCTCTCACAAATCATTTGCAACAACTCCTTGTGATCTGGCATCACATAAAGCTGCACTGCAGTCAACCATAAACAATAAGCAACCTTCTTATTTGCTGCATCAGTTTACATGCATAATGAAGAACATCTACAAGCATGTCCTCTTTAAGTAGAAGATGACAACTTTAATTCAGTGGCACAAGTTTTCTGAATATTTTCAAAGCTAGGGAGCTAAATTTTTTTTTCTTCCTTAAATTGTCCCCTTTAAGTTAAAATGACAAACAACAAGGAGAAATGCACAGTTCAGTGATGCTGATGTGTTACCAGCTATCTTAGTCAATGCTCTGCATTCATATATTTCAGTCATAACTGCATTTCTGACAGATTTGACTTTTTTTTGGAAATAAGAAACTGCTTTTATTTCAGGCAGGTGAAGGGTGTTATTTGGTTTGTCAACATCATTATTGCTATTTCTGATAAACCATTGTTCAGTTTGTGATAGCAAAAGCAAAAGAGCAGTTTAGTGTCTGTTTATTACCATGGCATCTTTATAAATGTATAAAAGTGCTTGTATAAAAACGTTGTGCTGAAGTTGATTCAAACATTGCTCCTAAATGTTGTGCTGGTGCTTCTAATTTTTTTTTGTTTGGGGTATCAGTGCTACTAATGGAAATAGGTAGACAGGACTAATGCTAAGTGAAACATCTGGCTCTTCAGCTACTTCATGCATAACAATCCTCCATTATAGTCACCAGCTTGTGGCAAACGTTGCATGTCTGCCGCGCAGTGTTGAATAAGTACTGCGCCATTAGTTAAATAGAACTGATTCAGACTGTAAAAAAGTGGATCAACACACCAGACTCAAAGCATCTGAGAGTGAATTGTTCTGAATGGGTGGCCATGCTTACATCATAGATAGACATCACAATAAAATCAATTACAAATTACTTTTTAAATTTAAACTTGCCTGAGCACTCTTTTCTTGCGTGTTTTCATTAACCCCATGTGATTTTCTTAATTTATTCCAGCATCTGTGATCAGCATCTTTTGTTTGGAGCAAGCCTAAAAGGGCATGTGATTTTCCATGTTACAGCTAAGGGGGCTAGTGGTATTTTTAGTTAATAAGTAATTAATCATTCATTCACAGGTCGACTGAAAGTATCCAGTTGTTGCTCTGAGCCTCATCTCAGGCTCAGAGGTAGGGAGATGTGGGAGCCACTGCTGCAAAGGCCCTGTCACCTTTAGTTTTCAACCGTGTTCGCTGCGCAGCCAGCAGGCCCTGATCACATGACCTCGGGGAGCTGCTGGGAACGTATGGCTCTGATATAAGTTGGTGCTTGTCTATAAATGGGGAACAAAGGAATGGGAAAAGTGATGAGACAGGAAGGAAGACAAAGATGCAAAAGATAGAAAACAACAACAATAAATGTACAAGTATAACCAAAGCAAAACCAGACAACCAGCTGCTACATCTGTAGAGAAACAGAAAACTCCCTACATGGGGAAACACATCTGTCACAGTTTATGTTTTGATTATTGTTATGTTCAGGTTCTGTCACGTTTTATGTTTGATCTTCATGTTTTCAGGTTCTTTGTTATGGTCTTGTCACGTTTTTCCCCTGCCACTTAGTTTCACTCAAGTCACCTGTTTTCTGTTCCACAGCTGCACGTCATCACTGATCACTTCCCCACAGTATTTAGTTTCTAGGTTTACTTGCACCCATTGCAGAATCCTCACTAACCTTTCATGTCACAGTCACGATTGCCAAGTCAGGTTTGGCCACCATAGCCACAGTTATTTCATAGTCTTGTCAATCAAAGTGCTTTTGTTATTTATCAATAGTCTTGCCTTGTTTTTCTAACACTAAGTATTTTGATAATTCCGCTCTTTATGCTTTATGTTTTTGCCTTGAGAATTTGGAATAAACCTTTTTGATTTTGAAATACTGCATTTGGGTCCTACCTTCACCACCGTTCCTGACTACATTGTTCTCAAGTCTTTTGTTTAAAGGCCACACAGTCTTCATAGGGACAAAGAAGTGAAGGGTGGATGGCGAACAAGCAGCTCTTTTAACCATGTGCAAAAGCCCTTACTTGGTTTGGGATTGAAACTAACATATGAAAACTATGATAAGACTTCAAGATAAAACCAAAAGTACTTGGTTTAGGTCAGAAAATGATCATGCAAAGGCTAAAAGCCACTTGCCTGTTTCCTTGGTTGCACGTAAATGCAATATGTTACAGTGAAACTTCCTGATCGGGTTTAGGCAATAACATCACTTGGTTAGTGTTAAAAATCAAAAGTGCCTGGTTCGAGTTGGAGTTGGAGCTGGAGCTGTGACTATTTCATGTTTTGCAGTGTGACCAGGTTGTCCTGAATAACGTTAACATTATAACAATGTCTCTTTCATTTCTGCATATGTTTAATATGTGCAATGGAAAATAAATGAAAATGTAAACAGCAAACTGCAGGATCATTCCATGATACCAGGTCTTTCATTTATCGACTAATATAGCTCATATTGCAGTTCCATGTCGACAGTAGCTGTGAACCTTAGACCAATTAAGCTTGTTAGGGTTAACCCTAACCCTAACAGGCAGCATCTTTGCTAATGCTATAGCCTATTTGACGTTTGAACTTATTTTAAAATAGGTTGAATCCCTGTTTTTCTTTCCTACCCATACCATTTTCTCTGGCTTATCTTTTTACAGACAGCTGCTTCATATTGACTCTGATTTTTAAAGCTGAAAGCCTGTCATCTCACTTTTATGTTAATATTTTCATCACGTTCCCACACATAAGCATAGTGGATATAGTCATATCTAATATTTGTTAGGCCATTTAGCTTTTGATTATGTCTGAGGCAGTAATATTACAAGCTTATTTAATCCACAAAGAGAAAACCCCTCCTCGTGTTACATGAGCAAACGCTTAAAGCGAAATGACACTTCATCAAGCATTTCCTTTATCACCAGTTGATTAAACGTCATGTCAGTAAATGTGCAAATGCACACTTGGCTGGCTTGCATAAACTGGAGTAGTGGAGTGAACATCATAATGAAAGTCACAGTCTTGAGATGTGTTTTCCCAAGAATGGTAAAGGAAATTGTGTGTGTGGGTGATGCTATCTAAATCAACTAGAAACAGAAAAGACAAGTAACAAGGGTAAAAAAAAAAAAAGAAAGGTTTATTTAATCTGAATTCTTCCACATGTTTGGGAGCGACAAGCTTTCAACTTAAACCAGACAACTGAGCTGTTGTAATAGGATTTATATTCTGTGGCTTCATGATGTCACTTTATCAGAGGATAGTTTGAGGTTCCTGCCAAGCAATCGGCCATTTCATCCAGGCACTAGGTGAAAGTGATTCCCTTGAGTGACACGAAGCACTGAAGTAACTACAAATTATATCAGATATTGGGCAGCGATGTGGAGGAGAGGGTCTAACATAAACATACATTTTGATCCCATTTATCTTTTTCACGCTTGGTCGAGGCCATCACATTGGTGTTTGTCTTATACTGAAGCAATTCTAGCTTCTACCTTATCTGTTACATTTTCAGGCATATTTGCTCCGTTTGAAGATATGAATCTATACAAAAAAAACAGCTATATATTTGGTTGTCTACCCGTAAAGCTATTTTTGATCCATCAATCCTTTTCCTTCCACTTATACAAGGTCATGTCGCAGTGGCAGCAGACTGAGAGGGATAGTTCAGAAATCCACTTTCTAGTTTTTTTCTTTTCCTGGGGGTTCCCAGATCAGATTTGTGATGTAATCCATCAGGTGAATGCTTGGTTTACCTGAGCGTCGCCTCCCAGATGGGCATGCCTGAGAAATCTCCAAAGGAAGACATCTGTGGGGTATCTTGATGAAATGTCCAAACTATCTCAACTGGCTACTTTTGAACAGAAAGAGACGAGACTCTTCTCCAAGTCCAGACACCTATTTCGCTTTTGTTCTCATGTAAGCTGTCACTCCACCTCAAAGTCTACGTAATTAAGATGACTAATTTAAAAGAAATCATCATAAAATATTGTTGTATGTTGTTTTATCTGCACAGAACACAAAAGCTTTGAATATCCATACCTCACTGGTTCCCAGGTTGAAGGATTTGGAGGAGATAAACTTCTTATTTTCTTTATCATTGGCATAAATAAATGCAATGTGTTATATCTTAAACTGTATGTTATCCATACCATTAAATTCACTATGAATGAATTAGAGGCATGGGATTTTCTTGATTTAAAGATGCCTTGCAATGTGGAGACTTAAGAAGCATCAATGCACAGACTAAACATGTTTGCACGAGTTATACGAGTTATACAAGGAAAAAGACGATTCTCTTACCTTCCATGTCTTCTGACTCCAATCCAGTCCAGCACCGATGGAGTATTTAAAAATGGGAGGTAGGATGAAAATCTCTTCATCGAAGAGGATCTTTAGATAATCATGTGACCAATTGCAGAACAGCTCTCTTTAGCTGTCATAGCACAAAGAAATAATATACTTCAGGATACTTATGATCTTCTGGTTGTTATTGTGTGACTTTTGGAGACAATACTAACAGCTTCGTCCTTCAGCAGTGAATGGATGAGAAAAGAGGGATGCTGCGACATTTGTCGAGCTCAACATCCTTCTTTGTCTCGCTTCTGCATGGTGTAATAGCAAGGAGAGGCTGAGCAGTGTGGTAAGAATGATGGCAGGAAAGTAATGCAGTGCGGCGCAGTGCAAGCAGTATGCCACAGATAAATGATGAGCACTGCTGATCCCAGTTAGTGATCAGAGGTTTCAGGTCAGTGTCACTGCTGCTTGAACCAATCAATAATCCTCTCTGAGGCCATCTAAAGTAATGAAGCTTCAGGTGGATACTTCACTGACTTGATGCTGCTCAAGTTCCCAATTAAAACAGAATTCTCTTTTTAAGCTGAAAGCATCAGGCGCAGCATTAGCCTTGATGAGTTCAGATTCTGTAAATAGTTTTGTTGTGAGCCAGTAACTGTAACAAATAACAAAATTCCTTAGAGCAAATCTCTTCAGAGCCTTTAACATTCCTCTAAAAATGTGTTTGATGTTTTTTTTTAAACTTTGAGAGTTACATGAAAACATAACATATCATATATGACAACAAGTGTTTCCTACCTTTCATGTTTCTCTTTTTCGAACGTTTAGAAACATTTAAAAATTCACTCATGCTGCCACATGATTTTGCCTCAATAAATTGGTATGTTGAACAGTGAAACCAACTGAAATTATGTTTGACATCAAATGTAAAAATCTTTAATTATTTACCCTTTTATATGCTTTTGTTAATTCAGAGCAACAGTGAGATATTATTTGTTAATTAAATAGACCCAAGGAGCCATGAACTAGAGAAATCTATTAGTAGCTTTTATAAGATTGCTCTAAAATATTGTTCTGGTTTAAATATATATTATTTTTTAATATTCCTTGATGCATCGTGCTTGTGTTTTCGTAGAACAACACTTATTGCTTTACCTTCTTCTCTCTCTTGACCTTTGTTTGCTTGGGTTAGCTCTACCCAGTGTAGCCTATGAGCTGTAGCTGATATGAGAGGCACATGTGCAAGCACTGTTGGGCAACAAATCTATAAAATCTTGTGTGGGTTTTAGATTCAGTAGCTTACTGTGTTTATCACCTGTATGCTAAAATAAAAAATTTGAGTTAAACAATGGTTGTGACCATGTTTATGTCTGTTAATCTAAATGTTTGGTGAGCTGAACTGAGAAAAACAGAGCTTTTGGTGTGCTGACACATCCAGCAGCATAACGACACATGCAGCAGATTTGCAATCCGATTTCAATGCGTCACAAGGAAAAACACACAATCAGCAGAGACACACATAGACAGCAGCAAGAGACACTAAAGATGCTCACACTGAGTTGAAGTAAAACAAGTGTACAGCGATGGTTTGAGCTTTCCTCTTAGCCACATTAGCAAACAACTAATAATGTGTGTCTAGATGCTAAAACTTGATAAACCCATTCCCTTGCCTTTTAAATCACCAACACTGAAAAGTTATTCTCGATCTGTAAGTTGCAGGATTGGTCCCCCCCCCCCCCCCCCACACACACACACACACACACACACACACACACACACACACACACCAGTCTACTAAATTGTCTCTCTTTAGGATACATGCAGCTTGCTTGTGTCCTTCCCTCCTCTCTGTTTTCTCTGAGTCCAGATGTCAAACCAAACACTCCCCAAAATGGAGATTTCGGCAGACCTGCATTGGAGGTGTGACAAATAAACTTATTCAAGTAATGTAATAAGAGAAAAAAAAATCCAATTTGGATTGCCAACTGTTTCCCACTTGCGAATAATCTTTCTCACTGTATGATGGACTCTAGATAGTTTGGAAATGGTCCTATAATCTCTCTCAGATTGATGGGCAGCACTAAGACCATTGCTGATGTCTTTTCTCCTTGACTTTGTGTTAACACACAGCTGAATGTTTCAGACCAGCAAACTGACAAAACTTCTGTTTTTATAAAGATGTTCACACTTGCTGGAGGTCACTTTGCTGGAGTCAAGTGCATTTGATTAGCAGTATCTGACTGCCAATTACCTTCCTAATTCCCATAGAAGCAGTATAGATATACTTGGTTTTTCACTCACCGCCTCTGCATTTTGGCTTTGTTTTTGTTAAACAACAATACTGTAATATATCATGTGTTGTTGTTCATCAGGGCGTGTAATTACCTGATTTTAGAACCTAGTCAAGACCAGTTTATCATTTTTTTTGTAATAATAAATGCTATAAATAAATGCAAATTGTTTGTGACTAAAGATAAGTGCACAGTGAGTCATTCTGCCCCATGACTGTATGCATAGAGGAAAGACCTGTAATCAAAAGCAAAACAACATAAAAACAAAGCTTAAACACATTAGTCAAATGATGAGAAAATAGCTGAAAGCAAAAAACTGTCACATGTAAAAGAAAAAGAGGGCGCATATCTAAAGGCAAAAAGCTTTTTTTCACAGAAATGTCTTCAATGAAAAGGAGATGGTGTAGCAATTGATGAGGACTCATGAACACCTTAAACAAATCTCAAGGCTTTGGCACAATATCTGGTGCTGTAAAGTTGATCCGCTGTTCTGTGGAAGAGTTTGAGGAATGGAA
Organism: Leuresthes tenuis; assembly: GCF_036924035.1. Taxonomy (NCBI): domain Eukaryota; kingdom Metazoa; phylum Chordata; class Actinopteri; order Atheriniformes; family Atherinopsidae; genus Leuresthes; species Leuresthes tenuis. The sequence continues at coordinate 8,043,321 of NW_027325360.1, forward strand.
GCAGCCAAGCACTTGTGAAAACACAAAGCAGAGATGCATTACGCACGAGTCTCCAGAGAGCAAACCCTTGCCGCTTTGTCCAAGGTGCTGCAATTACTTTGAGAGCCTCAGCTTGAGAGGGGAGAAGCTTTCCCCTTCAACCCATCGAAATGCTCCAAGTGCGCCACAGACTTCACAAAGCTCTCGTTTGTAGGCTGGAAAAGCAGGTGAGTTACTCCCTTCATACATACAGATTCAAACCCTGCAGCCAAAACCAAACAGTGTTGTTTTCCAAGTATGGTCCTGCATAAATGTTCTCCGGGCTGCAACATGAAAAAGCATGTTAAAATCATACATGAGGTGAATAAATTTGTTTTTATTCAGATCAAAATCAGACTTTAATAAATAAATGTTGCCACCAATGAAAATAAGCCCAAAAAAACTACAAACTTGTGTCTTTATTTTTTATTTTATTATTGATTTAGAGGGATGGATATTTTCTGTTTCCTCAAGCATGTATGATGTTTGATAGCTGTGGATATTGGTATTACCTGATAAGTTGACTCAGCGCAAAAATGTAATCCTTCACCAACTCTGAAAACGCTTATGAAAAATTGGTGTGATAAGAGAAAAGAACTATCACACAACTGTCACTGACTAATTCCTTTATTTCTTTGCCAAAGTTATCTTTTCAACCTTTTTGTGCATGAAAAGACCAATTAAGCACGCTATGGCTTGAAATTTTCTAGCAGTAGATCTTTACAATCTTTTCACCAACAAAGAACCAGGCAACTCATTATATGGTTCAAATATTTAAGACTTGACATTTTAAGTGAGTAAGTTCTTATGTTCTATACCACAGAAAAATTGACTTTGAAACTGGTGACATGCAGATAATAGAGCAGACTTATACCCATAGTCTACATGAGTAAAATTATTGTCATGTGTATCTTCAGGAGAGGATTCTAATGCAGAATTTGACACAAGTGAAAATACAAAGGTACACTTTGTTTTGAGAAACGAAAGGCGCAGCATATCATGACAACCATTCCTCCTCATCCACACAGGTAGCTTATTTGTCTGAGCTATTGTTAGAACTCTCACCACAATCTTGTGCACCTTCTTTTATCTTCTGTGCAAAAGTCTGTGATTTACTGTGTATTTCAAGGACTGTATGTGTCATTAAGTTTTATAGGTCCATGAACAGGTCTGTAGTTTTCCCAAAAAATATCCCAAATTATAACTTTACTCAGAGAGGTTCAAGGATGCAAGGCCAAATTAAATAAGCCACATTTTTTTCTCCACGGTAGCTGCAAGGTCTGCATAGAACTGACCCCGGCACATAACCCTTGTCCTTATGACACATTCCTCCTCTGAGTCAGACCCTTTTCATTTGAAACCCAAGCATGCAACCCAAGATAGTATTATATTTTGAAAAAAACAGTGATTATAACATTAAAAAGACAAAGATAAATAATCCAAAATAATCTTAGTTTTAAAGGTGTACATTTGAAAATAACCACACTTGAACCTGACCAGAGCTTCAGGGCCATATGCAGTGTGGCTTAGCAGACCATTAAAAAAAGAGCAGAAGGAGTCGTTCAGAGCAGTTATGAAGAGTGAATGAATAACCAATCTGCAGCTGAAAAAGAAGAGGGGGCAGATAGGGCAGGTAGGATTAATCAACCTGAAACACAGACATTTGTAGAGTATAAAGGAAATGGTCACAAATTCTGTCTGTCTCTAAGATAAACATCTAAATTAAATATCCCCTGGATTGAATCCTAATTCTTCCATAAAATGTCGAGCAGCAAAAAGATCAGTTTTAGCACCATCTCCTGAGACATAAAAAGGACTAATCAGATTTATCGCATAATGTATTCTGAAAGTATTTATTCCCTCTGGGCAGCTAGGCAGGTGGGCTCGAGAGAACTAATTGCTTATCACCCCCAAAAATGATTTAATTATGTAACTCCTAAACCAATTTTTCTAGAATTACCATATGCAATGAATGGAATGCTAGTGAAAGTCTAAAGTGGTGTGTCTATAAAAGCAAGTTTTAAAATGTGGCTAAGTTATGCAGATGTTTCCAGAGATCCTTGTACATTTTTGAGAGATTTCAATATCTGCTCATCACACTTTACAGCTTTGTTGTGCATCAGTGGTGCTCACCATGTTGTCTGTTCAACATCATAATCAATATCTGCGACGTTACAAGCATGACAAAAAGAGGAAATTAGCATACAGTAAAGTACTCAAGATAAACTGGTCTATATTGGTTTGTCTTGTTGATGCTAGATACATGTTGAATACTGTCAAAACCAGCGTCTGACGTCCAAAACGTACAGTAATTGGCTCAAGATTTATAATAAACTCTGTATGCGTACAGGCATTATAATGAGGTAATATAGGGACCTGCCAGCTGAGGGAAGTTACAATTTTATCTCCTTCAACAACAACTGCGACAAAGGTGCAGAGAATTGATTTTCTTTTTTACAAAAAGGGTGATAAATGTCTGAATAATGTAGCAGCTGTGATTAGAAAGACCTTTGTATGGTCTCTGGGAAACCATCAGTCCTCCTAAAGTGGAGGCAAGGATCCGATATTGCGCTCACAGAGGACCTCTAGAGGGGGGAGAAACAAACACTGTGAGGCTTTATGAGGCAGAACATGCTGTCACAATTATGAAAGTGTATAATTAGGTGTGTGTTTGCTGTTAATTTGCTTATGAAGACTTAAATTGTACTTTGCAGTCCACTAACCTCCAAGCCTCTGTTTGTCAGCTTTCTCTGCGTCTGATGGCTACAGACTTTATTGGTGTTTCTTTTTTATTTTCAGTTTTTGCTTTTCAAAAGGTGCCACAGATGGTAAGATTTTCTTTGTCTAAAATCAAGAGTAAGGGTGAGGCATAAAGTAATAAATCAACTTAAAAGAAGACTTCTTCACAGACTTCTTTTTAGAACTCCAGAGCTCCCTGTTGGCCATTACATGGATAACGTGTTAGTTAAGTATAAGTTTAAAGCACCTCTGCACAAGTTTTTCACGCTATTTTCATTTTGTACCAAGTCTGTAGTTTACATCTGCAGGTGATGAGTGCAAATTGTTAATAAGTTCTGATATGAAATCTCAGAGTCTATTAAATGATTGGTCCCAAGGGTAAAAAGAAAGTATGATGAAAAGACAACATTAAAAAAACTTTACAGGCTGCCACTGACATCACTAACCTAATCGATGAGATGGTGCATGTTGTGGACTGGACTTAACAAGTGTATGCATAATTCATAAAAAGATGGGATGGCATGTTTACTGTTGCATCCATTTAATTTTCATTGCTTGTGATGAATGTATAATGTAGTATGTGAACCTTATTAGGAGCCTGTCTGGAAAGGGGTTCTCAGATATATTTACAGGTTGCCATTGATTTCATGTAGTATTCATAAGGGCGCTGGCAAATAATTTATTTTGTTGTTTTCATATTGAAAACATATCCCCTTTTCATGCTGCATGATCATTTCATCCCAAGTGGGCATCCTTTCTTCGTTCACTGATGAGGTCCTTTTCATCAAGCAGCCTGTAAGGCTTTGAGTTGATACACCCTCTGAAATGCCCCCTGTAACAGGTTCCAATCATCTGACTGAAAGGAGAACTGGCTTTCAGCCTCGCAATAATCTTTCAGTGAGTAAGAACTTTTTCGCCTGGGATTACACTTAGCTTAATCGAATAAGTAGCTCTTACTGACTGGACAAGAACATTTTAATCAAGAGAGTCACAACCAAGACTAAGAATTTACAGGCCGCCTGACGGCCCTGTGAGGGGCTTAACAGTCAAGGATTGTTTAATAGAGCAGGAAGCGGGAAAATTTGTGCCTGAGCTGATGTACTGCTTCTGTTACTATACAATATGATAGAGCAACACTAACAAGAAAATAAATGAAGGGTTCATTGTTATCAGTTTACCAGGTGGGTATTGTTCTCCTGTTTTATGGTGTTTAGAAAAACATACGTTCTTCTTACGTATTTATCAGCTGGTCAGTCGATCAGTCTGCAATCATGCTCACAGTGAAAACAGTTACTGAGTGTGTGATTTCCATTTTAACCATCTTGAAATCCCACATTCACCTCGATAGATTGGTATTTCATATTGGAAACGTTTCGACATCAGAGGACTCTGATGAGACGTCCTTTTTTCTGAACATCCACAGTGGGTTTTGACAACATGTACCTCCCTCCTTCAGGAATGAACACCGGCTCTCTGCGGGGAGTGAAATTTTGCCCTCATAATTAAAAGCTCTGTTCACTGGCTGCACATCTTGGTTACTTTGAAAAAGGAAACTTTCACACTCTTTTGAAGAACATAAAGCCTTGATCCATTCCCCTAGCACACTGTAATTAAATATTTCAAAGTAATCTTTTATTTCTGTATATAAAGAAAAATTCAATGCAGGTTCTTTATTTTCAGAAGGTGTTTTTTCTGGATTGAATATTGTGACTCCTGTATGGTCTTTATGCTCTGACAAGAAACTGCACCTTACAAACATTATTATCCTTATTGATTAGTTAAAATATCGTGTTGTCTGCCTTTCTATGACCTGCAAAATGATCATCTGTAGCCTACAACTGCAATCGTAACCAAAAACGTCAACATGAATTTGAAGGGTTAATTTAAACTTACCTGCTGTCTTAGCTTCCCTGCTGTGATTGTCATCGCCTTGCTTTCTCAGCTGTCACTCACACCACATAGTACAGTGAACAATTTGTCAGTGTACTGTGTTCACAGTTGGTGTACACTTGATATCCCAGCTTCTGTCAAGGTCTCCAGAACCAACAGTGCAGCTTGATGTGTATGGTATGTACAGAATGAGACTTAAGTGTGGACACCATGCAGGTTCTCTTCCCATGGGGTTATCAGCAAGCGCCACAATTAGATCAGGCCAAAAAAATGGACACAGTTGTCCACTGTGAGATGTGCAGCCAACCTGGTAGAGCCCTAAAGTGCAATACCTTTGACGGCCGCAGAGCACTGGCTCCCAAACATTTACTCCCTCTCCAATAGGCTCCCTTTGAAACAGCATCACCTTCTCTATTGAAATACTATGTCAATGCATTTTTCATTGACAAAGTCATCATTTAGATTTTCTCCTTCTGATTTCTTTGCTTCTGGTCCTTTTTGACACAAGCTCCAAAATTCAACAGATAACAGGACTTCAATAGAGATAGTTTTGGTCAATTTGGTTCCAGCTCAACTTTGTTGTCCAAAACATGGTCACCCATGGCTCCAAAAAGCCCAAAACGGTGACAGCCAACAGTACAATTTACAAAATGTCAGTTTATAAACCAGTGACCTCACAGCAGCTGTGTCCATCATTCATTTACAGTCTACAGATCACACCTGCTAATCTGGTCCCAATTCATCAAAATAATCAGAAAGCATTTAGGAGGATGGTAAATACCAATAATTCAATAACTATACATTAGCTGCTTCTGTTTGTGGTTTTAAGAAAAAATAAAAAACATGCACGGAATATGCATCGAAAACATTTTGATCAAGACTATTGATACATAGATGCACACACCAAGTTCTGCCAAACCAGCAGATAGTATGATCTGAGAGTCCCACGCTGTCTTTGCTTCATTAACACATGACCCACAGTTTCAAAAGCTTTAAACAGATTATTAAAAAAGAGCAGCACAGTGTCGCTCGCTATCTGGAGATTCAATAAAATCGTTCGCTGCTTTTAAGGCAGCTGTCCTATACCTTTTTCCTAAAACCAGAGTTACAGTCTGATAAAATATCATTAGCAGACAACTCTGTTACAGTTGTTCCCTTACGAGATTCAAAAACCTTAACCATTAACCAGGACAGACAGTTTGGAAGTTGGCCTGTAGTTATTTAAGTCTTTGGGATCACCCCTTTTCGAAAAGACCATCACCAAAGGAAGATTTCTACATGGAAGGAATTTTGCAAGAGGCTAAAGAATGAAAAGGTGAAAAGGACAGGTCAGACATGGAGCAATATAACCAGCTACCAACTTTAAATAAACATGGCTCTAAATTATCCAGACCTGCTGATTTTCAGGCATCTAAACGTTTTAGGGCGTTGTGCACCTCAGATACCACGATGAAATTGAGAACGGACACATGAGAAATATGAATTAATTAAAACATCATATTAAAAGTTCGAAGTTGTTCAAAGTTTTGGCACACCTAATGGGAAGGAGCAATTGAGCCGGGGAAAGAGTGGTGATCTCTCCTGACAGCCGCACCTGGTGTGCCTTCCCCACACTCTGACAGGTGCAGCCGATGAAGCCAATTATACCACCAGAAAGAGTCATGAAGGGTGAAAAAAGTTACAGTAAACTGTTAGACACAGCAAATAAATCCTGAAGGTGGAAAGTCATGCCCTCTTTCAGTACAAATGGGAAACAAACAGCTGCCTCTCATGCTATAAGTGTCCAGGTCTAACGTTCCCAGACCTCCTCATATAAAACTATAAGCTACTGGAAGCACTGGCCCGACTCACTTACTTTGGGACTTTTCGTACCTTTTCATCATCAGTTTGTGGTTTATTTTGGTCATCGCTTTTATGACTTTTGTGTGAATATCTTACTGGAGATTCTTCCTGCCATACTTAACTTCACTAAAAAATGGCACATCTAGTTGACTTTTAATAGTTTGGCTATTTTTTTCCCAATTTTTTTTTTTGTTTTTTGACTGCCAGTATTGGCTTTTTCATATGCGATAATAGTCTCAGTTTTTTTATTAAAAGTAATTCCACAAGATACAACAGTAGAACAACAATATAACAAGGATAACTTCCATCCTTCCATTTTTCCCCATCTTTTTATATCCCTCCCACACTCCCATCCCAAGCACTCACAACAGACCCATAGACAAGAAAAACAACCAAATATAAAGAAAAAGAAAATAAAAAATAATAATAAAAAGAAGAAAAAATGAATTGATAATAAAAATAAGATAAAATAAAGGGGGAGGGGGGCTTAGTCATCACATCAACACAGAGATGTCAAAGACTCAATATGACTTAAGAGAGGTCTCCAGGTCTTTTCAAATGAATGTAAGGAGCCATTGAGGGAAAGTCATTGAGGCTTTTCAAGACTCATGAACAGTAATACCTCTTCAACCCACCTACCATTTAAGGAGTATAAGGCATCTGGTTAACAGGGTGGTGAAGGCAAGAACATTCTGTATAACTCTCGAGGTGAAAGGCTGTAAGAGGGCCCCAAACAAAGCCAAGAGAGGCTCAGGAGAGATGGTAGTGAGTGTTATATGCTGTGCCAAGAGTTTTAAAGATTTCAGACCAGAATGTGGCAAGCCTGGGACAGGACCAGAACATATGGGAATGGTCAGCTGGGGATTGTTTGCACCTGTTACAGGAGTCGTTTGCATTGGGATAAATTCGAGAAAGCCTCAAATTAGTGTAGTGAACTTTGTGTACTACTTTGCACTGTTGTAGGCTGTGCCTCTCACAGATTGAAGAGGAATGAACCAACCGTAGTACTTGTGCCCAGTAATTATAAGGTAACGTGACAATAGTCTCAATTTTAATGTAAATATGTCATAGTTACATGAAATATATTGACATTATACAGTTTAGCTCTTTGCTTTATCTTACTATAATTCAACTAAATGGAATTACAGAAGACATTTCCAAACCTCCCTCATTGGTTTTGATGGAGTTGACATATTGGATTGTAAATGGTATTGAAATAAAAAACTAATTACAATAGCACATCTTTGTTATAATATCTTGATGTGCTGCAGCAGACAAAATGTTGAGAGGGGAAGCATCCCTGATATTTTTTTGCCATAAACACAAGGTGTGTGACTCCGCTGTATATAAATAGCATCATTTCATGTCAACCATCATTACACACCAGCATCATTAAACATTGCCTCAGTCAATCAGACCTCCACAGAGAGCCTCAGGGCAAGGTTTGTAATGCCAGAGTCGTTGTACGCTGAGGTTTACAGCTGTCTGGGATCTGATGGTGGATATTTTGTGAACACATAGCTGTTGCAGTTTAATGGTGCTCCTTTTTAATACAATGAAATAATCAGTTAGAGTAGAAATGTTTCAAAATCCATGTCAAGAAATTTTAAATAAGGCACATTAATTATTATTTTTTTTTTTTTATGTAGATTTTTCAGTCTTGTAACATATAATGGTAAGTTTTAAGGGGAGCCGACTTTGCATCAAAATTCTTTATAGCTTTTTAAGTTGGTGTCTTTTTGCATATTTAGTTTGCAATTACGGTAAATGTTTTTTACTATAAAAAATAAAAATCTTGCTCACCCTGTAGAAATGTCACCAATCCAGGGTGACAAAATACTTCTTTTCTGTGGATAGGCCTTGTTTTTGGAGGACATACTCAGGTTGGAACCATCCACAAACCATCCATCCATCCATCATCTGCCGCTTATCCGAGGGTCGGGTCGCGGGGGCAGCAGCTTGAGCAGAGACGTCCCATCCACAAACCATGTGCTTTAAAACCACTTTAAAATCCGCAAGTTAAAAATAATAATCATAATAATGACAATTGTTTTCTGATTTAAACCAAAAACTGAAGGTTGTTTAAGTTACCGTAATAAATTGGACTTTTTCCCTCACTCTTCCTCAAATAATGGCAGATGGAAAGTGAACTCATCAGCATGCGACACCTATAACACTTGAGTTTGGTTGGTGTATTCTGATATGGGATGTTACTATAATTGTACTAATGGAAACAGATGTCATGTTCTATGGGACATGGCATCTCTAGAACAGCGTGCTGGCTGCCAGACGTTTGGTTCACCAGAGGCATCTGTCTGCTTTTCATCTCCACACGTCTTTCACATCAGAACTAATCTTTCAGAAACAATGTTGTAAATAGCAACCCCACTCACTAAATGAGGCAAGTGCAAACGAGAGGATCCCCAAACACAACAGCTACCCACATAGAGCTGTGTAGACTCCATGTGATTCTTTTTGTTTTTATGCCCTGAACATGATGGACCACAGACAGAAATAGACAAATTGCCTTTCTTGACAATCCAGAAATTTTAGATCACAATATTACCCCTGAAAGGCCATGGGGAAGGCAAAACAATTTCCTGACAAGTGCAAAGACAACCAAAACAGGGTTGAGAGGCAAATACTATTATTATGCAGAGCCAGCGCTGTACGTTGTCTGGGAAACTAATTGCTAGTCATTTTGCACTCAGTCCTAATAAAGCTAATGGAAGCAGAGGTATCATATCATGGTCTGGCAAATTTCTCTTTTTATTAGCTTAAATCTCTTGAAGCGGTCTGATTCTTTTGTACCTATTCCCGGGCTGTGCTGTCAGCTAATGTGCAGCTTTGAAATTGCTCATATAGCTACAGAAATGACTCAGGATGGTGGAAAGATTCACAACTGACCAACAACAGTGCAATCAAACTGATGACATCCCAGCACTGTCACGAACCATAAAGAAGGCAGGAACGACAAGATGGAATCCATTATCCCCTCCTCTCCTCTCCAAATGAGGCATCGGCAGGCACTCACAGCTCTCCTCAGTGCCTTGTGAAGACATCCCACAATCAATGGACTTTAATCACACCCATTTTCCCTCTTTTTTTACACCTCCATTATTGGGAGAAAATGTCCCAAGCTCTATTAACGCTAATAACATTGAAAGGGAGCAAGGTGTTCAGGTGGGTAAGCAGGCAGCATTTTCAGGAGAGAAGGGTCATAAGTTCACCACATTTATCTAAACTATTCTAACTGGAACAACACAAGGAGCATCAGAGCATTTGTTTGTAGTTTGGCTTCTGGTCACCCAATGAATGCAGTTTGTCCTGATTTCCTCAAGGTGTTTAGCTGCTATTTGTTTGGCTACCTTTATTAGCTAGTTGCTAACTAGCCTATTAGTTGGTTAAACTCTCCGTATCCTGCAGGGCTGTCGTTTATCATATTCACATTCACAAGTTCCCATGAAAACGGCTTGAAAACAGTTTTATCATTATTTGCAAATATTATTGTTTTGTGTAAAGAAGAAGAACAAAATCAAGCTACTTGCTTAGAAAACTGAATTGGTCATCTCGGTCACTTGTTGCTACCCTTCCTTATGAAAAATAATAGCATCTTGTAAAGACTGAGGCAAAAAAAATGGCACAGGAAGTTGGTCCTTTTCAGCTCACTGCCCAGGGCAAGAGTGTAATCTGAGTAATTAGTATTAGTCGCAATGCTATGTTATAGAAAATCACTCTGAAAAATACAGCAAAACACAACAGTGTCCGCAAAATATCCAAATGTCAGGCTAGTATTTGCTATTGCAAGCGTTTCAAATGTTACACCCATTTAACATTTAAAGTAGTGGTCAGGAACAGGCTTCACTTATGCATAAGTGTGGTGGACATGTAACAAGCTAAAGTAACTCAGACAGCTGTTACAGCAGGATGAAAATTGGGCTCATTTTAGCAATTTTTGTTCCATTAATCATTGACATGGTCATCTTTCAGGTTTTAAGCAAAAGTAAAATACAGTAAGACATATTTTTCATAAATGCCTGTGTGGCTGTTAGCCAGGTTAACTCAGCTGATACCAAAAAAGGCAAACAAGCCAAATTTGCCCTCTTGTAATCAACCTTACCATGTCATTGGTGCTCTCCCTGGTCTCTTGGGGCTCTGCTGACTCTGAGCACTGTATTGGCAGTTCTGTTTTACTTTAACTGTTGCCCTCATCCCTGTCGAGGCACCACCAGCAGTGCCACCAGCATCCTCGTTGCAATGTTCACGTTCAGTGGCAGAAAAATCAGCAGCAGCAAAAGATAAATAAGTGACTTTAAGACATTGTGATGCACCTGACTTGAACGCTTTCTTTCTTCTTTTTTTCCTTTTATCTCTTAAGTTTTCTGCACCACCTCATTTTCAAAAACATTTTTTAGCTATGACTTTCACCCGCTCTGTTCTGCGTATCTGAGTGATTGACAGAAGCACGGGAAAGGAGCTGGGACAAATTCATTTAGGCCAAAGTTAATTAGCTACAAGCTGGGGATGCACAAGACTATAGCCAATCATGTTACAATAAACCTTTCCTGAAACCTACTCACGTACCCAACCTGGGCCAGTAATCACAGTCGCTGAGGGGGGTCGTCAAAGTAGCTAAATCTGGCATAAGAAAAAGGATGTCATTGTCTCTTATATCCTCAGATTCTAGGGGTTGATGTCATGTTAGGTATTGCTCTGTCAGCTGACAAAAGTGCAAATAAGGTGCAAAGCTTATTATTAGAGCCTGTATTAGAGAAAAGGCTCAAATCACCCTTTTTATTTTTAATCAGTTGATTAGTACTTTCTTTGTAATTCAAATTGGTGGTGTGTTTGCCCCCTTATCCAAGACTGGCTGTAATTCTGTTTTGTTCAAACTTGTATATTCGGTGCATTCCACACTGGCTCACACTCCCCAAGACAAGTGAAGAAATCTCAGGAGAATAGACAAAACAACTTCACAAATTTGCCAACACAATACAGAAATACACCACAGGCTGTGATATACTTGTTGTTGTCATGATGACTCATGAAGTTGCTGAAGTTGATCATCTAAGAGTGTTGTTGGAGAATGACCTAAAATGCATGGCGTGTTGTTGTTTTCTGTATTTGGTAGTATGTGTTTGTTACAATTCTTTGCTTCACTTGTCTCTTTTTTTTTTGCATTTGTTAACAACTCAGCACCACTGTAACAGTCACATCTACACACATGATTGACACACTTTATCCTTTTTACACCTTTTATGTGGTGAGATATTAAACTCGATTGCTACTTAATCAACAATTTTGTTTCTGTAAAACTTGACTAACTTTACCACAGACAAAAAGTTTTGCTGTGTTATCAGCATCATTTTGTTTGTGTCTGTTCAGTCAAGTAAAATTTAATGAGAGAGATTTCACACTTGATGGATGGCCACACAACTAGGCATTTCTTACAAAAAATTAAAAAATCCAACATTTTGGAAAGTAAACTTCTTTATTTTCCAAAATGTTTTTGCTGCACGTTAGATAAGAACACTGATATGTCCTGAATGCTTTTTAAAGTGCTGCTCAGGCAGCAATACATCCTCTAAAAACTCATCTGTATACCTAAATTATACATTACAAAGTTTTTGCCAGGAAAAAAAAAACTCAGCTATTTTAAAAAGGCCTTCAAAATTGCTCAGGCTACGACTCTGCCTCCTCCTCATTTAGTGAATTTGGAACCATGAATATGCAAATCTGGCCCAACAGCCTTACTGGTCTCTGCTGCGCAAAGATCAATTCCAATATTGGTGACATTCAGCCACACGTTTCTACACCGTAAGCGTTTTAACTGTATGTTCGCTTAAAGCCCATTTTTAAAAAGAAACATTTGGTCAGGGAGAATGAACTCCTGGCACACTCGGATGACTCTCAGAGTGTTGCGTGCTCTTGCTTGGCCTTGCTTCTGCCGTGTACTGAAAGTTTGCTCTGCTCGCCCAGTTCCTGACCCTACTTGGCCCTGCTCTCCTGGAGCTATGCCTTCTGCAGTTACCCCCCATTGGACTGGGTGCAAGAAAGCAAGCTCCTTGCTGCCCCCTACTGCTTGCTGGCTGCAGTACTCTCCACCTTGCCTGCAGTAAATTCTTCTCAGCTTGCTAGCTTTTTAAAAAAGTTTCCTCACAGCACATGCAAATTGGCCATGGTTTCTCCAAATAGTCTACATAGAACACACATACTGTCTTACCTCATCTTTCTTTTGCAAATTTGTTATTATTAGAAAACACAGAGATTTATGTGTATTCTGTTTTTCTAAATTTGCTATAATGTTAAGCAGGGTCTCGTCCCAGACTATTTATTGGAATCTACCGGTGATCTGATTGTAACAAATAAAGCTCCAACAGGTTTGGGTGCAAATAGAAAATGGGACAACAAATGAGGTACAAATCAAATAAAACATTTTTTTAAACTGTACATTTCTGAGCTGTAGAACATTTTCCACTGTGTTAAACTGTGCCAAACCCAGGCTGCTGTCATGTGTTTGATTATTATAATATGACAGGAAAGTTACAACTAATTTCTTATCAAACAACAATGAAATTAAATTAAATTAAAGTAAGGGTGACTATATCCCCACACCTGATAAAGCTCAGGAGAGTGGAAAGGTTTATTTCCTGTCCTGTAAAGGTTGCTGTGGTGAAATAAACCACCGCTTGAAGGAGAGATAAATTGTATACATGCAGCATCCCCCATATGCCACCCTGTCTCCCACAAGGCAAGACATGATTTGTCTTTTCAAGGTAAGAGCCTCTGGAGGTGATGGAGCATCTCAAGGAGTCCTGTGAAAGCAGAAATTATGTGACAAACTTATTCTTAATAGCTGCTTACAAATGACTGGTCCATTTCTCAATTCATTACAGCCCCTATGTTCCCCTTTATCTTCAAGCTCTCCTGAATACAAGATGACACCACTATGGAGGTGACAGAGGAAATAGGTTTTAACTTTTGGGGATCTTATGTGGAGAGGCTAAGATAGCTCACATTAAAGATTTTACTTTTACTAAGAGCTGAATGTCAAAGTCAGCATGAAGGCTGTTGCTTTGAGCTGTGACACTGAGTTGTAGAGGTGCGCTCTTTGTTGGAATGACAGTGTCATAAAGGCATCCATTCACAGGTGTCAAAATAGAGCGAACCAAGAAAAAATGGTGTCAAAAATTGTGGTAGGGCTATACAATAACTTTAATGAGTGAAATGAGTCTCCAAACACTGACAGACCGCACGGCCGTAGAAGCTTGTGTCTCATTCTGAATATCAGTGTAACAGTTGTGCAAACAGAATACTAACATTACGTCTCACTTGAATTTCATCTCATGCCATTTACTCTTTTATTCCTAAGCTATTTGTCATCCTTTCCCTGTGAAATTTTTCATATCCAGACGATTGAGTGATTTTATGTTAAATACTGTCTCATCTTCGTCTGTCGCTTCTTTTGGTCATTTTAGTGACGAAGCCAATTCATCAGAGACATGTGGAAAATTCCAACACTTTGTTACTTGTTACTGCCCATAATGACATTGAATTCCTCATTCTTCATTTTTTGCTTTGAAATTCGCTGCTATTGTTTTGCCCTTTCTCACACAAAGTGCCAGCTCTTTGTGTTCAAGCGATACTGGCCTTGGATGTTGTCACAGCCTTTGCTCATTCAACTTTGAAAGAATACAGAAGGTTGACAAGATTCATGAGGATTATATCTCAGTGCAATATATATATATATAAGATAAAATATATAAAATAAGTTGAAATACGACCAGAGAAAATACGACCATAGATAAATCTACTTGAAATATTGTGCTGGGCAGAATTATTGGCAAACTAATGCAATTAAACTGATTTTGTATAATGAGAATATTTTGATAAAATATGCAAATTTATGGAACAAAAATTAATAAAACAGGATTTTATAGATTGAAAAAAGTCACAAACATAAAATCAACTCTAGACTGAATAATTGGGACCTTACTGATGCATTTAAACTAGTTCCTCAAACAAAGTATGAAGAAAAAAAAAACCACTGCACGGAAAGTAGGTGACTGTTTCCAATTACCTCTCCTCAGTGGTGAGGATAAGAGAAATTATACTATCAGAAAATAGTTGGGATGCTTCCAAGATGTATCATTATGGAAAAACAGAATCAGAGAGGTCTGTGAAGCTGGAAGTACCAGAAAAGACTCAGAGCTTCAGGCTGACTGGGAGCAATACTGAGTGACAAGAGGAACATTTGCAAAAGTTTTCACAGATAAGTCAAAGTGTTTATGGAATTATATTCACTGGAGGGATGATAACAAAGTACGTCTCTTTGTGAATGCAGTACATATTTCTTATTATAGGAAAAGAGAAGAAGCTCATCCAAAATAACCTCTTCCCATGGTAAAAGGATGTGGATGTGTCAATTTTCTACATTATGCTGTGGGGATGCTTTGCTGATTTTGTTACTAGAGAATCTTCCCAGGGCCTTTTAGAGTGAAATGTTTTACTTTGTGTTAGAAAACTAGATCAGAGGTGAAGGGCTTTCATCATGTAGAAGAACAGAGACCAAAAAGCACAGCCAAGAGAACAAAAGAAAGGTTGAAAAGGGGAAAAAACAGACTTTTTTTCAAACTGGCCAGTTATGAATCCTGAGCTAAATCCCACTAAAAACCTTATATAAATCTGCGACTGTATGAAGGACTCTTTAAACATGTAGCTTAAGCACATAACAGTGAACGAGTAGCTGAAACAACAAGTCAAGAGGATAATAAATAATTTTCTTGTAGTTCCTCTTCTATATCGTTTAACAGCATTTAACAGCGTTTATCAGAGTGGCTATTGATTCAGACAGACTACAATAACTTCACTTTATGTGCAGAAGTCTGGTACTAAAGTCTAATCAGCCAAAAAGTTAAAAGAATTCATTTTTCAAAAAGAAAAAGTTACCAGTGCGAATACTACCTTCATAGTCGCTCGTGCTGATTAATACTTTGTGTCTTTGTTGGTTAAATGATCAATTCTGAATCTCTGTTTTCTTTAAAATCATTGACAAAGTCATTATATGTATCCTCTCACCCGTGAATTAATATTTTCCTCTTGCCCAGGTCCGTTAATGGCCTTGTGTTCATAAGTGAAGAAACCACCTCAGTCAGGAAGTCACATGGCAGGAAACTCATGAATTCCTAACTTGCAAAGGCAAAAGTGAGCTTTGATAATGCTGCATCCTTTAAAGCTGACGGGAAAGACTGCAAGACGAGCCTCATGTGCCGAAGATGCTAAACACAGAGGATGTTAAAGGGAGACTAGCATCATTAGGCAATTAGGCTTTAAATTAACAGAAGGGCTGTGGTTAAAGAAAATAAAGTTTCATTTGATTAACCTTTGCTAGTTTTGAAAGCATGCAATTTCACAGCAGGCAGTATTTAAAGAATGGAACATAGTTTATTGATGTAAAAGACAAAAGTGACAATGTAATTCTAACTTCAATTTCTTTGAGTCTGGTTTATTTAACAGCATTTGTGACTTTAAAAAGTGGAGGAAGACAAGTGGAGCACCACAGCAAGAGGCTGTCCCTGCTTGACAACATTAGTGTTTAAAATGATCACAATGTGTTAAATACTGTTGCTTTCGAGGTATGTTGAATGCTACACAATTTGAAGCTGAAGCAGGGTGCAGATAAACATGAGAAGGCAAGATATTGTACTCTGAGCCAAGTTTATGATGAATAACGCTCTGCAAATCAAAATAACTCACTGAATGACACATCTTTTTGACCTGACTGTCAAACAAAGTGTCAGGGTTGTGTTCTTATTTAGTTTTGAGTTGGTAGTCACTTCAGACACCCAAATATATGCTCCCAACCACTAAAAGTATCTTTTAGAACCTCAGTTCAAATCAACCCTCAGATAAGGATCTTGTTCTGTAAACAAATTCATCTCCCAGTGCAGACCTGCTGGAGAGTGATAAACAAGAGAGCAGTTATGCATACATGTACTCATACACTCGTATATAGATGGCCTTGAGGGGTTGTCAAGAACCTCCCATCCTCTTCTTTCACCACCAGAAGCATATCAAAGTCTGCCTGGATCCCACTCTCCGCCCTGCAGCCATGTATCCCAGTGCTAACATACAGTGGAGCGAATGCTCAAATCAGGGGAAGAGGATGAAAGAGGGAATTCACTGCTGTAGCCTGGAGTGGCACGAGATTGTTGGGAGGGTTGTTTGTATGCACACAAGCAAAACCCAGTTAAGAGTAAAACAGCTCCAATGAGATTTAACCACAAACACTGGAGCGCGGGAATGACTTCTGGTCATCGAGGGCTGAAGAGCTCCCTTTTTGTTTTGGGGATGGTAAGCATCAGCTGGTGTTTTACACACTCCGGTGAACAGACAGTGTGCATGGAGTAAATTGATTCATCACCAGAGACCAGAAGTGCTCCTATTTGTCCATTGCCTACTCAGCATATTGATCCAAGACATTGTAAAAAAGAAAACCTGCAGTGAAAACCTTTGGGCGGTACACGGTGTTATTTACAAAGCCTGGACGTGGACAAATCAGGGTAAGATGGGCTGATTGGTGAGATGTCAAGATTATAAGGGCGCAAACATGCCACTTAAGTGCCTGTTGTCTATGTATGTCAGACAGACAATGAATTGAAATGGGAGATGAGTGGTTTATGAATATTTCAGTTTACATATGTTTAAGCTCAAACCCATTTCTACAATGACATACAGTTAAAGTAACAGAAGCCGAGAGTAGTTGACAATTAAGTTGATTATTTTGTTCTAACATGATAATGAAGCCTGTTTTTTGCATGATAATAACTTAACTCATCTTATTTTCTAAAGATATCAGCCTTTTATTCTCTCAAAATCACATGATATAGTAACCTGTTATCATGAGAAAACAAGAATTTGTTTCTCACGATCACAAGGGGATTATGAGCTTGAAAATGGGTGGTGCTATCTCCTAATTTCATTGTTCATTACTGCTATCACAACAGTTGGGGAGGCTCTATAACGTTAAGTCAAGGCATGCATGTCATACTTTTTTCTTGGACTGAGTTTAGTGAATTTCTGTTTCTTGAGCACAGACATCTGTGGGCACCACAGGTAAGAGTTTAACCAGGCATTCAGGCATTGGCTGCCCCTCTCACTGTGATCTCACTGTTTGTGGTGACAGGAAAGCAAACTTTACATGACCGAAGTAACAAAACACAATAACCTCTTATTACTGAAAACTGTCCTTGTTAAATTGAAATAATGAGATAGTTAGCATGTGATCTTGAGAGTATTGCAGCCATTAAAGCTTCTGTATTAAAACTACATAAATGTATCATACTGTGTAAAGTTACTGTAAACTTAACTGACAGGTGGACTGAGTACAGCTGTTCAATGTGTTACAATGCACTGCTCTGCTGAGAAAGCTTGAATCTTGGCTGTCACGTGGATATTATTTTGACACTTGCCACCTGAAGTCACAGGCTCTCCCAGCAGGACAGCTTTGGGCCCCAAAAAAGTGTTTAGGAAAGGCCCAAAGAATAAAATTCTAAAAAAGTCTTAGGTGTTCACCTGGCCTCCAAGCTCCTCAGATACCAATCTGAATGTGATCTCATGGTATCTATGGGAAGCAAACCTAATCCACAGAGACCTTATCCCACAATCCACAGGACTCAGTGTAAGGTTGGTGGTCATAATATTATGGATAATCCTCCTATGTGTCTAGCTTTGTTGTTTAACTTCAATGTACTTCAATGTTTAACTTCACCTAATTTGGAGATATGTGTTTTTCACTGCACAGGAAGGGTGACAAAAAGGCTCGAGTGACGAAAGCTCTCTTGACAAATTAACTGGCGTGAAAGCACAATATTCGCCCCTAAAATGTAATGGAATCTAAATATAAGGTGGCACATATTGGGAATGCTTGGGTAAAGTTCAAGTAAATTGAATATATGCTCAGTTATGGAAAAGTAAATGTACATTCCAACACATTTCATCACTTTGAGACTGTTTTGCATTTAACAGAAGAGACGTTCTGAAACTCTGTGATGATTGTGTTGATAAGTGTTTATCAATCCTGCTGTACATAAACCAAGTGTACCAGTTGGAGTATACATTAATTGCATTGTCATAAGAATTATTAATGTGTTGGAATAATTTGTAAATTTAACAGGCACAAAAAAAAGAAGAGTAAAAAAGTGTCAATTAACCAAACAATGGGAACCAAGTTCTGCTGTTTGTAGATTCTGAAGGTACCAGGGGCAATATATAAATATATAAATATATATATATATATATATATATATATATATATATGAAAGTATACATAAGACTCAGTTGGATGCTTCCTCATTTCAGGAGCTGACATTTGACATGTATGCAAGCTGTCAAGTGACTCAGTTCAGTCAAAATGGCCTGTCTGAAAGAAACCCTTCTGACCTAGAATGAAGAGCTCAAATGTATATATTTTTGTGGCCTTAACCAAAAGCCAGACATGCCTACAACCAAGGGAGCAGACATCGGCTCATTTCACGTCGTCCCAAGAAACTGAGCAAATACACCTCGCTGGCCCTGGGCAGCGAGCCTCTTCACATGAGCCTTGCAATTTGTGTTGCATGGAAAATAATTGCCCTCCTTGCCAGGCAGTGACATTAAGTCAAGAAAAGTGAAAAATACCCCCCTCCTAAAGTGATAGGACACATGGGGAGGAAGGCGGACTGCTTGTTTGGTAGAGACCTGTGCTGAATGCCAAGTATGTCAGCTTTTTACAAAGAGGAGGAATGTTTGATAGAGGCTGTGTGACAACTTGATGTGATGTGAAAGAATATCCCTCTGATTTGGACTCTGAGTAATGAGCTGGCAAATATAAAACTCAAATGCTCGTCCTTACCATCTCATATTGCTTTATGATACATGTAGGATGTTGTGAGACACACTGAAGCTTTACATTGGTCAGTGGACTCCTGATTGTATGCGTCTGCATTGTAGGGCAACATTATTAAACACATACAGTTTCTATAGTCAATGGATCGGTAAAGTACTTGCATGAGAAAAAGGCCACAGATATTCACCACGTGGCTCTGCAGCCCCTTTCAGCTTTAAGATCAAAGTCTATATCATTTGAGCTCTAATGATAAAGACTTCGCCTTTATTTTAATGTATCCTACTACCTAGTAAGGTAGAAAACTGATGCTTAAGAAGGGTTTCATTTCAGGGCAAACTGTGACGTTTTCAGAACCCAAACATAGGAGAAATGACAATTCCTGCTACAAGTATGGATTTTGTCTCTCAGTCAGACTAATCTTTAATACTACTGGTGAGAAAAAGAGAACCAAAGACATTTCTAAAACAGTTTCCCTGAGTCTGACTGAAAACTTCAGGTTAATAAATTCCTACTTATCTCTCTCAACTTCATGGACACTATGGAGACAACTTCCACAGCTGAACCAAATCTTATCATTAGAGATTCCAGTTGAGGGCGTAAAAAGTAGCAGTGGTGGAGTTACACATGACTGTTGAAACAGGAATTCTTAACCCAGTACTTCTTACACTTAAATCTTATTTTGTTTTAGACACTTACGCTCACTATCCAGTTAGGTTCAACTTTAAAAGTACTTGGTTCGGGGATCTCCATCCTGGGCTTCAGGGCGGTGCCTGATTTAGTGTCTTTTTCAGACGGAATTTCTCTCACCTCTTGGTCAGTCGTCCACCGTTCTTGTTGCAGCGTTTTCCTCATTTTTTAGAAGTCCTTATAGACCCATCACACTGATAATGTAAGAGCCCATTCCTATCTGACTTTGGACAAGAAGGAAAGTTTAGACAGTCTCCTACGGAGTTTAATGGTGATGGTTTTCTATTACTTCAAATTGTTTTGTAGGTCCAGTTTTTTGCATCAGATTATTTTAGCACGCCAGTGGATGAGTTGGAGAACACAGGCTGGACTGTTCTGGTAATTTCAGTTTAAATACAACAATGTGGAATTACTATGCCTGGCTGTTTTATAAGATCAGGATGTTCAAACTGCACCTTTACAAATGGCACTGTTTAGCTGCAACAGACCGCAGGGTCTGTTTCATCCTTGATTAAAATGGAATGAGATTTAATCACAGTTATCCATGCTTCACGCATAATATGAGCTGTAATGTGGCTGGTCTGCAAAGGCGTTTGTGTGGGTAAACAGTGTCAACATCCATGTGCATCCAGGATGTGAGCTTCCTCAGCAGAACTCTGCATCATACAAAGAGGAACTTCTGTCAGTGGGTTTCATTTTGTTGCCTGATCGGTGTGTGTGTGTGTGTGTATATATATATATATATATATGTGACGGCTTCTTCTCTACAATACCAATGTTAAGTTTAATCTCAGGAAACCTGTGGGTTAATATCACAACCATTAAACCAATTAGGCTTTTATTAAAATGAATAAAAAGCAGAAAATATTTTTAATAAAATTAAACAAAGTACAAGTCAACAGTCGGCCCAGCTCTCCACATGCAAATACAGTCCAACTAACCCAGATTGTTCTCATAAGGAGAGGGTAGCGTGAAAAGACAGAAAGGAAGGGAAATGAAGCAGACATTAAACATACACACACATTTGTTTAATGCACACGTTTAAACTGATCATTTTACCAGAACCGTCTGCACAACAAGTAATCTCCATTTCTTAGAATGTTGAAAATGACTTCTCGTACAAACAACCATCAGCTTCTTCAGGAGGGCGATTCATGATACACAGCTCAACCTGAGGCAGTTCCTCGTCCGTTTATCACCGCCCTCTCTCAGAGCGACATGCCGCCGGTGAGAGGTCAACATCGGGCCGTTTGAGACAAATAGCTTAATGATAGATTTTAAGAAGAATTCTTTGACCACAAACTGAACACATGTGCCACATGGTGACAAATAATACTGGGAAAGAGTCAGTTGTGCATGACCACAAAAAAGTTGCTGCAGCGATGCATAAAGCACGGAAACTCTGGATGAATGAGTGAGTTAATGGATGGACAGATAAACAAACAGATGGGTGTTGGGCGAGGAGCTGTGGGGAAATGTTTCATGCAGCAGACCGTCGACGGATGACGAATGTTCCCCTCTGCAGCTGTCCCAGGTAGATCCTCATCTTTGTACTGTCGCTCGTCTTCCTCACCCAAATCTGTAGCACAAACACAGAGGAAATGGTGTCATTTAGATTTTGATCTATCCCACAGAAGCTGTGAGGGTAAAGGCGTGCAGACAGGAACCATTTCCTGCATGCCAGCTCATTAAGAGACAACCAAAGGTCGAATTTATATACACAGCTTAGAAACAAATGACTC
The DNA here is from genome assembly GCF_036924035.1 of Leuresthes tenuis. Taxonomy (NCBI): domain Eukaryota; kingdom Metazoa; phylum Chordata; class Actinopteri; order Atheriniformes; family Atherinopsidae; genus Leuresthes; species Leuresthes tenuis. Next base: position 8,065,125 of record NW_027325360.1, read on the forward strand.
AATTTACTTTACACTTTTAGAGAGGACATAGCCGTCATCATTCCCTTTGTATTTCCAGCATGTAGAAGATCTTCCATTACATTCTTCATTACATTTCAGCAATAGTCTTGTTTTTAAGACATAAATCAGTCATTACAAGTCAAACCGAGTAAAATGTACAGAATGAATCTGTGGCTCTTCCCATTCAACCACCAAAGAAGTTCCACTGCCAAAGATTGACCGTTTTCAATTGTGTATACCTTTACATTTGGTGCTTTAGTGCTTACTGACTGCATCAGGTCAGTGTATGAAGGAAACATGTCATTCAGTGGAACCGTGTGGCTCATATTGACAATGCCTAAACATTTCTGGGAAGCAATGGCACTCTATGGCACACAGGAATTGAAAATTTATCAAGTTTTGGCAATGATAGAAAAGAGGGGTGAATATTCAAAGTGATGGCAAATAAACACGCCTGCGGCCTCAACAAAATTTTCATATACAAAATCCCTAATTGTTGATAAAAACAGCTAAAAAAAATTATTCAAAACATTAGCTGTGTTCTGCAGTCTTAAAGAACATGGACAGACCAACTAATGGGCCAAAAATTAAAGAGACGCTGTCAACTTAGCATTCCAACTCTGAGAGTGGGAGGAGAATTGTGGCAACTCTCCTTTCTATGGACCTGTGGGCTTTTTCCAGTCATAGACTACAGGTTTTGGCAGTTGTTGAAGGCCCCAATCATAAACTCCACTTTATAGAAATGGCTTTAATGTCAAACTAAAGCCCAGGTGAAAGATCTGTGTTGCCATTACATGTAAATTTCTTGACATTTGTTGACTTCTGTGGTCACTGATTGTTATGCAACATATGGACAGCACTGAGGTGGGAGGCTGGTGCTGACAAAAATACAGATTTTTATAACAAAGGTCTTGGACCCGACTGTTGGTATACATCTATGAAAACTGTGATCAAATACTAATTTGTAAACACAATAACCTGAGATGCATCAAATCGCAAAGAGGCTAGTTGAACTGAATCATGACGCCAGCAAAGAGTCACGCGTCGCCCCGAAATATCAGTAAACAGCTCTGTGTGGACGAGAACTAAAACTCACCTCATTGGTCCCCACTGAGCTGATGACACAGCTGATTTTTGTGTTGTCTTTAGACTCTAGGTAGATGGCTTGGCTCTTGTGGTACCTGTTACCATAAAACAACACAAAGCTGCATTAATATGTGCAGAATTCGCTGTATGAAATGAGAGACACGCATACATGTGGAGAGTGAAAGGGTCCAAACATAATATCACACAGCTTTCTTCCAGAGACTGTCCTGACTAGATAATTGGAATGAAAAGTGAGAACCAAAAGTCTTCTTCTCTTTTCTTCCTTAAGGCCACAAACAAGACAAGACAGAGACTGCTGGAACCAAAAAGAAGAAACTGACACTTAAAATATTTGATCATTAGGAGCCCACTGAAGAATTATGACGCGTGTCTCCATGATGCTCTTTGAGAAGGCTTTCTGGTAGAGGTGTATTATTCAGCCACAAAGAAATACTTTGCCTTGAAAGAAAAGCACGCATGCCTCAATGCTCCCCTCGCTCAACTTTCTCCATCTATACCAGCAGGTAATAGGACTGAATTCTATTATCATCTCCCCTCTGTAAATGACCTTATGTTCTGACATGCCTGATGCACAAGCTCAGCTCTCAAACAGAAGGACATCAGAGCTGTGACTGGTCAAGGACTTCTATTATCTTCACATATGCATCACAGCAGAATGTAGTGTTTGTTCCGATGCAGACATATTCCCTTCAGCAACAAAAAGAAGCTGCCATCCAAGGTTTTGTAAAAGGACTGTTGGATAGAGCCATCAAATCTGTGGCAATGTGGCCATCTAGTGGTGACATGAGCTAGGCTAACGGTACCATGTGAGAGAACCCTTCAAAGGTCTGTTCTGAGGATGCATCTTGAAATTCACCATCTTTTGTCGTAATAAAGTTTCCCCTCTTCGATGCGGGCCTCGTAACGCTGGGAGGGGTTCTCCATGGGAGCAGAGGGGATGTGCTCTGGTGATGAGGGAGACACTGAAGAGGGAGACACTCACCATTAGGATCACCGTACAAAACAAACGGATCAAGGAATGCATGCTTTATGGAACAGTTCTGGGACACTTTTGGAAAATGTGTGAATAAGCTCTCTTGACTGCCTGTACAAAAAAAAGCTGACACGCACATTGTTTCCAAGACGTTTCCCTCAAACCTATTCCTTTAAAAGGACGCAGCTAAACGTGTTAAATCGACTGAAAAGGGTGACGTACCTGGCCGCTTTGGTGATTTAAGCTGTAAAAGACAAGGTGTGAAAATGTTTACAAAGAGTAATATGAACACATAAGATGCAGCAGTGACATTCAGTAACTTGTAAGCAAAGCAGAAACACTAACCTTATTAAGTGTTCTTAGATCTTCCATTATTTGGTCATCTGTTAACAAATAATTAAGCTGAGGTTTGAAGAGTAAAGGAAGGCCCATTTTTTCAGTACGAGTGAATAAATACTGCCAGGAAAAGTAATAATGACTGATTTCCCCAGCACAGGTTTATGTAACAAACTCCAAGTTCACATGAAGGATATCTGGTGCGGGTTTTCTCCGTTTGTCTGGTATTGGGACTGGATCGTTGGGCCGTCTCCTCAGCTTCCTCGTCATGATTGGTTTTACTTCCATTGAGTCTGTGGATGAAAGAAAACAGAGATAAGCAATAAATCCAGGCTCCAGCTGGTTCAACACTTATTTATTCCTCTGGGAATAAACTAAACACTCAAGTCTGTGGTTTCAAAACATTTCGATTGAGATCATTGCCATCTGTCAAATTTTGGAAACAAACTTGATAAATGCCATGTCTGTGGAAACTGGGCACACAAAAACAACAACCCACGCGAGCAGTTTTAGAAGAACAGAACAGCAGCGTCTCACCTTTCTCTGAAAATAACTTAATATCAGAGTGGAAAAGGAGAGATAAACTCATATCCTCCCACACACACTTTTCTTAACCCCATTTTTCTCACTTTTGCTGAGCAAGTCGCTGATTAATAATGGTGCTCTGGCTCCCTTACCGCCCGTCAGCTCCATTGTTAATTTCTCGTTCTCAATCATCTTCTTCTTTTCCTCCAGCTCTGCAATCAGGTTTTCCTTCAGTTCGACCTTTTTATCGTCAAACTCCTTCACCGCCGCCTTCTTCTCTTTGATGTAGTTCCTCTCCACCTGTTCCGTCTGTAGAAATGACGTCAGAAATTATCGACAAAGCGGGAAAACTAGGCTGGCCTGCTTTTCATAATAATATTAATAACACCACCTGCTAAGCAGTCTTGTAAAGGATACTTACCTCAAGTTGGAGAAACAAATCTGTAAAGGGAAAATAAAACACAAGCGGTCAATTAAAAAGAACACGTGCATGTTCTCCTCTCATCAGACAGGTTTATTGCATGGCTGTAATAGAAGTGGCAAACAGGATGAAGCCAAATGTTCGTGTGATTGATCGAGTCACATGTTCCAAACGTCAGAACTGAGTTGAAACAAAGGTGTGGCTCTTTTTGATGCCCAATGCTCAAAAAAGGCCGAATGTAAGACCATAAAGACTCCCAGTAAAAATGTACAAACTTATCGTCAAGGCAGGAAAATGGTGTCTGTTGTAGCAGAGGCTGCACTGCTTTCAACCATTTGACATTCAACAGCCAGTTGATTATTTGTGAAAAAAACGACAGATCCTCCAAATCCATTACCCCTTCCTCTTCGTTTGTTGTGCATTAACTAAGCAAATAACAGCAAGAGATATGTATACACACACACACACACATATATATATATATATATATACACATAAAAAAAGATTGTCATCATTCTGATAGGCACGCACACGATTTAATCAAAAACTTTGCGAATCTAAAGAAAATGGAAAAAAAGACAACATGTGCACTCGTTTAACTGATCACGCCATATGCGCCTGTGCTGTGAGTCAACATGAAGCTGCAGCAACATAAACCGGACTGTCACACTGCCAGATGGTTCATTGTTTAAACAGTTAACTCAGCCACGATGAGCTGAACGCCACCTGATCCTGAATAAAAAAAACCTGTCAACATCAAGACTTCAAATCAGGGTTTTCTTTATACTACTTCCATGGAAAAGGAAGTAGCAGAAAGTGTGTTCTTGCCTGCGTTTCGAAGTCTCTCTTTGTACTGCTGGTCCAACTTCTTCATTCTCTTCTGGTACTCCTGCAGCGTACCTGCGAAAACATAACGGCGGGTCAGCTATCAGGGCACGATGAAGTAAAAGGAAAAAGAAATGAAAAGGTGGCATCTCAATGAACTCCAAAACACATTTCACAAGACGAGCTTTTGAAAAGTTGAGCTTTGTGGAATCCTTTCTGAAAGTGTGTTAAAATGTGTTTAAAACAGCACAACCAACAATCTACCATCAGGCTGAGCAAAGATGGCCCCGTGGGACAGCTGGTGGTGGTGATTATTCAAAAAATGAGCTGCTCCTGGAAGATGACCGTTTGTCATCACCCGTTCCTTGGCTGCTTTCTCTTTTTAGCCAGTAATAAAGGCTAAAATATATATCTAAATGAATCCCCCTCCACACACAAGTTGCACAGGAATTCTTGATTTATTTTGTTTTTACCTTCTTGTAATTGCTGCAGCTGTCTCTTCAGGGAGGCCAGTTTGTCTTGGTACATTCTGCAAGGAAATAAACCGCCACAGACGCCCTTAATCACTTAGCTGCAGCATCAGCACAAATGCAGCTTTTTAAACCACAAATTAGTTTTTATTAAAGCTGGAAAGGCCAGCTATATAATATCTGCAAATCACTTACTGCTCCTTGATTTCTACGTAGTCATCCTCATCGTGCTTTGCAAGATCTGTTTCACTGGCATCTTCTGTGTCTGGAAACAGGAAAGCAAAGAGCTGACTCACGTTTTAAAAGTCTCTGCTGACTTAACTTTTTAACACCTCCTGTCAGAAAGGTGGATTCAATTTTCATAGGACGTGCGCGGCACTTGTGAGGCAATGGTGAACACCCTCCGTGGGAATGCCTCTCCGGTTTGCTGGACTTGGACACACTGGGAAATCCACATTTGCCACGATTCACACGAGACATCCACGAGCTGACACGGACGAAAAGTTCGGCTAAGCAAGTGCTCAACGGTGCACATCTCAAGTGCGTTTGATGAAGTTTCATTAAACGACACTAATGCCACGGGCAGTAATGTAGCCGCTGGTCTGAGTGCCAAGAATTTGCCGCATGGTGTGATTAATCAGTCCGGTTCCCGGCTTACTTAGTGGGGCTGTCAATACAGTGTCATGTCTCTGAAAGCGTTGCGGACATGTTTCGCGATGTGGCAAAGTCGAGAGTCGCCTTTGTAAGCGCCGGCTAACTTAGGTCTGCCTGTTCTGCCCTCAAAACTCGAGACAAGCGAGGTAAAGGCCCAGTTAAGCTGACACAGCAGCTTTCATTTTCAGTTAGCATTAATGCGCTAGCTGAAGTTAGCCCCGGCCGCTGTTTAAAGAGTAACCCGATTCTGTCTCACGCTGAAATCAGAAACGTCAACATATCCAACGGAGAGAACAGAAACCCAGCTGCTCTCTGCTAAGTTAGTATCGGGACACTAGCTAACCTTGTAGTGTTGTCATCGCCTTGATCTCTTCTTGCCTTTCTCTCCGTTTCGCTGCGATCCGTCCCGGCTCACTGAGGAGTGTGAAAAGGGCAGAGCAGTGGACACTGCGCGCACGACCAACCTGTCAACGCTCAGAGATAACGTTACGTAGCTCGGTGGCTAATTAGCGCTATGTAGCACTCGGCGTGTAGCATTAAAAAAAGGTGCTCGGAAACGTTTGCAATTACTTTGGGGGACGTCACAAGTTAAAACACGCTGAAATCCTGTATATCACATCGGAACTTCTCCTGATAATTACTCGGGTTAGGACAACGATTTTATGCCGTTACGATGACCTGAAACGTCAAGCTTACACACGTACAAATGATGTATTATCTCATCACGCATGCATCGATTTGCATCAGTTGATGCGATACCGTAATAACACACCTACATGTGTTCTTTTTTATTTTTTCCTTGCATTAGTGTAAAAGAAGACGTGACAGTAACAAAATACCCCCCAAATCGGGAAACTGTCGTAGATTTGCCCATAATGTCTCACTTCAAATATCGTAAAACCAGTGTGGCAAACGTAGTTACAGCTGATTGGTTTCTCCAGTCAGAAAATAGACGCTAGCGGGTTAGCATGTAAACAAATATGCGTGTATTGCTAATTCAAACCATTGGCTCAATAAGCCACTCACATTTGAGACATCATTGAAAGCAAGTCGTATATCAACACTTTACCTGCCTCAAGAATGTTTCCTGGCAGGCGATAACTGGGCTAACGTCACGTAGCCCATAAGCTAACTACGTGTGACTGAGGCGCCCGCTGACCTAATTCTCCAGCTTTAAGAATTGGGGGCAACATTTTGCCTAAAACACATAACACTGTTCGCAAAAAAACAGACACCCTTCGGGACAACTGAAAACTTTTCTTTAGACATCGCTACGTTTAAGCAATAACCACGCGTTTCCGTTTCTTCTCCAGCAAGTATACCGAGCCCGACGGTTAGTTAGGGTTTTAGTTTTCAACGATACCTTCTTCCGAGTCTCTTCCCCTGAAACTCCGATCATCATCATCTTCCACGCTGTCGAGTTCTTCTTCGTCGTTGTAATAATCCACCATGGGCGATAACAAAGTCGAAGCCATTTACCTGTTTGGAAAATGTAAACAAACACAAAATAAACAATCGATTTGTGTTTTGCAACCTGGTTGAAACTGAGCCTACAACTGGTAGGACCCCGCAGTGTCAAGCTGTCTAAGCATGCGCCTAAAGATTACTTCCGTAATAATAGCAACATAGAAATGTACTAAAAACATAATTTGGATTTTAAAATAAAACGATAGAATAAATTCTATAACACCAGACAGAAAAATTACGTACATTCTGTTTCTATGTGTTTTCGGAATAAAATGTAAACGGGCATATTATGGAACAGCATGGGTTGTGTGCCGTCTATTGTTGGCGCTCTGCATTAGTTATCACTCACTCAGGCATCAATGAGATGCTGGAAAAATGTTTTTTTTTGTTGTTGTTGTTGTTTTTGTTCAGGCCACTGGGATATATTTTTGCCCCTTCTCTTTGTTTATGTGTGGTCTAAGTGGTCAACTAAATTACTCCTAAGACATTTGCAATGGGAAGTGACCAAAATAGCACTGAGAATAGATTTTCCCACTTTTATTTAGGCCGGTTATTTAAACAGTCATTTGCATTTTGCGTAAAGTTGGTAAGATGAATGCTTTGCCACCTCCAGCACACAGTCGCAAATGAAATATGCAATCCATCTATTCTTATGGCACAGTGATGGCATCACTGTAAGAAATTTAGCACAGAGACTGCAGAAAAGCCTTGCAATTAGGAATAACATGCACTGTGCCCAAAAAATCTTGAAATTATAACATTAGCTACTATTCCAGCTGACTGGCGCTTTAACTGGGTAGCAATGTTTACATTATTTGAAGACTGGGTTTAAAATTCCCTGGATTAGTGAATTTCACATTAAAATAAAGCTATGGCAGAAATGTTTTTGTGGCATAACAAAACTTTGCGTCATCAAGCAATCAATTTACCCAAAAGAGGTTGAAAACCAAGCACATTCTAACATGTTTGCCAGTAAAACAAGTTGTTTAAAGACTTTTTACTGGCAAAAATGGGATACTCAATGCCAGAGTGCCTTTCAAATGGTGAAAGGTTTACCATCCGAACCCTTTTATTGGAATGTGCCTCAGGAAATGAAATGCATAAAGTGCATGAATGTACATTAACAAATATAAGTAAGTTGATGAGACACAACATGAAATATATTGGGATTAACACTTTCTGCAACAACAAAAAAGCAAAGGTCAAATAAACATAGGAATCTTTTTTTCAACTTGCATCTTCCCCGCAGTCCCCATGTTTTCTTTATTTGGGTTTGTAGAGCTTTTGATCGGTACCTGTGGACTCCAAATCCACCACCATTTTAATGTGAGCAATATCAGCCATTTGAGTAAATATGTAGGTGCATCTTACAATAATCAACCTTTTCTCCGAAAGTCATTCATATCATACAGCTATTGTATCTGGTAGTTGCAATATCATTTTTTGTTTATTTTATTTAGCCCAGTGTCTTGGTGGCTAAATTTGCAATTAAATAACCCTTAAGCTGGTACTTCTATAATTTTGTTCTTTAAATTTTATACAGTAAAAATGTTCTTATGGGAGCACTTTCCCAACCTGTGGGTCTAGTATTTCCCAAATTACTCTTATTTCACCTATAGCTGTAGTTCTAGGTAATTACAAGAGCATTTTTACACTAAACTTCACATAGATATGATTTAGAACTAAACAATACTAAATTTTGGTTTAAAACAACATACAAACAAACATACATACATACAAACAAACAAAAAAAGCAAGGCTAAGTAACCGCTGAGCACACATTGAATGGTACTAGTTGAATGTTGACAGTTTAGCAGCAGGTGGCAGTATCGGACTGAGTATATTCTGGAGACGAACAGCCCATCACTGAAGTTGCAATAGAAACGTGATGACTCAGTTCATGCATCTTTAATGATTTGTAAAGGAAATAAGGTATATAATGGTTTTGGTCGTTCACTTTCATGTTCTAAGATACTTTTTAATTAAAGCGGCGTCACTGAGAGGATATTTAACATTTTATAATTATTTGTTTAGATTTTTGTAAATAAACGAAACGTATCCCAATTTAACTTTGGATTAAATTCTGTTTTTTTCTATTTAACGAAAAGCTTTAAAAGTGCATAGCCTCGAGCGGTGCCCTCACCACACGAGACAACTTTATTTCCGCCTGTCTGTCAAAGTAACTGTCAAACAACGAGCTGGAGGTTGTTCGCCTGCTGCTCCGTCATTCAGGAAGTCTAGACCAACTGACAGCACTTCGTGAAGTCACACCGACATCTCCAGAGTCGGACTAAATACTCGTGAAGAACGTACTCATTTAGCCAGGACGAGTTTCACCAAAGGTGAGCAGCTTTTTCTCTCCACAGTTGTTGTGCTGCTGTCACTGTTTGTTGCGCCGTTAACCGTCAACGGCTCGTGCTGTAACCTCGCGCCCTCAAACTGAAATGACACTTCCTCTTGTGTCAACGGCGAAGCCACTGTAGCTGCAGCAATTAAAGTGGATTTTTAATGAGTGGAAATGCTTCAATGTTACACTTGAAGTTGGAAATGACCACGGTCGTCTGGTTTTGTTCGGCTCGTTGTTTCAACGCCACTCTCCTCGGAGGTGGTGAGTACAGATACCAGCAGCAGCTCGCTGGCTTTAAGTGCGTAGGTCTGCCTTTTAACGACCAAAACGAAGTGCATGTTTACACCTTCTTGTGTGTTTGTACCTGCTTAAAAGCTACGCCGAAATGTGTATGTTTACGCTTCGAACTGACGGTGATAAGCTTTGCTGCTTGGTTTGCTCCTCGGGGGGTGAGTACGCTGAGCCAACGTATGACAGGTTGTAGTGAAGTATATAGTAGGAGGGGGGGTTGTAACGGCAGCAAGGCGCCTTGATGTTGTGTAAACTCTCCTATATGTAATTTTGGTGTTGTCACGCAGTCTGGGTCAGTTTGTGTGAGCGTGTCACATCCTAAATGACTGTGGTACCCTCCATTGTACCCTACGTTGTTGTGAGTGAGGTTTTACTATCAACGCGCAGTCACAATGGCTGTCAGTTGAGACACCAACGTCCACTACACATGACCCGAACCCCATTTTACTACGTCTCCTTGCTCTCATTTAATTAGGCGAACCGTGCGGGGATTCTCTTGTCCGCATGAATTAAATTGTAGTGGAAGGTTGCGTTGATTTATTGCAAAGACAACAACGCATTAATTCGTTTCTCTTTATCTGCCAAGACTTTCCCTGCGTCAGAGCCATAAAAGGTAATCGGGTGCACGCGAGATAAAACATGGGCAAATAAGCGGCGTTACAATTAAACGTAGGCTGACGTGACGCTCTCGAAATGGCAGATGTAGATAGCAAGCTGAGCACTAAAACCCAAGCTGACCCAACATGATGTCATCTGTCGTTTGTAGAGCGCATGAGTGAAAGGCAGCAGACCCGCGTTTCACTGCTAAACTGTGAGATTAGTGAAAAAAAGCTATATTTTAAGAAGCCTGCTCGCACAATTTCAGACAAGATCACCGGGTGTGTAAGCCTTTATGGTGACATTGCACCTGCTCGTCTTTCAAATCGTTTTACGGTATTTTCTGACTTTTTTTCCCTTTCTTTTCACGCTCAGAGCCAAAGAGAGGATTTAGTGTGGTTGAAAACTCACTACACACGCATTTCGTTTGCAGCATGTAATTTCACTAGTTGACGGTGATGCATCGTGTTCAACCGATGTCACTTTGAGGAAATGCATCAGTGTAACTTTGTGTATGCAATTTGTCAAGAATTTCAGTGCCCTATATGCTTAAAGAGCAAACTGCTGTTGTGCAGGCCCTTTCACATCACTCATGTCTGGTAGGCTCTGTGGCCACCTATCATGCCTGTGGGAACAGAAAGTGACATACTTCCTTATTAGTTATGGTATCTAGGGCAATTTAATATTTATGATTTTACTTTGACCCTGCTATTTGACAATAGGTTTTAAACTCAGTTGTTGGATGTATCCAGAGTAGGTGTAGGTGCACATAAAGTTGTGATAAAGAAAGCACACCCTCTTTCACTCCTAAATCTTCAGTCATCCCGACATAATGATGATGATTTAGGTCAAATAATCTCATCCTCACAAGGTCTAAAATTAGATCAATAAAAGCTCAGATGACCTGGACTTTGACTGGACCATTGCAACACCTTGGTGCCTTTCTTTTTCAGCCATTCTGCTGAAGATTTCATGGTGCGCTTGGGGTCATTGCCCTGAACCTGTTACAGGACCAGTTTCAGTCAAGTTTTGCTTTCAGACAGATGGCCTCATATCTGACAGAGGAGTTCATGGTCGACTCAATGAGTTGAAGGTGTTCAGATCCTTTGGCTGCAAAACAAGCCCAAATCCTCAGCCCTCCACCACCGTGCTTGACCGTTGGTATGAGGTGTTTGGGCTGATATGCTGTGTTTTTTGTTTGTTTCTGCATTTTTGCTTCAGTTGGAATTTGTTGTTGTTCTTCTGAAGTTGCATTAACTGAATTGTAAGACCCGGTAAGGACCAGGTGATTTTCTATTTTTCTATGGTATGTACATCCTTAGAATTTGGAGTCTTCTTCTTTTTCACATGGCCGTAAGCTGTGGAAAAGGCTTTCTTATACAGATTGACTCCAGTGAAATTGGCCATATTTGGGGAAATAGCTCTTTATAGTGCATGTTGTGAGACGTGTTATGAAAAGCTATTTTTTTCTGTTTTTAGTATGATTTGTATGTAATGTGACAACAGCAAACTTCAGAGGCGGGGGTTGGGGTTGTGAGCCAGACATGCTCACACTGAGGCCATGTTCATACTAAAGGTGGTCAGCCATTTTCACACAATTTAGCTTCAAGATTAGTTTAAAGTCAAACACATTTTTAGGGCTTGCTGGCAGCATAACACAATGGTGTTAGCATTTTCCCCCTCATTTTTCATTACTGAGGCTCCCTGATATCTAACAATGCTTAATTTCCTCAGCCAAACCTTGTGAACGACACAACAAGCCTTTCGAAAAAATATACACTTCCTGTCACCACCTGGATTTAACTAAGAAAATGGATAAGAGCCTCCCATTGGATATTTACTGCACGGATGATTATATTTCGGCTGTCAACATGTTATTTAATCCTAGGTGATGCTTAGAGTAGCTTCTCATTTCTTAAAAAAAGCATGTTGGAAGACACATCCTGTGGTCGTGGAATAGATTTTAATCTGTTACAGAAGGGTCAAATTATTGGAAAAGAAAAGATCTAAGGAGATTGCTATTAAAAACTGGAAGGATAGTGAGGAAGAAATGTGGTTGGAATGATCGTGATTGGCGATCGATTTGGTGAAATCAAATTGTAAAAATTCAGTAGTCACGGTTATGTATAATCGTGAAAGTAAGAGCATTTCCACACGCACAATATGAAAGGAGCTTAAGGAATTGAGACCAAACATCTGTGTAACCGTAAGGAAACCACCTCAGTGAGGTTAATCGGGGGGGAAAAAAAAGGCTTCGATTTGCTGGGGAGCATATAGATTGGACTCTGAAGCAATGGAAGAAGATGCATACATGCAATGTTTCGCCATAACATCACACAAGGTCACCAAAGAGCGAGGGAAGTTTTGCAGGATGCAGTATTCTTTGAATCCTGGCCTCAAAGGCATGTTAAGGGTTCATGATGAAATGATCAATAATGCAGCATTAGAGAATCTATGAAGTTTGACCCAAAGAAGATATGGTCTGACATACTATTAACCCATTAAGACCTAATGCAGTATACGGTTATATTAGTTCCCTGATGGAGTCTCAGATTTTAAAAGCTTAATGTAAAAATGCCTTCCTACGCCAGAATGCTCAATATCAAAGATAGTCTTGGAATGACAGTCTACAGGAAAAGATCATCTCCTTCAGATGATCGGGCCCAACAAAAATGGGTATGTGCTGATGCTGTGGTGTTTAAATTCACCGCCATAATAAGTACAAAAATTAAGGTAAATCAATCCTGAGACTATAGTTAGAAAAGGTGGAAACAGAGGTGGAAATATTTAATTTCTGCAAGTTTCATCCAATTGTTTTTAATGCAGGTGAAAGGAATCTTAAAATGAATGGAAAGCTCAAAAATGGCAAGGAGGTGGATCTTGTTTTGAGATTATTTTGTAAGAAGAAAAAAATGTCCAAGGAACATTACGCTCAACAGTACAGAAGTTGAATATTGGGACCCAATTATACTCTGCAATGCATGTCCAGGTGACCAACTGTGAGCACCAGGTCTTTACAAAAAGAGAGCAGCAGGAATTTGTTGGAGTTTGTTGGGTTCAGGCAGTGTTTGTGATTGAAGGCATGGCTAACAATAAACATGCCTGCCACCAAGTGTTGAATGTGTGTGTGAATTTGAGACAAATGAGTAAAATTGATTTCTGATGTTTAATTTATTTTACTTGCAGTGTGTCAACAACTGCAGTCACTGTCTACTACTTAAAATGTCTGTGTGGTGTAAACTAAAATCTAGTTGTAGTTTTCGTTTTTTGATCAATAACACCAAATGTATCTGTGGCCATATGGTAAGAACAAAGCCCCCCCCCCTTGTCTACAAAAGCTGCGAAGACTTTGCTTTACTTCCTTTGCTAACTGAAACCAATAGCACCGTGTGCCATCTTGATAACATTTCTTTTGATGGACAAGTTGACCCGTTATTGAAAATGTGCCTGTCTTCTACAGCCAAACCTTTGATCCGGATTAGAGAATGTGTCCTTATGAGCTTTAAATGATTAAATTAACTTCATATAGATGAAATGGATGCAGCAAAGTGGCCTACTTCCCACTGCTTAATCACAGTCTTGTGCCTAAACACATGCCTGTACACATGATATAAAGGCTGCCGCTGATTATGTGTATAATAGTCAACTCTATTCTGTAAAACAGGTGGAACTTGTTACAATAATTTTCATGACTTCTTTATACTCTTTACAGCTACTTTGAAATATTTTGGTGCTGAATGCAACATATTTTAGTGTCAGGCAAGGCGCACGTTGTCCTGCTAGTAATGATTGTATTCGAGGAAGTGTGTAACGATCTTCTTCTGTGTGGAGGACAAACTTAAAAAGTTGGTCTATACTTCTCTACATATCTGTGTGACAGCCATTATTATGATATTATTATGCTTCATGCCTCTTGTTTTGCGTCTAAACCAACCTGTTGAAGTGGAAAACCTGTCGTTACTTCCAAGTTTAGCACGGCTGACATTTGAAAGACTCTGTAAAAGAATCGTCAGCATGGTCGGTGCTACAGCAGTTTGGTGGTTTATGCTACAGTGGCAGAGCACATCAATATTAAAGTGACGGTGTCAGGCCTAATGTTCTGCAGTGATCTGGTTTAGCATGTCTAATATAGGAATGCTGTCTCAGATGACAAGGAGAATTATGCCCTCCCCACCTCCCTTCTACTTGCAGAAGTGTTCATGTGTATTCCTTTTAGTGATTTCAAAAGACAGCAACTCTCTGCTACATCTCAATCTTGTAAAGCCGGCAAGAGAGTACCTGTGTATATATATATATATATTTGTTAACAGCATTAATCCACAGTAGAACTTCAATTAGTCAGCCAATTGTAAGGCTACACACACAAGCCCATGTTCATAGTGGATGTATCCCCAAGTCACCCTCATGTAGGTTTAAAGGCAGTGTTTGGACCCAAGTCAAACTCTGTCATCTGTCTTCTCTATTTGATTAAATGTGTGTGTGAACAAAAAAAGTGAACATTTATGTGAAATGTGTTTTTGTTTTTAAATTTTTTATCCATGTGTTGATTCCTGTCACATATACCAAAAGTCCAGCTCACAGTCAGAAGCTCTTTCATCCGACTGTATTCCTGGATTTGATGGAAATCTTGATAGGAGTCGGAGGGAAAATTGGGAAATGGATCTTGTCATGGCATAGCATAGCAGCTGGTGCTGACCTGAGTCATGGCCTTGGTCAACAGAGAGGTGTCTGGAAATCACAGGCCAACAGATGTCTCATCCGGACTGACTGCACCACCTCTGCTGTTCACTCATCACCCTACACTGTCTTAGTCCAAGCAACCACTTTACGTTTTTGGCTAGTGTTACGATCCAGCTGTCTGTCTTTGAAGTTTTCACAATGAATTGTGCTCATTAAAAGACCTATCGCAGCATTTTAAAAGTAAGCATCTGAAGGGGCACGTAATGGCCTTTATTCACCTTGTCTTTTATTAAACAAGAGGGTAAACTGATTATTATTTTTTTGAAGCACATATTCTATTCTTCTCATTGTTTTTGCCAAACGATGTGTCATAAAAGAGGCATTCTGGCAAGTTGGCCTTAGTGGGTGTGGGGAGACTAGCATGAGTGACTTGATTACAGCCCTTTATTAGAAGCATGCCTTCAGTCCTCCAGCAAAGATGCAGCTGTGACCATGAGTCGTCGTTCCCCCCCCCCCTCGTCTCATTCCAACCCCCATTATGTTTGGCTACATCTGTCTTCATCTATTGTGAAATCAGCAAGCCTCTATCTGCTCTCCCATGACTTGGGCAACTTGAAGTGGCGGGGGATTATGAGCAGCCATCACCATCGCCGAGAGACATCACCACTGCTTATGGCTGACTTGTCTTATATCTTCCCACCACCACCCCTCTGGGTCTAGGGATTAATTTAGCTTGTCAGAGTGGAGGAAAAGGAAGAGACATGAGTATTTTTAGAACTACATGGTTCACTGTTATGGGGGTATTTAAAAAATTGAAACTGTCATGTCATAGACCTGAAATTTGTATCTGTTCTGCTGACATTCCCCCTGCATGCGAACGACTGGGAAAACTCAAGTATGCACTGTTAGCTTAGCAGAGTGGGACATGTCAGCAAAGCTTAGCATGCATGAATGTGATGGACACTTTTGCTGATGCGAATGCGGGTGAGGTAATATATTGCACCACCCTGGTCTATTTTGGGAGCATCCTTTGGTTTCCCAAAGCGCTTTTGTGTCACACAATTATACAAAACAATTTTTACTCAGCAGCTTTTCAAACATGAGTCTGGACTTGTCTTTTGTTGCTTTGTTTGCCATTGGCGAAGCAGTTTCGTGTCAGCACACTGGGCTCTATGGTCAGCAGTGACATTATTCAGTGACTGTTGATGAGTTGTTATTCCACAACACTCACAAATGATTTAAGGCTGATATCAACTGGCAGTATTGCTCTGAATCTTTTTGGACACCAAACCTGATGTGAATGCTTTAACTCCTCATCTTGTTGGGCTACCACAGTGTGTGCCAAACCCACCCCCCATCCCCCCAGCCCTAGGAGAAACTAGGCCTCTGCCCAAGCTCTGTGCAGCCCTAATACTGTGACTGGACAGCCTCCATTGGGTCAAGTGGAGATTTGCTGCTGATGAATCTAGGGGAGATTGTGTGAGCTCTCACCAACCAGCAGTGCATCAGGGTATATATGGCTTTTTTTTAATTCAAAGAAAAAAATGGTTAACTCAGTTTTTGTCTGACTAGATCTTTGCTGCAGGATTCTCCCATCAGACATAATCGAGGCTAGAGAATTATGGAGACTGTGCAGTATCTGCTGAACAGCAAAAATATTCCCTTGCATTTCAGTGTCCTCCCATAACTGCTGTCAATAACTCTCATACTTTTTTTGTTAATGCCTGAATCCATCAGACTGGATATGTGTCATATGGCAGGAGGGAGCACACAATAAGAGTTTCTCATGAAGAAAAATGATGCAATAGAGGTCAAAACAGGCTTCTGCCACCCTTTTCTTGCTTAATAATCCATGCTAGGATAGCTTTGTATGCCTTTCTGAACCAAAAAAGCCTGAGGTGAAACTTAACAATTGTCCAATTAAACTGTGGCTTGAAGGAATCTCTGCCAGTCAACACCCTACCCCTCTGCTTCCCTCACTCACTCTTGTTTCCTCTTACACAAAAGCTCTCATCATACATCAGAACAAATAAACCAGATGTGCAGCACTACAAATTCAGAGGGCTATGAACCTTAGGATAATTGCGGGGGTTGACACTGTACCAAAGGGCTAATGAGGAAGTAGTGAAATTATTATTATTATAGGCTGTAAGGGTATCAAAGAGGCCGATGTATGCACACTCTCTCCCTCGACAGCGACCTGCCTGGCCCGTGTCCAGCTGCTGTTACCTGGCATGGTTGTGGGTCATTGTCAGATTGGAACAGCCTTTTCCACATCCGAACCAATTCAGAAGGAAAGAATTGGAATTAGACTGGTTTTACCGCCATCATCATAAAGTTTCAAAATAATAGAAAAAGAGAAAACGAGCCGGAAGATAAGGTTTTGACATTCGGCATGATCAGTGTCTTTTCAGTATTGCAGCTTGTAAAAGCTTTTTGAAGTCGCATTTGCCTCATTCCTCACACAAAGGTCTTCTGGATCTGTGAGATTCTTTGGTTGTTGTACATCCTGTTGAGGTTGTCCACTGTGTAATTTTTTATTTTATTTTATTTTTTGCAGTTGGATGAAGCCACCGTTAGTTGTGTTGCAGACAGTATGGTGTATGCTTCAATATTCGTTTCCATTGAATTCCCTTATTTTTTATGGGAAGTTTCTCATGACAAGAACAAGATTTTGATTTCATGGAATTCTGTTCGTCTTTGTTCTCCTTTCATTGGGTTCACCTTGAGTTTATTGATACCAGAAAATATCTATAACCCCAATTCTTAAAGAGTTGGGATGCTGGGTACCAGTACAATAATTTACAAATTCCTTAAACCAATATTTTATTCACAATGGAGTACAGAAAACATATCAATACCCATTTGATGAAAAGTATCAGGTCATATTGAATTTGTTGAAAACATTTCTCAAAAAGACGGGACGGGGCCGTGTTTACCAGCCGAGCGTCTCTTTCTTTAACAACAGTCTGTAAACATCTGGGAACTGAGGAGAACAGCTGCTGGAGCTTTAGGAGAGGAATGTTGTCCCAGCCTTGTCTTATACACTTGCACACATTTAATGCTGAATTTTGTGGTGAGGACAGGACAGATTTTGATTCCTCCATGAAGGTCATATTTGAGCAAATCTGCAGTCTGATTGTTCCTTTAGGTCTTTTTTTTTTTTTTTTTTTTTAAAGCAGTGGTTATTATTTTGTTCTGACTTGTCTTTGGTATTTCAGAGCTTAACTTGTCCATCATTCCTGCTAATTTCAAGTTCTTGTGACATTGTGAATTTATTGATTGGCTCCCTGGTAACTCTTTGCTTTTGTTCGACAGCCTTCTCTTTTTAGTCTGGCATCCACTGTTGGTAATACTATGCGGTGGCTTTGAGGAGCCTGCGGCTGCCAATTATTGACACAAACTTTCTGGAGTGTTAAGAAAGCTTTGGAATTTGCATCACCAAGTATTTGTACAACAGAGCAGGATTAGTGGATTAGTAAGGTAAGATCAGGTTCATCCATGGGTTTACAGTGTCACGAAGCTGATTCACATCTAACCTGGGTGTATCGCCATGGTGACACATGCTATAACTTAACCTGCTCATAGACATGGGCGCAGAGGGTCTCTTCTCATTATTGCCTATTTAAAGAGTAAGACTGTCTTGGAGATGTATCAATGGAAGGAAATGCTTATCTTAAATGGAGACTGATTTTTCTGAAGAGTTTCTTGTTCACTTTTGGGAGATTTAGAAGTAACTTGAAAATCTCTGAACTATGAAAGCTTTCTATGAGTTTTTTTTTTCATACTCTCCCCATACTGTCCTCAAAAATGTAAGTGTATGTTAAGAATGGGTGTGTATACATGTATGTATGTATATATATATATGTATATATATATATATATATATATATATATATATATTCTATAGCCTGGTTGTTATGAACATGAATTTTAATTGCAAATTACATTACACTTAAGCAAGTAAAGAAAAAGGAATAAAGCATTCAAACCTGCCTTAAAGGGGAAGTTAGTTTTTTTTAAAACCTGGACCTTATTTCGATGCGCGCCGCTGCAGCACAGCTTATTAACGCCGTGCTTGCTGTGTGACGGCTATTGTCACATGGAGTTTGCTTCTGCTAGTTTTGTGCAACATGGCAGGATATTTATCAAATTCTGATGATGTGGACGACGACTTTGAGTACGATGGACGTCCGTACCGTTTTGAGCCAGAGTATATGGATGAGGAGCTCCTGGAAAGGAGCAGGAAGTGGCGCGCGTAGATGATATCATTCTACTAGACGCGTGTGTAGAAAGCCCCCGATAACCCTTCTGATAGCCCCCAATAACAACAACACAGCAGCTCTGAACTAACAGTGCAATAGTACGTGTTCATTCATTCATTTATTCATTCATTCATTCGTGTTAAAGTATTGGTGAAATAAAGACAGATAATGCCTTATTTAGAGGCTGTATTGTCTATGCCCTGTTCACTCCCGTTATATGGATATATGTGGATCTCGATTGACCTAAATAGAGTCCGAAGGGCGCTGACTTTCACCAAACTGTTATCGGTGAGTAGATCAATGTATTTTCTGCCAAAAACAAGGTCCAGGTTTAAAAAAACTAAACAAAACAAAAAACTTCCCCTTTAAGGCTACATCTACAACACACTTGGCTAATTTAACAGCATACAAATTCAAAGTGATAGTGAATCCTTTCATGCCTTAATTTATGGGTACCGACAAGTCCAGGTTTATAGTTGTTTTTTGTGGCCACCACTGGCCATTTTTACGTGAAGGTGCACACATATCTGGAGTCAGAAAACCTTGGATTACTTACCGTGTTGATGAGTCAATGGAGATTTTGATTAAATTAGCCAAAAAACAAAAAAATACCAAGCATATGATACACTTGGTATATGGCCCCAAGATTAGTTGCTTTTCGAAATCCAGGATGCTCCCTAAGTACGATGCGTTCTTCCAAATCATATCCTTCTTGGGAGAGATTCCCTTATTGTGTTCGAAGACCACATGCTGGAACAATTAGTTTGCAAATGGTATCAGTCAGTTACACCTGACGCACAACAGTTGTGCTGACAGAGGTCTTTTGTCTGTCCGCTCCTAACACAAGGCACAAAGGACTGAAATCTGTCCCACTGATATAAGACTGCCGAGTAAAAGTGGAAGATGTCATAATGATGAAAAGTTTTTTGGATGTAATGATCATCCCAAACTAACATTATATGACAAGTTTGCAGAAGGTTGTCCTCTGAAAGTGTCTGTTATTACTGTGTAAAAAAAAAAAAAAAAAAATCTTACCTCAGGTTTATATTTTTATGGACACACTGTAGGGTTAGCCCATAAAATTTTAATCTCTTAAACAATCGTTTAACAACACCTATTGATACTTAAGCGTCTAAGGTTTTGAAGACCAACACATTACTGATAACTCGTTCATTCCTTTAATTGGCCTGACCATCGGCTACTCAAGCATACAAATGCATGCAAGTAACAGTTAACATTGATTTTTACCCTTATGTTATATGGATAAGATTTATCCTCCACAGAGTAGGTATTTTCTTCATTCTCTCTTTCTTTCAGTCCCTATCTCTGTTAGTGTGCATGTGTAAATGCAGCTTGGATGAAACTGTGGCACCTAAAAGGGGAAGGGGGAGAAAAAGTTCTGAGTGTGAATTAATTCCCAAACTAATTGCGGGCAGACTTTACGTGGGATAAAAGCTGAAATCCTAAAGCTTAAAACCCATAGGCCCTCTCCCACTCTGTGTTAACCCCAGTGATGATGTACATAATTTATACTGTCAGTGTATATTTGAGGAGGAAGAGGAAGAGGCAAATCTCAAGGGAAATGACTCAGTGGCCTAGATGCATGTTTTTTTTTTTGGTGTTTCCTCCTCTTAATTTCCTCCCTCAGTCTTTCTTACATTTTGGCCAGTCATTTGAGTCTTTTCATTGTAAAAGAAAAGGGGGGTGTGGGGGATGGATGGATTGCTCAGCTAGCTTATACTTGGCCTGATGTGTTGTACCATTTGAAGCAGAATAGTTATGAGCCATTACCCTGTTGAATATGACACACTAGCAGCTATGTAACACAGATCAAATTAAAAAATTTGGGGCACTGTGCCGTACTGTAGGCTTTCGGAGAGTGAGGCTAACTATTGTGGTGTTTCTCTGGGCCATTTGCAGATTTAAATGCACATCTCTTATACCCCCAACCCCCCCACCCTGTCTTTTTCCTTTTCTCGGTCAGCTGAAACTCAAAGGCTCCTTCACTTCACTCTAAGAGACCAAGCCATAAATACATAACCGTGAATCACAGCTTCCCATGAGGCCTCAGCAAAATTACATCATACATTGTTTTCCCTCCAAGAACAAGGCTTCTAAGAAACAAGGGCGTCTCGTCCACCCAGCATAGATGTCTTACTTGGAATCCGTTCTCCGAGATGGGAGATTTAGACTAGACTTGTGTATTTGTCTGGAGGTGAAACAAGAATTGCTTTTAATATAGCAAACCGTGGTTTGCATCTCAAGAAAAAGAGGTAATCGAAACAATTACAACTATTTCTTCTGGATGTAGAAAAATATAAATGAACCTCTTCTCAGTCTGTTGCACCAGATTACAGAATACATTAAAAGCTGGTTCAGTCACAATATCTGACAAAGATGGACACATATGTGGTCAGTACTGGCTGACCACATATGGTCATGCTCATGTTTCTGGAGCACCAGTCACTCACTCCTAGCTAATGGCAGCTCACTCTGTCTGTTAAGTTTCAGGTCTTCTAAATATTTCATATTGAATAAAACTCAGCAAGTGACGATTTCATGTCCTACTCTGTAATGATTTCTCTTCTGCTCTGCTGTCCTGTGGAGCAAGCAATACGCCTCTGTTAATCTTTTTGCTGCCCTTGATTGGAAAATCCTGTCGGGCTTTAGAGAAACACTCAGCTCTCAACCCTCTCCTCACAGACACGCACACACCCTACCTTGAACTTAAAAAGCTTGATCATTTAGTGTGTACTTCAACAAGGTAAAGGTTCCGTTGTGCTTTGTAATCGCATGCATTCTCCATAGATGTATATTTGGTTATGTGTGCCAAGTCTGTGAGTTTTTGAGCATTTTTGTTCTTGCATTTAGATTCTCATGCATTTTGCATGTGGCACTTATTGCTGTTGTGTCAAGTAGTGAGCTGGGACTCTCTCAGCTCAAATCTTCTCCAAGACCTACATGGGGAGAGCTCTAGAGACTTTGAAGAGTCCAAAATACAGGGCCTCTAACCTCGCCCCTCACACAGCACATAAAATTTATAGGTAATCTACTGTGTAATAGTTTGTCATGTGACTTTGACCATGGCATGGTGGTGCAGTGAAGCAACTGTTTGGATATTCATTGAAAGTTCAGTTGATGATTCTAAATGTGAGCAAATATTGTGGTCCATCTCTTTGGATAAGAGCCCCGATGGATTAATTGACAGATAATATAACCTTAAGAAAAAGATATCACGGTTTTCTTCACTCTGTTGAAATAAAAGGCCTAAAATGTGTTATTTTTGATTGTCTATGGAAAAACAACTGAGCATAAACTTAATTTATTCTTAAACAGCGTATAGAAGACCTGGATTACACATAAATTAAAACCGTATCATGTCACCTAATTGATTTTAGTGAAAGCAGAATAATACTAAGAATGAATCAAATGATGCCATAATATTATGCTGATTTCAATGTTGATTCACACATTAAAATAAGTGAGTGAGAGTGTTGACTCGTTCCGGTCCCAATGCTTACAGGAAATCCCCATAACTTGCTGTGCTGTGAGGTTTTGTTTCCTCACCACAATGAACAAACACACACAGTCAGTCACACTCCGTCTCCATACAGCAGGCCATTTGGGACATTCAACAATGATAAACTAAAAAAGAAATATAAAATCATACCAGCTCTTTAATCTTCTCCACTATGTGTGAAGTATAATTAGTAGTTTTAAATAGCTGATGGTAGCGAGTTAATTAGCCATGCTATTTTCTTTGGTAGTTAGCCTATTGGAGGCTGTTTATTTCACCAGTGCTAGAAATGTTAACTCTCATAGTTGGTTGCAAATGTTCCTTCCTCTGATGGACCTTCTTTGCAAACTCCTGCATTTCAGTTTGCTGTCCTCCTTCAGAAACCTTTTTTTGCCAGAAAAATTCCCAAACAACCAAACTTCAACCTCGGAGCAGCTCACACCGCAGGTCGACAGGGTGGAAACTCTTAGTGGTTTTGACATCACAACTTTTTAAAACCTTGATATACCCTGAAACTGGCCCAAGCCTAGTCCAGGGCATGTAGTGTTGACTAAGCTCGACAAACTTCTTCAGCATGAAGTGACTGTGGGTAATGGATGAATGTGGCCTTGCCCTCTCCTTTGTGTCACACGTCTATGATGTATTCATTTAAACATCCAAATATTTCCTTGTAGTTACACAAAGTTCAGCTCTCTAGTCATTGTATACTTACATGCCTCAGTATGCTTGCACAATGTTTGTTTGCTTGGTTTTAATTCCATTGCTGTCATAATTTGGGGTAAAGAATGTCATTGTAACAGCAATCAATACAGCTGGGAATTGATGGCGTTATAATCAAGCCTTGGGATATGGTCCAGTCAGCATGAGGGTCCTGGGTCCTAGCACAGTCTGGGTAGATGAGGCCAAAGGCGGTGAGCGTTGAATTGCTTTGTTTCGCTTTCACACCAGTTCAGCATGAGAAATAGGGCTGCCACGATTAGTCGACTAGTTACGATTATGTCGACTATTAAATTTTTCGACGACTGATTTAATAGCCTGCGTCGTTTTTTTTTTTCTCCAAACTTTGTTTTTCTCTCAAACTGCTGCAGCACCTTCCACTGCTGCGTCTGCCTTTCTGTCCTTGACACACATGCGCAGTAGTGGTAACCGGGGGTCAGCCGTAATGTCACAGGAAGTTAAACCAGACAGGCTCTGATATCATGGCTACCCGGCAACGGAGCTCAAAAGTGTGGGAGCATTTTAAGAAAACTAAAGACAAATGTGTGCAATGCAATATCTGCAAGGCAGAACTTGCCTTCCACGGCAGCACAACGACGAGTCGATGCTGTTCTCAATGCAGTTTTTCGTGAGCTTAAAGTTATATGAATGAGGAGGTCTGTGTCTTGACTTTGTAAAAGTTGCTTGAAATGTAAACAAACGGTATTTCTGGTGCCAGGTAATGAGTTTCTACATGTGAAATGCCACAATATTTTCCCCATGATTTTCAGTTCACTCCCAGATACTTGAAGGCAGAACACCAGCATGAAATTAATTATATTGCCAGGTTTGTCGTAGTTTTTATGGACATATTAGTCACAAATCGAAAGTGTTATCAACAGCTTTATTTACACCGATTTTAATTTTTTTCCCCTCAGATTGTAGTGAGATAATAATTTGCTTTTTTCATATTTTGATTGTACCAGCAAGCATCCAAAAGCAAGGGAAATTTTCCACTGGGAAGCATTCTAAAAGCCAGATAATGTATTGTTTTATTTGTAGATTTTCCTTTCATGTGGCCCTTTTTTATAGATCTTAAAATCAATGTGATCAAAGTTTAAAATTTGCCATTCTGACAAAATTTTGGACACCTTTACTTGCTGAATATATTTCTGCCCGTGACAATCTTCAAATGATCTAATATTATCCAAATTGATGGAAAGCTACTTAAATGATGACATGTACAGAAAAAAGATGAATGAGTTAAAGCAGGTGTGTCATGACACTTAACAGGTTTAGACTGCAGAGAGACCCCAACTGATTCTTTGTTGAGCTTTGTGACCCTGGGTCAGCTTTGTGGATTACATTTGGCTTATGCATGGACCAGTGCTTTGGAGATTACGACCCATTTAACCCTCTGACTGACTGGTCTCCAGTCACCTATAGGCTTATTAAACCTGAACAGGCCAAATGTGCAGGTTGGTAATGTGCTTCTGTACAAATCTTTGATTTTGTGATCATAATAGTACTTGAAACTTAATATCGTGTTCTTATTTTGAGATTGCATAAGCTCCAGTAGGTGTTGTCGGTGTCAGTGACTTAATGTTTCAGTGGTAGACAATTATAGGGTTCAGGAGCCATTAAACATGTATGCAAAGAAAGTATGTTCAAGTGTGCATGACAGGCCATGGGTGATCCCGTTGGAAATTAAGTTTGAAGTGAAAACCAGGTTGTGAATGATGTCCATCATTGTTTCTCAAAAATGACTCATGGTTATAGAGAATATTCTGTCCTCGGTCAGCAGTGTTGAAGATGGGGTGTTTGTATTTACTTGGGCTGTGTTTTTCAAAAGTAACTATTACAGACATGTTACTTGGATAAATGCACTAAATGGGAATTAGCACAACAGTGAACAACCAAAGCTATTCCTCCTTGTTATTAGTAGAGATTACACTAAACACCAGAAAATGAATTCAGCCAAATAAGACTCCTTTACAGATATACTCATTTTCAATTAGCAGGAATTCAATCTTCTAGCAGCATTTACAGTGGCTGAGATGATGGCTGCAGTGTTATGTAAAATGCATCTCTGGTTCAGGTTGGAAAATGTTCCCTACGACTGAACAACAAGTTATTGTTTGTCCATGACCTTTAGAACGGCACTTTGAAGCATTTTTTTCTAGTCTGATTTCCCTTTAAGCAGGAGGAAATCATTTTTCTGTGCCATGATCCTCTAAGTTGTAGATAGGATTCTGTAAAACATCATCATGCTTTAGGTTAAAGGTCGACCATTTAGTTTATCCTCACATCATCATTACTCTTTACCTTTAGAATATCAGCTGCGATTTTTCTGCAGAGGAGTTTAAAATTTGAGTGACTCTTCTTATGGACAAAGAGAAATTAATTTATCTGGGTTTGAGAAGTAATTTGCTCTCTCCTTACCTATTCCTCTGTCTCTCTGTTTGTCAGTCTTTTTCTTTTCCATTTCTATTTCACTCACTTTAAGTTTAAAAGATGCATCATAAGCAGAAGGCACACCGTACATATTCTGACTGTAGTAACACACAGCTAGAAGCCAAGCTGACGTAGGATAGTTTTTGCCCATATTAAAGGCCAGATGTAGGTTAGTGTGTGCCCTGAGGGTTATTTCATGTTGGATTCTCCCGGGGGACAGTGACTAAAGCAATGTTGTTAGGGTGCACAGAGTCTCTGTAAATCTCTTCAGATTAATTGAATGGTTTTTGGACGTAATTTGCATAAAATCTAACATGTGCTCATTAGTGTTTGGTCGGTGAGTCAGCTTAGAGGAGGTGGCGCTGGTGGAGTTGTGCTTTTAATATAATGAATTGGTACTGTGCACGGGCAACAAGGGTTTTGACAAAAAGAAAAAAAAAAGATTGCCGGGGGGGGGTTATAATCAATAAACTCCCACAATTGCATGTTTTACAGCACAAAGTTGACGGATCCACCAGGAAGTGAGAGCAAAGTCAGCCAATTAAGATAATACTGAACTGTTTTTTGGACGATTCAAAATGTTTTGTTACTGGAATCAATTTTTGGTACTTTCATTCTCAATACCAGTTACTCAAAATAAATGGTATGTTTTAATGCGATAAGAAAAGTCTTAAGATGTTTAGAAATTGTATTAAAGTGTTTAAAGAATGTTTATTACAAAGGAAATTTAAAGTAAATCTTGTTCTAACAGGAAACTGCTGTTATTGACTGATCAGTAAACTGCCCCACTTTAACAGTAAACATTTTCTTAAGTGAGCAGGCTTTTTATTAGAATACTCTCCTCTCCCAAACTCTGCACATCTGTGTGTCTTACCTGTTGATCCTTCTCTCACTCCATAAACAATGCCCTCTTCATCCCTTACTTTCTGTGATGTGCAAAATTGTCTGTGAGGGAGTGCTGAATGATTCAACAGCCCAGTGACGGTGCTCAGTGACACTGCACTCATTGTGTTTGCTTGTTTCGTTCAGCTCGTGTGTTAGAAGTGGGAGGTGTTTGGAAAAGAACACGTGGAGACGAACCTTCTGTGTGTGTGTGTGTGTGTGTGTGTGTGGTGGTGGTGGTGGTGGGGGACTGAGTTTGGAGAAAGCAAGACAGTAGACAACGCATACTATTGACCAGGTTGAAAAAAAAAGCTCAGCTGAAAAGGCGCTAACATTGATCGCTGCCAGAGAGGATGAATGGCTTTGATAGAGAAAACACCAGGCTTAGATCCAGAGGGACAAACACACACAACAACTGCTCTGGATTCATGGGATTTCCCTGAAAAAGCTTTCACACTGAGTGAGCGATGGTCTGTGTGGCACGGCATGTGCGACCAATACTGTGTGTTTGTGTGCTCGCAGGCCCCTACAGATGTGTGCAATATGCAAAGCATAATGACACGGGTCGCCGCAGCGCTTGCATTAATTCAGATAAAAGAGATTTCAATCTAAACATCATATATAAGGAACTTTAAGGGATGTAAAATGATTTTTACAAGTTCCATGATTAGAGAAGACCGTAGCTTGTTTGTTTGAAAGGTAGTTGAAGACAACAGAAAAAATTACCACACGTAGTTCAGTGGTTAAACATCTGAATTTTGGATGTGGGAAAAAAACTTTTTCCAGGCGATCGTTGTAGATCGGTAGAGTTATGTTGGATTTTCTGCCAGTTGTCTTTCTCTGTAACACCACTGGTGGTCCTCAAAGCATTAAAACGCATAGATTAAGTTTTTCCAATGCAAACAATCTTGAGGAATTTTATTTTGAGCAGAACAGTGTTGTGTGCTTTTTAATGGTCACATTATATTATGATTTGGGGAAGTATTTGGAGATAATCCATACCAAATTCATAAATGATCACCTGTTTAGTGAATGATCAGAAATTATTCTCGCTTAGTTTTGCAGTTACTTTCTCATTTGTTTTTTTTTTTGTTTTGGTAAATCACAAACACATTGTTTATTTTTGTGTTGAGTGCTCACTTAGTGACAATGTTCACTTAGGGACTGTGTCCACCTCAAACCAGGGATTAATAGTAAAGAGAGATAATCCTTCTCCCACCACTCCAGCCCAACACTGACATTCAGCTGCACAGCGACCACTTTACAGATATTCTATATGTGGACATGTGAGAGGGCAAAAAGTCCTGTGAAAATCCTTCTCAAGTGTTAAGGTAGATACCGTATGCTGAAATTGTTTCTCATTACATAACACCCTGTAAGTCCATATCATTGCAAATGGCTGTTCTACATCAATATGGAGCTTAAGATTGATATTGACGTAAAGCTTTAAGGGAAAATGGAGCCCTCTGCTTAGTCACAAGTGCAAAAGATATAGCTTGGCACTATTTTGAGCTAATCTACTTGAATGGCTGTAGTGTGGAGGGTTGTTACACCACAACATAGCTCATAAAATTAAGCCGAGTTGTGCATATTCTTAGTTGTTTTATGTACTTTAAATGTAAAATTGTCATGACAGTTCAAAAACCTTAATATTCGAAACTGCCCCTGCTCTCATTTGATCAATGCAAGGGTTAAATAACCAGGTTTACTTCTCCATGGCAGTCATGCCTGTGTAAATAAGCATGTCCAGAAAAAAGCTGCATACCCTACAGCTACATGCCACACTGGAAAAACGATAATCAGTTTCTGTGCCAACCCAATAAGAGTAATTGTCTCAGATTGGCTACCCCTATTAGAATTTTCTGGCTCCACCACTGTTCTGTCCATTACTACGATTTACTAGATGCAGGATTGTAGGTTTGCATAAGTCTTAAGCAAAAGTAACTTATTCAAAAGCAATATAAGTTCAAAAGTGATGTTTCCATTCATATTTGACTTTTTACTCTCTTGAAAGATGATAAATATTGCTGATAAAGAAACTCTTCTCACATCAGTACTTCAGCCCCAGTCTGTAGTGGTTGATGAAAGTCTTTTTTTAATTTTTTTTATTTAGATTTCCAGAATTAACATTTAGTTGAATTGTAGTTGTTGAAATTATTTTTTTGTTTTGTTTCTTAAAGGCAACACGTGAATGTGAAGTGAAATCCCTTTTAAATAAATTCCACGTTAAGAATTGGCTGTTTTTTTTGTTTTTTTTTGTTGTTTTTAAATTTAAATTTAAAAAAAAAAAAAAAGAATTGTTTCTAGATCTGCCAACACCCACATTTATGATGACATTGGACTTAAAACTAATCTGAGAAGTTAACACTACCCAGCGTGTGTGTGTGTGTTATGTGCTTACTTGTGTCAGTCGTGTCACTAAAGCCTGTGAGATGAGAGCTGCCCTGAAGTCCCCAAATCCTGCTTTACAGCATAAAGTGTGTATTCCTCCTTGTGTGAAAATGAGTCACTGCTATAAAAATCCACACCATGTCTCACTGGAAGGATAATCAGAACATAATGTTTGGTTTCGTTTTATCTCACTGGATTATTTTTTTTTCTTGGCCAGGGAGAATTTGAATATTGTGGAATTACTGTTTAGCCTCAATATGTCACAGCGAGACACCTCGTTGTAAGTACACCTGCCTCCACCATGACTCAACAAAAGAACACCTTGCGTCATTATCGGCCACACAGGGAATCGATGGGATTTGAATTGGGAACGTTGAGTCTAGCTGATTTAAAATCAGGCACGTCGGCGATCAAAGGTGACATGAAGAATTTCCAGCCGTTTACAGTATTTCTTTGCTGTGTTTAAAATATAACTCACATTTACAAAAAGATGCTAGCATTTGAAATGAGTTCGTTTCTGTCACTGCTGATGGTCAGTGAGTATTGTTTCTCAAATGGAGTCAAAATGTCAAAAACATTTTGGTTCCACTGAAGAAGTCTCCTGGTCTTCATCTTTTAACATTTAGTTGAATAGCTGCTGCAGCCACTTTCAGGACAATGGTTGAAATTGATTGAACAATGAACTTATTCATCTGATTTTGCGTTCAACTTGATACATTTCTTTGGCCGATCTGTCTTAAAGACGCTTTGTTTTAGCTTTGCTCAAGAACTATAAGCAGGGCTTTTGCCAAGCTGGGACTCGAAAACAAAAGCTTGTGACTCAGGATTTCTGATTCATATCTCAATGAATGTCATAGAACAGGAGGAGTGAGAAGTTAAAGGCGTGTATCAGGATTTTTACAAGTCATCAATATTGCATACCAGTACAGTACGTCAGTAGTATGTTTCTTGACATTGACCTACATTACTTAATAGAACTAGAATTTCTCCAAAATGACCTGTTTCTACTAACAGGTGTGAGTAAAGCACAGTGAGCACTATTCAGTTGAGGGTTTTATTGACAGGAAGTTCTCATGCTATTCATCACTGTCTGCTCTTTTTTTGTATTTATCTACATTTCCCTATCTCTCCTGTAATTTGATATGCAATGATCCTATTTTTGTAAAAAAAAATTGCTCATCCCTTCTGTGTCTCATACTTCTTTTTCTATCATCTCCTTTCCTGTCTTTACTGTTTTCGCTCACTTTTTGGATGTGCTTAACAGATTTTGCATCGTCATCTGGCCTCCTGGCCTATTCTTTTTTCCTCCATCACCACAACTTGCATACACGCAGGCACTGAATTCTCAATCTCAGCAACCCTTTGTTTCTGCGGTTGTTCATGACATGCCTCTTAACCTCCTAAAAAAAGAAAAAAACCTGCTGCCCCAGCTGTGCTGAAAGTCATTCTGCGAAACTTCTGTTTCTGCTTTTTCTTTTTTACTTTGCTGTTTCAATAGTTGCAGACAGGGCCGTCTTACTAGTCCACGTCTCTGAAATAAGGCTCTTCTAACTGATAGGCCATAATTTGATGAATCAAATACTTGACAACTAATTATTCGACATTTGATAGATTTTTTTGTCTCTAATTGAAGCCATTGGATGAGAACATGTGTAAGTGTATAGGCTGTATGTTCAGAGTGATCTTTTAAGAATAAGATCAAATTTAATTTTAAGACATTCTAAAGATGGAGTTGAATAAAAGACACACAATGAATTCCAACTGCTACATTTATTCCTAATCTTTGCATCACTGGCTGATCATAAATGCCAAGCAGGGTGTAGAGTGAGGAGGAGGAGGGTAACCACAACTTTCCCAGAGGCTCATGCAAGCGTCAGTTTGTGTTATAAATCATTCAAAGACACTCAGAAGGGGCACAATACATTTTTATCCCTGTTCTCTCATCCATCCATCCTCTTTCTCTGTTTTATTATTGAGTGCGGTTTTCTCTTAGAACCCGATCTGCTACCAGGCACCATCACAAGGAGGGAGGGAGAGGCTTGTGGGTTTAACTGAGAGGGCAAAAGATGGGGGTAAGAAGTGACTTGTTGAGAGAAGAGGAGGAAAGAAGGCATTTTAGTCTGATTCAGTGTTTTTTTGGGGGGTGGGATCTTATGTCAGAACAGCTCTCAGATTTGACGTTTGTGTAAAAAATACTGAGTGTGATGAAGAGAAATACTGTTTGTGCCTGCCTTTGTGTATGTTGAAAGTTGTGTTTGTCCAGATTTTTGTGTCCTTGAACTTATGGATTTGAAAGATTTGAAAGACTGTTTGGCTGCAAACTGCCAACACATTTACTTGGAGCACTCTGGTGCAGCACATCTGGGTCTTTATGGCCCTTGATTTAAAATGAACAAAACAAAAAAAACAAGCAGGTGTAGAAAAGCAGCAGATACCATTTATTAGCAGCTGACTAAGATGACCGAGCATTGATGCTTATATGATCACATTTCCTCTGAACTTTCTTGTTGTCTTATGGAGGTTGACTGCCTCTCCCGAGGCTGATGAAATAAGGGATCATCACAGTGGATCCTCGCGTTGCTGAGACGATAATAACTGACAATTATTAAAGAGATTTTCATTGCCTGTTGAGTCATTCCACCATCTGCTCTTTTGAAGAAATTTGAAAGCTTTCCCTCTGTTTGCTCACCTTCCTCACTCTCCTCCCTCGCTTTATGAGCTGAGCAACAGCCCTCTGTGCTGGAGAACATTGTATAAAATGTATAATATGCAGTCCAGATGCTTTTCAGGCTGTAGAGTCTTGTGTTTTGGAAATGTCTCAGTAAGAAGGAATGGGAAAACAACATTTTTTTTTTCATGTGGGTAATTACAGGATTCCTAATCAGTCACTAACTCAAGTAGACGATCATTGGTGCCACTGGGCTGCAGAGTCTTTAAGTTTTAGTTTACTTTTAGATTTAGATGAAATCATAGAATAATTGTCAAAGATGATTGCATTAAGTGCTTCAGCATGATCAAAAATGTTCATTTGTCCGGCTAATCATTGAAAGATGCTTGTAATTTCACCTTTTAGTCACACTATAACATGGCTGTGCCACTTCATGTGTTTAACTTACATGCACCTGATGAATCGTAACCCAGCATTCTAACCCTTTTTTTGGTTTCCTCTTCTCTCTCACTGCAGGTACAGCATTATTCCAGTTGCGATGGAGGCTGGCAAATCATTAATTCTGATTTTACAATAAGGAGAGAGAAAAAGGAGACGGAGAGCAGGACCGAGGCCAGCACGACACCCTCTTTAAACATTTCTAACAGGTCATTTACACACATTGTCTGATTCTGGGATGTTTTCTGCTCTGAGTTCATTGTTAAAGTATGTTGGGTTTTTTTTTTAATGTAAATATATTTGTGTATATATATGTGTGTGTGTGTGTGTGTGTACAGAAATACTCTTCAAGCTACAGTTAGATAAAAAGCACAGGCACCAACCACCTGTAAGTTGGGTTATTTTGCCTCGGACTGAAAGGTCACTGCCCTCCTGGCTCTCTGATGTACAAACAGTTAACCAGCCCTGTGTCATATTGAATTGCAGCACACTAGCATCAAGGCAAAGTTCATCTGACCTACACCATTTCTTTCTCGAGCTACCAATGTTGTGCCAAAATGTAATAGCACTGACACATCACTGTTAGTTTCTACAAGAGTGAGTGACTTTTGATTTTAAAGTGCTGCTTTTATGCTATATTTTTCTTGTGTTTACAGAACACTTGGCTATGTTCTGTTTTGTTGTGAAATATCTTTCTTCCATTCCAGAGAAATAGTTGTTGTGCTTGAGCACCTCTAAGCTGCACTGATTGAAGAAAGCCTGAGGTTTGTTTGTGGTTTGAAATCTTTTGTGAATTGGGCAATAACGTAAATCTGGCAGCAACTTGTCATCATTTAACAGAGAGCCCACAGCAAATGTTTGATGTGATTGAAAGTCTGGCTTGTGTGAAAGTGTACATTCTGTGCCGTGGGCAACTCATCCTGCTGAGTCACACCCTGATTGGGAAAAGAGCTTGTAGCGATTGGGTGTGGTAAAGGGAAACAATTTGGGTTACAGAAAGACTCTCCAGGCAAGATGAGGTTTAATTTCAAATGTATGAGCCTGAGAGGTTCAGACTGGCAAATAATAGAATCACTGGCAAGTTTTGTCAGAGATGGAACTTTCTGAACTTTGAGTGAGGTGACATGCTAAAAGTCCTAGCAGCCCACAATGCCCAGAGCATGATGCAATATCTGATGTCTTTGTTCTCTCTGTAGAAGAACTGTGAATCATATGGCCTGAAGTGAAACTGCTGAGGATTAAATGAAAAATGAACATATTTGATATATTATTAGAATAATCGAACGCCAAAAGAAGTGACAGACCTTGCACATCCTGCCCTTTTTTTCTTTAAGATTTAGATTTAATTCTGAAACGGAATGAAATTTGACTGAATTTAAAAGCAGCAGTTCACCCAAAATCAAAGAAATATCTGTGGTGCCAGGTGGACAATTGACATTCAAATTAAACTGAGAATGGGTCAGTGAACACGTGTAGATTACACTAGAAAAATGACAAATTATCGTGTTTGTGAGACCAAAATCAGACCTTGAAGATGCATATAAACATGATAGGAAATCTAAGCTCTCAAAGCCGGACTAACACACACACCTATATAATGTGATTGGGGGTCAAATCAAGTTTCTGTCGAGTACACAGAAGAGGAAACCAACATCGATAAAGAACCGTCACAAAGGATGGTGTACGCCTTCCATCCATCCATTTTCTATACCGTCAATCCGTCGGTGGGGTAGTGGTGTACATCTTGTTGTTTTAAATACTAAGAGGTCAGTATATATCAATATAGCTGAATTCCCAATAAAGCCGCTCATGGCTAAACGCTTTTGAAATGAACACAGTGTGTCAACTCACTGTTGCTCTGCTTCACTGAAGT
The DNA here is from genome assembly GCF_036924035.1 of Leuresthes tenuis. Classification (NCBI taxonomy): domain Eukaryota; kingdom Metazoa; phylum Chordata; class Actinopteri; order Atheriniformes; family Atherinopsidae; genus Leuresthes; species Leuresthes tenuis. Next base: position 8,099,002 of record NW_027325360.1, read on the forward strand.
CCTCTATAACAGGAACAGCTTCATGGGACACGCAGATGGCATTAGATTTTATTGGTATGAATGGTATTTTACTAATTTCATACCTCACTTAAAAAATTACCCATACTAACCAACATGCTGCTATATTTCAGCTATATTTACCTGTGTGGTGATCTCCTTCACAAAGTTAGAAGTAGCAGAATGTCTTGAGTGTTTCTTCTACTGCGGCCGCTGTCAAAACTCACTTCCCTCACTTGCATGCATTCTGGGACAAGGACCGTGGTCCATTTAAATGACCAAGTCGAACTCCTAATTGCTTCTATGCATGTGAACCTGTGTACAGATATACGGATCCTTATTCTCAGTGAGTGGGAGCGAGCGAGGCAGGATCGGTCTCAGATCTTTTCTGCAGGGATTGAAAAGAAAAACTACATCACACTTGTCTCTTTTAAAGTCGCCTTTTAATCGGCATACAACGTGACGCTGTGCATTTAAAAAAGATTTTATATTATTCATACACTAAAAAGGTTGGCCCATTTAATGTGACGCAAGAACCCTGCACACACAAGCATCCCACGTCACGCACACACACACGCATGCAGTACTCTCTGAGGACTTTGCCTTCTTGTGAGATGAGAGACTATCTGCTTACATTAGTTTTTCTACATGCATTTATTAAACAGGATTACTGAGCTACAGTTTTTTTTGCAGTTCAGACTTTCTTGCTCTCTCAGTACATGTGTGCATTTGTACACACACACACACCCTCAAAGCTCTAAGCCTGCTCTGTATAACGTCATGATAGGAGTTAAGGGATCTGGATTATTACGTAATTCTCATTCTCCCTCTTTTTCACACCAGCACACACTGCCCTCACAGTCTGTTTCAGTGCACAGTTTGGTGGATTTACTTCTTCTTTTGTTTTGTTTTTTTCTCAGTTTCTGATTAGAGCTGGTGATTTGAATCCCAGTAAGAATTCCCACAGTCTGTCTAATTCCTGTTCCTATCTAAAGCTGGGAGGGGAACCAGTAAGCTGATAAACCCCCTGACTATACAAACACACGCACACACAATCTGATGCACACATGCTGACCTACACATGCAATATAGACACTTGTGAGCTTTTTATCTCTCTTTTCTGGTGGATTGGGACAAATATTTCTGTCTACACTGTACACTCATACACATGAATATTAATGCTCATACTTTCATATGCATTAATACTGTATATGCACACACACTAATTTTCTCCCATATCAAAGACTTTGCTTTTAAAGCAATGAGCGATTAAAGGGGAAAGAGAAACGAAAACACAATGTTTGATAGAACTAAAGGATCTTAAAGATTAGAAGGATCAGATGGGTTTCAATGGGACATTTTCTGGGATCCATATTATCCAGAAAGGCAAATGCACAACATATTATCAGATAGTTTTCTCTTTACCGTATTATCTGTTTGGTCTTTTCAAACCAAAATGGAAGTTTTGACTTATTTTCAGAGTCAAAATTTGTCCATGAAACACAACCTTAGATGACCTGGATTGAGTTTTAAATGTTGTGCAAAGTTTTTTTTGCTGCCGGAAACTTACAAAGTAGAATAAGGAAAGATTCTGCACCTCTGTTGGAATCAGTGTCAAACAAAACGCAGCAAAGAATTGTTGTTGTGCTATGTTTTCAGTTCTTGTGTATAAATGGCAGAGAGGAGACGATGTGAGGTCCAGTTTAAATTTCCCATGGCACAGAAATATGTCCACGAGCTCAGTGGAGTTGGTCTCGTAGCAATCGCTGGCCCGTCAATTAGTCATTGTAAAAACAAAATGGGGCTCCATGATGCACAGAGTATATGATGTTTAAAGGAGAGTCACTTGTGTGTCCCAGCAAAATGTTAATTATTCACACACATACACACTCCTGTACGCCTGTACTGTACAGACAGTGTCATGCAGTTGTGTGACAGTGCACATGTAATAAAGAACTCACACGCACCACAGTATTTAATCTGTTTAAGTCATTTGCCTAATCAGCTTTCTCAGAACAATACCATTCATAGATCCACAGTAACGGCACACATACACACACTCAGACCACTAGCAGCTCTACCAAGCCCCCATGTGTTACAACCTGTTTTTGCCAAGTTGCATCACTTCATCTTATGAGAGGGGAAAAAAAGGATGAGTAGGAGAGGAAACGCATGAGCGAGAGGTGTGCAGTATCTAGTGATCACATGATTTGCGTGTTCACGTTCTCCATTTCTGTCTTTTATCCTTCTGTTGTTTCTTGTTAGATCTGTTTTCAAAGCTCGCTCACGGGGAAAAGCTGCTGCTTTCACAGATTTCTCTCTTTGATTTCCTTACTTTGTCTTTCCTTAAACTTGTTTTTCTTTATTTGGTAACCTTTTCCTTCTCGTCTTAATTTCTGGGAAGGCGGTCATACTACAGCCTGAGTGCATTCTTTGTGCAGTTGGGATGTTAGTGTGTATCTGATGGGGAAAGAGTTGAGATGGAGGGTTGTGAATCGCTGTCTGGGAAGCTCGAGCAGGAAAGATGAGAGACAGGCGAGCTGATGCAACCAAAAGACACAGAAAAATACGGAGTAACACACTGGTTCATATTGTATATTCATAGCTTGACAACAGATGTGCACACAATGAAGTAATTAATACCCACACAAACATGCACAGATACACACACATGTAAGTACAAACATTGTAAACACATAGGACAATTTGGGGTGTTCTTTTACTCCTTGGTTTTGGAGAATAAACCCAGTAGAATGCTCTGCAGGCTCCTGGTTGTATTCACATTATAAACTGCTGTACTGTACACAGATCATTCATCATTCATCACCCCCATCATAGGCATGCTCAGCCAAGGGTTTCCTGCTTCTCAGAAAAGCCACTTTAACCAGTCTCAACCAGCCTGCTTATGTGATATTTTACCTTAAAAAAAGGTCATTTGTTGAAGAAAATCAACGATAAATTTCCTTAAGTTTTATTTTTGTTTTTGTGTGTGTGGTGGGGTAATTTTTATTTATTTATTTTTCTTGTATTAACAGCAACAGCACAACTAACTTTCCCAATGCTGAGTTGTCACAAGAGTTTAGTGAAAGGTAGGAGGGTTTCATGTGGTTCAGGACTCATGAAAAGCAGCATTCGTCTCATTCTCCAGCTTTTCTTGGCCTACATGCCACTCCGTTGTCCTATAACCAGGCCTTATATGAATTCAGAATGCTCAAGATTTCCCATTTACATTTATAGAGGACAAACATCAGTCGATATATTGTAAGCTTTTAACATGTGTGCACTGCAGAAATTCTTGAAAGGGCTTTTGTGTAGAGGAATGGGTGATGTTTCCCTTGATGGTACCAACAGCTCTTGGATACTTTTTAAAATGTCTCGTTTGCTCAAAAACATCGCTTGACGGTCTGCATTCAGTTTGATTTTTAACAAACATAGTTTGTTTTCTAGACACTTTTTGCAAATATAAATATAAAAGTTACAACCTTGAGGCTGCCATCTTTGTGCATTTGGTTCTATTGAACAGAGTACAGAACTTTGCCTTTAACACTGATATTTTTGGATTGGGTGTGATGCCTAGGATCCCTTTTAAGAGCAGGGGATTTGGATGATGCTGATGCTTAGTGTCTTGGCCTGCGTGTCTTGCTGCCTCTGTCTGTGTTAACTTTCTCTGTGTGGTGCTGGCTTTTGGAGCCAGATTTACTTGCTACATCTGGCTGATGTGCACAGAGATTTCATGGTAGAGAAAAAAAGAAAGAGAGCAATCTGAGAGATGGCGTGTGAATGTGTGTTCTCCATGTGCAATGAAGCTAACTGGAGCAGGGTGTCCAGGATGCGTACACGCTTGACGGCCTGGCTGCAGCCTTGTGATACATAACATTTAGCATGAGTGTATATGTCTGCACACACATGCACAACTGTTACACAGTGAGCATGTGGAAGTGATGCATTGGTGACTCAGCTTCAGCTGTCTAGCGTGCGTGTGTGTGTGTGTGTGGATGTGAACTAAGGTGTGATTTAGACTTGGATGAACATTATGACTAGACTGTCCGTTTGTCATCATGAGTGGGGGTTTTTCCCCCCTTCTTATCACATCCCAACTGCCAGTGAGACACAAAAAAGCAATCAATTAAAAAAGTGTTCAACACATAATACAGACACACATGTTTATTTATTGTATGGTGTAAAAGTGATGTTGAGGTCCGGACTCTGGGGAGGATTCATCCCTCCATAAGACCTGTTGGCACTGATTTTCAGTCCACTTCTTGTGTGATTTGGCATAGCTCAGCCTTTTCTGCCTGTTTCCCTTCCTTAAGAACGGCTTCTTGACAGCCACCCTTCCATGGAGGGCATTTCTGATGAGGCTCCAGTGAAGGTCCAGATGCATCTCTCAGGACTTTGCTGAATTTTGTCTTATTTCTTAAAGACATCACTTTCAGACACTGTTCATCTGCTGTGGAGTTTTTTTTAGGCCTGACACTTCTTCTTTTGTCCACTTGTTCAGTCTCTTCAAATTGTAGACACACTGCACACCATGCTGAGAAATGTCAAGTTTTCAGCAAATAGCTCTTTTAGAATCAGTCTTATTGGTACAGAAATATTAGTTCATGTCTGTCAAACTGTGTTGTCTTTATTTATTTGTAAGTCTTTCTGACAGGCTGTTAGCAACAAAGTGCTTAAAGATTCTAAGTTGTCTGTTATTTGTAGACACAACACTGGTTCATCTCATGAATTAGGTGCCTTTTATAAGCTTGAATGATTTATAAGCGATTGTTAAGTGACTTATAACTCACTTCATAAACAAAATGGGTACAAAGACTGGACATTGTCCAGTTTTTCCACCTATTGTCAGGCCTAAGAAAAACTTTGAAATGCATTCAGAAAAATCTGAGAGAACTATTGCTCAAGACAGCTTTCAAATGATTACAAGAAAGTCTGGAAGAAAAATGTAAAGAAATTAGGGGTGGTTTAAGACTTTTACACAGTACTGTATACATATGGATACTTCAAACTGTAAAACTGCCATGGATCAAACAAAGTTATGTGTGTGAGTCATTGTGATTAAAGTTGATCCAACATTTTATGGAGACTAAACCAGTCTTGACTATGCAAGTGTGGTGTGATAAACATATGATTGGTAAATAATCTCTCATCCTGACTTGATTCTTTTTCTCAGGTCTAGCTGGCCAATGCCGGGGCCATTGTGGACATCTGGTGGTGGTAGTGGTAGCGTGTATGCGAGTGTGGTCCCCGACGCCTAGCCCATGTCCAGCCCATAATGCCGTCGTCCACACGGAAAGGGGTGCCGAAGGACCCTGAGCTGGCCGACCTCTTCTTCAAAGATGATCCAGAAGACGTCTTCTGTGACCTGCACGAAATCGGACATGGCAGCTTTGGGGCTGTCTATTTTGTAAGTGCCATTTCACAATTTTGTGTACTTTTCCGTGACATAGAGGGTTCTTGTGTAATTGAAATTGGTTTTAAACTCAGGTTGAAACTATACTGGACTGTAACTTTTTATAAATTTTCTCTGAAGTCTTCTCTGTTGAGATAAAATCTCTGTTGTCTTTCATAAAATGTAGCTTGACCATGGGAATGCAGCAATAATGCAGTTGGTGGAAATTATGGGCTGTTCATTTAGCTCGAGTAGATCAAGTGCTGGATCATATATTAGCACTTTGTACCCTGTCCTACATGACAGTTATTAATGTGCTTCAGTTTATTAGCGAGTTACCTTACATAGTCCTTTATTGGGTCATGCACTTTGCCACATGATGGCTCTTTAAGAGGCTCAATGGTGCCTTTGTAGCCTCTCATAATAATCTCATTATCTGTAAGGAACGCTTAATTTCCCTGATATTACTTTATTTTTCCTATACTTTCTGTTTCTATCCTCTTGTTTCCTCTCCTCTACTCCAGATGTACGGCTGGGGGCAATTAGCTTCCTCCCCATAAAACAGCTGTTCTGTTGGTATAGAAAACCAGAGAGGTTGACAGAGGGATGGGATTTTCTTGACTGCCAGGGCTTCATTACCCCCTTCTATCCCATGTCAATCTCACACACAGTCTCTCTCCCTCACACACACACACACACACACACACACACACATGCACATAGCCGATACATCAGTCACGAGTTGCCCCGGTGCCCTTGTCTGTGTGGCTATCAGGCTCCAGTGTTGGTCTAATCCTGCCCTGATGCCAGTGCTGTGCTCACTGACACACTTTTGCTGTCTGCATTACCGCTTGTGCGCTGCTGGCCGTTTGCTTGAGCAGCTTTCGTATATGTGGTTCGCACTGAAGCTTTTTCTTCTGGATAGATTTATACATTCTCTTCAAAAATCTTTAGTAATCTTTAGTAATTATATTGATATAAAGAATCCTTGAAATGATGCGAAACGAAAAAGCAAGATATACTGAAGCATTGTTAACATACCTAATCTTTGTAGTTTATGGGTATAAATATTAAGGATGAACCACATTTTAGAAGTGTTAGGGTTGCCTTTCAAAAAAAATGCAGACCTTTGCTAAGGGGCTTTAAACACAGCCCTATTACTATGTATCCGGGATGGATTTGACATTTCTAATTTCTGATTTGCTGTCCCTCCTCTTATCCTGTAGTGACAATTAGCCTGGATGCATTTCAATATTTTAGTGCTACATGATCTTTTTTGCTGCTATCTCCAAACCATCTAGTTGTGACCTGCTACAGAGGAAAATACTGGTATGAACTGACAGGCAATCACAGGGATCAAAATAATCAACAATATAGTCAAGTGGGAATAAAACTGCTGCCTGTTGGTACTGTAATTCCATTTGAATGTCAACACAAAATTCCCATTTATGTGTGGGATGAAGCTGAGATGATGGCTTATCCTGAGCTTCAGCATCGCTATCCCTGAGGCCAAATGCTTCCAAGGTTAACGCCACAGGTTTTACATGAGCATGTGGACTGACAGCTCAATCACACTTTACAATAGCTACAGGAGAACCATGCAGCACTTACCTGCAGGCTTCACCAGTTTTCGTAGGTTAGTTCTATTATGAGGTGGAAATTTGCTAAGATTCAAATGTGATGTTTCACTTTGTGCGTTCTTTAGGATGCATCAGATTTATCTGGTCAGGAAAGGTCACTTGTTTTTGAATTCATTAAATATTTCCTGCTGTATCTTTTCTCTTGTAATGTTGTGCAGTACTGTGTCCAAAAATGTCTTTTATTTTCTCTAGCTTTATGTGACTCCCTTTTAATGTTCATAAATAACATTTCAATAGAAAACAACTAGTTACGCTGCTCTTAAAAAACATAGATGGGTAGATAGACAGATAAAGAGGATTATTATGTGTTTTTGCTGTGGTTGACTCCAAGTTAATATGATATCTTCCTTTTGTCGCTTACAGGCACGGAACTCCTACTCCAACGAGGTGGTGGCCATCAAAAAGATGTCCTATAATGGAAAACAGACTACCGAAGTAAGAAAGAAATCACACACATGTGAGCGCACATGAGATGTTCTCCACAGTTTGGCAGCTGGGTTTTTCTAACCATATCATAAAAAAAGCTCAGGCTCAAGTCGGCATTTAGCAAGGCCACAGCCAGACAGAGTTTATTTGCACCATGTTAGGCTGTAGCTCAAAATGCTGAAGCAGCACCACTCTCACTGCTATTTCGCAAAAAGCTTGATGCAGACTAGTGAATTTGTTAATGTCTCAAGGAAGAAAAATGAGGTGAAAATAATTATTTACTACCAGAAGCAAAGCTTGGAACAAGCCCAAGTCAAGGAAATTGTCTCTATATTTTTTAGTATTTTAGGAAGCACGTGATCACAGCTCATGCTGCCGCTGAACTCTAGCCCTCTTCTCTGTGGTTTTGTAGACTCTTTTTATAAACCAGCGAGGGATGGTTTTGTGTGAAGGATTTTGCTTGATATTCTTAGACCTCTTCGATCTAACTCAGACAGAGAGCTAGTCTTTGAGTTCCTTTACTTATGTTGGTGCAGTGCCATGAAACTTTCCTGTCCGTAAGTACACGTTAGTAAAAGATACGGCACAGAAATAATACCTGTGTGAATGGTGAGGACAGCTGACCCATTGCTATCAAAGTCACAACAAGTGTTACTGTGATTGTAGTTTGTTAACCATCTGTGTGTGAATTTGTTTTGGCAGAAATGGCAGGACATCATTAAGGAAGTCAAGTTTTTGGGACAGCTGCGACACCCAAACACGATTGAGTACAAAGGCTGCTACTTGAAAGACAACACTGCCTGGGTCAGTGGGTCCTTCCTCCATGTTTTCTTTGGTTTCATCGCCTCTCTTTTCTTAAGGCAACTTTGTTACGGTGTCTTTCCCTCTCTCTGCCTGATTGTTTTCTTCTTTGTTTTTATTTCTTATCGTGTCCCTCTGTGCATTTTCTCACTGTTTGCTACTCCATCTCTGCAGATGCTGTAATTAATACTATCTCCATTGCTGTCTTTTGGCTATATCTCAGTTTGAGACAGGAATTAGCTTCACCAGCATTCTCCAACTTGAATTTTTTGCACCTAGGATAGTTGCATTGCTTATCATCTGAGTCATTACTTATTCAGTTTTTATTCCTGTTTCAGCTGGTAATGGAGTACTGCCTGGGCTCTGCATCAGATTTACTAGAGGGTAAGTATATAAACTGATGTTTGATATGTGCACAGATTAAAAGATAATTTTGTGTTTGTTAGTTTTTGGGTGTCAGTCATTATCTATTTCAAAAACAAAACACGAGGTTAATGAGGTGAAACTTTGTGGAATTCATATGTTCTGTGAGCTGACACACAGCTATGCTAAATACACTGGACAAACAAGGAGCTGTTGCCATGAGATGGTTGTAGTTCTCCTTTGAAACTCATAAGAGTTCATGTTCTCAGGTTTTTTCCTATTGTTATTGCTTATTGTTATTGCATAATTGATCTTTGTTTTGAATCCCAGCTAAGGCTCCGTCCATTACAACCAAAAGAAGATAAGACAATGAATCCAGTCACTTGTAGCTGTTTTTTAACTTTGTAATCTGGTGCATTTTCTAAAACCACTTCATATTAAACCACAGATTGAAAAGAGTAAATCTTTGATTTTCTTTATAACCAACAACTTTTGTAAATGCCAGTGAACATCCAGTTTTCAAAGCTTGAATCTCCTAAACTGTTGACCCTCTAAACGTTTCAGACATGAAACCTCTGTGTTATTTTAAGCACCTTTGTGTGTACTCATGGCTGATGTAGAGTACATCGTCACAACAGTTGACTGTTTTCAGGACTTTACCCTTTGTGAAATTTCTCACTCATATCTCTGCTGTGACCTTTTACCTTGGCACATACTCTCACTGATGTAGCAACAGTTCACAGGGACCCAACTGTTTACATGTTATTCATATCACAGACACATACCTTTTTATGTAGAGCTTTCCTTTTTGTTTATGGTTGTCATTGATATTCAAGCCTTCGATGTAACTGATTTCCACTGCACTTGTTTTTCCCAAGTTCATAAGAAACCACTCCAAGAGATGGAAATTGCTGCCATTACCCACGGTGCCTTGCTAGGACTGGCTTACCTACATTCCCATAATATGATTCACAGGTGAGTTGATTCTTGCTTTGAATATTTCTCGTCAGGAACAGGCAGTGTTCCATTAAAAGAAATATGATAAGATCAGTTAAGACACTCTCCCTTTTATTGCAGAGAGTGGAATTCAAACTATAAAACCTCATGTCTGTAATCCCTCTTGAATATCACAGTTAGGACTTTACAACCCTTCTTCTCCATCACAGGTGTCCGCAATATTAACTTTTGTGCCAGAAAGATTTGATAATAGTGTCGACACCTTGATGCTTTTCACTTCTCAAGGTCATCGGGATTTTCATAGCAGATATTTTGAGAATTCATCATGTTGATAAAAAAAACCAACGTGATGTTCCATAAATACGCACCATTGGGGTTTGGTTTGTCAAAATTGAGAAGAACAATAATTTGTGGTCACTCTTCTGTTGTCCCTCTTCCTTCACAGAGATGTGAAAGCTGGTAACATCTTGCTGACTGAGCTCGGTCAAGTCAAAATGGCCGACTTTGGCTCCGCTTCTATTGCCTCACCTGCCAACTCTTTTGTCGGAACACCCTACTGGTCAGTATGCAGAGCATAAGACACGATACAGATTACAGGGCATGACTTCAGCTTCTAAGAATATCAACATGATCTTTGACAAAGTAAATTGTTAAATATCCTGTGTGACTGTGAGCTTCGGACAGTGTTGTGGGGAACTTACTGTCTGGTATTTGTGAATTTTTATACTTTTTGACACAACCCAAAACATGGGAATCGTGCACTTTTATCACACAGATGTGATGGCAGTTTTACATGTGGATCACATGTCTCATTAATAAAATATGTTGGTTTCAACATAAAAGTTACAATAATAAGTAATGAATTGTGTTTTTTTTTTAATGATTTATTTCACTGTGAGAAAACACTGTGGGCCACATGAAGGTCATCATTGGTGCAATCTGTGAAATGGCTTCATTCATTTATTTATTTCAAACATCTGCTGCTTGCAAGCAGTGGATCTCCTTCTTGCACATCTTGTGAGCCCTGAATGCACCATTCTTGTGTCTGAATGGCAAAAAAATAACACATCAATAGCTGGGGTTAACTGTGTTACACATCCACTGTCTGCCAAAGGTTTTAGATTTATCGCCTAGGAAAGTAAATCTTTCATATGTTAACGCTGGCTAAAGCCATCCCGTCCCTCCTGTTTCTCTATATAAAATAATCAGCCCTACTTGACCCACTGAAATATTTACTCTCACACCCTTGCCAGCTTTGATGATAAATGAATACATCACTTAAACAGCTGGACCATTTGTCAGACACACAAAAGTTGTCACACGCTGCGTTTATAGAAACACATTCCAAAAACTGAGCTGCTATCACAGCATACCAGAGTCTTAAAAAGCTCTGAGAAGCTTAGCAGATTATAACATTTTCATGGATTTTCCTCCATACTTAATAAAGTCTGTGTGTGTGTGTGTGTGGTTGTGTTTTTCTGTCCCCAGGATGGCCCCAGAAGTGATTTTAGCCATGGATGAGGGTCAGTACGAAGGGAAAGCTGACGTCTGGTCCCTCGGGATCACCTGTATTGAACTAGGTGAGAAAGCAATGATTGGTCTAAACATTCAGAAATTAAATCGATTTAAGCTGATTTGAAATGAATACATGAAACGGACAGATTTGAAACATACAGCTTCCATCTTCTATGTGCTCATCAGTTCCTCTGCCTCAATAAAGGAGAAGCTGAATGATCATATTTCATACTTTGGTACTAAAATAACTCTTTGTATCTCTTGCCTCTTTTCTTATGGCAGCGGAACGTAAACCACCGTTGTTTAACATGAATGCCATGAGTGCCTTATACCACATAGCACAGAACGATTCTCCCACGCTGCAGTCAAATGAGTGGTGAGTTATAGATCTGTCCTTCTTCACCAAAGATTACAAATGTTTTTCTGAGGCTGTTTTTTTTATATTTTATTGTATTTTTTATTTTCTCCCTTCCTCCTATCTACATAACAGTTATATTTGACAATTTTCTAAGTTAACAACACAAATGCTAAAACTGAATTTAAAACTGGACCTTGGCTAAGTTATCTATGATGCATAGACAGGACACTGGTCCAGACCTTGAGTTAGGTGCCTTTTTGAGGTCTAATAGGTCTGTCTAAAGAAGCTTACCAAACAAACTAACAAAAAAAAATCAAAGGATTGGATTGAAAACGGGTAAAATACGTTTTGAAAGCCTGAAGAACTGTTACTCAAGACCACTTCAAAACATTTAAAGAAAGTCTCGCTCTTTTGAACTAAATATATAAAGGGTGATATAGAGGGTTTTACACAGTACTGTATGCACAGTGAAGTAGGTTCTCTAAACTGGCAAAGAAAGACTGTAAAAGGTTACAAGAAAGAACTAAGTGAGGCAATAAATATTCCGGCACAATGGTGAGTGACAGTGAGGTGCAGTTGTCATAAGGGAAAAGGCACTCATCAAATATTAACCTCATATCATGGCCTGAAAGTTAAGTATGTAAGATCCTAGGCATGCAATCGTGCAGATGTTAGTTCCTTACATTATGTTGCAGTAGCTGTCTGGAGCTGCAGAGCTGAAAGTTACACTTTACCTTCAGAAAAACTGAAAATTAGTCCAAATTTGCTTCTTGCGTGCAGAGAAAACACCTGTTGTAAAATGAGTGTATTTAGCATAATGCTGAGGTGGGTGATTGTGTGGGACTGCACATGATTATGGTATTTTTGGAAGAGCTCCAGGAGCCTGAGGCATGAACAACATCACGCCAGATAAAACTAGTAGAGACATTAGCTCAATAGTGCTCAGTACACAAACACAAGACCACACTGTGTACACGCTGGCATGTCATACAAGTGCCCTCACAGACAAGGGTCAGCCGCAGAGAGAGGAGTGGTCGGTGTTAAGCTTTTGCACATACTGACCCAAAAATGAGTCTGAATGTGCATATTGATTTTATTCAAGTCCTACAAAGCATTGAAGGCTACTTAATCTCTAAAATCCAAACCAGTGGTATTTTATACTTTAATGTGCTTGGCCATATTTTTAGATCAGAGTTCCACAGTTACACTGGCCTTAATTTTTTGTTGCTCCACATATTTACATAATCCGTATGTGGGTCTTGTTTTTTTCTGGTTTAAGTGAGTGATATAGTAAACACAGCACTACACAAGAGATTACTCCTCTGTAAGCATAAATCATTAATTTGACGGTACAGTAGCTGGGTCTGAGAGAGGCCTATTTCTATTCACTCATTACTATTTCAGCTTTGTGTTTTCTGTTTTTAAATGTTTGAGTGAGAACAATTATTAACCTACATCCCATTATCCCCTCTGCCCAGGTCTGACATCTTCCGAAGCTTTGTTGACTACTGCCTACTGAAAATTCCTCAGGAAAGACCCTCGTCAGGGGAGCTGCTACGAGTGAGTGGGCTCCCTCTGTTATCCTTCCAGCTGTGACCTCACTTCCTGTGTCAGTCAGTCCCTGAGCCATAAGGATGAGTCACTCCCATCCACCCACAGCTCCCAAATACGCACGCATATACACAGTGTCTTCTTCAAGCACAGGAATCAAGCACCCTGCTGAGAGTTGCTTATTATTTTTGCCTTACTTCCTGTGCTGTACTTTGTAGCCATGCTCTCCAGTAACTCCATAAACTTATATATGTTTGCTGCTTCCAAGTTTAATGTTATTTCTGTCCATTATATGTGCATTTTTCATTCTGTATATTTGGCACTTTAGTATGCAGAAAAATTCTTTACAATTGGATAGGGCTGGGTATCAATCAAAATTTTTCGATACTGGTACCAATACAGATACCTTCTTCAATACCTGTTCCTGAGCGATTCTTTTTTCAATACCAATTTTATAATATCAATTCTAACAAAAAGGAAATTACACATAACAGTACAAATCTTCAGTTTTATTTTTCAGCTCAGTATTTTTCCAATCCAAGCTGTTTTCTTACAGAAGAAATTAACATCAAATAATTTCCAGTGCAAAACAGTTGCAAACAAGTGACAGGTTGGTGCCTACATGCTATCCTACATACTGAAGATACTTTTCACTTAGCAGTTTTTCTTCAGAAACATCAACATGTCTGTTTTTTGCACGTATTAAGTTGCAGTAACAGTAAGATTACTGCCGGAATTTGCTGAACATTAACTTACCTGTTAAAATCCCACACACTGCGCCGTCCTCGGTACTCTTAGATGAAGCAGAGTCCAGTGGTGGAGATTTTGAATTATGCCGCTCGGGGGCATAATTGTAGCGTCCACAGGCTGACTTGAATGCTGAGAGGAGGATGGTTGCAGTCCGACCTTCTTGCAGTAAAACACAGAGCAACTTTCTGCTCTTAAATTGATTTTGTTAAATTAAATTAGTTGTGTTGCTGGCCTTAGCAGCGGTGACTTTTTGGCATATGTTGCATCGCGCACTATTGGCATCAATCTTGTTGAAATGGAGCCCCGCTTTAGACCTCGGTGGGAGTGTTTAACGGTTCGACGACACATGCACAAAACTACAGTTCCCGACGCAGATACATGTGAACCCCGTCTGTGGGCGTAACCACATTTTCCTGCATGCCAATCGAGGGTAGCATGATCAGTTCTTGATCACGTGATTAATCTCTGGGTTCCGAAACTTGGCACCGAAAGACGAGGCATGTTATGATACTCGGTACTACTGAAGCATTTCGGTCGGTGCCTTAGAAGAACCGAAGTTCAGTACCCAGCCCTACAATTGGAAGCTTTCAAGAATTTTATTTTTGTTATTTGGATGGGTTTGGAAGTCTGTCTTGTATTTTGGAGGGACGTTATGCTTTTATATGGTGGTCAGATGGTGGAGAAGACAGGAAATGAGGGAGGGAAGCCCAAAAAAAAAGAAGAAAAAGCTGGCTTTGACACCATAAATTTCATGACGGGTGCCTTAACCGTTTGGCTGCTTTTTCCTTTATATGTGTGATAGTTGGCTCTCCAAAAGCCAAAATAGATGGACAAAGAGTAAGAGATAAATGTATCTTAAAAGTGGAAGTTTTTACTCATTATTTCTCAGGTCAAGTTTGGACCTCCAAGCTAAAACTACCGTGCAAGTTAGTCTCTATAAGAACAATTTCATAGCTGCTGCTGATTGACTCCTAGAAACTCAATGAACATATCCCCTGATAATCCATGAATGTTCAGTGAGTTTCCCTGTAGTTGCAGAGTTTATCTTTTTGTTTTTGTGACCTGCAGGTAATCCTATTGAGCTGCTAAGCGTTTTATGTCCTTGGTGATCACGCTCAACGGTGCAATTCTTGTCCAAGATTTTTGACACCTGTTTCACTTTAGGTGTGGGGATGAGGGAAAGGTGGGAGGCCAGGCAGAGGTTAAATGCAGAATTGTGAACTGTTGTCTGGATAGGATTGAGGTTATGTTTGCGGCTCACTTATCCCAACACCCCTGACCCAAATCCTGGCTAGAAAAAGAAAAGAGGGATAAGTACCAAACAGACTTTGGATCAGTGTTGAAGGGCCCGTTTTATAGTGAAGGACATGGGGGGGAGGTTGGGGGGTTAGTTTATGATTAATACCCTACTATCTCTTCTCAGACATGAAAACACTAACTCTTCCTTTAACAGAACATGCACAGGCACACACCCCTCCAAGCTCTTTAAAAGAGAAAATCAGGTCACCAATCTGTGGGCCTTGAGCTATATGATTTCTGGCTTCAGGTGAAATAGTTTCTCTCCTTGTATATCTCACTGAGAGTCATTAATTTTAAAAATCATGACCGCTCAGTGACCTTATAGTTTAAGCAGCAGCAGAGAATTTCTCTGAAGCAGAAATTGTTTTTAAACAAAAATATAAATAGCATTGTGTGTCGTTTGGCTTTGGATGTTTTTAGATCCTATAACTCAATTAACTTACCTCAAATGTCTCCAATGCAAGAGGATGTATTCAAAGAATATAATTTACCATAATGTAAAACAGAAAAACAGCAATAATCCAGTTAATGTTTAATATTTTTACTTTATAAGTGACCCAAATAGAAAAAAATAAATCCATCTGTAATTGTTGATAGATGATTTTCAGTTCATTAGTTGCTAAATGTAATATGAGAATATTGCATTTGTCGTCAAGGTTAATATACAGCTGCTTAGTTAAGGTTAACCAGCCTAACTTTGTCCAAAGTTGGGGGGAAAGAACATATATGAAATAACAAATCCACTTTGAAACCTCTGAATCGTTTTCTTGGATGAAATATGTAATACAGAGTTTCAAACCTTTTTGTTTCTTATAAAGAAGCAGGAGGGTCAAAACATTGATCTGTTTGCATAATTAAGTGCTGTGAATTTAATCAGAGCATCCGCTCTCTTTATTCACTGTTCTTGAGCTTAGACTCTCCTGGTTCTGGTGTATTCTGCTGACGATATGCAGAGAACCCTGTTTTTTACTTTAGAGTTATTGGGTCATTTGAAAGTTCATCGTTTGCCTTGGAAAATGGTGTTTGGTCATTTGTTTGATTAGATAAACTTCTCTGTACAGGTATGAAGGTGCAAAGAGTTAACATGTGTTGAGATGCTTTTAACACCACCGACTGATGATACCTTACACAGTAAATCTCTGTGGCTGGATTATTACGGCAAGTGATTTCACAGGGTTCATATGGAGGAGGGACTTTAGGTGCTGTAGAAAAGCTGTTTTGTCCTCTCAACACCAACACTTTAGAGAGAGAGAATCTGAGAAATAAGTTTTCCCTGGTTGAAGGGAAATGGGTGGCCAACCACCCACATTCGGATGTAGGTCCATCAAAAAACGGGACAAATCACTCTCATCTCTATTTTCAGAGTGTGATGTCACTCCCATGTGTCCTGACTAACCCATTACACCAGCATCTGTCACATTGAGAGGAAGGTGTGCAGTGAGAGAGGGGAGCTAAAAATAAAACAAAAAAACGTACTTTTTAACGCAGGCCGTATATTCTATTCTTGTACCCTCAGGTTGCATACAATTCAGCCATTAACGCACTCAATATTTTATGAATGAGAGTGACTCAGAGGAGGTGTGAATGTGTGTGTGTGTGGGGCATAGTGGGTGGAAGCGTTGGTGAGAAAAATCCATTCTTTTGTTTGCTCTAGTTTATTCTTTTTCTTTATTTAATTCATAATGTTGAAACAGTTTCTAAAAAAAAGAAAAAAGAAAGAATGCGCTTACAAAAAATAAGTGGACACATCTCCTCTTTCTCAACCAATCTACCTGCTATGACCAAGTCATTATGTAAGGAAAAATAAATAATTACATACTGCCCTAACCGCCGCCAAATGACACATCCATCGGATCACATTAGAGTTCTTCAGTTTGGAAGTGGAAGATTTACCAAGATTGAAAAGAAATTGTGAATGAAATCCTCATTCAGCAAAAGTGTTAATCTGATCGTTTGTATATTGTTGCACAGGTATAAGGAATATGACTTAATTAAGGTTGAAACCTTTTTTTTTTTCACTTTTATTCTCTAATGCTTTTTTTTCTTGCAACAAAATAGTAAATTATTCATTCAAACAAACAAATGAACAAGGTAGAAAATAAAAAAGGACATTCTCAGACTAAAATATTTGCCGTCAGCTGATTATTCAGCAGCTTTTGAATCACTGTTGTCAATAACTTGGTGCCGAGACAAATTTATTTAAAAACTAAAATTAAAAGGATTCTGAGTATTTATCATTTTTTGTTAAAGCCAACCTTTCTCAGATCAGAGTAGTAGAAGATGTGGCATGCTGAAACTCCCAGGATAGGTTAAACAACCTACAGGCGCCCTCTAGTGATAGTTATGGTGCTCACAAAAATATAGAAACACTGAACGTTGATGACAATGCTGCCCTAAACTCTGAATTACTTCTAAGATCTTCAAAGATGAGCACTTTTCTACCTGGAAACTTTAAGGTCATGCAGCTGTGTAGGTAATCTCCATAATTTAAATCTGCAGCATTCCAACCTTTTTTTTGTCTTTTGTAGTCTTTTAGTAGTCTCAATCAAATTGATTGGCATATATAGTAGTTTAAGGTTAAAACTCTTTAGGAAGCAAGAGAAATGCAGTTAATTTTGTGAATTGGCAATTTAAAGAGTACCTTCAAATATTTTGTTTAATGTCTGACCTGAGTTACTAACGAATGACTTTTGTTTTCCTGTGCAGCATGATTTTGTGCGTCGGGATCGCTCACCGCGCATTCTCATTGACCTCATCCAGAGGACCAAGGATGCAGTCCGTGAGCTGGACAATCTGCAGTACCGCAAGATGAAGAAGATTCTCTACCAGGAGAAACACAATGGGCCCATGGGAGAAAGCCAGGAAGAGGAAGAGGTGGGAGGAAAAAGGACGATGTCGGGCTTAAAGAAAGGAGTCAGACTGTTAAAGAAAATTAGTTTTTACTGGATTAATGGTCAAAAGAAGAAAAAAATTTAAAAGAGATGAAAAGTTTGAATCTGTTCAACTTTATTTATGCGCTAGTTTTCGCTTAAAGTTAAGTCTGGGTTTTGAGATGACATACGTAAACTTCTATGTCAAACAGAAGCATTTACAAAACTGTATAACCGCAGACAAAAGGAGAGTTGTTGGTGATAAAGAGAGAAGTTCTAATCGCATAGTTTCGGTGGGCAGGCACAGCTTACACACAGCATTTATAAGCTGATGATCTGTTGACGCACAGATTATTTACGCTGTGGTGTTTGTCAGTCAAAATATTCCGAAGTAGTTCAAATCAAATTTCAGGGAATCTTCAGTCCACCAGTCAGGGTCTTTTTCACATAATTTTTCGCAAACTTTATAAATGTTTTCTAACTACAGCCCAGTTTAGAATCTCACACAAAAGGTCAGGACAGGATAACTTATCTGAAGTAATGTCAAAAAAGCCAAACAATCTCAAAAAGGGATATGCCAGATATCACACTTTTATCCAAACTATCCCTTTTCACTGTCTGGGATTTAACGAGGGCCAAAAAACCCCAGAAATGCAGTTAATGGCTGCTTATAGCAGTCCAAGACGTTGAGATCACATCAAACGGGAATCTTCCTTCTGCAGCCTGACACTGAGATAAAAAGCCTCTACTGACCAGGCCTAAGGTAAAATGAACGGGCATGGACAGGTCTTAGCCACAATAGTGTCATCCTACACCACGTGATGCTGACCAGAGCAGCCACCATACCTCACTGCAATATGACACCCTGAGAAACCCTCCTGTTCCATGCTTAGCTTTATGTTTTCATGTGCAATGTTATTGTTTAAAACTTAGCTCAATTAGCTTCAAAAGGTTATTTACCATGAATAATGCTCTGATTATGTCCACTGTGTTAAGGTGAATTTGTTATGATTATAAGTAGGTGAGAGCAGTGGGAGCTGATTCGGGATTTAGTTGTGTAACTTTTAAATGCACATTTGTCTAAAAATATGTCGCATGGGACGTGTTCACCTGCAGGACAGTGAGGCAGCCAGCTGTAAGATGAACAGCCTGGGCAGCAACCACTCCATCCCCAGCACCTCGGTCAGCACAGGTAGCCAGAGCAGCAGTGTGAACAGCATGCAGGAGGTGCTGGATGACAGCTGCTCCGACATGACCATGATGCACCCCCAGGACTACAGCAGCACCCTGGACTCCTCTGCACACACCAAGAAGGTAAAGGTCAGGGAGTTACCTCGCCCAAAACTTGTTTTTCCACTGTGTGCATTTTAAATTCGATGACATGGGCTGAAATGCTTCAGTGAGTTAACACTGACCGTCATTCTACATACGTCTTCAACTACACACGTTTACACTTTTAGAATAAGGCACAGACGCCCAGGCCCCAGAATTAGTTTTATTAGAGTTAGAGATTCTTGTACCTTCCCACTGATACCTGCAGTTGCAACACTTTTCTCATAGTTCCATTAAGCTGTAGTGATAAACAGTAAGCATAGTCAAATGCTATGTTAACAGTACGATCACTTAATTTCTGAGGTCTCTCTGTTTTCAAGAGTATGCTAAATCCCCTCCCCCTTGAAACCATGGAAACCATTGACACAGTCCTCACTGTTTGCAGATTGCTTCAAGTTCATCACTGACACCGTTCACACTTTGAGAACAAAGACTGTGCATGCATGTCAACAGGCAACACACATGCTCCTCACAGATTCCCCATTTACACGTGCACACACTCTCAGTCACTACACACAGGTCAACACAACAGTATATCTTGTAGTACTTAAAAATCGATGAGGAGAGGGCTGTCACTTCTGTCATTCTCCTTCTTCAATTGCTCTTTGTGTTTTGACAGTGCATGAATAAGGTTGTCACGTAATGAGCTGACAGCCAGGGTGTTGTTCCGAGTTCAGGGGCTGAGCTGAGAACAGTTGAAAGTGACACATATTGTTTTGAGATGCTGATGAAGTTCCCTCCTCACATGAATCAACCCTTTGGTCCCCTGGCGACTGAAAATGTTCCATTGAGTCTATACGTTTAATTTTTTTTAAAGATTACAGGTGATATAGTTTGAGAAAAAGATTTCTTTGAAATTTGGAAATCGCTTGAGTGAAATCAGTGAAACTCAGACTTATGACGAAGCATTTCAATGTTTGCATAGTTTGTAGTGAGTTCAAATCTGTAATCAAACAGCAGAGTTTTCACCTTCACTTTTGCTCAATCCCTATTTTATCTGAATTATTAAAGTGCACTACACCCAAAATAATTTATATGTTAAGTTATAAGTTATATATCTTTTCTTCTTTTTGTGATCCACGCAGGACCATCAATATAACTGGGACGATGGGATCCACAGAGATCACAGGCCAGCCTCTTCAGACAAGAGCAGCCAGGCCCAAAACTACAAAAACCAGGGTCGCTTTGCCACCATAAAGTCTGCCTCGCTGGTAAGGTCAAATCGAACGCTTTATTCTTAAGTTATATTTTTCTGAGATTTCTATGTGCTGCTTTTATCATTCATTTGTGGAGCTCGTCCCCTTGCAAGTTGCATTGCTTTTAAAAGGCAAAACATAGACTACACGTTATCTGTCAGAACACCAGAATCTCAGTGTTGATGTGGAGAACTCTTTTCCTCGTCTCTGTGAAAACCTGCCTGTGATTGTGTTTGGTATACAGCAGAGTTTGTGTGTGATGCCTCAACACATGCTCAGACAAAGTGATGTTGTTACACGCTGTGTGAAAGCAGATCTGAACTTAAATCCCTTTTCCACCCATTTGCTGTTTATTCAGTTTTTGCTTTCATTAGTTCCTCTTTGGGTTTTTCACTTTGTCTGGATCTGTGTCTGTTTTTCTTTGCCACAGATTACACCGCTGTTTTTACGTTCATTCACTGCTCTCCCTTTGTTTTCTCTCTCTTTACTACGCTTTCCATTACCACACCCTCCCTTCAGCCCCCCCACCTTTATTTTCTTCCCCTCCTGCATTTGATAATACATCATTCTCAGATGTGAGTCAATACTCCGACTTGAAGGGGGTGAAATGCTCCATTGCTTTGTTTTTATGTCTCTCTTTCTCTCCCTCCTTCTCTCTCCCCGTCTGTTGTCATGGAAACCAGCTCTAGTAGCTAGAAAGTAGTTGTGATGTTGTGTGTAAGCGTGCGTTTGTATATGTATGTGTTCACCCATCCCTGACCCACTGGCTTTAATTGTGAGTCCTCTCTGCTGTCGGGTCTCAAACTATCTGCACCGTCTTCATATTGACCTGGAACAGGCTGCGTGTTGTTTGAGTTATTCGTTATTTTTAAGTCTTACACTCGCGTATTGTCTCTTTTAACGTGCGGTGACCTAACTGTTATGGGAGCTGTATGAATCCAGCTGAATGTTTTATTTCCAGGTTACACCATTAAAATTTGAGAGTTAGAAACAAAGAGATGGGTCAATGCAGCAGTTTCGAAAAAAATCGTTCCAGAGGGATACAATTGTGGAAGGTGGGGGGGGCTTCAATTCCATGATTAAAAATTTGCTTTTACTTGTGTTGACACAGAGCTGATCATTGCTCACTGTCATTGTACAGTATGTCACAAAGAGATACTGTACAATAAGTTACACTACTGGGGAAAGCTTTCTTACTCCAGTCTTGTCATGTCAGGACACACATTCACACATTCTCCCGTCAGAAGTGTGGTGACGGTGTCTTCACGTTGCACGAGAAGATGAGATGACTCAATCAGCTATCAGAAGGTCGTTAAAGAAAAGTATCCAAATGTACAAAAGACGGGTCATAGTGTTCTGTGTTACATACGACTAAATGCTGCTTTTCTTTCTTTCTTTCTCTTGGAAAAGAAACACACAAATTCCTGCTATACAACCTAATGCTGCAGATGAAAGTCAAAGACTTGAGATGAGATCTATGCAGCTTAGATGGTCCACACAGTGTAATTGAGGCAGTCCGTCTTAAAATGAAGCAGCATCCTGTAAATTTGTAGTGAGATAGCGGCGGTCCCTGCCTGCCGGCGCTGAAAGAAATGACATCATGTTTTTCTGCCGAGCCCAGACATCGTCAGACTGGCCTCGACTCACCGAGACTAGAAGCAGGTAGACAAAGAAAGAGAGAAAGACGAAGACAAACTGAAGGTCCAGATGGTGATGGGTGATGGATTGCTGTAGAAGAAGAGGAAGAACTACAAAAGTGAGAGAAAAAGGTGGAGTAATTAAAAAGGGAATATAATGAAAGTCAAGTGCCACTAAACACGCATCCTCACAAAGACAAGGATGCTGATTTCTAAGTGATAAAATCTGTTACATTAGATATAGACAATTTGGATAAAGAATGACGATACAGGGAGATTATATGGGTGCGTGAAATAAAATTGTACGGTCATAGTAGAAGCTAACAACACAGATGTTGTGGAGGTAAGTAAGGCAGAGAGAAGAGCACAAATGGAGGTGAGGAAAGAAAGAGCAGCGATGATTCAAATCTGGACTGACAAAGCAGGGAGAAACTGAATGTGTCACACTCTTCTGTGACAATAAGCGTAGAGTCCGATCTGAAGTAGAATTGAGAAACTGTGAGAAAATGAAATGGTACAACTGAAGAGAAGCACAAATGAAAGATGTCGGAGAGCAACAGAAAGGGCAGTGTAAAATGTCCAGATTATTACCCAGAGAGATGTACGGAAAATAAAATGTATGAGGAGGCGGAAAACCACAAGAAGAGAGATGCAGGGAGAGAGAGAAAGATGATTATTAAAGGTTTGGTGAAGTCACCGACTGAAGGTGGCATAACAAACTGCACCGCTGTTTCACCTCATCTGTCGCTCGACATCTTCAGTTGCTGGCTGCAGGTTTACAGAAGAGTGGAAGGTACACCACAGCATGCACCAGCCTGTCAGCCAGTTCTGTTCAAACATACGGCTTACAGCAGTATGCCTAACTTGCATCTTGTACGTAGCTATACTATACAAAGGAATTAAAAGACTTTATTTCACAGGTGAATATTCAAGGATGAGAACACCCAGCCCCTCACATGTTTGGATTTGAAGGAAAACAGGAAACTAAACGGTGGTCCATTGAGGCTTTTTTGCTTACCTCTTTCAGCCAGATGACTTCACCATATGTCACTATACATGTGAAGCAACATCCGCTCCGGTTTCCCTCTCCGGATTTAAGATAATTACACTGCTCTATACAGAAAAGAGTATTATTCAAATCTAAATCAATAAAGAAACCAGATTTATTAACTTTGTAAAATTTCTTTCAGTGAGACTCCTTATGTGTCATCATGCAAACTGTGAGTGAACACAGAGCACAAATTGTGTGTTTTCAAGTGGGCTGTTGCCATTAATTTAGGGTAAAACAAATATGCAAGAAGACATTTTGTGAGTCCTACTTAAGGTGTCACACAAATCAGTCTCACCAGTGCTATTCATATTACCTTCAGCTACAAAATAATAGAAATAAAAAAGTTCAGCTGTGCAATTCCCACTGATCTCATTCACCTTTAGCCTGCATGCCTCCCCCTTTCCCTGAATATGATCTCCTTTCCAGTCCCAGAGCCTTGTGTGAAAGAGGCCATCACATGATGTGACTTGGCCCTTTGTGGCAGTATGCAGAGTGGCAGTGAAGCAAGTGACTAGGATTGGGAGGCTCTATTACAGTAGGGGTATTGATTCAACACAGATTAAGGAGAAAGGGGAGCTCAACGTCCACCTATTTCCACCCACCCCCCACCCCTGTTTTCCTTGTAGCTGCTCTTATTTTCCTTCTCAGTGTTTCTGTTTTTTTCTTTTTCCATTTAACTCTCTCCCAGTCATTCTCCATCTGCTGTTTCTTCTTTGCAACCACCCTCCCTCTCCTCATCTCTAGGCCTGCTCCTCTCTGACCCCCACCTTCTCCAACTTCTCTCACTCTTTCTCAATGAGGTATTTATGTGACCCACCTGCTGTCCGCCGCTTAGCGTTAGCCTTACTAAAGAGCAGCTCTGTGCTCTTGTTGGCCCGTGGATTCGGCCTGCCTCATTCACAGTTCACACGTCTGCCTTGGCCGCTGCGTGCCCAGGGCGCGAACCAAAGAGAGGGAGGGGGTTCAGTGTCCAGTAAAGGAGGGTGGGGGGGGGGTCTCAGGGTGGCATTGAAGCTCAGGCAGGGTGCTGTCGGGCATAGGATGCTGCACAAGGTTCCTGGATGCTGGTGCACTTGGCTAAAGTCGCCATCATGTTTGGCCTGAGGAGTTCAGGTGGAAGTTATGAGAAGATGCGCAGTGAATACTACCTAGATGTGGAGAACCCTTTCTGTCCTGAGGTTGGTGTGTCAGGTGTATGTTTTGGTTTAAAAAAAATAAATCACTTGTGAAAAAATAGTTTGAAAATGTTAATATTTTCAAGTCTGATCCTTATCTATGATTAAATTTGGTTATATAGCAGCTGTTTGTATTACTTTATCTGACTCAAGGACATTTTAGATCCTTTATTGCTGCCTTTTCTATGCAGTGACCGTGTATGCGCAATGGTGAAATGAAAGAGCTTTTGTTGGTCTCTGCTGCTGAATTTCTCTGAATTTGGTTTATTTATTTATTTTTTATTTCTTATATTCTGACATCTGTAAACTAGCAATGTTTCATTAGAATAAATTGTGTTTTCAGATCGTTTTTTTGGAAAAAATAACAGATAAAATAGTGACTCAGATAAATTAAGAACAGGTGACACATTAATTATTGCTGCTTGTGTACAAGCTTCAGTGCTTTGAATTTCTTCTCGTGTTTACATGAAATTTTTATTTGTTTATTTTTTTCATTTATTTAGCTTTGATCAAAAATCACACATCGCTGAGTTCATATATCAGGACTTCTCTTTTTTCCACAGGTGACCAAACAGATCCACGAGCATGAGCAGGAAAGTGAGCTGCGGGAGCAGATGTCGGGCTACAAGCGTATGCGGCGGCAGCACCAGAAGCAGCTGATAGCCCTGGAGAACAAGCTAAAGGCCGAGATGGACGAACACCGGCTCAAGCTGCAGAAGGAGGTGGAGACGCAGGCCAACAATGCCTACATCGAGCTGGAGAAGCTGGCAAAACGCCACGCCGTGCACACTGAGAAAGAGGTGGGATTTCTGAGGGGTGTTGATGTCACAGAGCACAGGTGGATGTTCATGTAAAGTAATTGTTCACAAATAATCACACCTACCTACATGTACCATGCAGCAGTTTGGAGGGGATCTGGGGCAGCTTTGGAGAAACGGGTGGGCGTGATATTGAAGTTATGATTCTAAAGATACTGGAAGAAAGTTTGTCAGGAAGTTCACACTGACATTGAGTGCACTGGAAAGAATTTCGGTTGTATTTTACACACTGCTGCCACCCAATGATACGTATGATGAAGCACAAGGGCAGAAGTGGGTCACAGAATGTCACGCTTTAAAAAACAAGCTGCATATATCTGTGATTAGCACATGGCATGCCAGTCCAGCCCAGGAGATAATATAATCTGTTCATATAGACAAGCATGTAAGCCTAAACAGTTACAGAAACACATGATTTACAAGTAAGTAACATGTCAGCATTTGAAAATAGACTGTCTACGTGCAGAAAATCAACGTTTTTCTGATGTTTTTAGCCAAAATTTGACATTGAACTTAGTTTATCCAACCAAGCAGTGCAGCCTATGATCTTTAACAGGTTATATTGTAATAAAACAAAAAACTTGGTCATAATCTGATATTTTGAAAAATGCATGTTCCACTTTCAGTGAGTTCAAAGCAATGCTCTCAAACACATTTTCTTTGTTGTGTTTTTTTACCTTGAGTTGAAAACACAAGATATTCAGCTTACAATAATTTAATCCATAAAATCGATCTCATTGAAAAAGCAACATCTTGTTTGTAATTTTGTTTTCGAGGACAGAAATGAGTTATACATTTTGAAAGCACCTGTAGAATTGAGGTAATATGAAACAAGTGAGAGCGTGACTGTATTCGCTTATGTAATGTGTTCTCAGTCTCAGCCTCCATACTAATCAAACCGCTCATCGTGTCACCCCTGTTTTCCCTCTGTGTCACGTGTCCTCCAGATGAAGACGGCACTCACAGATGAGAAAAAGTTCCAGCAGCAGATTGTGGCCCAGCAGAAGAAGGAGCTGACCACCTTTCTGGATAATCAGAAGAAGCAGTACAAACTCTGCAAGGAGAAGATTAAGGAGGTGTGTTGGTTTCCTCCTCAGTCAAGCTCCTTTGTACGCCTCTCAAGTGTGACACATGCTCCCGTGTGCTGTTTACTGTTGAGTCAGCCCTCCTACACACAAACATGCACATTCAGTACCTCCAAAGTGGAAGTTTTGTTGAGTCACTAAGCCTACTTACTATGTGTGTACGCGTGTATTCACACAAAAACAAGGAGAGTCACAAATCCGTACGCACATTGTTTGCAGATTGTGGAGGCCCAAAAATGCTCCAAAGTGCAACGAATGCTCCTGTAGGCTGGGAGTGCGATACATTGTGTTTTTGGTTGCAAGATAAGTTACCAAAATTGGGTCAGCACATTTGAAAGAAAGCATCGCATTCCCCCCCAACTGAGGGGTACAACAGTATTAGATACCACAGGGAGCAGGGATCAGGATTGTGTTTAGTGCATTAGTGCATTTGTAGATTACCTTAAAACCATTTAAAAAGAATAGTATCAGAGACTATAATTGGCAGATTTGTCTTTTTTCTAACCCATTAATAAAAGGTCAACTAGAGTTTGCCTTAAGTTCTAAACCCTTGATGATGTCTGATGATGTATGAACCTGTCTTCCACATTTAAAACCCGCCTGTAAATTACACATCTACTTGTCCAGACTACATTAGCTTTTCACACATCCATTTATATCCCAAATTAGACAGCTTACCAACCTTTTTCCAGTGACTTTGTTCAGTTGCAATATGCTGCCTCTGCTCCGGCTGTCCAGTTGAAAACTTCCACTCTTTCTCAGGAGATGAATGAAGACCACAGCACACCCAAGAAGGAGAAGCAGGAGCGTCTGTCCAAGCACAAGGAGAACATGCAGCATTCCCAGGCCGAGGAGGAGGCCCATCTCCTGGCCCAGCAGAGGGTTTTCTATGACAGGAACTGCCGCGCCTTTAAGCGCAAAGTCATGATAAAGAGACATGACTTGGAGCAGGAACAGATCCGTGAGGTGTGGAGAATGTACTAAGAAATCTGCACTTATATAAAATCCTAAATCAAATATATATTTGATATGTTCATTAAGGATCTTCAAACTTTTTCTCCAACCCATAAATTGCAAATTGTAAGTTTAACTCTTGCAATGTTGGTTGGAAAAGGCCCAACGTGACATTTTCACAGCAAACAGCAATGTGTCTGTGATAATTACACCCATTGTTCAGTAAGAGGATTATTATCCAGCAAAGCAAGCCAACAATGTCATAATCTGAAAAGCTGCTGTGCACTGTAAATCCAGAGGAAGTCTAGAATTGCCAAAAGCTTCCTGTGGGAAAATGCACACATTTAGGAAGTGTTTAAATGCAAAGTGAATGTAATAGATTTGATGTGCAGTGTTCATTGATTTTTCAGCTGTTGTTGATGGCAGCTAATGCTTTAAGTCTGTGAAATGAAACTAGAAAATCGATTTCTACAAGGGAAAATATGAATGTCACACAGAAAACAAGCCGAACAGTGTTAATCAACTATACGAATCATTCCCCCTCTGCTCCTTTTCCTCCGTCTCTCCTTGGTCCACAAAGGAGCTGAACAAGAAGAAGACCCAGAAGGAGATGGAGCACGCCATGCTGATCCGCCATGACGAGTCCACGCAGGAGCTGGAGCAGCGGCAGCTGAAGACCCTGCAGAAGCTGAGGATGGACCTGATCCGCCTGCAGCACCAGACAGAGTTGGAGAACCAGATCGAGTACAACAACAGACGCGAGCGTGAACTTCATCGTAAGCATGTGCTGGAGCTCCGGCAGCAGCCCAAAAACCTCAAAGTGAGTCAATGCAGCAACAGTTTAGTTTTCGGTTTTAAATGGAAAACTTTAAGAATGCTTTTATTTTCTTTATTTCTGTTGTCTTTGAAGAGACGACTCGGATCCAAGATGGCGCAAGCAATGAGCAACATCTTCTGTCTTTTTTTTCATTTATTTTTTAAAGTACTGATGCAACCTGAATGTAATGAATTAAATTGGGAAAAATGGTGTAAGAACACATGAAATGTGTCTTCTCTGAATTCCATTAAATTTTAATTGGCTGTTGGGGGCAACAAAGAGATGTGCCTGTAGCTATCTTAGACCATCAACCTTTGGCAACACAAGTGTTTCTCAATCTAAAAACAGTAGATCAGTTTTAAAGTTATGATATTATGATACCAACTGTGTCCTCTTCTCACGGTCTCACGGTTTCTCGCTCTGTCCCTGTCCCATCCACCAGGCGTTGGAGCTGCAGATAAAGAAGCAGTTCCAGGACACATGTAAGGTGCAGACCAAGCAGTACAAGGCCCTGCGCCACCACCAGATGGAAGTTACGCCCAAGGCTGAGCACAAGACGGTGCTCAAGGCCCTGAAGGATGAGCAGACACGCAAGCTGGCCATCCTCGCTGAGCAGTATGAGCAGAGCATCAACGAGATGATGGCCTCGCAAGCGGTAAGTGGAGAGATATTAAAAACTGAAAAGTAAGAAGTGAATAAGAAGCCTTTCTCTGGACCTGTTGCTTATGATTTTACTTCTTTGTCCTCATCTGTGTCCTACACCTCTCCTGCTTTACATTTCCTATTCTGTCCACTTCATGTACTTTTCCAAACTTCATTTCCCTTTTCACTGTCTTTCTGTGTCAACCCCCCCCCTCTCTCTCTCTCTGCATCTTTGTCCCTTCCTCTCCTCTGTTGTGGTCCATGGTCGGCTGTGTCAGCTGCGTCTGGATGAGGCCCAGGAAGCAGAGTGCCAGGCCCTGAGGCAGCAGCTGCAGCAAGAGATGGAGCTGCTCAATGCCTACCAGAGCAAGATCAAGATGCAGACTGAGGCGCAGCACGAGCGTGAGCAGCAGAAGCTGGAGCAGAAGGTGTCACTGCGCCGTGCTCACCTGGAACAAAAGGTGTGCTGAGGAAACATTTTTGCCATTTCAAAGGAGTCACACGTTTATGATGTACTTCTTTGCAGGGCATACTTTTTCAGTCACTAATATTCATTTTTGGACAGATTGGTCAAATTAATGAAACAAACAACGAGGAAGTGTCTCTTACAGTTTACAAATGAAGGAATGAGTTCCACAGACAATTCAAGACATGCTCTCCTAAGCCTGGTGGTGAACTTAAAATGCTTCCGCGAGATATTTCAAATCTCTTTTCACTCATGTAGTTAGATTTCATTTGGTTAGCTTTTACAACACAGAAGAACCTGAACACAGGACAGGAGATGTCAGAACACAAATGCAATCCTAACAGAGTTTAAAAGAAAACCGCATGTGTAGAACGTGCACTCCAGGCAGACTCATAGCCAGTACTACGTTAAAGACAGCTGTGCGTCTGTCGGGTTTTATGTTGTTCTTAGTTTAAAGCCAAACAAGAACGGGCTTTAAGATGGTGAAGACTAAGCTAACTTGTCTTTTAAATGGTTATATGATATATTTGAGTCAATTGAGAGGCCATCATAAGTCCAATGTTTTTGAAAACTTTCGTATGAATGCATCTGAAGAAGGTCTGTTAGAAATAGATTAATGAGAGCTCTATTTTGGGGTTTATAATTTGATCCTGCTCTAGGTCAGCAGGCTTTTTTCCACCCTTGAATAAGATAATTTGAAATACATAATAACAAATGACATGATTACACAATTACGTTTACTGCATTTTATGGCTGTAAATTGATCAAACTTCTGAAAGACCTCAAAGAAAAGAAAAAGTCTGACACCAGTTGTTGCAAGAAGAAATCCATATTTTAAACACAGGAAGGAAGAAAACATGTTAAACCTCTGAAGCCTGCGAGTCTGTACGTGCACAAACTGAACCAGTCTTTTGTTGAAATACAACTCGTCTGCATCAATGCCTGAGCGAACAGATCCGGATACACATTTGCATCTACATCAGCAAACAGTGCAACCATGAAAGGTGACCCAGAAAGACATTCGCATGTTCACACACATACACAGATTTCCCTCACCACAGGTGGTGATGACAGTGACATGACTTCCTGCCGGGAGCAGACAACCATTTCTCTCCCACACACTCGTAACTGTGGTGAAATCTCCCGTTCGTACAGTTGTTCTCTTATTGCAATGATTGTCATCTTATATTTCTAATAACAAGCCGTTCATACAGTTGAGCTTATTCAAGCTTTTTCTGGAAAAACTGTCCTTTTTGTCTGATCTGCACACCTAAAATCACTCCACAGTTCACTGACATTTTTGTCACTTTAAATTTTGTCATAAAGTCTGCAGCTGTTGTGGAGCAGGCTGTTCACCTCACTGTGATTTTTGGACAGCCTTTTTCAGCCTTCGTCCCGTTGCGTTGCCACAAGGCCCTCCTGATAGGACTTCTGTCGTCTTTAATGTGACCATTAAGGCAACCTATCGTGTATACCAGTGACATGTGATGACTGTGCATGAGTACGACTCCTTCCAAACCGACCTACGTCATCGCCACAGTCTAGTAGACAGCACTCCGACAACAAAGGAAGAGACCTTTGAAATGCCGCCCTGATCCAGTTCTGCTGGGTCCAGTGTTGCCTGTTTGAGCTGTGGTGGTGTGTTGCCACCTCCTGGCGGCACCTGGGTTTGCACACTGGCACTGGGATGATGTCATGGTTTTAGAAGCACTATTGTCCTCCGGTTCGGTTCATGGTCAGAGTCTGGAGTTTTCTCTGCATGCTCAGTAGTTGGCCAGTTTGCCGTATTGCGCCATGCAGTTGTTCTTTCTCTGCACCTGTGGATGTGTGAGCCGCGCTGATGCATGTGTTTGACTGAAAGCTCCAACAGAAACAAAACACGCCGCTTATACAACTTGGGTGCAAAGTCTGCGTCCTTTTACAGGTATCATAGTGTGCTTCATCATTTCTATAAAGCAGCCACACCGAGTGAACAGCTCTGCAGTGCGGCCATCATAAGAAAACTGCGGCATGTGTTACACTGTGACTCTGTTATTGACTTGTTGGTTGTACTTCTCTGTTCATATCGACACTGCAGTTTGCATCGCAGTGTATTGAGCTGCATAATGTTTTCCCACAAAAGAAAACACATACATTTGATATCAAAGTGTTTTTTTTTTTGTTTTTTTTAAAGACTAAGGTTCCGGCCCACGATGCACAGCCACGGGTTTTTTGACTTGACTTGCTCGATTCCATTGTGCTGTCAGCAGTAACCTTACCTCGCTTTTCTTTTAGTGTTGTTTGGACACCTCAGATTAAATTTGGATGTCTCCAGGCAATGCAGTTGATCAAAGAAGCACAAGTCGGCTCCTGTGTACCGCACTCAAAAATACACAAGAAGCTTGCATATGTGTATAAAGATGCACACAAAGGCAAACAGCCCATCCCTCCGCCCGAGCAAGGAACCATTTGTAATGAAAATCCCGATAAATTACTAGTCACATACTGGGTAGGATTTAAAGTACATTATCATGGATGATATGAACAAACCCTGTCCAAAATGTAAACATGACCAACAACCTTTATATGTATGTATTCGGAAACTATTCTTATTCAGTACGAGTGTATAAATGTGGCAGCTCCTATATAAAATCCACATAGGACTTTACATTCATTAGTGGATTTGATTTTAGTGGCAGGGCGCACAGAGTTGTCACAGAGTTTAGAATGTCTTGACCACCGTCAGTATCTCTTTAAAACATTACATTGTACTGAGTTTATTTGCTGTTCCTCTGTGTGTCGTTCAGATTGAAGAGGAGCTGGTTTCCCTTCAGAAGGAGCGAACCGACCGGATCAAACACCTGCTGGAGCGCCAGGAGCGGGAAATCGACAACTTTGACATGGAAAGCATGCGACTGGGCTTCGGCAACCTGGGCACCCTAGACTTTCCCAAGGACGACTACAGATGAGCGACGTCGCCGTTGCTGCCGTCTCTCGTTGTCTGCGGGCGTCCGTCTGCTTCAGAACACCCCTCCTCTCCTTTGACCTGACCTGACCCGGCCCGTCAGTGCAGGTGTTCACTGCTGCCGACGCCCTCACACAGACGCATTTTAAAAAAAGAAAAAACGGCTTCAGTGTTTTCTGGGCTGGTCAGACGGGGTCGCTAGCAGGTGCCCCCAAACCCAACTAAACTTCCTCCCCCTCCTTGCCTCTCGTGATGTCACAAGATGACAAAAAAAAATGCTGGATAACTTCCCGTAGTTGTCATGTTTTTGTAAGAATAATGATAACATAGTCGCAGTGTTTCTCGTTTCTTGTGCAATGATGACACTTTTGGTGTGACTAAAAGTGGATGCGAGAGAAGGAGGGAGAGAAAAAGGAGGGCGGTGCGGTGAGCCAAATCGTTTCCAGTTTCCAGAAGTGATTGAATTAGTCTTAGTTTGGGTTTTCTTTCTTTTTTTTTGGTTTTAAGCAGAGCAAAAAAGGCAAATTTCTTAAAGCGATAAAAATCGACCAACTGATCCTTCCGCAGCCGTTCGTCAGCGCTGCTTCTATCAACACTTTTTGGTATTTATTCGTCAGGACATTTTTAGGAGAAAAAAAAAAATGGAACAATTTGATACTTGGAGACAGACGTCACAATGTACATACAGGTACGCTGATCCTAGGTGTGATTCCTTCAGGTGGGTTTGATTACTGAAGGAAGGCTGAATCATGGTACTGGATGTGTATCGTAGTGATTTCTCTGCACTGGCAGCCAATGTGAAAAATAACACGTGAACTATCAGCGAGCACAAAGGGCTTCATGGGGAGGGCGGGGGGGGCCTTGTTCTCGGATGGATCTATGGAGAGCTTTTACTTATTTTCGTATCGTATTTTAAATGTCACTCAAATCAGAAAAGAATTTTTAAAGACGCTTCTTTTTCTTTTTTCTTTCCTCCCCCCTCCTCAGATAGTGTTTGCGGTCCAGTCTTTTATCAACGGGAATTACATTTGATTCTTTTTTTCATTTCTTTCCATTTTGCTTTACACAACTCCTGAGCTGTGTATTTTCTTATAAACCAGATCAGTATGATGCTTTATTATTGCATGCACTTTATTTTTTTTTCCAGGTTTAAAGAAAGCATGAATCTGTCAGAGCTTTTAATTATATTTGTAAATAAAGTGCTCATCACACAAAGTGCAAATGTCTCATTTGAATATCTCATACCTGCCGGAGTGCCACTATGGCCACTGTTATTTAAATTTGCACCGAAATGGGATGAATTTGGCCATGAAACACATCTATTTAATCAGTTGGGCAACTTTAATCTCCTTTCAGAGACTTATTTAGTCCACTGAAAAAACTGTTCAACTACATCAACTCATCTATAAACGTAGCTACTTTATTTCATTCACACTTATTGATTTCCTATGGGCATTTAATATTGATTAGTGGCTTTCCTTGCATCGTATTCACTGTCTAAATGGGAAAATAAGTTAAGAAGATGGACAAGCCGGGGTGGGGGGGGGAGTTTAATCCTCACACCTCGGGTGCCACACGATGACCTTACAAACTAGAAATGTGACCAGGTTTTCAGTTTGTTTGTAGCTGGTACATCTAACGTGGTGTTGTAGTAAAATGGGTGGTAGTCGGGCTGCTGTGGACTAAAGCCTCCCCTTATTTGTCTAAATTGTGCCTTCTCGTCTCCTTGCTCCTGCCTGCAACCCGGATATCTTTGCTGCTAAATACTTTGAGAGGGGGGTTGCTAAAAGGCTAAATTTGTGACCTTTGCAGTCTTATCTTCTCAGCGTCTGTGACATCTGAAGTGGGCGTTGCTGGTTAAGCCCACATAAGAAATTAAAAAAAGTAAAGATTTGGCTTTGTCAGAAAAAGATTCAATGGCAGAAATAGTTAAATACAGCAGATAGCTGGTTTGACGATGCAGCTCTCACCCACCGTTTGTACCGGCTCAGGATTTAAACATATCGGTTCAGAGCCCTGGATGAATTAATCTCTTAGGTCTTAAAGGGAGAAATTCTGACATGTCTCACTTTTATATATAAGAAGAGAAAGAAAACACTGGGAGAGGTGGTTTTGTAGAAAGCATTTCTATGAAAACAACAATCACATTGGCGTTTAAACAGATTTTAATGCAACTGAGTGTTTGACTCATGGAGAGAAGCTGCTATTTTTGTCACAACGTGGGAAAACAAAATACTTCACTTGCAGAAGAAGTGCTTTGTAGCTGTTGGGAGTTTTTTTTTTTTTTTTTGTTCGTTTCTTTCTTGTAAGGTTGAGGAATTTCCAATAGACCAGCTGGAACACACAGCCAAAACCTATGGAGTTGAGTGTTTTTATTTTCCAGCCAGCTGCTCGTACAGTTTAGGGACGTAATCGTCCCACTCGGCCTGGTAGCAGGTTCCCGCCACTGGGGCTCCCAGGTTGTACTTCTGCCTGAAGCTCTGGATCTTGAACTTGCCTCGGCCATCTCCGGAGCGGTTGGTGAGAACAGCCTCGGAGCAGGACAGGCTGCCCGGCTGCTCGTAAACCAGCCACACATACCTGTGGAGACCTGAGGGAGAAAAATACAGTAGGTTTACACACACGTCAAAGAGATGGTAACATGGCACATAAACTTCACTGGTCTAACTGTTGGGAGAAACCATCTCAGTCACGCGGCATCTGTAGGCTTCAGTTGCTCTTACCTGTGCCCTTAGGAGGACCAGAGCCCACGTAGTCGGACATGACGCAGCCAGAGGACACATCGTTCCCTTTCATGTTGACCACCAGAAAATGGTGCCACTCCCTTTGATGAAAGCCAAAAAATAAGAGACAATTTGTTTGGGAGATTCTACTCAGTCATATATAACGCATGCTAAATCTGACTCAAAGCAGACTCACTGTGGGATGTGAGTGTACCTTTAAAACTCTGTACTGGCAGAAACAATTAGCCCTCTTAGTCCTCCTATCACTGATTACTTTATCTAAAGTCTGAGGCACGAGGGAGTCAAAATCCTTCCTTTCTCACCTGAATTTGGGGTCTTTTCTGCTAGGAGCGTCGGGATCGGTCAAAGCCAAAGTGTACAGTTTACTTGGGTCACATCCTTCCCACTCCACGCAAGTGGGTCGACTCTGTACCTGCAGGTGAATACAAGCGAAAGTAATAAGTTAGGTTTCCACTGCCACTTGGTGGCGCTAGTCGACGTCTATTACAGCTGCAGACATGCTGTAGGCAATATGTAACCCAATTGATTGTTGCCAAACAACTACACACATCAATAGACGCCATTTAATATTTTTAACTATGGGTGTAGAAACAGGCATTAGCAATGTATTTGCAAAATTGCTGAACTGTCCAACTCAGCTGACGTCGCTATAGTTAGCTGAGTTATTAGCTTCACTAGCAACCATGAGTTAGCTGATATACTAACCTGTGTTGGAGTGAGCACTTTACCGAGCTCGTCGATTTCCAAAGAGCCGTATTTTATGGACAACGACTGTGCGGGTTTTTCCTCAACTTCCTGCAGGGCGAGAGGCCCGGACCACTGGCTCAAATCAACGGGCATTTTGAGTTGTACTCCTAACGCAGACGCTGACTGAACTGCTGCTGGCAGGCACGCAGAAATTGACAAAAGTGGTGCGTTCATGTACCACTGGAAAATATGGGAACTAGTAGCGAACTTGCGCGTTTACGAAAACAGGGGTTCAGAATATGGTAAATTGACATAAACTTTAAAGAATCCTTTTTAGTATGAATCTTTTTTGTAAGTGAATTGTTTACAAGTGATTTAAATGTAAGCATTACATTATCATGTAGATTTTTATCAAAGCTGTTATTATTAGCTCACCACAATGACATCAATTATGTTATTGCCTGTTATTATATGGTAGTGATGCAAACGTGATTTAAAATGCAGGGAAACTGGTACAATTAGATGGTAAATCAACTTGTTATTTATGTTAATTCAGCCTTTCATTTGTAACTTTTCGCTGGTCATCATACATCTGAACGACAAAAACATCACTCGCAACAGCAACCGCCAGAGGGCGCCGTTGTGTCACTACCAGGTGGAATTTGCTAGAATTTTTGTTAATCAGTTCTGTGAATTAATTTATGTTATTTTTTTAACCAATCTTTTATTAAATGATCTGGATCTTTAGGGTCACTTTCTCATTGTCTGGAACGTTTGATGGTCTCATCATTATTATTATTATTTTTTAGAAGTTTTCTTTTGTGATTCGGGAATTCGTTTTTCTATAAATGAAGTTCTGGTCCAGATGCGTCAAAACGGGCTCAAAACATCATACTACCACCACCACCGTGTTTTACAGAAGGAAAAGAGTTAATTTGTTGGAATGTAGTGTTTCCCTTTTCCACATGTAAAGTGTTAATTTAAACCAAAATGTTTTACTTTGGCTTCATTCGTCCACAACAGCCTTGCGGTGTCTCCACGTGAT
The DNA here is from genome assembly GCF_036924035.1 of Leuresthes tenuis. Lineage (NCBI taxonomy): Eukaryota > Metazoa > Chordata > Actinopteri > Atheriniformes > Atherinopsidae > Leuresthes > Leuresthes tenuis. Next base: position 8,135,514 of record NW_027325360.1, read on the forward strand.
CTTCAGCTAACTGCAGACAGGCAGCACTGCTCATGCTGGAGAGCTGCTTTCTCCTTGCGGTCCTGCCATGTAACACTGTTGTTGTTCGTGTTATCCTGATGGTGGATTCATGAACATTAACACCTGCCAATGTGGGAGATTCCTCTGATTGCTTCAAAGCGTTATCTATGTCAACCTCCAGGACTACTTCATGTCTTAGGTCTAAAGGACACTCGATGGTCTCTCCTTCCCTTATTTTTTCCAAATCTGTGCGTAAATCTAAAAATGTCTAAAGAACTGATGATCATTCACGCACCATATCTGCTACATACACTTAGAGTTTAGGGATGTCCACATCCGGTCCTCAAGGGCCGCTGTCCTGCAGGTTTTAGATGTTTCCCTGCTTCAGCACACCTGATTCAAAATCTAAAACCTGCAGGATAGCGGCCCTCAAGGACCGACTTTTGACATCCCTGACTTAGAGGCAACCATGCTCACTTCCTTTCAGTTCTTAGACAGCCCAAACCCATATTTATGCTACTCGTGTTCCATTTGTGACAGCTTCGTAGCTTTTTATCATAGGAGGGGACTGAGCTTGCCAAGTCATAATTTTAAATTTGTTTCATCTAAAAAACAAATACCATCACTGCTAGGTGTTATGTCAAGAGCTCAGAATACGTCAATTAAAAAAAATAATGTTGCGGCACCTTTAAGGAGGTGAGTTCTGGGTGTGGTTTAATCGTACCGACGTTTCCGGATGCTCCTTTATGCTCCTGTAAACAAAGCACGTCCGGTAAATCTACAGCAGACACACAGAGGTGGCACATCATGTCAAACTCGTCACCTGTGCAGGTGTCATGGTCGGTTTCCCCTGGTTTATAATGGGCGTTCTGGTGCCCGCTGCAGCGCCGCGTGTCACAGACAGGCTCTTACAAGTAGACTTGTCGGACAGGTTTTAGACCAGAAAACCTTCTGTTCACTTATTTCTGAGGGCGATGTAGGAAAGTTATCATGAATAAAGTCGCAACTGTAGCGCTTCTACACCTGTTTTTGTCTGCGTCAGGTGAGTTAGAGCCTCACGGGTAAGTCATAACGTCGTTGTCTCGTGTTTATTTAACTCTTCTTCTCTTGTTAACGCGGCAGTTTCGGGTGACGGCTCCACCGAAACGGTCGTGACAGCCGCACCGGGCGACGTCGCTCTACTTCCGTGTTACACCGCCGGCAATGTAACACCGTCTCTGACAACATGGTTGAAAAATGGACGAGAAGTCAACATAAGCGATGACATTTCAGGGGGCCCTTCACCTGCCGGAGGGCGACTCGCCGTGCTGCATGATGGGAGTTTGAACATCATGAGGGTGATTGCTGGGGATGAAGGCAGCTACATGTGCAACTCCACTCTACCAGACAGCAGCAGCTTTCAGGCACATGTGCTGCTTCAAGTAGCCAGTAAGTGGATACTCATGAGCCCAGTAGGATGATGAGATGTTCCAGTTACTGAAACAACTTCTCTACAAAACTGGTTCTTCAACATAACTGTCAGGCAGGTCACCTGACAACAGTTGAGCTTTTTCTGGGTGGGTGTGAAGCGAAGACACTAATGACATCAAAAATGGATTAATCCGAGATTAAAACTTTGACTTTGACTTTGAGATCAATGACTGTAGCCTTGTCTCGCAGGCATAAGTCTCCACCAGGAATCGGGTCATCTGTCAAGGTTTTAATGAGTCCTTTTCAGCTGGTTGAGGTCTGTGGTTGAAGTTTACCCGACACAGCTAAGGAAGAAGTCACTTCCCTTTTAAAGACAAAAAACCCAAAACAGAACAGCTGGCTTGCCTGATGTTTGTCAGAGGAAGATGCAGACTGAAGAAAGGACAGGGATGTTGTTTGGAAAGAATGACGAAAAGTGTTGTGATAAACCAAGAAAAATACACCAAAAAAAATAGTTTGACTGCTTTCACTTAGTGTAAACAGTCTAAAAGGAACAGCATTCCACGTGTGGAGGTGGTGACTCAACAGGCTCTACGAAACTCTTGTAATACCAACCTGTGGCAAAAGTGATGGAATTGCCACACCTGATGGTTGTTCATTGAGGGGAAAAAAACAAAACAAAAGACGGATGTGTCGTCGACCTGTACGCGTCTCTTTTTTACAGCCTTCACATTTTGCTTGAGTTTGCTCCAAATTGTACACACAGCTGACCAGGAACACCCAACATCGTTTTAACTGTAGACTCAAACATATTTAGACATGTGCAAATTACAAGCTGATTCCTTAAGTTTTTTTTCCTCTACTTAAGCTGAAAAAAAGCCGTATGTTTTCTCAGATGTTAGATTAGACAGTTTTGACGTATCACACAACAGTGGCGACTCTATCACTTTATAAATGGTCAGCGTGTGTTTTTATTCATTGGAATTGTCCACTTAAAAATGATTAAAACAAACTTAAAAAAAAGTCGTACACAAATGTACCTCTGATGTCTGAAAGGATCAAAACTGTTTTCCAACTGAAATTTTTATCATTCCAAAGTTTGACCCGGACGTGAGGAACGCCTCTCCTTTTAAATCTCTTTTTAGGGTTTCGTACTGTAAACTTGCTCGAACACAGTTTCTGAACGTGGCTTCGGTTTAATGTGCATTATTTTGCGATAAATCCTGAAACTTCAGAAACCGTGGATTTGTGTTGTCAGAGAAACCAGCCTGATTATTAGCTAGTTTTTGTAATAAATGGATTGAGTTGATCTAAATTTTGATACCCATAATTCCACGGGGTTAGAATCAGCTGTATACGAAGCTTTACCGTTTGATATCTTCACACAGGGTTGTGATCAAATCATGTGTATTTTCATCTTTTTGAGTCATAATGAATCAGGATCTTGTGGAATTTAATTTTAGCTGTGAAATGAATACTGAGTGTCGCAGACATTTTCTGTAACCTGCAGCCTGTGTGAAAGGCTGTTGCTCATGTGTTTAAAATCTCTTTGGGGTCAGGGTAAAAAAAAAAAAAGCAGCTCTAAACAGCCTTTTATTAAAAGCTTTAGCAGTGAAGCCGTATCCTGAGGACTGAGATTTCATCCGAAAAGCCAAATTCCTCCCATCTTGGTTCCTTTCTTCTTTTGGCTGAATTAACAGGGGTGGGCATGGAGCCATCCATATGGCCCCCAGCGCCCCAGATGAAGGCTTAGATACGCACCACTCCTTGATCACCAAAAAAGATGAGGGTCATCTCATCACTATGAAACAAAGGGTTAAGGGCGAGGGGACAAATTGGGATTCAGCCCAAGTGGGCTGATATACAGGAAAAACTGAAGATGTTGCTCTCAAAGATTCTGCTGAACAAAGCATTTGACTGTGATGTTACCATAATTGCATCTGCGCGGCCTCTGCAGCATTCTCTGCAGGGTTGGGGCTTTTTTGCAGTCATGATGAGTGGCTTCCTGACTCTTGAATACACAGTTTTTTTTCTTTAATGACTTTCAGCTGTAGCTCAAGAATTGTGGATATGAAGGCAAACAACACTGTCTGCTTAGATAATTTCACACCAAAAGTGCTTATAGGCTGAAACTAAACTAGAATCAGATTGGATATTTGGACTAAAGATATTATGTTTTTGTCCTCATTAGATGTCCCGGACACACATCCTGACTGTATGTATGTGCCAGCACAGGACCCCTCGCAGGTCCAGTTCATCTGCTCCTGGTTGGGGGTGTATCCCCCGCCGAAGCTGCGCTGGGGGGAAGACGGTGCGTTCCAGGTGACGAACAGCCTGTCTGTGACCATGAACGGTTCCCTGCTGTCCGACGGGCAGACCATGAAGTGCACGGCCCAACACCAACTTCTCGGCCCCGGGAAAGAGAAGTCCTGTTCATTAACCCTCAGTAAGCATGTTGTGGTGAAATGACCCCCATTACAATCCTGAGACGTGCAGCCACTGAATATTTGATGCGTTTCCACTTTCGAGCCACAAGATTGTTCACTGTGAGATCGGGTTGGCGGGAGGGACACTTTACTCTGCTCCGACTGGTTATTTTGGGGCTGAGCAATGGTTCATAAGTCAGACGCATCTCAGTTAGTCATACTGTGCATGCAGCTCATGCTCACAAGTGCTCAAATTGAAACTTTGTCACAATTTAAGACTTGAATTGGTGCCAATTTACACAGTTGAGATGTATTCTCTCCAAAATACATCTCCCAAAGTATTTTATGAATGAATGCAGAATATTTTGGGTTTAAAGAGAAGTCTTACAGCCTAAACTGCATTGTAATCGTGATATTGGGCGGATGCTTTACCTGATTTCAATCGGAAAACTGACCAAACTAACCCAAACCATCAGCAGGTTGTACGCCTTGCATGAGGAAGAGGATATTTTAGTGGTTCCTGTTCTAATCTGCTCCGTCTCTGTCGTGTGAAGTTAACCTTAGTATGACAAACCCAAGAAAACCGATTCAGTCTGCTTGCTGTATGAAGGGAATGTAACCTTAACGCTATTTTTTAAATTTTATTTTCATCTAGATTTAGATAACAGGTGTACTATTTTATAGACTTTATGCTGCAAACATAAACGCAGCCACAGGCGCACAGTTGGTGCGGTGCTCCTGAAGACGATTCGTGAGCGACTCGGTGACGTAAAGGTTATTATCAGGCCTTTGTCAAACGGTGAAGGGAAGTGTGTGACATGTACGGGCAGCTTTTATCTCATCAGCCTTCATTGACGGATCTGAAACCTGAACATGAGGCGTGTCTAGATTTAGCTCTTGCTTGCATGTGTAGGAAAGTAATGATTTAACCGGCGTTATGTGCCTGTGGGCACAGTTTATAGAATTAAATGGTATCATTTAGGGATTGAGGTTTTAGTTTTAAAGTAAAAATGCTACATGTGAATGAACAGAAGTTTCAGTTTCAGTTTTAGGCCTGGAAAAGACCAGCTTGCCTTGAATCAATGTAAAACTATAAAATGTTAGCTTTGGACTTAAGTTTTTTTTATGCCGAGAATGAAACAAAATGTATCTACTAGTGAGGTGCTATAAACGTATCTTCTTACCATCAGGCTCGATATAGTAGGATATGAGGGGTGACCATCCCTGCTTTTTGGAAAGCAAGAGGACACGCCCACTTTGCCTTCTCCCTGTTTTAAAAACTAACAAATCACCTACTGGCCCTGCATGTTAGGATGGTTTATTCCACCTGCAGCTAATTGGAATGCATGTGTAATCTCTAACTGTACTAAGAGAGTCTTTTAGATGAATGATTAGAAAAAAAAATAAAAAGTTTTGCATTGTTTGCCTCTTTACCCCAGAACTTCCGTACCCCAAGGGTGAGCCACTGGCTACGGCCCTGGAGGCGACCAGTGTAACTCTAACCTGCAGTGAGACCACGTCCTTCCCCCCTGCTAACACAGTGTGGAGAAAAGGGCTGCAGCATGACAGCATCGTGTCCGGATCAAAGTACGTCCTGTCTCCTGAGGGCCTCGTCTTCAAGCTGACCATACTCAACGTCAGCCATGATGACGAAGGCGTCTATTTCTGCCACAGCGAGAACCCGCTCGCCGTCCGCGAGCTGGAGGTCTACCTCACTGTGAAGAGTGAGTTTATGATGTCACACAAGCTGAGAAAATCATTCTGCTTTTTATTTATATATATATACATGTTTAAAAAAAGAAAAATGTTAAATAGTAGAAAGAAAGTTTCAAATAAATGCAATCTGTTAAACCCACGTCTGAAAGGCTGATAAACCTGCTGCTCTGCCTATTTCCTGCTTCTTAATTCTCTCCTGTTGTTTGTTCTCAGAAGCCTCTTCCGCCTACACCGGGGCGATTATCGGTGTCTTTATAGCTGCGCTGATTGTGGGCTCAGCCGTTATCGTGGCTAAAACACTTTACTCCAGTCGACACAGAATCTGTTTGGGTAACTTTTCTTTTCTCTTTGCAGCAGAAGTCCCAAATGCATGCTGTTTATTCTTTGAGCACATATGAACATGTATGCAACGCCTGAAGTGTTTTCTGTGAGAACTGTGGAAACTAATACTGACTTCTTATCTATTTGTTTCAGGAGGTGACTTTGGGTGAGTATCTCACACTGCATGCTTATCTTTATTACCCTCTATGTGTCCAGTTAACACTAAGACACCGGCATATGAGTGACAGGCTCAATCAGTCGCTTCCAGCAGTAATCTAAATCAATCCATCTGTATTTTGAGCTTGAGTTTGCTTAGTTTAGCTCTGCAAAAAATAAGCAAACATCTTCAGCTGTGGCATAGCGCTCATCAGGGGAGACTGTGAGGAACTGTGTTGAAGGGGGAAAAAAGGGGGAAAAAAACTTGGTTAGCAAAAAAACTGCATGATTAAACTTTGATAAAGGCAATAAAAAGAACCCTGATGACAGTTGGGATCACATGCTTGGATTACAACAGAAAAAAACCTGATCAGGACCACAGTGAGTATGTCGTCCTCACAGCAGGCGCTTTCGCATATGATTTTCAAGCTATTACTTATTCGCCTTCGTCCTCCGTCGTCATCATGTGCCAAAGTACAGTGGCAGCATGGAGAGTTGAATCGAATGGCGATCTTGGAACTCGCCACTCTTAACCAACAATGCCGTCATCACTCGGTTGATTCTACGACACCTGCTTGATGTATGTAAGCACACATTGATGCGCCGCTGCCCCGACTCCGTCTCGCATATTGGAATTACTGAATTCAACGGCAGAGAGTTAAAAGATCGCCTTTGTTGTTCGATGAGGCAAACCGATGTTTCAAAAGCACAGAGGTAGTGAGCTAATAACGTGGCCGCGTGAGTGTAAACGGTGATGCATTTATTGATGGCATTACGAATGCATGCGATTAAACAAAAGAAACTCTGACAAGACACTCTTGTTTTATACCGTAAGTGCTAGTTTTATTTGCTCACATTTATAAAGTTCTTATATTTTTGTTTCTTTTTAAAATTTGTCTTTAATTTTTTTCTGCAAACGCATTGTTCAAAATACACAGACCATGTAATTTTCTAATTCAACAGAGAACAGGGAGGTCATCTGAGTTAATGGCACGTTGATTCATTAGAAAAGTAATCAATAAATAAGGACTTCTTCCTCCTGTGTGCTCCAGGCAGCTGAAATTCAGATTAATTTGTCATAACCTTCTCCTTTTATATAAACAGCAGTTTGGCATTTCTGTACATTTTAAATGAACAATCATTACCAAAACCACCAAATCTGGCTTCTTTTGAGCAGTTTTCCTTCCAAGTCGCACTCGGTGCTCTTGTGAAAGTTTTGTCACACCGTCTCAAAACAAGAATCAAACAAAAGTCTCAGTCTGAAGTCCACTTTGTATAGGGAGAGGCTGCATTATCTTTGGGTTTCAGACAGGATGTGCGTGCGTAGGGGTCGGTGCCATACTAAGAAAAGGGTTACTTCCAAGAAAACTTTTGAGAGAAATTCAACCATTTGTATTATGTCCCTTGCACACACAACAGTTGTGTATATATAGCGTGACAAACAGGGAAACTTGCATGAATTTATCAAAAGATTCTGTTGCACTCATTTTTGCTGTAGACACACAGGAAATAAAGGACTATGTTGGTGTTTCGTACAAAAAAAGCTCACTTTTTAACATCCTTTTTGATATGTTCAGGTTGTTGTTTCAGCTGCGACAAGCATCAAAATCTCCATTGAGCTTGTCACCATCAGTCATCCTATATACTGAAACCTTGTTTGTTTACATCCGTGTGTGCTTGATAGCGTCGTTGTACTTTCACTGCTTTTGTTGAAGAATTCCCACATTTCTCAGCCGGTTGCTACCGACAACAGCTGAATAGTTCCGCTGTAAATTATGCACGGGCCTCTTTGGGCACATGCATTAAACAAAATGTGGATCTGCTCTAAAGAGACTTGTGCTTTTCTTGTGTTTTTCGTGGGTACTCGAAACCTTCTTAAACCAGAATCTTGCCACTGATGTCTGCAAAATGCCTCCGGGAAAAGGACTGACCTGTAGAGTGTCGATGATGTTGATGTCTGTAGTAAAAGAGTCTTTGTTATCATGCCTCTTAACAGAGGCAGGTGCACAGTGATTTCATGACAACGTTTCTGCTCTTTAGGCAAATAGAAGAGGACAGGGGAGACATGCTGAGTCTGGTAGAGTCGGATGACGAACAGTTCTTTCAGGACGCCGTCCCCCGGTTGCCTCCGGTAACCAACGATTGCCACACGACGCTAGTCCAGATACATCGGATGCCATCCAGTATGACCTCATTGTGGCAATTTACCTGTGTTCTTTGGCGTTGTGGTGTTTGGGAATATAACGACGTCCTCTTTTTTTTTTTTTTTTTTCAGGCGATCACGAGGACGCAGAAACTGCTGACACAAGTCCACAGCAGCTGGAAGACACCGAACAGGCAGAGGACCCAGAAGATCTTGTAACATTTTAGCTGCTGGCGATTCTTCTTTTAGATCAATGTCATTTTAGGTAAATGCATTTTACTCCCAGGGAGAATGTGAACCGAGGACGTAATCAGTTGTCTTTTAATTTTTTTTGTAAGCTCATTTTTACGATCAATATGTATGTACAGCAGTTTGAATGTGTGAGGGTTGTGCAGCAAATACGTTTTTTTTATGAGCACCTCCACACTGTAAATGACCTCTGACTATCGCTGTCCTGGGTGCGACTGCACTCAAATATTTAAAAAATGTAGCAGAGTCGATCAGTCATCTGACTTTGTCTTGTGATACAAAGACTTGACTCGCTCTCTTCGAATGACTTAAATCCAGACAGATTTGCATGAAATCAGGCTGAGAGTAAGTGATAGCATTGAAAATAAAGGCTTGAACGGTTTGTAAAAATATTAAATACTGGATCAACTCAGGGTTTTTTCTCCTTTCAGTTATTTAAGTCACTTCTAGTGAAAAGATTCTGCAGAGATTAGGCTGTGGTGCCTCATTTCAGAGCAAAATAAACCTCTGTGGCTTTTGGAGTCAGACCAAAAAGAGCAAATTTAAGATGTAAAAAGAGATATTTTTCGGACTAAGAAATGGCATTTTTCTCAAGCCAGAAGTATTCGAAAGAGGATCTCAATTAAATGTTAGGATTTAATGAACAGTACAGTAAACTGAGTGAAATTCTAAAGTTTGCATCCAAGTTTTATGCTGTCACCGTTGTATCACATGCACACTTTTGTACACGCGGATTGTTTTAAAACTACTTTTTCTTTCTTTCTTTTTTTTTTCTTTTTTTTTTTTTACGTGGCACTTTTAATAGGCAAATGTACGTCAAAGCATTTGAATAATGTATCGTACTGTCAAAAGGAGATCCAGAGAACCTGATCTGCTGGAAAAGTGTGAACTCGGACATGAATAATGTGTGCTTTGTATCTAAAATGCCCTTCTGCGGATATTTTTTTATACGTTTGTTCAGTGTGCTTGTGAAAAGTTAAAGTCGGTGTCCGTGATCACACAATAATTACTGACACAAAGCCAAGCCAACAACACTCGCCTAATGAAACTGGGGGAAAACTGGGGGAGAGAAGTGTAAATCTTAAACCTTTTGTCCATGTTTTAAAGTCGATCCATTGTCTGACAATTCAACACTATAAGACGGGACTGAACAAGAAAACTGGGGTAACGCTGTAAATGGAACCAATTCTACGAGGCTCCAGAGTGGTTTTTCTGACACTTGTACATTTATTTGACATCAATAATCACTTCTCTCTTCATGGCAAAATTTCAGCAAAAACGATCCCCAGATTGAAAGTGACTGTTGGAACATCATTCCAGGTGTTCTTCTGCTAATAAAAACATCAAAAAACATCAAAAGACTGTTTATAACGTTGCATCCAGGAAAAGAACGTGAACATCAGCCTTAAGAAAAGGTCCATCACACGTCGGGAGGTTTCCTCCACATTTTTTTTTTATTGTCCTGTCTGTTTGTCTCACTCTGAGGACAGGAAAACTCCTCTCATATATGGCTTCTTTTATTCAAATGTTAGCTATATGTCCAATTTTCAGTGCTGTTATTGTTTCAGTCTGAGTGAACGTGGAAATCCCAGACAAAGATGCATTTTTCTTACATTAAGCCCAATTACTGGGAGAGCAACTCCGCTTCTTTTAAACAATTTTTGCTCCTGCATTCATTGTTCTGAAGATTTGTCGAGTAACACTGCTGGACAGCAGTAAAACAATAAAGGGTGGAAACCAAAGGACTGTTAACTTGTTTTTTAATCTCATGGGGGTGTGGTTAGGGCCCACGATGGTTACGTAACAGAGCGAAAACGTGACTACGTTGGGCAACATTGCAGCCAATAGTACAAAGTGAGTCAGCCGTCAGGACATCAGCTGAACACTTCCTTTCCCACTTGTACATTTTTCACATAGCGAACGCTTGATATCAGGAGCGAGAAGAGAAAGAAGTTGGACTTCGTTTAAATGGACGGCTGCTGTCGAACAGAGAGGACAAATTCAGGACGTTTTCCTTAAGGCGAAGAATGAGAAGACGGCAACGATGTGCTCCACTGACAGCAACGCGGAGCTGCAAGCAACGTGTAAGTCCTTTTTCTGAATAATCCCCGAGCCTGGTCGTGTTGTCATCGCAACGCTCCGTCACCAGGCAGCGGGTTTTCTAGTGGGAGCGTTAAAAAACAAGCCTACAGGGGAGAACAGCTGAGAGAGGTGAAAGGAGGGTGAAATGTCGAGGAAAAGACCCGCAGCCTCTGCCAGCGAAGCATGAATGTGTCAAACGTTGATTTTGTGCCGTTTTTCCATCCCCTAGCATCAGACCCAGCGCTCCTCCTGGAGCTAAAGACCAGGCGTCCTCCGTCTCTGCTGGACCTGGCGGGATGCGAGACCTGGAGCGTGGACTTCTCCCCGGACGGAGCTTGGTTCGCTTGGTCGATGGGACACGGGATCGTCTGGGTGGTCGCCTGGCCTCTCGACTCCGAGTAGGTTTACCTGCACATTCAATCCCCCAACGTGACGCATTCACGTCACCCTCGTACATTCTGACAACTGTGTGAGAAGAGAAGCAGACCATTTACGAACTGGAATATGGGACAAGGCGGCCTAAAAATAACCGCTTGTCTCCAGTGAGCTCAATGATGGAGATGACATTATTAATGTCAGACAAAATATATTCAATGTTATCTTATGTCCACGAATAAGTTACATTTTGTTTCACCCATTTATCTTAATTAAAATCACATAAAGGCACAGTGGGTTAAATATCATTGTGCAACAGAAACAAATGATGTTTTGAAAGAAGATACTTGAGAAATAAAAACTACTGGAAGGTAAAAATGTACATTAGAAAAGAGCGTATCTCTTAGTGGCTGGAAGCAGCAAACTACTAAAAAAAACACACAAACCTAGTTAACAATTTTATGGTCTCTCACTTTCTTTTAATATTTGTATTTCACCATTGCGTCTTTTACATGATTAATCTAACTTGATCAGGCCCACTCCACCTGCAAAGACATGCCCAGTCAAACTGTTAGTCATGCAGCCACCACGAGTATTAACTACAGCTATTTACGGAAAAATGTTCCGGGAAGGGACTGGATGTTGTTTCAGAAGTTATCTATCTTAACAGTTTCAAAGCACCACAGGTGGGCATGACTGTGGTAGAAGAATATGTTGCCACTCGTCCCACTGCCCAAAAGTTTCCTTGCACGAGACGATTGAGACCAGAGCTGCTCTCCATTGAATCTGTGTGTGAATAGCTGTTGAGAAGCCTCGCTACAGTTTAAAGCTGCTGTGCAGTGGATTAACTGGTCAGTCACAGGTTACCCCGCCCTTGTCTTTTCTTTTTAACTCTGTTTAACCATAGTTGAACTAAACCAACATCATCCTGTGACTTGTTCTCAGCCAGGCTTATGACACTGGTTGTTTTCAAGCTTGGAAAAAAACTGCCGCAGTGTTGATGAAGAAGAATCCAAGTGGGCGTCATTAGCTCCTAAAAGAAAAATGAAACAAAAACAGAGCACGAAGATCAGACCTCTCCCAGCAGAGTGTTGACATAATATCTAACAGCATTGTTCGAGCAGCAGCTCGAGCTGCACACCGCCTACATTTGCTATCTGCATACTTGATGCGGCTCTCACCCACAGAGAAGGTCAGGATGGAGAGACCGACCGAGGAGACAAGAGCTTCAGTTGTGGTCACCCCGTGTGGGGACTCGCCTTCGGCCCCAGACCTCCCAAATCGGCCACACCGACACGTCCGGCTAAAAAAGCCAAAAAAGGGAAGAACAGCCTGCTTCTGGCCACAGGCTTAGAGAACGGGGTGATAAAGATCTGGAACGTGTTAACAGGTGAGGCGTGCGTGAGGTGTGCGCTGTGTTTGGGAAACAATGCTCGGCTGATTTATCTATTTTTTTCCCAACCGCTTTTCTTTTTTGCATTTAAAGGGAATGCTGTATTTGATCTCCATGGCCACGAGGGCGTTGTAAGGGACCTGGTTTTCCCTCAGAACGGGACGCTCACGCTCATATCATCCTCTCGGGACAAGACTTTGAGGATTTGGGATCTTGCTCACAAAGGTGCACGGACAGTTGTGTTTGCGCAGAAGAAAAGATGAGAAAATAAGATATTTTTACTCATGTTTTCTTATAGAAGTAATACTTTGTTGTCAAAATTTAGTTAAATCTGTTTTGAGCTAAATAGCACGAGGAAACAACAGGATTTTCTGAACATTACAATCAGTGTAGCTTCTGCAAACCAGTGTTTGTTTTTTAAAAATAGGCTTCCGTTACACATTTGGCTCTACTGTCACACCACACAGTACATTTAAACCTGAATCTTATTACTTGTGCTTAATTAATTTCTTTGTAGACAGCGTCGCTCATAATTGACAAGGCTCGTCGGCAGGTTACTTAATGTTGCTGCATCATGCATCTGCAAACTGATCCTCATGCTGCACTGACACTGAGGGGAACCAGAGCCTGCTTTCTGCGTGGGAAACTCATTATTTCTACCAGCCTCATTCGGCTCAGTTGGATTCTCTTTTGTGTGTTTTAGGTAAAAAAGTGCAGGTCCTTTCGGGGCACAAGGACTGGATCAACTGCTGCTGCGTATCATCCGACTGCAGCATGATCGCCTCTGTTGGCAGATTTGATCGAGTGAGTTGTTGTTTTTATTATAAACCTGTTGTTTGTGTTGTCGTCAGGCAGTTACTAAGAGCCCGAAGGATGCAATTCATAAATTTTATGCATAAAGTGTCACAGCTGCGTAAAAGCTCCCTCTTAACATTAATCTAGAATAATTTCAACCAGGTAAGAAACTGTGCAAGAGTAAAGAAGATATTTATATTCAAATAATCTCCTATCGGCCCACATTCCGATTATTGAAGAAGCATTTCCTTTGATTGCTAATAGTTATATTTATCTATGAAAAACCACGTTAAATAAGCTTTTAAGACATCTCTTTCCACCACAGAGGCTCTTAGTGGACATGTTTGACCCAATTTGTTGCACCCCAGCGTGGAGTGTTATGATTATGTTCATCTCCTCCTGGGTCGGGTCACAAGACTGATCGAGAGCTGAACAGTTGGGTATCTTTGTTCATTTCTTTTGGTGCGCCAGGGAGACCTTTTCACACTTTGGTCTAACTACTAATTGAACACTCTCAGGTTAAAACTGTGCAACAGCAGACTTTAAGATCACAACAACTGTCAGCGGTGTGCAGAGCGTTTCGGGCCGTCCTGCTGACAGAGCCAGAACAACTCTGAGACTCGAATTACTTGATTTTCTGGCACTGTGACGTCTGCAGCTGAGAAAAACGTCTCAAATAAAAAATCTGTAGTTTTCCAAATGAAAAACAGTCCTCACAGCAGAGTCTACATCACTGCGTGATGTTTTTGTGATCAGATGGTGTGTTTGTGGAGTCTCCGGTCATATACGTTCATCAGGAACCTGTCAGGCGGGACCCATAAGACCTTGTGCCTGCTGTCGTCCTGTGACTTCTCTCCGGACGGGGCGGTGCTCGCCACCGCGGCCTTCAGCGGCTCCAGCTGGTGGATCGACCTCTGGGATCCGTACACAGCTGAGAAACTGGCCACTCTTGCGTAAGTTTGTTAGTTACCGAAAGCAACACAGACGGCATCATTTCTGATACACTTGGAGACAGTGAAAAAGCAGGTAGAACTAAAAGTAAAGTCTAAGATACAAAACCTTTACCAGGAAGGTAGATTAGTTTCAAGCAGGTAAAGATGCTGGAAAGTGAAACTATCCCACTGTCACTCTCACCTGATGTAGCCTGGGAGCATGTCTTAAGAGCCTTGTGTCTTATGAGAACGTCTTTTTCTTTTTGTGGTCTTTTGCCACAGGGACTACTTCGAAGATTACGGACAAAACCAGATATCAGCAATACAATTCTCCCCCAACGGCTTGCACTTAGCAATCGTGACTGATGACAGGTGAGCAGTTTATTAGTTGCACGTCATAGCTATGTTATAGAATGAATGTTTATCATGCTGAACAGATGTTTTCAGACCGATGCATCGTGTTTGCAGAGCTCTCAGGATTTGGGAGCCGGGAGAGAGACAAATGACGATGCAGACCAAGAGAGACCGAGACTCCAGCGGACTCTGTTGCAATTATCATCCACAAGGGGGCGTAGTTGCCACCGGGTAAGAAGGTCATCAGGGTTCACCATAATTTAGTACTTGAATGTGATGCTCTTTAGAAAGTGCTAAAGGTGGATAGATTCACAGAAGTCAGAATGGAGCTCAGTGAGGAGCTCCTGCAAGTTAGCTCCCCTCCTCTGAGGTCACGAGTATGAAAAACATGCTGCAAACGCTTCTGTCGGTCTGTCATGTGTTTAAAACAAATGTTTTAGGTTGAATCTTCCATCAAAAACCTGTAAAAATGTTTTTAAGACAAATTTCCTGCAGAATCGGCACACTGATACCAACAGTGTTTCTCTCTCTCTCTCTTTTTTCTTCTTCTTCAATTTGATTCTGAGCTAAACTACACTCCACCGTCATGTTTTTCACCCAGGTTAAAATCATGGAAACTTCTCTGTTCAAATACACTACATCCATTTCATACATGGGTCTAAAATCTCTGTGAAGTCTGATTCTTTCCTTATCTATACGGATAGTCATCTGCACCATTGCCTGCAGCGGTTGATGCACAATGAGGATGTTCATTGCTGCGTCTTACGTTGTGGATTCATCAACAGAAAGTAGCTTATTTTTTCTCTCCACTGAGGAACTTCTGAACTAAAATTAGCTGAAATTTTGCAGCCGCTCTGTGAACACGCATCATTATTGGCACCTAACCTTCAGTTGAGAACAGATTTAACTTCTCACCCTTTAAACAAGAAAAACAGTCTCTGTTCCTCCAGACTACCTCATAACGGCCACCCTGACCACTAAGTTCTCTTCCCCTCTCTCTGGGCAGAACCAGAGACGGCCACGTCAGGTTCTGGACGGCTCCCAGGACGGTGCCCAGCTTGTGCCACCTGTGTCGGTCCATCCTGCGCCACTCCATCTCCACGCATCAGATAGAAGCGCTGCCCCTTCCCAAGAGGATCCTCGAATTTCTCACCTACAGAAACATCCCTGAACGCCTCAAGACCTGCTGCTCCTCAGATGAAGAGGACTGGGAGAGTTAAAAAGAAACAGAGGGATAAAAATGCCTTTTCTGTATCCAATAGGAAATCCCTTCAAAGCTTGACCGATTATGAAAACCATCCAGTAATCTACTTTAGATGCAACGCTCTACACTAAAGATTCCATATATTGCACTACCACTTTAATAAGATCCCTAAACTAAATGCTCACATCATTTAACTTGAATATCACCATTTTATACTGCTAATTTATTGTGTAAATAGAAAAGGTTTATGCATTTTTAATTCCCGTGCTCATTATCATAATAAGAGCGCTGCTGCTGTACCTGCTCGTGTTAGTTGTTGACAGAATATAACAAAAACTGGAAAGGTTTTATTAAAGTGATTAAAACACATTTACATGTATGAGATTTATTATTCATCTTGAGCTTGGAATGCAGTCATGTGCTCCACTTGTTTTTCATTGCGGTCTAAAGTAAGTGATAGCGATCTGCTGACAACTTGAAATATTTATTTCCACGTGTCTGTGGTCTGAAACCGAATTCTGGTGACAAGTCGAAGCTGCTATTTTTGCGAGGCCTCGCTGACCACAAGGTCTCTCACTGCCTGGAAAGCTGCTATCATGGAGCTGAGCTGGATCTTCTCGTTAGTTCCTGAAGAAAGCCGGTATCTAAGATGAAATGAGTACAAAGGAACAGTTCGTTACGCGGTGATGCCTTTATGTTATTAATGGTGCTTTTATTTATACAGGGAAAAAAACTAAAGCATTGCACTCACTCTACGTCGGCCAACTTGATTAGCAGACCGATCCGAATAGCCGGAGGGAAATCCACTGGAATGGAGAAAATGAATGAATAAATAAATGAAAGACTACCACAAGGCAAGCCCCAAAAGATTTAACTGGTATTGAAATAGAATTTACTTCCATTTTGTCTCAGGCTCATCCTCCAAAAGCTGCTGTAAGTAAACACTCTACACCACCCTTTACTCTCACAGGTGCCACAAAACAACATTCCCCACCTAAAGGATCGTGTGTGGTAGAGATCTGGTGGTTTTCCTGTCTATCAGTGTTAAAGCATCCTCACTAAAAGCCCACAGCTCATAAACAAGAGCAACTTGTTTATTGAAAACAAAAAAAAAACAGGCAAGCTGCATTAACATGGAGAAATATAGGGGCAGAATGACTAAGTGAAAACATGTCTCACCTCTGTGGATGAGCAGATGCACCTCAGTGAGGATGTCGTGCAGAGCCAAACCTTTCAAAGTCTTCAGCTGAAGGATTTCTGTCACAGGGGTGTCAAAGAATTACAAGAAGACAAACTGAACAGCTGTTAGCAGATGTTTTAGGATTAGAAATAAAGTTCAGCCCAATAATTCCAACACCTCAGTAAATCCTGCATACACTTCCAACATTTAAACAAGCACTGAGGTCTAAAATAATAGCTATAAACTCTCATATTTAATCATTTCACTACGACGAGCTTCCGTCAACCTTCAGTTTTAGCTGTTGCAGTGCAGAAACGTTCAGTTTATACAGAAGGAGGGATTTTCTTGAAAGACCAGGTGAAGTGAAGGATACGTTTATACGCTGTGGTGAAGTCTTTGTTGAGGCACCAGTCAAGGATGTTGGCTATATCTGAGCGGAGGGGCTGGCCTGTGCAGGTGTACACTGTGTCTTCTGTGACCTTCCCGTACGCCATGCTTGTGCTCTGAAACCACAAAGACGCTCAGGTTTTCCATTCTTATGTCGAGTTACATGTGACAGATAGATGCGGCGAATATTTTGAGACACAGTCAAAAGAGTAGAAGCACCGGTCAGTTTGAGAACAGCGATCCTGCTGAGCTTCTGGCCGTACCTGCAAGATGTTGAGTGATCTTCTCATGTCACCCGATGACAAGGCCACAATGGCCTTCATTCCATCTGGGGTGACGTCAATGCTGCCACAAAAAGATTCACTCAATATTTCATTTGACTCATGTTCATCACTGATACTTCAATTGACACTTCCTTAAAAGTAAGGGGGTTATTAGTTGACCTATAAAGTAAAATGAACGGTGCCACGTTTTCTCACCTCTCCTGCTGGACAACGTACTCCAGCCGAGGGATCATCTGATCCTGGGACAGCGGGCCGAAGCGGAACCTGGTGCAGCGAGACTGCAGGGCCGGGATGATCTTGGACAGGTAGTTGCAGATGAGGCAGAATCTGGTGTTTTCTGTGAACTTCTCAATAACTGAGACAGCGGCAGAGTGGCATTAGATAACGATGTCTTTAATATATATGAAACTGTTGCTTTTAAATGACCCTACAGTGAAAAACAGGTTTCACCATCAGTCCGGTGATGGGACTAATTTAAAAAGATAAATAGATAAATAATCAACGCAGTTTTTTCTTGGAACAGAATGTCTATTTGTAATGATGCAGAGTAGCTTGTTGATATTTTAAAGACATTTCAGAGTTCATTTAATACTTCCAATTTTCTAGTTAATTGGGAAGTTTTGTCAAAGTCAGCCAAGAAGATCGATGAAAGTCATGAAAACAAAATCTAATTTGTCCTTCAAATCTTGCTGTGTGCATTTATTTTTCAGACCTATGTTTCAACATCATAAACAGATACGCTTATTCACAAGCAGCCAAATTGTGTGGCTGCTCAGTGAGCCGTGCGGCACACAGTGGGCGACACCCTGGCGAACAGATGGCTCACCTCGCCGCAATGCATTCTGGGCATCCTGGGTCATGGCATCAGCCTCGTCCAGTATGACCAACTTGAAGCCCTTCCTGGAGGACAAGAGGGGAAGACAAACAGGAAGCAACTTACAATTTCTGTTTCAGTTATTAACTGAAAATTAAAGCGCTTTAAAAACATTCTACAAAGAGTGTGAATAAGTGAGGCTGAGTCTCACTTGAAGATGGTCCTGGTGCTGGCGAAGCTCAGAATAGCGCCTCGTACAACATCGATACCTCTGTCATCTGATGCATTTAGCTACAAAACAAAGTTAGAACAATTTCAATATGAAATCAAAGAGTCACGAAGTCTAGTTTTTCAGTCGCTTGAAACCTTCAAATCCCAATAAACCAAAACCTGGAAACGAGGATTTGCATTGTACCTCCAACACCATGGAGTTGAACTCTTTTTCCTTGTAGAGCTTCCTGGCACAGGCGAGAATTGTGGTGGTTTTGCCTGTACCAGGCGGGCCGTAGAACAAGAGGTGGGGAAGCTTGTCCTCACTGATGAACCTCTGGACTGAACAGATGAAAAGAGGTTATATGCAGCAACGCACAAAATTAACTAAATATGATGCTGGATCGCTTGAAATCTGTTCATTTATTTCCCTGTTTTGCAGAGATATGGTACGCTTTTCTTTTAGGAATCAAAGAGCGGTAGGCATCTAGCCCTTCAGTTGGAGGGTAGCGGGCCGTGTGGATGGCGAGATGACCACTACTCTTTGAGTTCAAAAAGAAAAGGGGCATTTTCCTGAGCAAAAACAGAGAGGCAAGGGCAAAGGGAGGAGCTATGATTGGACCCAAGTGTCACTGGCAGGCAGCAGGAACAGTTATCACTACACAGATATTACTACATTGGTTTGTTGAAGGCCATTTATAACTCCAGCTTTAGATACCTGGAGTGTGTTTGTACTGCACCATGCAAGCTGAGGCTTCAGGAGGGAAGATTACATCACATATTAATTCCTGCAGTGCACATACTTACTGGTGCTCAGAATATCTTTGTGCGAGATTAATTCATCTAGAGTTTGTGGTCTGTATTTTTCAACCCTGGAATACAAAGCAGAAACATATCAATCAATCGTCTTATCGTCAGCACTAAATACATTAGGCCGCTAACTGACCAATGCTTTGGACACTTTAAGTTTGGGATGCTGTGTTGCATGGAAATACAAAGCTAATTCAATGATTTAGAAACAAATTAGAAAAACATTCACAACAGAAAACAAATCAAGTGTAGCAAGTGAGGCATTTTTCCATTTTATTTCTCATGTTTTCTCATACTGAATTTGCAAGTTGGCACAGGTCCCTGTTTAGCATCCCCTCTTCTTTTAACATCAGTCGGTGAACATCTGGGAGCTGAGGAGACCAGCTGCTGGCAGCGCTGTCCACTACCTAAACTCTTCTACTACTAAGCCATGCTGTTGTAATAGATGCAGTATGTTGTTTAGCATTGTCTTGCTGAAACATGCAAGACCATCCCAGGAAAATTCTGCATTTAAAGCCTGCAAGTAATGTTCAGGATTGATGATGCCTTTCCAGTTGTGCCAGTTCCTAGTTTCATGGGCACTAACACACTGCTGATAGCGCGCCGAATTGTCCTTCTCCTCTGTAGTCCGCAGAACACGGCATCCATGACCCCATCCAAGTCATACGTGAACACAGTTTTCCACTTTACCTCAATTATAAACGACCTTTGGCCAAAAGAAAACCGCAGCGGTTCTGCATCATGTTCACATTTTGTTTCTTCTTTGCATGATGGAGCTTTAACCTGCATTTGTGGATGACATGGTGGCGTGACCTGTGTTCGCAGACAATGATTTCTGGAAGTGTTTCTGAGCCCATGCAGTGATTTCCATGACAAAATGATGATGGCTGTTAAAGTGCTGCCCAAAGATCACGGACAACCAACATTGATGTTTTTTAGCTGTCTCCAGCAGCTGAATCATTTGACCATTTCATGTTCTGCAGATGATGGAAGATTCAAAGCCTTTGCAAATTTA
This sequence comes from Leuresthes tenuis, assembly GCF_036924035.1. NCBI lineage: Eukaryota > Metazoa > Chordata > Actinopteri > Atheriniformes > Atherinopsidae > Leuresthes > Leuresthes tenuis. The sequence continues at coordinate 8,155,770 of NW_027325360.1, forward strand.
CATTGGGGAACATTATTCTGAAATCGCACCACAATTTGCAATGTTGGCTTTTTAAATCTTTTTTTCTTTTTACAGAATGCTAGACCTTTGCCCATCTTTACTTCTGAGCAACTGTCTCTCTTAACTGCTCTTCCTATACCCAAGCATATTACTGACCTGTTGCTACTCAACCTTACCAAATACACATTTCCCCCCAGCTGGTATATTATTACTTTATAACTTACTTTTCCAGTCTTTTGTTGCCCTTTCACAGCTTATTTTGAGATGTGTTGCTGCCCTCAAATTCAAAATTCAAGATGAGAAAATATTTTTCATGGAAAGAGGGACATTTTTTAACTTTCAACATCCAACACGTTTTCTATGCTCTATTGTGAATAAAATAATGATTAACGAGATTTGCAAACCATTACATTCAGATCTTAATAACATTTTACACAAACCCCGAGGTTTTATTATTTTTTGAGGCTGTAGTTGCTTTAAGACAACACTAGAAGATAAGCAGCTTCTTACTCCAGAAATCACCCTGTGTATACTTTGTTGAAACCAATGTGCAACTTATAACATGTACATTTCCAATGACAAAATGCATATAGTTGACGACTGTAACAATGAGCACGATGCGTTAACTGTCATCGAAACAAAGCCCAACTAAATACATGCACATAAAGTCCATAATTAAATAAGTATTTTTAAACATTTGGAAAGCAAACGTTAGTGCACCGAGGACGTCTTCTCTGAGACAAGCGGCTAGCTTTGACACAGAGTAACCATGTTAGCTAGCTAGCACTACCTAACGTATACGTGCTAAACATCGACTTTCAGCTCACCATGGTAGATTTCTGCTCTGTAACCGTGCTGTACTTGTAGACGCCATATGTCCCGTCAACTGTGAAATTGTGACAAGGTGAGTTAAACACTTTGAGAGCTTATGTTGCTCCGTTCACTTTTGCTGCAAGCCTTCTCTGCCGCGCTCAGTAACTAAATTTACGACATACGTCATCACGTACAACCAATAACATACATCTATTTGCTTTCCCTATGGGCGGGAACATGGTGGCATTTGCACACTAAAAAAAATCTGTTTTAACCGCTGGAATAATTACACACACTTTATCCCATATTAAACATTTTGTACACGATCATATTTTTGGTACATTTTATTAATACGTTTCTGGAACAAATGCATTTTCATATGATTGAAAAGAAATGATAAAACCAGTGCGGCTCATGGTGTTTTAACTGTGTTTAGTAGTACTGCTGGCGGACTTCTCTGCAGATGTCCAAAAGTGAAAATTGTATGGTGCAGATGACTGTCGTTCCAACTCACACACTCATCTATATTTAGATTTAAGGAAAAATAAAGTCTGTCCACTCCCTTTCTCGATACGCTGTGCCCAAATTAGTGTCAAAATCTGTCAAAATCAGCTTTGCCTGGTGTTTGTCCATGTGTGATTTTTATATGCAGCATGTCATACTTGCAGTTCTGTGTTGATTGTTATACCCACATTTGGAAAAGTATCATTTCAACCAATTCCTTACAGGTGAAGCTTAAAACCTTTGGATTGTGACCTTTAAGTGTGTCTTGACCAATGGTCTGTGATCACTGAACTGTGAGCTATCCACCTCATATTGCTTCATTTATAAGATGCTTTATTGATAAGATTAATTTACAACTACAAACACACTTGAAACTGGACCTTCTTACTGAAGAGGTACTTTTTGTACATGGCATTTGTGTCTACTACACATTATGAAATTCATGCTGCATTAACACAAATTATCCCCAATGTATGATAGATAAAGTCTTATCTTATTTCATATTACTCCTCATATTTGGTGTCACATAAACACGTTTATCCGATTTCTTATTACTCTTTTCATTTTGTCACCTTTCAGGTTCATCTTCGGACACCCACCCTCATAATAGTCTAAATTTTAATCTTGTCAAGCTGTCTTTGTGCTATTCTAATCAGGCAGCTTTACAGAGATATTTTGCAAGATATACTTGAGTTTTAGAACGTATCATATAATGGTGGAGATTCTCAGTTATGCAGGTATGCATGATAATCCTAAAAGCTTGAATAAAGGCAACTGGACCAAGAAAATAAGTCTTTTTTATTGAAGCTCTTTTGGAATAAATAAGACGAGGACTAAGGCAGCGAGTCAAACAGAGTCTGCAAATCACAGGCACACATAATCAAACAGCATAGAGAGCTTTAAAATATTTAGAATTAGTTATGTTTCTTATGAAGGCCTGGACACTGAAGCCCACTGCACTCAACTCTGATCTCGCGAGAGCGGCCCCTCACGGCGGAGCCTGAGCGCTGCGATGCTGTTGCTGTGGGTTTGATTGACAGGAAACATGTCGGTGTGGTGGGAGAGAACCGGGATGCAGCTGCTGCCAAGGGAGACAGGGAGTACCTGCACCAAATCCACATATCAGCACCTTTAAAAACCACCAGGCTTTAGACCGACCCGTCCGCTTATGATGCGCTGAGCAGCGTCTATATTTCCTTCTTTTTTTTTCCAACATCCATTTGAGAGGAAGGGGCAGCCAATGGATGCTGAGGCAAACCGTGTAGTATCTTCATGCTGTGTTTGATTTAGCCTTCATCCAGAGACACCTTGATGATCCAGCAGGAACTACGAGGACTGTTGTTGCAATGGAGTCGACTCTCTCGCGGCTCAAACCTCGTCTTTAAGCCCACAACAAATCGTTTCATGGCGTTTTGCAGGTTGCTCTGCTCCGCGGGCTCCTCCACGCTTCCTTTTTGAATTACTATTCCTATTTTTTTCTTGCTTTAATTTCTTTCCTTCTTTTTTTTTGTAAGTGCAAAGGGAAAATAACATCCACTGCTCGCCAAACTATGAACGAGGAGATGACAAAAAGCGAGGAGCAGCATCTTAGTTTGCAGAAAGCCTTGCAGCAGTGCGAGTTGGTGCAAAATATGATAGACATAAGCATTTCTAGTTTGGAGGGTTTACGGACCAAATGTGCCACATCCAACGACTTGACACAAAAAGAGATACGAACGCTGGAGGTAAGCACCTTTTGAGCGGAATCCCTGGATTCGTGTTGTGCATCTTCATCTAAATCAACACCGCGGGGCTGTCACTGTTATGTCGAGGCCACTCTGCATATTTTTTTTTCCAGCGGGAAACTTGCATTGTGCTGTCATAGCATTAATATGCCAATATTTCTGCTAAAGCTCTTTGCTATCTGTTTTGTGCAGTGCAATAAATCAAGAGGCCACGGGGCTGCAGTGGGCTGTTAGTGACTTGCGCATTCTGCAGGTGGCGGGGAGAGAAGGTGGCTCTTCTCCATCAGAATAATATCTGAAGCGGCCGAGGCCTATGGGCAGCCCGTGTTTACAATCCATTACCAGAATGCCAGCCTCTAGCAGCGCATCCAGAGCCAGGCGTTATGCAAGGCGCACAGATTACTGACATTGTTACAAAATATTGTTATCCGTTAATTGGCCCGTGGGGTATTCCGTAAATTGCGTTACGTAATGGCCACAATCCCCCCGGTGTTGTGTTTGAGATATCAGACTGTCGTGTTTTGAGACCACTTAAAGCAGTCGAACAAACCCCTCATCCGTGGCAGGCTGTTACAGGGCATACAAATGCCATAAAGTGCGTTATGGTCAGTGAAAACTGACTATTGAGCACTGCAGACACAGCACAGCATGAAGGGCCCGTAAGAATGTTATGGTGATATGTCAAGAGATTAAAACAAACACTATTAAGTACAGCAAGGTACCCATAAACTCATCACCGAGTATCTGTGTGTACCATCAACACACTTTGAATCCCAGTGGAAATATAATTGAGATGTTGCATAAAAACAGCCGACCATAAAGTCCCCTGTGAGTTCTAGACATTGATCCCACGGAGATGCGAGGCTGTGTAATAGCAGACATAAACATACCGTAATGCATCATTTCAGCTGTTAACATAGGTTTGCCAGGGCTGACCTGGGAACAGGAATGTGATCCAAGAGGACAGAGAACTAGTATTATGTCTTCAAATGTGCTGCCAACATTTTACAGGCTAGAATCAGGAAATAAATGTTCACTGTGTTCCCTTACTGCACTGCAAAGCATCATGGATGCCGGATTATTTGTTGTAAGCATTACAGAATTCTTCTTTTTATGTTAAAACTAAATCTGACAGATCTCTTGTACTGGATTTCTGAAAAATCTGACTGATGGTGACGTGATTAAACTGAAAGAGAAGTGGGACAGAGTTAGAATGTTACAATATCTGGATGAATCTCAGGGCTTTTATTAGAGGAGAAGTAAAGATACACACAGATATGTTACTAAATTCTTGCCGATATGTCTGAACCAAACATGACAGTACAAAAAGTTTGGCTACATAAGAGAAAAGAGAGAAGAGGCTTCTTTTACTATTCAGAATGCATTTTGTTGTCTCATTCATGTCTCTGACTTTCTTCTTATACTAAGTATGTGTTTCCCGTCAGTCTTTCTTTGCAATATTGTGAAATGACACCCAAGTTGTTACACCAAAAAAAGACGATTTTATTTATGTGCACACTGAGGGCACATGATAGAGGCTGAATTACAATAATATCCTGATAAAGTAATGATGATAGAGGAAGTATTTGTATTTTTTCACCTAAAGCATTTGCAGTGATAGCTGTGTGTACAGAAGCCTGTGAAATATTGGAGTGTTTTGATGAGATGGTATTTGTTTCTAACAGACAAGTATGCCACCTGCACAAGGGTTACTGTGAAACATCTCTGCTGACCGCAGGGGGCGATAATATATATAGCTAGCAATGAGCTAACAAAAAGAGGGAGACAGATGCACACTGTTCTTGATAATAAAGCTCCCCACAAAAAGCTGGTTTATTCATCTGTTTATGCCTAATTGATTGATTAGTTCCTTGATATACACGTTAATAGCAAAACCTGTTCACACAATGAATAGTGCAAATTGAATTTTGTGTTTTTGTTTGGCTTATTATGCAATTAATTCTATTAATTGTTGTTCTTGTTAGTGTATGTAAAATACGAGGGAGAAATGTCCATTTCTATACGTTTTCAGGTCCTTTAAGTGGGTTGTAATCTTTGGCAGCCCTGTGATGGGCCAGTGATCTGTCCAGGGTTTACACTGCCTCCCAATGGCAGCTGGGATAGACTCAGACCCCTAGTGACCCTGAACAAGATAAAATGAGTATGAAAAATTGATGGCTAGTGATAGGATGATGGTTATCCTAAACTCAGGACACTTGTTCTTCCAAAGTTTCTCCCAGTATTTCTCAGCAGAAACGTTCAAGGCTCAAACCAGGATGGATGGGGAGCATCATTGTGCAGCTATTTTCAGTCCTCTCCAAAGATATCCTGTTAGATTCATGTTCTGATTAAAAATTACCAATTCAGTTGTTGGTTACCTGCCTGACCAAAGTTAGTCGCCCCTGATCACTCATTTTGGTGCTTAAAAACCTTATTCCATTGTAGAATGATGTAGCCTCTCTGATCAGGGGGACTGTAAATACTCTAGAAGTTTCTTTATGTCAGTTTTGACACAGTCCTTTCTCACAGGTCTACATACATCTCTCTGCCTTGGTTTTCATTCTGACATACACCATCAACCTCATATATATATGTGACCTTATATAGGTCACATAGTTTACAGGACAGACATGTGCAGGCATGTACCTTCTTAATTGTGTCAAATTGATTTAGATTGTCACAGGTGGACTTAAGTCAAGTTCTAGAATCATCTCAAGGACTTGTGATGGAGGAAGGAAGCACTCAAGCTCAGTTATGAGTCTCATATCCAGAATAAATACTTATGTAATTGGGATGTTTCAATTTAAAAAAAAAAAAAAATTACATAAAATACATTAATGTATTTTAAAAAGAAACAAAATAAATCATCGGAACATCAGAAACATTTTGCATACAGGATCGTTACAACTCAATTATGTTTCTTCTGGGTTAAACCAGCGTATCGTAAGGCATACTCAAGTTACACACAATTCTAAACGTTTTAGTTATTACTTTTATCATTATTCAGAAGTGAAAGGAACCTTTCTTGCAGGTATAGCTGATCATAGTCAGTGAAACTGAATTGTTGCATTCTTTAGTCAATTTTAGGCACAAGAACAATTCCACAGCTGTATGATAAGTCATTAATGGTGAAGCAACACCAAAACTTTTACTTTTTAAAAGTAAGGCAAACTTATAATGAAGTTAGCATTTATGTAAGGAAAAGTTCCTGCCTGCTTAATGGCTGTTATTTTTAACTAACTTTCCCATACTGCATTTATGTTTTGATCTCCATTAAGTTCTCAGAAATACATTTCGCTCTTTAGTTGCTTTGCTTTCACCGGCTAACTCTTTTATTGTTTCCTGAAAATAGACACATGCTACAGCTTGAGACAGAGTTAAAGGGGAAGTTCAAACCTGGACCTTATTTCTGGCATAAAATATGTTCATCTACTCACCGATAACAGTGAAAGTCAGCGGTGAACAGGGCATAGACAATACAGCCTCTAAATAAGGCATTATCTGTCTTTATTTCACCAATACTTTAAGACGAATGAATGAACACGTACTATTGCACTGTTAGCTCATAGCTGCTGTGTTGCTGTTATTGGCGGCTATCGGGGAGCTGTTAGAGGGCTTTCCACACACTTGTCTACTGGGATGACGTAATAGACACGCTGTGTTCATTCGTATTAAAGTATTGGTGAAATAAAGACAGATAAAGCCTTATTTAGAGGTTGTATCGTCAATGTCCTCGTTCTCTCCCAGTTATATGGATATACGCGGTTCTCGAGTAATCTCAATAGCTTCCGAAGGATGCCGACTTTCACCAAACTGTTATTGGTGAGTAGATGGACGTATTTTATGTCAGAAATAAGGTTCAGGTTTTTTTTTTTTATCACCAGAAATGTAATAAACAAATGTGTGACAGAAATGCTCAGTAGAAAAAAAAGCAATAGATTGAACACACTTTCAACACTCCCATATAATTCCAAAGTACAACTAAAGAGTCACTCCTGAATATGGTCCCATTGTCCTCAGATCCACTGAGCTGAAGAAGCTTTCCGAATGACCGTCATTTTATTGACACAAAGATTTGGGTCACAATGTCAGTCATGCACAAAGCTTTCCTTATCCTGATCTATCGTGAGTGTGGTGTGTATGGGAGATTCCTTGACAAACTTTCTGCTTTTCTATTCTTTCCCTAAAGATACACAGATTGTGCCTCAGACGCTGTCTGTCAGGAGCGTTGAGTATGGACCTTGCTCTAGCCAAAAGCTTTACCCAGAATAGCATCCTATACCATTACCTGGATGAAGTATTACACCGGCTTCCATTAATATAATTACACATGGTTGGTATCCCTTGGATACACTGATGATCAGCACTCATGATGAATGAGTGCTTTTTTTTTTATGGTATCATATAGATGCAGACACATGACACAATCAAATGTGTTTCATACATTAGAAATTTTGGTCAGAACCAGTTTATTCGTATTCACTCAAACAAGATGGTGTCAGCTACTGTTTGCTTCAGAGGTGGGACCATGGAATTTTTCTACTAACTTTTAGATGATCAAAAGCTCTAAAGAACCGTTGAAGCACTGTAGCTTAGAAGAATGAAGATTTCATTATGCTCGTGGAAAACTGGGTCATACAAATTGTTATCTGACCATGACTAAAGTTCTGAATGACTACATGCAAAGCCTAACATAACCTCTGGTTGTGTTAAACTGCATGCTCTCCAGTTCTTTCACAAATGATGAAAAAAGATAAATAAAGTGCTTCCGTTTAAAGTTTCTTTCCCCTTGGTAAATTTACAGTAAGTTCAGTATTTACCATATTTAAGCATTTTATTTAGCTACCTCACCTCACAGCAAGAGGGTTCCAGGTTCAATTACCAGCTGGGGCCTTTCTGTGTGGACTTCGCATGTTTACCCCAGGTACTCCAGCTTCTTCCCACCCCACAAACACATCCATGTTAGTTTGATTGGTGACTCTAAATTGTCCCCTAGGCGTGAGTGTGAGTGCCCAGACAAGCCCAGTTCCCAAGCCCAGATAAATGATGAGGGTTGCGTCAGGAAGGGCATCTGGTGTAAAACATGTGCCAAATCAATGATGCAAGATCAACTCACTGTGGTGACCCCTGATAAAGGGAGAGGCCAAAAGAGGTTTGTGTCAGCCACCAAGAATCTCTTTAAAGAAAGGCACATTTAAAAAATGAGGCAATATGATTTACTGACTTGGAAAATAACCAGGTAATTGTTTGCATTACTTTGCAGAATATTCATCAACTTAAACCTGTCCTGGATAGTTTTTATGTGGAAAAATGTCTTCATACAGATAATGAAACAGATAAAGTCTCAAGTTGAAATGATTACTATTTTACCTTGACTACTATTTTAATTATATATAATATATTTACAATATTTTATTTATGTGATGGTGTAGCCAGTAATGAATTGAAACATCTCGATGGGGCAATTTGCTGCAAATGTGTCTGGATTCAGGGGATAAAACTGAGAAAGGTAACGGCATCAGGAAGAAGTAACAGAACAATGTGACACAGTAAATGCCAATGTGTGGAAACTTTACGGTGAAAGGTCCAACACCTCTCAGGTCATGACTCTTTTTTTTTTTTTTTTTCCCATCATCCCTGGATTTATTGTTGACTCCATGCAATGCACAGATTTACGGCTGATGAGACAGCTGTGTACCCTGTGGTAGTTACTGGTATATAAGATAGACAAATATCAGTAAATATATGGTATTTTGTCTTTTTGAATCGATGAAAATTAATTTAAGACTTTGGACTGGTTCTTCACTGGTGTTAAAATTGGGTAATCTCAGAAGAAAATAACACATGACACATTTCAGTATTTATTAAAAAAATTAAAAATAAATAACAATAATTAAGCCAAAATGCAGAAACTGTGAAAAAAACACTCCCCTACTGCTTCAATAGGAATGAAGAGCAGAAGTAGCAGCCAGGTGCTGCAAATTAAATGCATGTGATTAATTGAGGTGTGTGAACACCTCTTTTTTTTTGTCAGTTTGCTGATCTGGAACATTCAGGTGTGTGTTTACACAAAGTAGAAGGACATCAGCAATGATCTTAGAGAAGAAACTTCTGCTGCTCATCAGTCTGGGAATGGTCATACAGTCATTTCCAAACAGTCCTTAGTCCATCATTCTATGGTTAGAAAGATTATCTACAGTTAAAAGGAAGGGAAAAGAAAGGATTATTGGAAAACACTCAAGACAGCTGCCAATTTACCCCAGAAGTGGACTTTCCAGAAAGTTTACACTTCTTGCTCAGAAAAACTGCAAAAAACCCAAGAGCTGACAGCTGAAGTCGTGAGTTGCCCAGTCAGAGTCCAGACTTCAACCTGACAGAAAAGCCCAATAGGACCATAGAACCTTTGTAGAACTGATAAGATAATGCCTGCACACCTTAATGAACTATAGGTAAAAAAAAAAGTGAGACAAAATTTGTCCACAATGAAGTGAGTTAGTGATTACGTCACACAGGAAAACATTACTGCAAGTTATTGCTGCTGGTTGCTGGTGGTTCTAAAAGCTGTTGAATTATAAAATAATGTCAAAAAATAACATTTTAAAAATGATAAAAATAATAATCCAGTGTTTTTGTTCATCTGAGGTGGTAATTTTGTGTAAGCACCATATGATTTCTGTATTATGCTCTGAAACATCTGATATTTTTTTTCACATGAGTTTAGATCTCTTGGAATTGAGACTAGTCAGAATTCAGATGCAGATCTGAAAGTGAAAAGTAGTTACAAGAAAATAATTTGTCTTTGTGTCACAAAGCATGACTTTATAAATGTCTACAATCCTCTTTTTTTGACTGGGTTCAGTTGAATTACTGATATTTGCAATTCATATCTACTCTAGTTAATAAAGGTTAGAACAGCTTTCCATCACTTCAGTTGTGTCATCTAAAATACAAATAGCTAAGTTAGAAAACACAATGACAAATTAAGCCATTGATTTGGATTTGAGGTACTTGTATGAAGTTAGAAAGGCCTGTGACTTTCATTATGGGACGGGTAGACTAACAAATATCTGTCTTTGCTGTTTGAACTTTTAATCTTTTCATTTTCAAATACATGTCTCTAAACATCTGCCAGCTTTAAAGTCTGCTGCAAACAGCAGCATACACTGTTAGCCTGCTTTAACAGGGTATATATGTTTGACTACATTTGGCATGTAAACAGTTATTCATGTAGAAAGACCTCTGCATCTCCATGCCACTTGTAATGCTAATGCCTCAGTGCATGCATGAGATATTTTTTTTCCCAAATCCTAATTCACATACAAACCAACCAGCTTGGTTATTGAATTATTAATTACCACAGTATGCTGCAGATCAGTGAGCTAAATGTGGATACTGCAAGTTGTGCAGTTGTGCGTTTACTTAAAGGGAAGTTGGACCCATGAATTGCACCAGTTTTTGCTGGAGCAGGTTTTGTCTCTGGATCCTAGACATTTGTACATGGCTGTAGTTGTACAGATCAGAACAAGCTGCAGTGGAAGTGACAGTTTTTTGTACATTCATTAAGTGTTCCAGTTTACCAGGATTAACAGAACAGCAGTTGTGAAGAGGTCGGTGTAGCTCATGTCTCAAAGGGAAATAGCATGATACAGGCTCATCTTGTTCAAGAGTTTTTTAAAGGAGCAACACATAATTTGAACAAATGTTGGGGATCAAGCAGGAGATGGCTTAGTTATTAGCTAATATTAATAAGTGTCCAAAGGACAGTTGTAATTATGTATTGATATATTGTATATATATATGATATGTTAGAATGATATATTCTAATATATAATATATTTTAAAATAAAATGTATAGTATAAAAATTTGCCCCCCCAAAAAAAAGCTACACATGAATTGTTACTCCAGCCGTAAAGAATTGGAACAAATTCCTCATTGAAACACAATTTCTTTCTGAAGTCCGGTGTTTAACTGGCTCAAGTTGCTAAAAAAGCCTGATAAAAAGTGGTTGCTACAAATATGTTTTTTTGTTAAGTCTTGCTGGAACATTACCTTCAAATATAAAGTTTGTTCACCTGGCTCTTACATCCTCTGAGGCTCAGAATGATGTAAGATGTTTGGTGATCAGTACGGGCGACAACAGAGTAATTCTGTGAAGAGCTGGCTTCTTCCTTTTAACAAGTTGGATGTGAGAGGCATGGCTTAGAGAACAAAGCTAATCAGAAGCTTGACAAGTGATGTAACTTGCCATTGAAAATGGCACAAAACAAATATTTCTCTTTAGTGGTAGTGACTTCACTAAGTGTAAAGCTTTTATCTTCCCTTGTTGCTGCAGAATTGAATACACTAATAATGTCCACAAAAGCTTATGACATACACAAATGTCATAAACCGAGTTAGTCCTCACCAGCAACGGCTTTCTTTTTAAGGTTGTAAGTCTTCCTTTGAGCATCGAGTTTCTTGTCTGGAGCATTGAAAACTTTCCTTGAAAAAAACCAAACTTTCCTTCCACAGCTCATATTGTTCCACATCTTTCTGATACTGTCCTCAAGTCACAGCAAAAAGCTGATGCATTGATGTTTGAGAAACCCCAACTAAGAGGGGTTCCAGGACAGGACAAGGGGGAAATAAAAAAAAACCTAAAAATCGGCGATGTGGATCGGTCCATTGTAACCGATACCCGAACTTGAATTTACTTCTATATCAGTACCGATATCCAATCCAAATATCGGATTGGTGCAGCCCTAATTTTAGGACCAGACTTGGAATTCTTGTATACTAAGAACTACACATTCCTGAGACATTTTCCTGTCTCATGTGACGGTTTGAATGCACTGGTAAATATCCTACTCTCCAGAATTAAGTAGAAGATCTGAGCAGCTTGTCCACCACTGATTGTGTATAACATGATAATTTATGAGAAACCAAAAGCTTTAGCAGAAGGGTTCAATGCATCTACAAAGGGAGAGACAGAAGGTAAAGATGATAATAATTATGGCATGTCATTTTTATCATGTAAGTTCTAGCAGCTTATGATCATACACATGCCGTGCAGTGTGTCCATAATGGTTTTCACTATGCTTGGCCACGGCTTTTAATTTCTGAAAGTGACAGAAACAACCCACTGATTGATTGATTTACCAGTCTGCATGGTGGCTTTAGCTCTCAATCCCACCGTGTGGGGCTCGTGGCCTAGTTAAATTGCTAAATCATCCTGGAAAGTCATGTTTATAAGAATGACTTATCCAACCCAGTCTTTGAAATTCAGCATGATGCCATCCCAACATATTGTTGTAGCTTTAAGGATTGCCCTGCCTAATGTGTTTGAAGTTACTGGAAGTAACTCTAGTTCTGTGAATATGTCAGTATTTCCCTGGAGATGCATTGATTGATTTCCCCTTGATTTTAAAAAGGTTCATTCAGAATGTTTAGTTCTTTCTAAGAACTATATAAAGCCACATAAAGAAATTAATAGAGCTCATAATGTTTGCCTTGTCTGTACCACACAACTCTTCTCTAACGTATCAACTTTTTAAGTGAAAAGGATTTACACTATATCCCCATTTATGCTGTATATTACAGGTCCTGGTATTTTGTTTCTATTTTACCTATTGTGAGATATAAAAGTGCTTTGGAGAACAGGAAAAACACTATTTTTACTTAAAAAAATGCACCCAAAATAAAGTGCTGTATTTGTGCTATTGAAAATGAAAACTGATGGAGCAGCTCATTCAGACAGAGGAATGAAGCAAGCTACTTTTAAGTTGTTGCCCCTGAAACAATTGTTTGAGCATGAGATGGGGCATTTACTGTGGGGGGAAAAAAATCAGATTTGTCAGAGCCATGTACATGCTGCATTTACTGAACAAAAAACAAATGAAACTGAAAATACCGCAAAGCCCACACTTTGAGTAACCGCAGGATTTAATTACTTTCTTTTAGCGGTACACCTGTGTTGATATCTTTTAGTGAAAAAAGGGTGTAACTGTATTAGACAAAATGGGCAAAAAAAAAAAATAAATAAATGGTCAGCTGCTTTTAACTGTAGATGCTTATTAAAGGAAGAGCCTGGTGGAATTAACTCACCTTTTATCGTTTCTTTTCATCTTTTAGTTGCATCTAATGTTCCACAATAATGTGAAAGGGTGTACTGTTAGAGCCAAATGGAGTATAATCTTTAAAATGGGCTGCACTTAGGAAAAGTTGTGTGTTCAATGTTATGATATAGTCAGCTCGCATGCTCACAATGAATACCTTGATGGTTTTAAGTGGCCTGTCCGGTGAGGAATGACTGTTCTTTGTTATAAACAGTGACGTGAGTTCTCAGCCAGAACGAGCCACCCAAAAATGGGTAAAAAGCAGCAGTATTTTCACATTCATCACTTGCATGTTGAAGCTAACTAAACTACACCAAAAAGGCTACTAGTACAAGATGTTTGGAAACAGATAGGAACAGGTTAATATATTTGCCTTTTTTAGGTAAACAATAAAGAACTTCCATGACACTGCTTAATGTGATGCAAATATGAAGAGATTTAAAAGTGAATATGTTCCATGATGGTGAAAGATAAAGCCTGGATAAACCTAATGTATTCTCTTATCTCCAGCACTGGACCACTGACAGCTTTGGCTAATGTATGTTAAAACCAAAGTAATCAGTTAGATCAGAGAATCCCACAGGTTACTATAGTACATCCTAAAGTAACCATGAATATACAAAACAAATATCCTGTAACTGAGTCCATAGTTCAGTGTTTTCGGTCTGGACTTCTGTAAATGATAAAATGACTGACAGCGCCACAAGCTTATATTTAGAATTACTTGAAAAATTGATAGGATTACCTGATCATTTATACATGTGTATAAAATCAGCTCGAAATATTCTTGATTTTACATGATACATTTGATATCAAAGTATGAGACACAGTAATAGATCAGCACATTTAGGCAGGGTAAATGTGTATTTCTCTGTAGGTGTGGACTGAGCAGCTGCCTTATCAGGCAGAGCGTTAGCAGTCGTGGGCAGCTTTTACTGTAGGGTTTTCTGCATTCAGAGGTGACTCGCTGGTCCCTCCTCCACTGGTTTCTACTTTGGTATGCACTGATGTAGGCCAGGTCTATTTTCTAGCAGTCATTTTGTAGGTGTACTTTTGGAATGGGGCCATCCACATGCATCATCCTTAAGTCCTCAAGCATCACGTCAGTCTCTGTGGGCCTGGACCTTACTTTACCATCGTATTTTTCGATAAGACCAACTATTTCGAACCAAAATTGCTCAGTAACAAAGACACTTGTGTGTCCTGCTTGTAGTGGTGAGAGGCTTGCAGTATAGTCTTACAGAGTCAGAACAAATTGTCTCAGCATAAACAAACACATCAGTGACAACATGGATTGCTTTAAAGCAGACAATGCCCTTGTCTTGAAATGTCTTGAGATCTTAATGAATTTTGTGTGACTAGCTTTTGTCTAAATACTACAGAGAGAGTACAACAGCTCCTTTTCCCACCATGAACGGGCACCTCTGTTCACACTGACACGTTTTAGGGCGTGGAGTAATCCACCCACTCAACTCCATACCACTCTTCCACAGCGTCTGCCTATTTTAAGATCTGTACGACTCAATAACCCTTAAAGCACATTATTACCATAGGACTGAGCATGCTGTGAGTAGCCTGCTAGCTAATACTAACACATACAGCAGGGCTTCTTTTGAGGGCTTCTTAATGACCAAAAACTGCTGTTGCTGCATTCAATGGCATATGGGAAAATATGACTTTCCAACTGGGGAAAATAATGCCTTTTAAAAGTCCTATTTACTGGTTGGGATATAAACAGAAGTAAAAGATCTGGTAGAATATTATCTAATTTCTTTAAGTGAACTATAGAACTGCTTATGAGAATTTACTGTTAATAGCAAAGCAAGAGAAAAAGAGTTTACTCTTCTTACTGAAGTTGAAGCTGGATGGAGGTGAGCACGAGGAGGCACGCTATTTCTGCTCTTTGAGTTTGCTGTACCTTCAGACTTACATATTTATGCTGTGCACAGAAAAAGCTATTTTCTTTGTTATCTCCTCATCAATATTATTGTCTGGCTGTGTTTTTGGAGCTCTGTGTTGTACAATATGAATAAAAGGGAAAGTTGTCAGGTCACAAAAACCCCACGGGATGTGTTGTTGATGATGTAGCAATACTTAGATACACAAGGATGACAACGATACGAATACGATAAGATAAGATAGATTCATCCCACAGCCGGGAAATTTTCTCGTCACTGCAGCAGAAGGAAGATAACAAAATAGCAGGTGACCAAAAAGGTGAAAGTTTTGAACATATTGCACAATTGTATAGCACAGAGAACAGCGTTACAGACAACATGCTCCAACCTTAATGGCTGATGGGATGAACTATCAAATTACATTGTCACTTTATAACTTTTCAAGTTGACTATCTATGTTTTTAGGTGTACAGACGTTGTTTTCATCCCTTCATTGCTGTCTGTTAATGTGTCTTTTTTGATTTCATGTTTTGCCAATATGAGACACATTCTGATTTTTCCCCTATATTGCAAAATGCCTCGTTCCATAATATAGAACATATGCTATGCGTTGCAGCATACACAGCTCTCTTTGCGGTTGGCATGTCTCAGTCCCAAATGTGCCAGTTCCCCTCTGTCTGTTGTGTGTAACTCAAACGACAGACTGTATGTGAAGTCGTCACATAGCTAAGCGTCTGTGAGAGATGGAGGTCAAACTGACTGAGGAGCAGAAGGGGGGTATTTATATCTAGACTGATCTTATCCTTTAATGCACTGTTGTGCAATAAAACCATTATAAATTAATAAACAGATGCACAAATAGTTTGTATAAAAGGTGAGTTTTACTAAAAATAATTATTTCAAGTAAACAACAAATGAAATGAAAGTGTTTTGCAATCATTATACATTCATTGAAATTAATACAAGAACATCTTTTTAGTGTTAAATCTAATTTAGTGAGACATTTATTTGCTTAATTTTCAAGGTTACTGCTCTATTTATCCTTTCATCCATTGATCCAATTGCATATGAATACATTGTAAGAGATAAACATAATACATGCATGATACATTAAATTTAGAGCTTTGTCCTCAGTCCATCTGTCCGTCCCACATTTTTTTATGTATTTAAAATCTATTTGTTCATACTGACACAAAAAGATGGGCTGATGATATTTAGGTGGTCTAAGGACAAATGTCAAATATTGCTGTGACATCACAACACGTTTTTGGCCTTAACTCGACATTCATACACTACAAATTTTGACATAAAATGTCAAACAGGATTAAATGATGAAGTCACGACATTTTACATGCAAAAGGTCAGAAGACTCTTTGGAGTACGTATGTGGCTCGGGAGCAGAACAGGGAGATTCTGGCAAGTAATGCAATAGTAAGTAGACTGTATTTTTCAGGATCAAAGTAGAAAAAAATAGTTCTGAATAAAAACTAAATGTTTAACAAATTAATTAGGGTTCTATTTTAAAGGGAACACCAATGTTAACTCTTGCTATAAATGGTTTATCTCTTAAAAAATAGTCACTAATTTAGTCACTTTTCTTGTCAGCACCTACCATGAGCCCGTCATCTTATGGTCAATTTTGGGTGAAGCTGCTACAGCAACCTTTCAAATGCTGTTCTAAGAGGAGGATTTTCTTGCCTAGCAGCGCATTTTGTGTTCTGGAAGTGCCGACAAGTTCTCAGTAGGAATTTAGCTGGGTGATAAAGGTCATTAATTGATAACCTTTGCTAACCAAACAAACAGTGGAGTGTTGGATTGGACGTGTTAGAAAGCACGGTCCTGTTGAAAGGTTGTGGGTGCTGTACCACTGCTCGAGGAAAGAATCTTCCAGAAACCGGCTTACCTTGCTGGGTCCTCTCCCAAAGTGGTGGAATGCCCCTTAGTGAAAATTAATGTTTCCACTTGCGAATTTTCCTTGGTGTTCATGTGTTAGCTCTCTTTATCTTGGCCATGTCTGAACATTTGACAGCTTGTATGTCTGTTGGACTTCTGAAAAATGATGGCAAAGTGGAGAATATTGGGTCCCTGGTAGCTGATTTGTACATTTCTCCTTTGTGTAGTTTTTGCAACTTAGTCTGGTGGTTTCACCTAAAAAGTATTAGAGATATTGTCAGAAACTCACTTATAATTGTGCGTGCATGGTACAAACGTAGGTGTGACATGAGACTTGAACACTTGCATAGAGCAGAAATTCTTCTTCCATCCATCCATTTTCTATACCTGCTTAATCCGTCAGTCGGGTCATGGGAGGGCTGGAGCCTATCCCAGCGGTCATCGGGCACAGAAGTTCTTATAAAACAATATTATCTTTTTAAATTTTGTATTGGAACTCAATTGTTATAGAATATTAGATATTCTTTGCAAAATCAACATTTAAGTTTGTGCATTTGCGTCAGGACGCTATTCTAAAACAAAGGAGAGTTTGTTATTTTGAGCCAGGATACACACTCACATTCTAGCTTAGTGTATGGTAAATGGAATATGTAATTTATTCATTTTGCTGAAATGTTTTAAATGCTTTTTAAAATGTTGTACTTCAAACAAACTGACAGCAGCAATTATAAATCTTTTTTTGAAGTGCAGCAAAAGTATTTGAATGCATGAAAATGTTAAAAGAATTTGTCAGAATGTAAAAAAGGCCCTTTTCTTCTCTGCATTTGTCCCTCTCTCTCTCTCTCTCTCTCTCTCTCTCTCTCTCTCTCTCTCTCTCTCTCTCTCTCTCTCTCTCTCTCTCTCTCTCTCTCTCTCTCTCTCTCTCTCTCTCTCTCTCTCTCTCAGGGGAAGTTGGTAAAGTACTTTAGCCGCCAGCTGTCCTGTAAGTGCAAAGTGGCCTTAGAGGAGCGCGGTACTGAGCTGGAGGACTTCCCTCGCCTCGGACACTGGTTCCGCATTGTCAACTTAAGGAAAGAGGTCACACAGGTGAGGCTTATCTCCAAATAAAGTGGCACAATTTTTCTACACGATAACACATTTATCTTATTAATCCTAATGACAAATTCCGACTTGAAAATGTAACAGAGATTGTTATTTATTACCCAATCTATTTTTTAGTATACTGAAATGCTGCCTTTAAGAATTTGTTTTTTTTTTTAAATTTCAACTTTATATGTTCTTTATCAGTTTTTTTACAGCAACATCCTCGTCCAGTATTGGCTTTTACTTGTGGGCTTTGCTAAATTAATAACTAAATGCTAATTATCAGCACTTCTATAAGATTTTCAAATAGAAAAAGGTGCTACTCTCAGTTGTTTCCCAGCTTAGATGCTGTTTTGAAAGGCTTATCCAAAAACAGTTTAATAAGTTTTTTATCTACTATTTCTGAACAAGCAGTAGGCACTTTCTGCTTTCTACCACACTGCCATATCTCTTCTTTTCACCTCACAACAAGAAGGTTTCTGGTTTGAATTTTGGCTGAGGCCTTTCTGTGGAGGTACTTGCTTTCTCGAGGCGCTCCGGCTTCCTCTCACTGTAAACTGTAAACTGCCTGTAGTGTGAGTTGTGAGTATCTCTGTGTTTGCGCTGCGATGGACAGGCGGCCTGTCCAGTGTGTACCCTGCTTCTTGTCTGGTGTTGAGAACTCGATGAGACCTCGGTGCATCAACATATTTAAACTAAAAATTCACTTTTTTTTTTAAAGAGAAAGAGCTCAAATTTTTCTTTAAACTTTCTTTTTTATACACTCCAGCTTTAAAACATGATAAAGATAAGCCACTATTTCCTTTTCCCCTTTAACCAACAAAACACATCGTAATCATGTCTCCACAGCTTTTTTCAGTGCAAACTAAGACCTCCATGTGTTAATGCTGCACGTGCCTGTTTTGTGGTGCTGTCGTTATCATCAGGAGATGAGCCCAGGTGAGGTGACTTTGGAGGGCCTGCTGGAGATGAGCGAGGAGCAGGTGTGTGAGCTTCTGCAGAAGTTTGGTGCCAATGAAGAGGAATGTGCCCGACTTAATGCTTCCCTCTCCAGCCTCAGAAAGGCCCACCAGCTCGGTGAGGGTACAGCCGAACCACTTAAAGATGTTTTACATGCAAAAACACATAGCTGACCTTAACACCCACTGCACCAAAATGTTTACATGGCAAAATACAGATGCCACATGAATCGAAAATACTACTTTCTTTGGGAAAAAAAATGAAATCTTCTACACAAGCTGTGTGTGTTTTTTTCCTATTAGATTGCTCAATTCTTGCCAAGGGTGTCAAATGACTGACAACTAGTGGAGTGTAAACTAAAGTGTTGACAAATGTGGCTGATACAAAAAAATCTTCATAGGGAACAAAATGGGTTGAACAGTTTAAACTGTAGACCGCTGAGGGAAAGAAATCTGTCTGTCTATTATAGACAAAGACGTTCGTTGTTGAGAGCTGGCTGGTGACCCACTATTTGTTCCTCTGCCATTTAAGATATTATTTTTCAAAGATTCTGCATAGTACAGTGCTGACGGAAAACAAGGTAAGCGAAGTGTGGATGGCAGGCATTTAAAATCCTCTCAAACTGAGAAAAAAGAAAGTTTGTTACAGTTTGATTTTGTACATACTAGAAAGGTTTACACCAGCAATTATTAGGATCAATCCAAAAAAAACCTCATTACTCAGTAACCCAGTACTAATACTTTGAAAATAGTTTACAGTCGGGCTGCACGTTATTAGGAAAACATGAGATATGCGATATCATTGTTGAATATTGTGATGATGATATGATCTGCGATATATAAGCAAATACTTCAGTATACGGTGTCCGGTGTATTGATATGGGCAGCAGTCCGCTTCTGCCCTTGTGCAAGCTGGTTAGTTGTAGAACATGAACATAAGCAAAATTTTCTCTAAGTGGAATGCAGCCCTCATTAATACACCTACGCTTGGCATAGTATTTCAAATCAAAACGTCTTCTCTGAAATCTCGGGCCTAGTTTTCAACCACTTAAATGACGTTTTTAGCCCATCAAACTTACAGAAATAGCTTTGAAAAGAGAATAACATCCAATGAAAGAGCAAGAAAGTGGTTGATAAAAAACAGGTAACAGCCAACACCTTGTACAAGCTCTTTAGACGTCAGATGTACGAGAAGGGGGAGTCCAGGGGGTTGCAAGATGGGCGCTCTGCGGGCATCCTTTAGAATCTTGGTCAGATTGAAATTTGGGGGGATTTGAGGCGAGGTCAACACTTTGGGTTCATTCTCATGTTGTCCAATTTGCTCCTGAGCAGTTTTTACGGTGGGTAGATTCCCTTGTTAGAAAAGGCTGCTTTAATCAGGGAGTCTTTGAAAAGTTTAGATTTGTTGTACATACCAATGTAGAATCTGCATGAATGCCAGGACCAGATGTTTCCAAGCATTGCATTTTACCAAAAATATTCAATGCTATCAGCTTCACTGGTCAGTAATTTTAATGTTGTGGCTGATCAGTGTTTACAGTCAAAGATAAGAGACCCTTTTATTGAGCCCTGATGAAGCTTTTATTTCATTAATTTCTTTTTTGTTTACAAGCTTCATGAAATGAATGGCCCATGCCACTGACATAATAGACCAGTTCCAATGATCTAAAATGGCAAATGATAGGCCTGAGAAGACTTGTAACTGATTAATTAATCTTTCTCTAACTGTAACGATAAACTACTGCAACTACATTGTTAACATCTGTGTAGTTTATATTCCTGAATATTTTGAATAAGTTTGAAGAAAACCTCTATTTTAGTGCACTGATTTGTTGTGTTTCAGGATACTGATATCAGTTGCATTCTCTAGAAATGATGCAGCTCTTATTGTCCCATTGACTTTATTAAGCATGATATGTTGGTATATGGTATGATATATATGGTACGGGAGCTTTAGTGTATGTCATTTGTCCCCTATGGGCAATATGGGAAAATATATACTATTCTGGATGCAATTCCAAAAACAAAACAAAGAAAAAACTCAAATTCCTTAAATAATGTCTCCTGCTGCTCTGGATGGCTATGGGACATGAATGAGTGAATAGATAATTGATAAGGTGTTATTTGATGCCATAGACTGTGTCTCAAAGATCTAAAAATTAGATTTTGCTTTCTCCTTTTTAGCTACTGAAAGTAACTGAAACTGTAGCGGCAGCCTTTCTGACCATTAACAGCCACAGTCATCTTTTTTGTTTTCACTAAACATACCTGACAGATATGCGTTCCCTTTGTTGCCCACCAGGTGGCTTTAAAAGACCACATTTTGCTGTCAGTGTTAAATGGACAAACTTTGCAGTGATGAGAGCTAACCAGAAGGGGGCAGTAGAGCATCACTGAAACTTGGTTGGTTGGTTTAGCAATAATCTTTGCTCGTTTGATAACACATGTGCGTCTCCCCTCCTCAGCAGCACATGTAGATGCTCTGTTCTGTAACAGATGTCCTTTCCGAAAGGGGACTGCTGAATAATTACTCAAATTAACTTGATGAGTAGTTTTTCTTCAGTGTGCCCTCAACAAAACTCCATTAAAGGAGTATTTTATACGAGGAGGTTTAACTTGGCTGTAGACATTCTGACAAGCAGTGCAGCCTTAAAACCAGACTATTTGCAAGGCTGCTGGCATCTCAAAACACTCTCTGTTTATCCATGTACTCATTTGTCAGTCTGGCTGGGTACAGAGGCAGAATTTGTTCAGGAACATAGACAGACATACAGTAGTTGCCTTGCAGAGTCCATCAGGCGGTTGCTGTCAGCCGTGCCTCAGTCCAGCTGGGTTCATAGTTGGAGTTTACTTGTCTGTGGACACAGCTTTTGCCATCACTCTCTGGGACTTTGAATATGACCACAGAATGTCTAGAAAAGCAAAAAAACAGAGTGGAATTTGTACAATGGTACACAAGTAGGCAAAACTAAACTTTGACGTAATAACAAAATTTTATGTAAAATTTCATGTTTTGCCAAACTAAACCACCTTGAGCCTTAAACATAAAAGAAACTTGGGATTTTTTTTTAAGTTGAGCAAATCTCCTAATCATTTCTGTCTATAAAAAACTGTAAATTAGAGAAAACAGCAACCATGTAACAGTGAGCAAGTGATACTGATGCCAATGAAAGAGCTCTAAAAACTGTCAGCTGCACGTCTACCAAAATATGAAACACAACAAATGCTACGTCCGTTTCACCAGATCCAGCTGAAGTGCCGCTCGTTTGAAAGACAACAAGTATGGAAATGTCAAAATTAAATCAAAACACAAAGGCTGCAAACTGTATCTTCCTTGAAAACTGAGAAATGCTTGCCACAGAGCAAGATGCCATGATGGAGATTGCCCACAGAGAAGTGCTTGATGTTAACAAAAGCTCTCTACTGTAGCGGGATTTCAGTTTTTCTGGAAAGGGTTTCCTTTTTTCCATTGTACTATGTCCTTTAGCACACTCACAACTTTAGATCTTGTAGACAGTTTTCTTCAACCATGTCTGAGCTTGAAAAACAAAAATCTTAACTAAAGCTCAGTCTGCAAGTGAGTTGCAAGTTGAAGCCTCTCACACCCCTCCGGTGTTCCTCTCTTGAGATGTGGTGCCTTGCAACTGTGACCTTGATGTGTTGGATACCGTGTTGTAAGTCTTGACTCTTTGTGACTGAAACACTCCGGTGCCAATGTTCCCTGATGATTTAGAGGTGTTTTTTCTGGTCTCATAATGGGAGGGAGGTGAGACCAGATACAGCTTTGCGTGTAGCTTTTGAACAAATTAGACTGAAAACGTTATTCATTTTACTTCATTTGAATGGAACTTACATACTCAGATCGCTGATTACGTTGCAGAATTGTTCGCCATTCCTCCACTCCCTTACTCCTTAAATCCAGATTTAAACTAGATTTTCATGTATTGATTCAAATGTATTGAAGATGCATCAAATTAACCCTGAACTGTTTGAATGCTGACAAAAAAAGATTTGCCATTCACCCAGTAACTCACCTTTAACCACCAAAGTCCAAATTCGGCCACATGTTGTCACACATGACAGCATAAGTTTGCACTGGAGGTCTAGGCTGTCTTGTATCGCTGTGTTTGTCATTTCCTCTCTGCTGGATATTGTTTTCATTACCTTCCCTGCCTGTCCTCTTCATTTGTGGCTTCAATCTTCCTCTTCTCCCTCCCTTTCTCTGGCTCTCCAGAGACAAGGTCTGGCCATACAGAGCCACTAATGGGCTCTTTTAACAGGGGGCTTGGTAGAGATGTGTGAATGCGCCACAGCAACACCACCACCACCACAGAGCAGTGAGAGGCACTTTCAGCCGACAGAAATTCAAGGCTTGCAGCTACATCCTTCGTATTCTTACCCAGATGGAGAGGGAGATGTGTCATAGCTTCCAAACACTGACACATTTGCACATCTGTGTGTGCGAGCATTTGAGCATGTCACAGGGATTCTGCGAGCACCCATATTTTAGCCATTTTATTCAAGAATTTACGACGAATAAATGCTTTTAAGAGTTAACACTCCCATATAAGCATTTGGCTTTTTAAAGCTTTTAGGCGTGTTGAGGTTGCTTTACAAGAGTGATACAATATTTTTGATACAATATTACAGACATGCATTCAACCTTCATGAACAAAATCAGAGAGGAGGGTATACATATTTAAGTGTTGTTTTTTTTTCCAAAGAAAACATGTTGCTAATTTATGAGTCATCAGGAAATAGATTGAAATTGGCAGACATTGACAGTCATAGATTGCAATCTTGGCAGTTTATATATCACATACATCTTTAAATAAAGAGGAAGTATCAAGCAAATGTAGGTTGCACTGTGGTGTATTGATGGAGGAAGGAAACTAACACAAGTTAATAGCATTTTTTCACTACAGGCTCTTGGATTGCAGTTCACAAGTTGCAGTTAGGATGAGTCATTCAATTTAGAGGCAGCCGGCCGGTCCATGGTGCGGCAAAATGCACCCATTATCCAGCCTGCCCCTAAGTCTACACACAGGCGCACACACTTACATCCTTCATATTAGTCCATCTGCTGATCAGGTAATCGTACGGATCTTTGCTTTGTGTAACAGGTTTCTTTGTGCCTTTGCTCTGTAATCTTTGACAACTGACAGGGATGTCACCATGCTCCGCATTGAGACAGCTTTGCATGCGTACAAACACCTAATTGGCTTCAAATGCCATCAGCAAGAAAAAGAGATCAACACTGGCAGAGTCAAAGAATATTAAAGGAAGGGATCGGAGGAAGGAGGCATATGTGTATGTGTGTGTGAGGGAGGAGGGGGAGACATGGAATAATGAGTGAAAATGAAGGGAAGAAACAACAGGAGGTAAAGAAGACTCATTCTCATGTCGAGAAGAAAAGCTCATATGCAACCGGGCAGGAAAACGACCAAAAGAAGTATTGGCTGAACCCCCAATATCCTTCTTCCTGAACACCCCCCCGGTGGTTTGTATTGACTGTTAACTAATTAGCTGAGTCCAACTTTGAGTCCCACTGATTACACTGCCAGTACCTTCCACAAACTGTCACCTCAAAAGACTGGAGATTAAAAAGGGACACTGCATTTATTGAACACAGCCATTGCCCTTTTCACTAAATCCTGTTTACAATGGCTTTAAGACAGACCAGCTACAGTGGCATTTCACTGCCATTTAGCCAAAAGAAGCAACATATCTAGAGGTAATTAGTCCAATTATGAGGCTGTTATCAGCCTTTCTCAAAGCCTTTGCGCATGTTAAGTTTGCTCTAGTAATGGTGGTGGGATGTGCTTTTTGCATTAATCACTGCAGAGGACAAGCAGTTGTGAATGCTGCAGGTGCACTGTTTGGCCCTACTCTTGATGTGATGAGAGGAGAGAATGGAAGATTGATTATGAAGTTAAACATAAACACCATCAGCATTTGCTATGAAAAGGGGAGATACTACTTGATTTCTTAAAGCAGGGAACTGACATTTTGGAAATTTTTCCACTTTAGAGCTCATTTGTACTTGCATGGAGGGATCTCACTGTGTCACCCTCAGCCCCTGCAGACAAGTATGTTTTTTTTTCAGTGCACACAAACGTACGATCCTCCAAAAAGCTAAATGTCCATAGACTTCAGAGATGATTGATTGAATGCTGTTTGACTGGAAGTTAGCTGAGGCTGGGACGGGCTGATATGATATGTAATTGATATGTCAGAAAGAGGACAAAGCACCATAAACAAGAAATAGCAAAGAAGCACAGGTCAGAAGCCCAAACAACAGCAGCACAGGACAATAAAAGGGTGTAATCTACATTTTGTTTCACTCTATCACAAAGGAGATGTTTGTCCACTTTGACGTCTGTCTTTTCTCATGGAGAGCAAAGCTAAAGCACCAACAGCAGCACAGATACAGCCAAAAGCAGCTCCAGTTCAAATTGGTGCTCTTTTTACATACCACCTTATCTTTTTTTATAACATGTAGACATGTGTTTGTGAAGCTCTTACACAGAGAGGTTGCAGAAGCATGTTCTCATGCTCCTGCTCCTAAAGAGCATAGAGTGGATGCTTACTGTGCTGGTCATGTAAGAATTGGTTCTTCTTTATTTCTTGATTTAAAGTAGGTGAATCAAACTATTCGACGACGGATTCTGCTCCGTTGATGTGATTTGCTTAAGTTTGCATGTTAAGGACAATGATAAACATCTGATTCAACCAATCACATAAATACAAACAGTTTTTTGCAAGTGTTAAATTTTGATTAAAAAAATTAAAACCTGCTGTAGGATGATTTTCTTTTGTTTTTTTCTTATTTAAATTTTTGGGTGGCGGACACCTCAAAGAAAATGTAAACAGAGCACTAGCTTATCCCTTCCTGAGTTGCTAATACTCATAACCAACAATGACTAAGAAACACTGGCACTTGGATTAGCTTCCAAGGTTCAAATCTCACCAAAACCACATCTAAACCTCAAGAAAATATAGAACAGTCACTTTAACACTGAGCACCAACATAAGCCTTTGATGGTGAAATGTATAAATTAATGTTAAAGTTATTTTATTTAAGCTGCATTTTTTATTGGATAATTGCAGTTAAAACTGAAATCAAGCGATACTGTCCGGTGAAAGTTTGAGCCCCTCTGTGACTTTGCTGGGGAGCAGGACTTTGCTTGCTCATTACAACATAATAGGTTTTTTCGCAGATGAACATGAAAAGCGGTTCAGGATGTATTTTGTCGTTTTGTTTAGTGATATCCTTTAAATGCCACTTGATGGATTTAGAAAGATTAGCAGCAAAGTAAAGGAAAAGCAATAAAGAAAAGTAAATTGAATCTCATAGCAGCCGCGCTTTTAATTAAATGAATTCAGAACAATAAAAACAAATGATTTTACTCAGGATAGACCGACAGGCTACGCTGTTGCAGTGCCTTTAGCCCCCTGAAGTTGTGATAAATTATAGGACTATGTAAATGCATTTCATTTGAAGATCAAAGCTTTCCAAGGACAGCAACTTCTAAAATGTCCTCGATAGACTGACTAACAAGCACAAGTCAGATACACAAATCAACTTAGATTGCAGTTCTCCAAGGACCTGTGTGCGGTCTGTGTTCTTCATTTAATTTCAAAGAGCTGTTTTCGGTTTGACTCAGGCATTTGCTCAGGTGAGACTATCTGACAGAAGAAATCCACAAGTTCAGGCCCAGTTAGTGTTTTGCTGTGGCAGTTGCTAAGATACTAATGTGCTCCATGATTTGACTCATTATTTGAAGCAACAGTTTCATGTGTGAGATTCAAGTTCAGTGCTTCTCTTGCAGAGAATTTTCACCTGAGTATCAACTTGACAAACACTGTCAGAAGCACTTGTAAAGAGAGGCTGCTTCATGCAAGAGTATAATTACCAGAGGGAAACTAATGATTTGGACAGAGGTGGTCGGTCAGCATTTCCAGAAACTACCTAATTTTGAAATGTACGGCATTAATTGGCACCTTGTGTGTCAGGTTTTAGACGTCTTTCAACTAGCCCACAGGCAATCATCCCATCTGTAATGTCATTCTCAGTTGTGTGAACTCTTTATCAGAGTTGATTAATGTTCATACTACATCAAGCTGAACTTTTACATTTCTGAGTGGCCTGTGGCAGTTCGATATCTCCTAATAAAAGAGGCTTGATTGAGCTCCCCCCTCATCTTTTCCTACATTTGTGGATGAGCACTTTTTCAGGCCCACTCGTCTTCTCTGCGTCTTGATATCTTTCTGAAGGGGTTTGCAGAGGTGAGTAATGGGTTCAAACACAAGTGTAAATGTGGTCCTCAGGCGGTCACACCAAGGGCAGAGACAGCTTGAGTCAAGAGATCCTGACTAATTTCCCCAGGTGTGAATTACAGCTGTTAACAGGGTGTGCTATCTTCAGACTGATGAGTTATTTTAGATGTTTTTTATGTTCGTTGAGTCACAAAAGACAGTTGATGCAATTAATATGACAGCTGGTTTGCAAAGTAATGCATGTCACGTAAATGACTCATTCTCTGCAGCAGTTATATGACAATACAGTACTGAAAAACCAAAAAGATTTCCATGACAACCAGGGCAGAACTATCTTTATCTTCTTACTTTTTCTAAAGTGGTATTTTACAAAAACGTGATTTCAGGGCACTTTGAATAGTGCCCTGAAATCACTTTTGTTAATAATTGGCACAATTTGATTAGATTGAATTGAATCCAACAGAATTTTATGATGGATAGATTCAGCTCTGCAACTCCCAATGAGCCCATAAGTCAAAGCTGGAAATCTGTCTGTCTGTTAGCAAAGCAAACATTTTCTCCTTGGCCTTTGTATTCATTATTCAGGCAGATGAATGTAATGCCCATGTCCACCAAGGACAACCAAAGCCCTCCTACTATGCACAGAAAAAGCACAAGAAATATGTGACAGCATGAAACATATTTTTGTTCTATTAAACACAAAGTTGAACCTTTTAAGTTAAATGTCTCTGAGAATTCTGGATATGACACACAGAACTGCAAAAAGGAATCTTCGAGTGTCCTAAAATGGCTCATGTGGTGACGTTCTGTAATATAAGTCTAATTAGTTTGAATTGATCAATAGTGATTAGCTGTTGTACTATTACAACATGTCAGCTAGTCGGCATATGTGCCATCATTTCCGTTCCATTTCCCTGAAGTAAAAACCTCTTGCAATGTAAATCCAGCAAAATGTCAACATTCTCCTGGTTGAAAATTAATTTAACAACCCTTCCTTACCTCCTCCATCAGGATATCTGAACGTATTTAAAAAAAAAGGGAAAAACAAGCGTATCTTTTCAGCTTTCTTTTCTCAAAGTTCATAATTATTCGTGGCCTCCTTTCCATAACAGTACAGAATGGGAAGGGCTGTTTTACCCCAGGTTTTTCTAACTCACATGGGAGCTTTTTTTTTTTAAATGGTAGATATTTCCAGTGGTATATCTGTTGTGATGGGTATTGATATTTTGTTTGAAGTTTGTGTTTTTGATGCTTGCAATTCCTGAGAGACATCCTCATGAGGGAAAAGAAAATAATGACACAAGCCCCCAAAAAAACTGTTAAGAGTTATGGATAGAACTTTGCATTAGTGGTGGCTAGAAGGTCATTAGCAACGTGAAAGAAGGTCAGTTCTGCACACACTGAATGAAGCATGAAATACTGCACCTGCTTAGATACACTTAGGATACATTTTTTTTTTACAAACATTATGTTTTGTTTTCCTGAACAGTCTTTTGCTTATAGATAAGTGCATATGGAAAGATAGATTTTTGCAGACTATTTCAGCTGCCTCCCTTTCCAGATCAATAAACACAATCTTTTTTGTTTCTTTCTGAAGAACAACTTGAGGAGGATAAATTGCACAGTAACGGAGGTAACGTATTGTCATCTGAGATCAAAAACACTCATTTTGGCTGCTCACTTTCAAGTCTCTTACTTCTGTTGCTGTTTTTCTTTCTCATTCAACTGAAAGTTAAGTTTTGATGAAAGTTGGCTTGTGTTATGACTCATGTAGCTTTGCCCTGTTATGTTTTTATGCACTTTTCTATTTCTCTCATTCTATTGCTCCATTCACTGATGCTTAATCGGCTCCACATCAGCATATTTTAACACCGCTGCTCTACTAATATGTCCGCATCACACAAAGTTAATTCTTCATTCCCGAAACCAAGCACTTCAGCTTGTAAATGTTTGCTTGCTGCCTGTGTTTATCTTACTCCTGCAATCAAGAGATACCGCTAATGGATGTTTTAGTGTTAAACGAACATCAAGAACCAATTTAGATAACTTGATACACCGCATTATGCACAAACATGCGCTCAAATTAAACAAATAAAAAAATGCCCAACTTCTTTCACAAGTGGTATCATGACATGCATGCGTTTAGTTGGTGATCTCTCTTGGAGAAGTGCTCTGTGCTTAGAAGCCTTCAAATAAAAAGTAGTTTTTGTCATAAAAGCATAATTTCAGCTGTTTTAATCGTCCATCTTAAGAGACGTCCTCAAAGTTATGAGGTGCGTTGAGTAACCGTGACGCTTCTGAAAATGTATTTCCTTTAAAAAGCAGTGAGAAAAATGAGCACAATTCCATTTATCTACATGATGTAAGTTAAGGAAAACAAATCTCGAAACCTGAACAAATTCAGCCAAAAGTGTTTGCTTTTCTGGATATCACAATAGATATCAATAAAATAACTAGTTTAGTAGCTTGAGTCAATCCTTTAAAGGTTTTTTAAATGTAAATGACAACTCTGAAAGTCCAGTTGCTGCTGACCAGCTAGTCCTGTTCTGTCAGATCCTCCCTTATCCTCAGGTTGATCAGATTGCTGTTGTTATGTCATTCACATTATGACATTACCCTCACACTGCATCTTGCAACCATGGCCCTATTTCTGCTTTGCAGCCTTGGTAAATGTGACATAGGAGCATATAATCCAGGTTGTGGTTGAAGAGCCCCCTCCCTCATACGAGAATAAGGACTACTGTTGCCAACTGCTGACTGAGACAGTGGATTTGGAGTCCATTTTAAGAGGAGAGACTTAATGGCAAATGATGCGGACTGCCACAACCATCAGTTCATTTACAAGCGCAGTTCAATTGAGCTACAGGTACAGCTTGAGAATGCCATTTAAATGGAATTCTCTCTTTGTCCCTGGGAAGCATTGGAGGAATAATGATATATTAATCAAGGTAATTCCGACTTCTGTATCATAGGTGGCGATATCCCCCTTTTCAGCTTGCTAGTTTTAGACTTTTTCTGGTTGATGTTGTATGTCAAACAGACCACAACAGTTGAAAAATAATTGAGATCATGGCAAACTGGCTCCATGTCGACTGATGAAATTGACAATTTCACAGCTCTGTACATTTCATACAGGCTGTATACTTTTCGTCTTTTACGAATGAGATGTTCGCTATCCATTGCGGTTATTCACTGTTGTGATGGGATTCTTCGGGCCAAAGCCTTGGGTGTGAACTATGGAGCAAGCATGGAGCACCTTGCCCAGTGTATGCTCATTTAAACATAGACATGCAGGAGTAATTCAGCAGCCAACATAATCTGAGTATGTAGACTTTAAAAATTTAGATTTTGAATGGTTAAAGTCAGAATAACACATTAAATGTTTTTATTAAATGTTTTTTTCAAAGACATGTAAACCTACTGAGTCACCTGGCTGGTCTGCAGAAGACAGAAGCCTGGGCTAACTTGTCAGCAGAAACTCAGTTTTCAAAATACAGCCATCTATATCTCTGCACTCTTCCAACAGGGAGCCAGGCTAAACAGGACTGGTCGATCCAGTGGCCCACCTCTGAATCGGGCAAAGAAAATACCCCAGTGTGCCAGCCAGAGGCCAGTCAGTGGATTCGGTTCCAGCTCTCCCAAAGTCCTAAAGTCCAGTCCAAGTACAACCAGCACATGTGCCAGAGCCCCCAGGCCCTGCCCCCCCCTTTGTACACTGATCGGCTCACTGTCGACAGCCCAGCCACAGGGTTTTTCCCTTCCTTGGACTTCGGTCATCGCTCCCTGCCCCCATCACCACGCCAGAGGCATTTTGGCCACACGCCTCCTCGGACTCCTTTGGTGGTCAACACTATGACTCCGCCTGGCACTCCCCCCATGCGACGAAGGAACAAAGTGAAGGCCCCAGGAACGCCACCTCCTCCAAGCCGCAAGCTCATCCATCTGCTGCCAGGCTTCACCGCGCTACACCGTAGCAAATCCCACGAATTCCAGCTGGGGAACCGCTTGGATGACACGCAGACACCAAAGTAAGTGTTGTACTCCTATGTATTTCTAACCATAGGGAAAAAGAAGCAATGTTAAGAGTTTATTTTTAGATATAAGTTTGTAAACCAGATTTTTTTTCCTGTTTGATTAGTAGAGACAAACACAAAAATATCTTTTAAACATTTGCAGATAGATAAAATTAATTTAATTTAAAATGGGTAGTCAAATATGGTACCCTGCCTTTCGCCTGATGACTGCTGGGATAGGCTCCAGCCCACCCGCTACGCGACTGACGGATTGACGGTATAGGAAATGGATGGATGGATGGATGGATAGTCAAATATGGTTTTGGTTTGGCATCATGATAAAGGACTGTTATAAAGTTGTAAACCTTTAATTGAATCCCAATATGTCATTAAAGTCATGCATTATTTGCCCATTTCCAAATAACATTGTTTTTCAGCAAATTCATGTTAAAATTCGAACTCACACTGAATCATGAAAATGATGTGATTTCTGTAAAGTGGGATGTGCAGTATTCAGATCTTGGTAGCACTTACTGCAATATACATTTTTTCCACTGTAAAAGTACGAGACTAAAACGGCACTTACGGTCTTAGATATTACAAACCCAGTTCCAAAAAAGTTTGTGTAATTTTATTATTTAATAAAAAACAGGACATGTTGAATTTCATAGCAGCAACAGGTCTCAAAAAAGCTGGAACAGGACCATTTTTACCACTGTGTAGTGCTCCCATGTTGCATTTCATGATGCACCAAATGTTTTGAGTATGGGAAAAAGTCTGGACTGCACACAGGACAGTCCAGCACCCGGACTGAGAGGCTCAGCCTTTCTTAGGTGCTCCTACTCTGAAGCCATGCTGTTGTAGAAGAAAAAAATTGCCATCTGGATGAGAGTATATGTTGCTCAACGACCTGTACAGATGTACAAGTATCTAGTTTCATATGCACTAATGCACCCCAATACTATCGGAGATTCATGCTTTTGAACTAAGAGTTGAGAACAGACAGGATCTCTCCTCTCCTCTCCTCTCCTCTCCTCTCCTCTCCTCTCCTCTCCTCTCCTCTCCTCTCCTCTCCTCTCCTCTCCTCTCCTCTCCTCTCCTCTCCTCTCCTCTCCTCTCCTCTCCTCTCCTCTCCTCTCCTCTCCTCTCCTCTCCTCTCCTCTCCTCTCCTCTCCTCTCCTCTCCTCTCCTCTCCATTGATTTGACAGTTTATTTTAACAGTGAATTTAACCGCCTCAGTCCAGTTTAAATGAGCTTTGACCCACAGAAGACGGCAGCAGTTCTGGATTATGTTAATTTATGGCTTCTTCTTTCCATTACAGAGGTTTAACTTTGAATGTAGAACTTTTTTGATAGGCAATCATTTCCGGAGTCCATGTCAGATATGATAATATGATAATATGATATCATATATCATACTCATATATCATATATCATACTCTGTAAATTTCAAAGTTTTTGCAATTTCACATTGAGGAACATCATCCTGAAGTTGCTCTGCAATTTATAGACTCAATATTCTGTGATTTTTGAACCGCTGCCCATCTCACTTTTGAGAGGCTCTGCCTCTTTTATACCGATATCATATTACTAACCTGTTTCTCCATCTGTCACTTTTTAGCACCACTCACTTCACCAGGCTTTTGTTGACCCCATTCCATTTTTGTTTGTTGCTGCCATCAAAATCAATTTTTTATGAGATTGTAAATGCTTTTTAAACATTTGACATGTTTTATATGTTACGTTGTGAATAAGATATCAGTTTATGAAATATGCAAATCATTTCATTGTGCCTTTCTTACATTTCACACAGTGTCTCCATCTTTTTGCATCGATGTTGTGCTTTTAAATATACCGTTTATACCTTTACCAAAACTTAATTTACCATCTACCCATTTAATTCAGTATATTTCAATATTTTAGCTCTTGAGATGAATTCCTCCTTGATTGAAACTATTAACTAGAATGTCTCTAATAACATACACAGTTGCATTGTGTATGGTTGGAAGGCAGATGAAGAAGCTGCATGGCTCTTGGTTGTGCCAGTTAGTTTATTTTTTAATTAAGTGTCTCAAAAACAGTATCAGTGGTCAGTCACTTTTAGCAGATGGACTGCCTGAAGCAAACATTGAGCGATTCTGACCACCTTCTCTTTGCCCTGTACAAGGTCTCACTCCAATTTTCTACCTGATCCTAGTTGCTCAGAAAGAAAGTTCGGATCTTACCTTCCTTTTTAACTGTTTTACGACAATATAATCTTACACCACACCCCAATCAGATAAGTCCCGAGGAGGACATCATTGCTCGTAAAGACCCAGTTGCCTGTCGGTAGAGATAAGGGGCGTTCGGGCTGAGTTCCTGACTGGCCATCTCTATGTCTGGTGTTATGTTGATCAGATTGGACCATGAACAGGGTCCGCTATTGCAAGCTAATCAGGAACCAGAGTCAGCCTCAGGAGAGCTGCACTCATTTTGATAATGCCATTAGATGTCGGTGCCCTATCACTGCTACAATATAATATATAATATTGATATTTGGGAGTTGTCCTCTGCTTGTACTATGGCCATCTGGATTATATGTGGTTTGTGCCTGGTGGGAGACAGAACCACTTCTACACATGTCGGTGGGGATTGGTGTGTGTATGTGCATCTGTGACCAGTGGATCGTACCTGCGGTGAATAGGCTCAAATGGCATTAGAGAATTGATTACCGGTCCCTGAGCGCTGATAGACTGCAGACTGCATGTTGAGCCTGTCTAATCAATGGCCTGTGTTTGCCTGGAAATGTAGCATCTCATTGAGACAAGGCAGATCTGCTGGCTTCTCTGATAGCCCTGTATCTCTGTTAATACATCATAATTGGT
The DNA here is from genome assembly GCF_036924035.1 of Leuresthes tenuis. NCBI lineage: Eukaryota > Metazoa > Chordata > Actinopteri > Atheriniformes > Atherinopsidae > Leuresthes > Leuresthes tenuis. The sequence continues at coordinate 8,189,896 of NW_027325360.1, forward strand.
TGGAAAATGGCGCTGGCAAGCAACGGGGTGGTTGCTCAGTTCTGGCATGAGGCTCTTGTACTTGTTTGTATCTGTGTGTATACAAGGGAACTGGCTTCAATGCAAAGTTGGCATCTGTTTTCTTTTCTTCATGTAAATACCTCAAGACTGGAAATCTAATTACAAGTTGATATTTTCTTTCGTCCTGCATCAAGATTTCTTATTTCTTCTAAGTAGGTTTTTCACTTACTGGCTTTGAATGAAATATTTTTGCAAACACTTTAGCATCATACAACATTTAACTTGCCTGCTTTATAGATTTACCGTCTTCTGTCCATACCACTAATATTGCCACTTATAGCTAAAGTTTGGATTTTAATAAGCTCACAATGCTCCCTTTGTCCTCATTTTCCTGTGCTTAATTGCCTGGCTCTGTGGCCAGGACACAATAACCGTGGATTACCTTCTGACCCCAAAAAGCACTTTTCTCCATTTATCTTAATGAGATATAGCTTCATATCTCATTATCGCTGCATAATAGACCACAGCTCAATGTGAGAAAACTACTCAGCATATGTTGTTGAAGGAGAACTGAAGTTTGAGTTTGCCAGTGACACTTCTGTAAATGGCACTTCAGCATGTAAAAATGTAAAAACTCTCTCTTGCCATTATTCTTATTAAACATTCAAGTGCGACCAAGGATAGAGGAGAGATAAACTGTTGCTAAACTGCTGCAAGCGTGAATTTGACGTATTTGTAAAACTTTTTCTCTTCTTGCGTACGTCATGGTGACCATAATTTGAAAGCTAAGATCATGTAGCAATGTTGTTTCCACTTTACAATGCCTCCTCTGTTTGCTTTCAGAGCATCTTTATTGGGCTGTTTCAATTTCAATAAATTCAATTTTCAGCTGCACAAGATGGGACTCAGAAACTTGTCTTTCTGCAATCATCATCTGAAAATCATCTCTGGTTATGGTTGCTTTTATTTTTTTTTTCTTTATTGCAAAACTCTGCAAAAGCACTGGTCTGCCTTGTGAGGACCCTCGCCTTTTGCTTTATAGCTCTGTGATTCCTGGTTTAATGTGTTTGTCTCTAAGATAATGTGTTTTCCTTTCAGTTGCAGTGAACCTCAGAATGGTTTCAACCACCGTCCCATAGAAATAATGAGCAAATTGCATCCTCACCGATGTGCTCAGTATTATCTAATCCAAAAAAGTCTCACCCTGAGATGAAACAGCTATCAATCTTGCGAGTCGTAATGGACAAGAGGAGCAAACTTCCATCTGTGTGGTGAAATTGGAATCTTTTTTTTTTACCACCTGTCAAGAGCATGTCCAAAAATATTCACTTGTGCTTCAGAGCTGATTCGCTCCTTTGTCTCCTGATAGAGATATTAGGTTCTGCTTTTCTCACTGAATGCTCCACTGGCTTTACTGCCATTTTCAAATGGGTAGGTATGCTAGTTTTTGGCTTCATTTGGTTTTATAAGTGATTTAGCAGAAAACTCTACGGAGACTCAGATGATGAATATATATCATGTGAATTGTACACATTCTCGGATCCTCTATTGAGACTAAACATTAATCAGCAAGGACAGTTAATGAGAAAGAATAAATGCTTTTAAATACAATTTAGCTATGCTTCTGCCAGAGATTGATTTTGAATAGCACAGATAAACAATGGTTCCTGTTAGGAGAGGAGTCATACCAGAAGTCCTTTTAGAGATCATAGACAAAAACGTGATATTGGGTCTTTCAATTTTAATCTGTCTTTAGGATAAATATGTATATTAAATGTATAAAAATGTATGTTTTTTTGTTATACTTTCACACTGTGTAGAAATTCATACATGTGGAGCGCATCTCTGCAGATTTCTTTATGACTGTTTAGAAGCACATTGTTTTGGTTCCTATGGTAATAACTCAGGCTGATAGATACGATGTAAAAATAGATCTTCTGGCATGACTTGAACAAATAGCAAAATCTTGCCAATAAGTAGGGTGTGAAATTGTTTGCAAGTTTGCAAGTAGTTGTGTCATTTCTTTGTACTGTAGGAAGTCTTTTCTTTTTGTTACATCACTATTGAAAACTTTGCTTGTTTTGTAACAGCAAACATTTGTTTTTTTGTTTTCTTTCTGTGCGTTAAAACTAATACTCCTAGTCAACAATTCAGAATATTCATTGTTTCAGCAAAAAAAAAAGAGAAAAAAGCATGAGCCTGAAGCTGTTTGAAGAGGGGGTGGTATTATACAGTCACCCCTCTTGTTTGCAAGTGTACATTCTACATCACTCTGCTATGACAACACCACTGCATATTCCTTACCCTATAATTAATGGGATGATACAAGCATGAAACAGAATACGCTGAGTCCGGGGGGCGGAGGAAACAGTGATTAGTTGAAAATGGTGTGGGTCATTCAGTGTACGAACAACAACAATAAACATACATATCCATCAGGAGACTACTGGACGCATTCATATACCAATTTAAAATTCCAGTGTGTATAAGACGATCTAATGTGAAAAATGCTAAATGAGCTTAATAACTATGTTTTCCTTAGTATGTAATTGAGTGAAAATTAGAATGATTGTGTTTTTATTATATTGCACCAAAGTTACTCTATCCCAAAGAAAAAACTGCTCCGGAACGATTCGATGTTTGAGAGGTAGAAATAGAAATAGTTTTTTAACGTGAACTGTTTTACATAAAAAAAAAAAACGAGTGTATTGGATAGCCAGTATCACTTAAACTTAAATTCTGGGAGCACAATGCCAACTTTCATTTTGCTTATGTTGCAGCCTTTCTATCTCTCTCCTTCTGCCGTCTTTTTTTTTCAGCATCTCTCCAGCTCTCGTGCTCTCTCCATGCCCTTTTCAAAGCAGAGAGGCTCTTTGGGCTAGAGTGTCAATTAATGAACCTCGTTGTCTATGTTAATGAGTAGTAATATGTGCTCGTGGAAAAGGCCAAGTGAGTTTTCAGTCTGTCACTGTCCCACTTGGCACGTCACACCAAGTTCGCTCTGGAAAGTGGGCGTTTTTGTTTTTCCACCACCTCTTGTCTTGCCTTCCCCCAGAAGGAATGGTAATATCATATAGTTAATGCCACCTTATGAGACTTTCACAGCTTTTTGAATGTTAAGCACTTTCTTATTGAATTGGATGTTTGCTAATAAATCACATGGTGCCGGGGGATGATATGATTCACCCTCTGCTTCTCTCAGGGTAATTCTACCACGCAACACTCAGGGGAAGCAAATTTGCATTCCTTCCATGACTAATTTAGCTGTTTGCTTTCACAGGGATCATGTACACATCATATATTTCTCTACCCCTTTCCATTCCCCTTTCGCTCTCTATTTCCTTCTCTTTTCTGACTTCACCCCTCTCATTATGCCTTTCCTTTGAGAACTTGTCAACGTGTTAATTTACAGTCGTTCGTAATTTGTAGATTCTTTTTATGTATTTTGTTTTATCTGGGTTGCAAACGAACTGGGGATGAAGTTGTGATGACTCAGTGTTTAACATCATAGAAAAATAATTCAGCAAAAGAGGCAAAGAGGTGATATATACCTACAGTTACACCTCAATTTAACATAATTTTACATCTGAACAGATGTGTTGTCATGCCAACATACTTTTTTTGCCAGAGGTTTAGGACAGGAGCAGAGCAAAGTAAGACCAGATGAGCATTTTTCGTTATTTATTATGCAGTAGCAAAATCTTGAGAGTGGCGAAAGAGGCAAACATTGCTCTGTTAAAATATTTATGTAATGGTACAATGCTTGACAACTCAAATAGACAATAGCTTTGGTCACACACAGGGAACTAATGAGCTAACCTTGGAGCTCCAGCTACGCTCACTGGACGATGTCAGATAATTCTGTCAACTTGGTGAGATGGATGGATTTAAAGTCTTGACCCAAGCAAAAACAGATTCAGCCCAACTGGAGATAGAGAAGTGAACTCTGGTGCTGTCATTTGGTGTTTGTTACTGAAAAAATGGCAGTGGATTCTTTGAGTCCTGTGGTAAGGACCTCTATAGATCAGACTTGTTACAGCACAATCAGATTGGAACCTGTGGAATTTTGAGGCCCAGTGAACACATTAGGTTCTTTCTCATGTACATTGAGCTGCTTCTGTTCGGTCTTTGCATAGTGGGGTGGGGGGCGCAAGAAGAGGTTGCTGCCATCAGTGTGTGCTGTTGATGTTAGGATGTTTGGTCTGTAACCATTTTCAAATGGATGGTACATGTGACAACCAAGGTAAATCTGATTTATTTCCCACTTCCCAGTGTTTTTTTTTACCACATTTGATTCTACATCTCATGGTCAAATGGGACCTCTGCTACGTACAGTGAAACATCAGAGGATAGAATGTATCAGTGGGCTTGATCATCTCAGCCAACGCAGACTTTGTTCACTGTTGTCATGAGTACTTCGCTTTAATGTCTACCAACTGTGAGGAAAAAGCTCGAAACAGACCGGTTCAGACAGTATCCAGGTAGACTTATTAGAAAATATGGCTGTATGGCAGGTTTGGGCCAAAAAGTGAAAATAAACTTTTTGTCTAATATGAAAATAACTTAGCGAAACATTACATGCACCCAGCTGTTATTACCTGTCCCCTTCTTTTGGTTTCCAGCTTTAAAACAGCTACCCACCATGATATGCAGCGCCTCTTATGTCCTGACTTTCAGTAAATATTAAATATTCCCTAAATATTTCTATGAACATTTAGTCGTGCCTGCAATGCTTAGGGTGCTCCTCAGACTAAGCCTAATCCATAACAATATATTTTGGAAGAGACATTACTATACAGTCTATTTTTACTGGAGAGGTTTGGTTTACCCTGCTTTGAGCTTCAAAGTGACTTGCCATTTAGATTGAATTACGGTATTCATATTTTGTGTTAAAAGTAATTTTTGGAACAAAGTCATACGCAAGTCAGAACCAAGCAACTCAAAATCTCGCCATAATATATTGATACTGGTAATTTTACAAGCAAGCTCATACTGTGTGTTTAGCTGGGTTCTCTTATGTATTGCGCTGAACAAGGAAACACTCTAAGGTCGCCCGTTAAGCTAAACTCCTCAAATGTGGCAACAACTGCCACGCTGTGATGTTACTAATCGACTTTCAGTTGATTATGACCACACCCATATCCTTATGAAGCAGATAAACTGGAGTATAATGAGTTCATACATCATGAAGTAAAAAACTTATACAAAGTTTATCTGGTGAGTCAATGAATCATTTAATTGTTAAGAGAGAAGCAAGTTACATTTTGTGAAAGTTGTTATCCTTTGAAGTCAATTTAAACCAGCTGGTAATTTCACCCTTACTTGGTAATATTTGGAGGTCTAAATTTCATAAAGATAGCAGGTTATGTTGGTGCCATCTGGTGACATTCCCTTTCCTAATCCTTCATTCTAAACTGTGATTGATCAATCTTTTTTGAAACAGCTGTCAGTGAGCACATCATCAGAGTGGATGGTTTAGAGGTTTTGAGGCACGCTAATCTCGTAAAGCATTTTAAAGCTGAAGGGAAGTTTCTATAGTTATCTGCAGTTCAGTAGATGGTGGTTTAAAATAGGACCGTTTTACACCGTTGACCAGAACTATGCTTGAGCTGTCCAATATGGGATTAGACAGACATTTGATGAAAACGCTGAAGCTACACCAGAGAGCATCTGAAATTCCCAAATGCTACAAAACTTACCACAAATTACAGGGTTGACTAACATGACTATCACTGCTGCGGCTGAGCTTTGTCTCATGGACCATTTTGTAATTTGTGGCCATGCTTATTGCCTGTCACTGGTTAGAAGAAAAACTCAGGCAATCCACTGATAAACCCAGGACACACACATCGTCACATTAACCAGCGACCTCTGACCCTGGAGAATTATTGCTCCCACATGTTCTACTGCGTGGGACATTTCACTGTGCACTTGAGTCTACTCCACAAAGCCATGCATGTGGAACAGTATGTGTATGTGTGAAAAAAACTGGAGGACGTTTTTCTCTGTGGACGAAAGCTCATCCATGTTAATCAGGATTTTGGCCCCTTTGCCATTAATGATAATTTAGGTTAGAGGGGATGTCAACACCAGCCCGTTAGCAGCCAGACGCTGCCACCCCTACATTCTATCCATTCACACATATATCGGCTGTAATGAGTGCTCATCCCTTCCTCCCTGGTCGCCAGAGAGATTGGAGTCATGATTATGAATTTATATGAGTGTTTAGGAGTAGAGGTTAGCCCAAATGCCACAGTTGCCGGTGGAGAATGGATTTATAGGGCTGATGGTTTTCCTGCAGTCATTTGTGAATGAGTGGGAACTTTTTGGGGCGGATAACAGCATTCGAGTGGGTGATGAGAAGTTATCCTTAAAAGTTGTGTGATTCTTTCTAAGAAGAAAAAAACTGAATCTGTGACAAATTACCATCTCTAGAAGGATTTATGGCATTTACACTGTGCTCAAGGCATTTATTCGATTTTGTGGAAATCTTGTTTTGCCTTTGATTTAATTGTAAAAAGTTTCCTGACATGATCGTTAAAGTTTCATTTCAGTCTGTGTTAGGGAAAGATGGAAAATGATGCCAAATATTAGCCCAACAGATAGAAAGCAAAGTAGTACGAGCCAAATTGACTGCTGTTGTCTGATTTATTTAAAGGTAAGAGTATGGCTGTTTTACTGCCCAACAACCATCAAGGCAGTTATTACGATCGTTCATCATTCCAGCCATCAAGTGGAGGCTTTCATCTCAGCATTTCTCTCTGATGTTCATGTTGCAGCAGATAATATCAGCTCCAGCTCCCATGTCGTCCCTGACCCCCTCCTTAATTTTAGGCTCGCTGTCATTTACTGCTCAGCCTGTGCTTCAAAACTACCACTTAAACTGCACAGATGTGGGTCAGATCGCTGTTCTCACATCCAGCAGTGTTGCTTTAATGCTTGGATTAGAGAGTTAAAGGTTTGAGTAATGGCCTCATTTTGACTGAATGGAGCAAATAAATTCAGATTCAATTGAATGCAGGGAAAAATGTGCCCAGTACAAGCGTGCACACTCATTGACCTGCTGGCGTGCTTGAGACAGATAAGAGGAGGAAGCTGGATTATGATAAAACCCCAACATTTTGAAACGCTCTGACAAAAAGTTGTCTTCTGGAAACAAACAATTCAGCTCAAAATTCAGCTGAAAATAAAGAAAGCAACACATTTATAAACATTTAGCCTTATTACTGGCGGATAGGGCCACAGGAAGAGCAAATAAGCAGTCAATAGAAGGTTTCTAAACACATGAACAAATGAAACTGTATTAACTTAGTTGCCAGTTGATGACCAAAAAGGGAGGAAATTTGAATAATATATCAAGAGAAGGAAGAGTTATGAACAAAGGCCTTAACCGGGGGAAAAAACATTGTATCTGTTCTTCTGCATTTGGTTCAAAATGGTCATGTTTTCCATCTCTGGAAGCACAAAATGTTTATTCTATGTTACCCCTTAATGATGATCACCCGGTAAATCGCAATTGCTGTTCATACTTAAAGTTCCATTATATCAATTCGTCATTAGCAGAATTTGTGGCTGTGGGTCAGGTAGAAGATGGGTCATACACTTAATTGCTGGGTTTTGCAGCTCAATCATGCCCCCACGCAGAAAAGTATTTAGGAGGGACATCCAACTCCAAGTTACTTATGATGTTGGTCATAAACACTCCATCACAGCTCTGCAATCGTCAGGTTGTGGGTGGAAATGAGTGGCAAAAAATATTAATGGGCAATGTAAGGGCAGAACTTAATGCTGATATTATTTATTACAAACTTTTTTTTTTTGTTAAAAGCAGAGTCTATCTTTAAATGTAATACTTAATACAGTCAAAGCACTGGATTATAGCTAGCAAAAACCCTACCAGGGTCCAGGCCAACAGATCTGTTTGTTCCACTGAGATTTGTGACATGAAAACGCAATTTCTCAGCTGAAAAATAATCTGTTCACGTTTTGTAAAATAGCGTCATGGATGAGACATGGATGCTATCGTTGAGTTGTTTTTCAGTGTGCTGTGACAGAGAAATTTTAAAAAGAGGTGCTCTCTTTTTTGAGGCATGAAAAAAAAAAAAACTGCAAAACTGCTCTGGTAAAACATTATCATTTACTAATGAAACTTCATACTAACATTTCAGCCCTCCTGGGCCTTGGTCAGAGTATTATCAAGTCAAGGGATAATCTTAAGTATATGTAGATTTTCATATTTATCTTTATTTCACTTTTGTTTAACCAGGAGAAACTGACATATAAGTGTTAATTACAACAGTACACCCATACATTCCCATGTAACAATATACATACAGTATGGATAAAGTACAGAGAGTCAACAAAGTGCATACACTGAAACTGAAGAACATAAAAATATCAATCAGTGAAGGTCAAACTGGGGCAGTTTATAGTCAGCTAAATCATTTGTAGTCAGATGTTTCTGCTTCCAAATTACTTACAGTTGTTTTGAATTAGATTTGTTTAATGAAAACCGGTTCCCTCAGATTCAGTTGTTTTTGCAGCTGATCTCAAAAAACACCCTTTTCTCAGTTCAGTTTGGGCTTAAGGGTTGGTTAGAATGAATTAGTCTATAGTGTGAAGACAACTTGCTATATGTTTTTGAGTGTAGTTGCTCAGAAGATGGTCTGGGAGCAAACCAAGATCATTTAAGACGATGGGAGGTAAAATCAGAATATCCAATCTGAGCATACAATGTACAATTATGAGTAAGGGTCTTAACGTTTGTGATAAACCTCAGACCTCCGTGAAAGACTTATCTAAAGCATGTACGCATTGTAAAGGTGCATGTATGCAAACATCTCTGCAATCCAGCACAGACATGGAGAGTGATGGATTTCTTCCTGCATTACCTCGTACACATAATAAAATGTATAAAAAAAGGACTTTTGTCCCTAGTATTTGGAGCTTGTCATGACATCATGGCTGTAATTTTTTCCCCAAAGTATAAGGGTGAGTAAATATTTCACCTTTGATCATGTTGTTCAATTTGGGCACAACCTCTGCACTTATAACATACGTCGCCTTTGGTCTGGGACGGCACAGAACTGCACAGTTTATGCCGGGCTTTAGTGGTGGCAATGTCAGGAGTTAAAAGCAGAGTGATACGACTTTAAAGTTCTGGCGTTGAGAAATAACTTCCCTTATGAGGTCCAGGTATGTTCCCTTTTTTCAGTCCAATGAATTATTGGAGCTTTACTCAAATGTTTGTTGTCCTGCCTTGTACTGAATCCTCTGGAGATGCGTTATCATAAGTATCAGTTTTTTAGAGTTTAACTACGTGAATTTCCATAGCCCAGATAGTACTCAGCTGTATAACAACATAATTTGCTGGATATGTTGGTTTCTTTGCAGTATGTGTGTGTGGGGCATGCATTATTCAACTTATTGTAATGGAATATGTATATATGGCAGGTCTCTCCCACTCAGCCTCTCTGGAGTTTCATCATAACACCGTTGATGAAAGAACATTGTTGTCCCCTCTCAGGCCACAGATTTGCCTGGGCTTTTTATCTTGCACGCTTGCTTAGACAGAAGTCTATCTCATGGTTAAACAGAATTACCCCAAATACTTACACACACTTTACTTGATAGGATTGTTGCAGCCCTGTGGTGGTTAGCACCATCACCTCACAGCGAGAGGGTACCAACTCCCTGCTGGGGCCTTTCTATGTGGAGTTTGCATGTTCTCCCTGTGTATGCGTGGGTTCTCTCCGGGTACTCCGGCTCCCCCCACAGTCCAAAAACATGCATGTTAGGTTAATTGGTGTCTCTAAAATTGTCCTTAGGAGTGAGTGTGAGTGTGTGTGGTTGTTTGTTGTCTCTGTGTGGCCCTGTGATGGACTGGCGACGTGTCCAGGTTGTACCCCCGGTGCTGGTATAGACCCCCCGCAATTAAGCGGGTATAGTTAATGGATGGATGGATGTTGCAGCCCTGGCTTTTGCTGTGACAAAACTCTAAGAGACACTAAAGAAGCAACATTTAGGATTCAAGGCTAAAACAACATGAAATAGCCGTTTGTCAGCAAGTGATGGTGCCAACAACAACTGTGATAATCTTTTACACATGCAGAGACAAAGAATCTTGGGAAATGAGTTTGTTCTTTAGAGGCTTTGGAGATGAAAGGTTCTTTAATTCTGTTTCAAATACCGTAGCAGCAATTGAGGTAAAGTTGGGCACGAAGAATAACTCATCATTGTATAAACAAGTTTTGGCTTCCAGACTATTTTTAGCTCTGAAGAATCATTAATCACCGTTTTGTCATTCTTACTCATGCTACCTGTTCAATACAGACTGTTTTAAAGAATCAAACAATGTCTTTGAAGGACATTGTCTCCAAGTGCCAAATATTTTTGATTGACAACAAAATGGTGCCGGTAGAAACACACTATTGTTGAAACCTGGGGAAAAAACACAAAAAAAGTTTTTGAAGCGTTCTCATTCTAAAGATTCACAGCTGGAGTTGGGGTTATTGGGGTTATTTAAACCTGACAATGTGAAATCATAAACCCAATACTATGTCTGAATCTAATTCTAATGAAGAACTTCGATGCTATGATGTCAACACTCCCATCTCCCTGCCTGGGTTTTAGACTGTGGCTTATTGATGTGAGATCAAATAGTACACAGAGGACCTGGAGACAGGTATTTTATTCAGAACAAAGTGATTGTGTGGTTTAGATTAGATTACATTAGACTGAACCACACTAACCTCTCACAGACACCTTTTGTCAGTCAAACTTTTTTCACTTAGAAAAGTCAGAATACAGAAATACCACAAAGAACCCATTTGCCTAGACTTGGCCCTAGGGAGGACCGCCCTGGCGAGTTATGGAGATTAATTGCGGAAATGAGCTCCCAACATCAGAAATGTGTTGTGTTTTGGGTATCTGGGCTGACCTCTAATGGGTTTCTCACATTGTAACATTCATGTGGAGCTCAGAGAAGACTGCTCCTCCACATTAAAAGAAGTCAAGAGGTGATTGGCATCTGTTAAGAATGTTTTTAAGTAGAGGGCCTTAGAACAGGAGGGTTTTTCATGTCTCAACAGCCCTCCATCCTCCATCCTCAGACCTTCTAATTAAGATTACCCACAATCAGTTTTGACCAAAGTGGATCAAATCTGTTGAAATATTAGCATTTTCGTTAAATTTAATCGACAGCATAGAACCCAGACACGGTACATTTAATTTACAAAGCGATAAGATAAGAGGCCAAAACCAGTTTCGGGATTTTCTACAAGTCCCCATACAAGTTTTCTTGGACCAATAAGGTAAGTACAGTAGAGTTCATTGAACTCTATTCTGGAAAACAGCTATTGTTTTTCTTTAATCAAGCAGATAACAAATCAGTATGGAAGACACAAACAAGCGTTCCTCATTCCTATCATTTGTTCATGCTCATACATTCTGAAAAAACATGTCACAACCTGCATTCCTGTCAGCTTGTATCTTCTCTGCCCCGTCTCCACTGTCTCAAACCACTGATCTATCTCATGTAGATTATCTCTCCGTCCCCCTCTTATTTTCTGTCCCTCACACCGGCTTGCTCTCGCTTTCAGTCCCTTGTTTCTGTCCTTCTTGCTTTGCCTTCAGTGCCTTCCTGTCCCTTTAGCTTCGTGTTCACTGTTCAGTCCATCACACACACCCATTTCGAATCCCCACCGAGAGCCCTGTTCCTCCCCTGGCCTCTGACAGTGTACTGAATGAACACGTATGACAGTAGGAGATGCACAGAGTTAAAGAGAAGATAACATGTGAAGGAAAGAGGGAGAGCACTTTTTGTTTCCTACCTGTGCGTTATCATGCATCTTTCTCAAAAGGTGATCTTTCTGAGACATCAACAGCACTCTCAGAAAGGCCTCTCACTGTGTCCATGAGACATTTTTATTTAAAGATGGTGTTTCATGGTTACATATTCACCATGTTTGTATTTAGTGCCTGCTTTTACAGGCAACAAACTGAATCCCTCTTTGATGCTTTGACCTTCTAGCTGCTGTCTTCATATTTAGGGTATGTAAAATAGAAAAATATATGATATCAAATGGTCGGAGTGTAATGTCTGATAGATTTGAAACAGTCTAGATAATTCTAGAGGTAAAAACATCTGGTGATAAACTGAAGCTTAACATTTGAAATTTTGGTAATTTTCGTTTCTCAAAATAACGTTGTGTACATGCAGATGGCATGTAGTTCATTCCTACACTTTGACAAATACTAACAATGAAGAGTCACAGCTCACCACTGTTCTCTCTTCAGCATGAGTTTGGCTAACCTGGAGATATTATTTACCACCTGTTTGATTGTTTGACAGTTTGTATTTTACCCCGCCTGGCATATTTTTAGCAATGCTCTTGAATTCCCAGAGCATACGCTTTTGGAACACCTGGTGACATGAGATTATAAACTCTGGGAGACAACAATGCATGCTGCCAAATCATATCAGTCTACACCAATTATCAAGCAGACTGTCTCATACTGCAAAGAGAACTACAACTATATCAAAATATATTTCAGAGAAATAATATCTAAATCACTGCATATTACACATATATGTGTGTAAATCTATATTTGCAATTTTCCAAAATAAATTGAGAACAAGTATTACTAATCATTCAGTAACGTCGAATTCCCTTTAAACTACAACTGTCGCTGGTTTAACAACACAGCATTAGGACACCTCTTAAAAAGCTGATCTGCCAGACTGACAGCTTTTATTCAACGGAAGCTCGATGCCGCAGACTTCTGAAAAGCAGCAGCACCTGCTTTGGCTGAAACTGCTCAAAGGGCTCTGTGTAATTCTCAGCTGTAATCATTATTCTAGCCAACTTTATTTAATTTTTTTCTACCAACTTTATTAAAGCAGCACAGAGCAGTGGCTGCGAGAGATATTGTTCCACAGTTCCATTTGCATAAAAAGCAACAGAGTGCCATGAGGGTCTCTGCAGAGCTCTCTTGCATGTTTCAGATGTAAAAAGTGGAGGTATGTGGACTTCTGCAAGTGATTTATTCAACAAGATAGGCACAAGTGTTAATTAGACAGAGAAGATGAATTGCAGTATCACAGGGTTATTGTAGAGATATGCCATTTGTGTAGTGAGCAACTGCTAGATAGTTAGGCTTACAATATTCATGACCCTGCCTTTTTATAATCCTCCTGATGTGGCAGAACGTACAGGGAAAGTGTCATTGAAGGATCACTGCTCTCCTGCTCTCACCTCTGTCCTTGATCAAATGAAACTTTTACTTGAAAGTGTCACTGTAATTAGTGTCTCTGCAAGTGTGGGAAAAGTGGATGTGGAGAGAGTGGGTGGATGAATGCGTATGTGCATGAATGTCAGGCTCTTATTTTTTCTGTTGCTTGCTCATTGTGAAGTGCAAATCTCATCCTTCTGAAGTGTAAACCATCAAGGAAATACAAAATAAAGTTTCCATCCCACATTATGGGGTTTGCGAAACCAGAAATCAAAGAATGACAGAGTTTCAATGTTGATGGATGTTGTTCTTGTGTACAAAAGTTGTTTATTTTTTGTACTCTGCACACTTCACAATGAGCAGGATTCCTGTCATTTTTTAAAATAGGGCTGATGACATAATGCATATGAAACTCGAACAGTTCATCAGCTGTGCTAAAATAGATGCAGTTTACCTGTCAGAGACTACAGCACATCATACAATTATGTAATTGGAGGGAACACAATATCTTACCAGATACCAGCTAATGAACAAGTACTACAGCGTAACACAAAAGGGAAATATAAACTAAAGCTGTGGAAAAACCTGCGTGAGACACTGAAAAAAAAAAAATTCCTGTTAACTGAACACAGAAGACCTGAAGGGAGTAAAGGACCTAAAAATATTCCCTGAAATGTGACACAAACATGCACTGATTTCCATTTGAGAGTGATGCATCATGATGTTCACTTCTAGACTACATCAAAGGACAACTCGACTATTCACACCTATGCTGATTTCTCTTGACACTTGGGAAGTCACCCACCTCCCTCATCTTCTGTCTTTTATGTATTTTTTAAGTTTATTTTTGCTTGAACTTTTCATATGCTGAGTAGAAAGTCTGAATAGAGGCTTTAACAACTGCAGAGCTGAAAGTCCCCTGCCCGACCCCTCTCTGCCTGCCTTCACCAACAGCAGCGTTTTCATAACCCAAAAGTGGGAATCCTCTGCCTTCTCTACATTCATTTTCCCTTTTCCCTCACTGCGCATCCACAAATTATTCGGGGAGAGGATAAAGGCATGCATGCAGGGAGATGAATGGTTTCATTTCGATTCAAACTGTATAAAGTGGGCTAATCAGAATAGCTGACAAAAGCTCTATGACGGAGAAGCGATAACCTGCAGGCTGCTTCCTTATTGCAGGAGATGGGAGTGAAGTGCTGGGCTGGTTTAGAGGTCTAATTGCATGACTCAGTAAAGGGAGTGGAGGACATAGGAGGAAGAATTCTTTTGCGAGCACTTTATGACTTTCACTTTGCATAATAAGTCAGAACTCTTGACATAGAAAAAACTGTTATGGTTTTTGTAAGTTTTTCACCTGTTGCTTTCAGGATTGAGTGCATTTGGCCATCAAACATTGGCCCTTATATCTTCTCATCCATTAAGCTGCTTTTGTTTCTGTTGTTGATTTTGAGATGTACTACTTGTTTATGGATCCTCTCTACAGGAGTTTATGTTTCTTGTTTTTCTGGCACATTTTCTATGCACTGTTCTGACCTCTATCACTGTTTTTCTTGTTTGCAGGAGTCTGTGCATTGCTCATTCATCCTTTTACAGAAGTAGGAATCTGATGTTGCTCAACTTGATGACAAAGCTATGGAATGCATTGTGAGCTTTGAGGATGTGGTCTGATAATAATATAATGAATTTTATAAGAAATTTAACCAAAAAAGACTACTGAGAAGTCAGGAACAACTTTAACTTACCAGTAGGCCACTGATCTGACCAATGATAAGCCGACTCTAGTAGCTGATAGTTCAGTTCCTCAACAGAACATAACACGTTGTGGCTAAATTGTTAGCCTTAATTTTCCCCTTCTTCTGTTTAGAACAGAACAGTATAAAATATTTTTTTTCAGTAGGATGGCTTAACACAAATAAAATTCATGTTTATATATTTCAGTGTTACCTTTCATTTCTGTCATATTTTATCCATTGTTTATTGCAGAATAATCTGCATGAATCAGCCACAAAATCTTAAAAAAAAAATCTCAAGAATAATATAATTCAGCGCAGCACTGCAAACAGTAGCAGTTAAAAACAAACAGTGCAGCTCCTCTTTAAAAACAGTAGACTGTAATCAAGGCTGCCTTTTGCAAAATAATGCTATATATGTATTGCTAAATAGCCTTTATGTTATGTTACCTTGCAGCACTTTTTTGTGATCTCGCAGTAGGTGTAGTGTTACCTTGATAAACACTTTGAGAAGCAACAAAAACCTTTACAAAAAACAGTTTCTTTAATACAATTTTAAAAGGATGTTTAGTTCTGCTTGAAAGCCTCAAGTGGCCATTGATGGAACTGCCGCTGTTGGCGCACCAGCATTAGCTTCTTTTTTTTTAGCCCTGAAGGCTCGAGTTTAGTATTAACTACAGAGTGAGTCAGTTCATTCTCAGATGAACAATTCTAAGCAATAAGTCCTCACTTTTAGAGGTGCTGGTTCTCCAGCTCACTCACTGACCCCTGCTGAGGCCGGTTGAGACAGTCTGCCGCTTTCATCATGACTAGAGCCATGGGATAGCTGTCACTGTGACCGAGGCTGCAGGCGTGTTTGTTCTTTGGTTGTTAAGTTCATGGCAGTGATACAAGTTTGTAAGATTGACTTCACACAGCAGCCGCAGTGTGTGTTCACAGTGTGGGTTTTGCTGTCCGAACATTGTATTTAAATTGCTGTAGGTTATTCCTCAGTTTCTGAGGTGTTGTCATCTGTCATATAGGAATAGCGGGAGGTTCAAATGGCTCTAAATCTTGATACATGTGTGGCACAGCTTGTATCACAGCAGCAATAGCGTAAACTCAAATGATAAACATATCAACGTGCAGTTCAACCTCGACAGCCAGGCAGAGCTGCTGCAGCTGTGTTCACAATAAGAAGCTGGACATTGTTGAAGATCAGCCTTTTAAATGAGCAATGAGCACTAAATTCATCATGTTAAGTGTCACATCATCTGACCTTTATGTAGTATTAACTTCCACTGGCAGTATATTGACTGTATATCACTGTAACTTGACTGGACAACACTTTAATATTAAGAGTAAGTGTAAACCATATTGTTAATGGATGCCTCACCTCCTCTCGAGATATATTCATAATAAAAAGCCTTTTAAAAAAAGGTTTAGTCTGTCTTTCTCTTGGGGGACCTGGCTTGACTGAGCCTAACATTGTAGTCCTGGGATAATTGGTATCACAAAGCCAGTTATCAACTGTCTCCCTTAAATCTGACTCATTCTATGACGCTATGGGGTTGTTCATCTGTTGGAGAAGAGAACTCTTGATAACAAGTAAGATCATTACATCCATGTATTTAACATTTCAAATAGAGTATGAAGTTGTTAAGGCTGTATAGGTTATAAGCCCACCAACCATTCTATGTCCCGCTCTACCATTTGGTATTTTTCAGTGTCTATACTGTGTCTTACAAAATTTAGTAAACTTCCCTAAACTATCACTACCATTCAGTTTTGCTCAAAGAGAGAGTATGTTGATCCAAAAGTTTTTCAAATATGAATACTTTTACCATAAAGTGTCATTCTAACCATTTAATAAAAATGTTTAGTTTTAGTAAATTTATTCAGTAGTGCAGCATACATTTTGCTCTTGTGACTCCTGATAAGCAAAATATTATTAAAAAGTTAAAAGTAAACCAAACTTAGATGAGAAGAACTCGTGGATATAAATAAGTTGATGGCTCTATGTGATTGAAAATTTGCATTTATAACCGACGGAGAGCTAATTAACAGTGTGTGGATTATGTTTCTAATGAAGGACAATGGAGGTTGTACTTTTCATTTCCAATTATAACCACAAAGTCACCTCCTGTTATCCTGAGCTGCAGTGATTTAATAGATTCTAATGTATTTAGGATCCTGGAGGAATGATGACTCTATTTTTCATTTTCCAGTGGTTTGAGTGGAGATGTGCAGGTTTTGATCTGATTCTCTGAAGTTAACCTTTGCTGGAACAGGTTGGCTATGCAGCATACGTTACCATGACAATCCCCTTCTATTAACTGTGCCAGCTTTGCGATACAGAAAAACACGAATAAATACCCAAGACAGCCGGATAATCCACTAATCTCGCTTCATAGAACAGGCCCCTGGCTTCACTGCTGCTCTTGTTTTGATCCCAAAAGATAATAAATAAGTAAATAAGTGGCGAGAACAGTCTGAACTGTAACACAACAGACGTACTGCCGTCAACTTTCATGTTTCTCTTGGCAATGAGTCCAAGATATGTCACAGTTCACTTGGTCCAGAATTACCTCACTACCGCGATGATCTGGGGAGTGAGCAGCTTTAATGACTGAACTATTATATCCAAGCTTGTGCTTGATTTGAAAAAAAAAAAGCCTATTCTGGTCAGTTATGGGAGTACTGCCACAATCAAAGTTGATGAGAGTCAAAACAACAACAGAAAAAAAGATCCATAACTCTCTGTGATTTTTAAAAAAACATTTGAATCTGTTTTCTGTTGATTTCTTTTGTAACGATGATTATTTGATTGAGCTTGTGGTTACTGCACAACAACTTGCCCCTCAGGGACAGAAAAATACATAGTTAATCCTTGATCTAAATGTACAAAAGGGCTTCCCATTAGTCTGTTTTGCAGGGTGCTCTTAATCACATTGCTACAGCAATTTTTTGTCGATGCACTTTTGTGGCTTTGTCTTTGCTTGCTTTGTTCTTTAGAATGAATTTTATGCCCCTTCAGGAGTTAGAGGGAGAGAATACTAATGATTGGTCGTGGTAGAAGCAAAAAATGTTTACCCTAAAAGCAGTCATATATAGTACTCAAGTATATGGACTGCTCTGGGTGGAGAAATAGCAAACATGACATCTCCTACAGTCAAGTAGAAAAAAAAGTAGATCCTTAAATTCTTAGATGTTATGTGTCAAGATGACATTCATAATTATCTGATCCTTAGCCAGTCTAGAAATTAGTTAAATACAAACCCTGATCAACAACATGTGACAAATTACACCGTGTCATTACTTGTTTAAAAAAATAAGTGTATTTATTATCAGTATGACATTATCAGTCTCTCATAGTCCATCATAGCTCCTATTTTAATCAGATTGAGGTCCGGATTTTGAGTGGACCAATGCAACACCTTGATTCTTTTCTTTATAAGACATTCTGTTGTAGATTTGCTGCTGTGTTTGGGGTCATTGTCCTGTTGCATGACCCTGTTTAAGCCAAGCTTTAGCTGTCCTACAGATGGCCTCACATTTGACTTCAGAATATTTTAGGAGTTCATGACGGACAAAGCGCCCAGGTCCTGTGGCTGCAAAACAAGAGTATGTTCATCACTCTCCACCATTGTGCTTGACACTTGGTATGAGGTGTTTGTGCTGACACGCTGCCTTGGCAGTGTGTCAAAAACCTTAAAATTTAACCTTTTCACATGACTGACTTGTGTTTGACTGTATATACAATCAAAAGCTTTGACAGGAAGTTTCTTCTATGAATTCATTCTTCAGAGTAAACACAGTCCCATCCCTCAACCTCGTTATTTTTATTTTCTTCTCGTGTTTTCCCTTCAGAGCCAAGAAGAAGACC
Source organism: Leuresthes tenuis (assembly GCF_036924035.1). Lineage (NCBI taxonomy): Eukaryota > Metazoa > Chordata > Actinopteri > Atheriniformes > Atherinopsidae > Leuresthes > Leuresthes tenuis. The sequence goes on from NW_027325360.1 coordinate 8,208,727, forward strand.
AAGCCCTTGAACCTTAAGATCCACAGCAGTGTGGGCAGCTGTGAGAATCTGCCCACGCAGCGCTCGCCCCTCCACACAGAACGATCTCTGAGATCCTTCTTCTTTCCTTCGTTCATCCCCTCTACACCTCCTGTCCACGCAGAAACGCCCTCTGCAAGTAAGTGAACTCATCTTTTTTTAATCAGTTCACACACAGGCTCTCATGAAATTAGATTCTTCAAATGCCTTTAATATATCTCATTCATATTCTAATCCCATCTTAAATCTGCTTATTTAGTTCACCAGCAATGTTTCATTTCTGGGATATCATTCTGCTCCCAGCCAGGTCAAGTCACAAAGTGTATTTCACTCTGAGCTTGAAAACTTCACTTTTGTTGAGAGATCATCTGCATTTGTAACCCAAAATTACTTTTTATGATTTATTGAAAGATAAAGTATTCTGACCCCATAGGCAGTGAATCTTTGTATTTTTCTTATGTTCATAAGAAAACAGCTTTAACACCTTTTTATAACCAGTTTTTGGTTATCGTTGTGACAGAGTGACATGGCATCTGGCCAAAGGACTCTTAAATTGCTCTTAGTACTGCAATTTACTTTGTTGGAAAGACTTAGGTACAGCTCAGTTGGAAAATGCAACACATGAAGAATCAAGCCGTGCCATAATGACCGGAGATGGTGTTTTGTTGCACACTGACAGTCTTATTGTCTGAAGTATTATGGACAAACAGCGGAAGCCATTAGATTGAGGAGGATATGGGGGAAGGCAGAGAAACTGATAGTAATGGAAGCCTTGTCACTGAAAGGAGTGATGCATGGTCATCACTTAGTGTTGGGAATAGTTGCCGACATAATTAACTGGTATGAGGGGCACAACCATGAATATTTGTTGTTAGAGGCATGACATGGAATAATCACTCATTATATGCACGAGACGGAGACAATAACAAAAGAAAGAAAAAAACACTTGAAATATTAAAAAGACAGATACAGACATTGCAAGAACCTGTGTTAACTGTCTCCCTTGGTAAGATGGACTATTTCCTTCTGTGTATTTGCACTTTCCCTGTATAAAACATAGACTTGACAAGATAGATGGAGATAGCCACCACGATGTCAGCAATGATTTGTGGACCTGCATTTAGAATCATTGAGCTCAGTGTTTTAACTATCTATTTAAATAGGACCAAAATTCTCAAAGTAAACCCAAATCTGTTTTTTTTTTTAAAGATGTCATTTTCTTCTTTTTTAACTTCTTTTGGAAGCAAAAGGAGAAGCCTCGGGAGATATAATAAAGGCTTAAGACACAGTTATAGACTTAAATTAACAGTGTGTAATAATTATTGGTATCGAGTGGTCAAGTTAGAGAGAAATAACTTCAAATCCTGTCCAGCCACTACCTCGCTGCATTATGAATTTATTCAAGAGAAGACAAACATACAAACATTGACACCAATGTTTATTCTTGTTGTCTTTCTTCACCACACGGCTTTACGTTTTTGTATTAGAACCCTTGAAGTAAAATCTTGGGCTGTTGCCCGTATGTGAACGACATAGTATCCACAATCAATGATGACCGACCAGTGATTGTTTTGTGCATTTTTTCGTCATTTTTACGTCACGCATTTCCATCAGGAGGCCATATGATTTTTTAAAGTAAGAGCACTCTGACTGCTTTCTGCTTCGGGTAAAACACTGACTGCTCATAAAAAACTTCATGAAAAAGAAAAAAAAGAGGATATTTTATTGCATCTCACTCAAAGTTAATATTGTGACTCAACCACCTTAAAAGGCATGGAAATGCCCACATATAGTGTGAGAAAATAATCCAAAATTACGTCAGAAAACAACAAACTGTACCATTAACAATACTTACAAAGCTTACAAATTCCTGGTTGTTGTGGTCCTTGGATTTTTGAGTTATCATTAATTCCTGTTTTATTTTGTAGAGTTTTCCCCCTAGTTTGTTCCGTTGAGTATTACTTGCTTTCCTGTGTTACACTAGGTTTGTGTTGCTGAGTAACTCTCACCTGTATCCAACTACCTCATTGCTCTGTATACACACATACTCCTGCCTTTCAGTTTTTCCTTGTTTCTCCTTTTTGCGTTGCCTGTGTTTTTCCCAGTGGATTCTCTGCTGTTACCTTTATCCATTCATCTGTTGGACTGATTAAAAGACTCAGAGACTATCGTCTGTCTTCACCTCTTCCTTCTCAGTCCTGCATTTTGTTCTGCTTCCGCCATAAACATGACACTTGGTACTTGTATGTAGGTGACACAAATTATATCACCTATAAAGAACTTAAACACTAATTTCAGTTTGCAGAGAGCAGCAGCTCAGTTAGGTGTTGTAATACAGAGCCCAAACCAGAGTCAACAAGTTTACTAGTAACACCTTCCAGAAAGGTTTTTTTCAAAAAAGCCTGTAATTTATATTTAGCGGAGAGATTTATCATTTTGCTGGTCCTTCAAAGACAAATGAACCAATAAGAATTATTAAAAAAAAACAAAAAAACAGTCAGAAAATGAAAAAAAAAGAAATTATTGCAAAACAATCACATAAATTACATTACTTACAATGTGCTTCTGTAAAACTCTTTTACATGTACATACTTGGGTTGGTGATATAATTTATAAACTATTTGCTTTGGATGTGGAGTTATTGCTGCTCAAATACTACTACAGGCCCATTTGACACAGGACTAAATGTAGAAACATTTTCCAAATGCCCTTAAAAGGTCAGTGTTAGCTGCTGTTAGTGGATTTTCTGACCCAGGAAAAAAGGGAAAAATTATAAGTGTAATAGGATTTTCATACTAGAAAGGAGTCTAAGGTTATTCAACTTAATATAATATGGAATTATTGGATATCCGACAGTTTAGATTTTTGCCTTTTAATTTGAAACATGAAAGCCAAGCTTACCTTTTTCAGGTGTATCCTGAGAATAATTTTATGTAATAATGTAGTTCAGTTGTCAGTGCTGCTGATTTCAGCACTGTTGCTGAGACAGAGAACTCTACGTGACTTATTGATGAAAGTCAAGTCTCATGCGTTAAGCGAAGTCCAAGTCATTCTTTTGACTGTTGTCAAATGTCAAGGAATAAAGGTAGTTGTGTTGGATTAGAATGCTTTCACATTCACAGCTCACATGTTTCATTCTCAGAGGAAAATATGGTTGTTGAGTGGCTGATTGTCATCTTGGCATGGTCTCATTTAGAGCAAAATTATATTTAATGCAAGACACTCAAAGCTCTTACTTTTGAGAACTTGGAAGTTGTCTGTGATAAAAACGCCCATTTTGTGACCATTTTGGATTATTGGTCTTTTTTTCAAAATTTGAAATGGTTTGAAAATCTGCTTTTCAGGTATCTCGCCTCATAATTGGAGATTTTGATCAAAGTAAAGTATCACTCGTTTTGTCTTCAATTAATGACATATTCATTATTTTAGCTGTTGTCAAATGTCAGAAAAAAATGCATTGTGGTCTGCTTACACATCTGCTGACAACATCTCATTCTAAGAAGAAAAACATGATTGATGAGTGGCTGGTAATCACCCAGATATAGGCTCACTTGGAAAAGTAAACATACATAGAGTTCCTTCTTGTATGCCATTTACTTGTGCATACCAGTAATTCCATCTGGGCTCCATCTGCCCTGATGCATCAGGCCTAATGTCCTGATCAGGGACCGTGTTGCGTAGGCTCAGCGTATAATTGAAACTTTAGAAAATGCAGGGTGAATCATCAACATCTCTTTATGATTTCCTCAAAACTTTCTAATCTACAAACCAGTTGTGTCATTGCTGGGCCAGAAACTTGTCTAGCTGAAATACTGTATTGATCTGTCTACCTTTTTGGTTTTTTAATTGATCATTTTCTTGGTGGTGATTTTATTTCCCGGTCCTTGTCACACATTGCTTCACTGTGCCAGCAATGAATTCTTTACCAACCCATCAGTTTTCAATATGTTTGGTGGACATAGGGAAACTGTGTATTTCAGTGTCATTATTTGGCATGCTGATTTAATGTTATGTGGCTATCTTTGGAATTATTTTAATTAGTGAATTAAACCTTTATCCAAATCTTGGGAAATCATTTAGGGAGTGCTCTCACTGAGGGTTTGCTCCTGTTAATCTAAAATGAGTGCAGCTCGTGTGTCATGGCATCAGGAGTGAATCTTCATGTTATGGTATGTCCGTATGCCACAACTACAATTTTAACTTGTGAAATATTTTCTGCTTGTGAAAGATGTGAAGCAAAAGCTCTGCAATGCAGAAGTGTTGGATAGTGGGGGTTGAATAGAATTTGCACTTGAGACTGCTGAGGAAGAGAAAGAAATTCAAATAAAAAAAAGAGGAAGCTTGGCTTTGGGATACCTATTTGTAACTCTTACCTGGATAGAGATGGTAAGTCATGTAAATAAATATGAAAGATAAAGATATAAAGGTTTATCATGAAGATGAACATAATGATAACAGAACTTAATTTATTTAGATGTTTTCACCTCCAGGTTATTGGAGTTCAAACTGAAATCCCACAAAGATGATTTGTCCAGGTTAACAGTTTGCTCAGGGCTATAGCATGGATATTATTCTTATGAATTCTGCATTTTATGTTTCTGTCTAGTCTTTAGCTTTGCCATGTCTACACCTTTTTCCTCAGTTCCCTCTGGTCTGGTAATCAGCTCCACTCCCTTCACCTGTGTTTCACCTCAGCTGCCTTCACTCACTAATCACCCTCCTCTACATTTAAACTCCTGGTTGTGGTTCACTCATTGTCAGATCCTCACCGTCACGCTTCATGTTTACTCATTCTAAACTAGTTCTTGTTTTGTTGTGTCCAGTCAGGTCTTATATCGGTTTTGGTTTGATCAGTTTTTGTTGTTTGGTATTCTGGCTCAGCCGCGTTTTGTGTTACAGTTTTTTTAATAAATCAAGTTTTCATTTATAATCTGCATTCGGGTCCTCTCTCCACGCCTACATCCAGGACACATGCTCTTTTGTCCGTTTCATTCTGCTGTAGTAGAAAGCAATGATAGCTATAGTTATTTTCACAGATTGTTTGGAAACCTTTCTGTAGACCCACAATCCAAAATAAGCCATCCACTGTGAACAGCTATGAAGGAGTCATACAGCCCCATAAATTGCTTCAAGGTGACTGGAAGAGTCTAATTCCAGACATTTATGCAGGCGTAATTTCAAGCTGTTAGACTGTTAGAAGGGCTAATTGTTTTAGGGCTAAAGGCTTACATGCATTTTTCTTTAGGTTGTTTATTTTCCTATAGCCAAACTGAATTTAGAAGAAATTAAACCTGGCAACGAAATATAAGAATTACTTTAGTCTCTTCAGTTGATTGACTATTTTGACAGTTCTTCTGATCCCCCTAGATGAGCTGTGGCCTTTTATTATTATTATTTTTTTTTTTTTACTGTGGTCACTTCAGGCTGCACAGAGCAGATGAGCTGAGTAAGAAGTCAGGCAGGAAACCGACACATACAGTTTTAAAATAAAGCAGCCAATGCATACTCCTGACTGTAAATCATATTACAACATCAACTGAACTGTGTGACTCAATTGGACAGCAAATGATCAAATGAGTGCATTCAATATGGATGAGGTTCAGCGGTTGAAAAAACATAGATATTACAAATTCTTTTCATAAAGTACATAGAGTTACATTGCCAGAAAGGAAAATATGTACAGACATACTGAGTCAAAATGAAAGAGTCTCTGTTCAGTTGTATTTATACAGAACCATATCACAAGACAATGTAATCTCAGGGCACTTCCCAAAGAGAGCAGACCAATAATTGTCTTTCAGAAAGCACTTTGCAAACAGAATGAGTATATGTATATACAGTGTATATACATATAGTAAATGGATGGATGGATGAATTTGTTGGCAGGAACGCATCACAATAAACAAAAGGCTGGAAAAGTTAGTGGAACTAAAAAGAAACAGAGAAACATGTTGTAACTAACTAGGTACTTGGTAATGTGTGTCAGGGTTTGTGGATTTTGCTTTGGTTTTATTTTTCAGGTTTTTCTTTTTGTTTTTATCAGTTATTTAGTCATTTGTTTTTCTTGGCATTTATTCTGTTTTCATTTCTCTAGTCTTGATTTGTCTTTTTGTTCATAGTCTCTGTTCTTGTTTTTGGCCATTTTTTGTTTTAGCTCAGTTTATGGCGTTGAGATATTGGTTTGTTTTCAGGTTTCTGTGGTCTGTATTTAGTCCAGTCTTTAGTTGTCTTTTATAGTTACATTCATGGTTTGTCTTTGTTACTTTTGGCCAGCTAGTTTTGTCTTCTCAGTTCTCTTTTGTTCCTTGTTTCATATACTCAGTCATTGTTTCCTCAGTGTTCATGTTTAGGTCACTAGCTCCACTATTCACCTGTGTTGTCGCAGCTGTTTTATTATTCACTAATCAGTTCTCCTCTGTATTTAAACTCCCTGGGTTTCCGTAGCCGTTGTCAGATCCTTGCCATTCCAGTTCATGTTTCTAGTTTCTGATTAGTCTTGTCTCTGCATGTTTTGTCTACAGTTTGGTTTTTGTTTAATCTGCAGTTTGTTTTCATTTTCGGTTCGACCACATTTTTTCTTTGCTAAGGAACAAATTAGTTGAGTTCACCTTCAGTCTCCTGTTGTCATCTGGTCATCTGCTGGTCTGCATTTGAGTCCTTCATCAACACCCTTAACACCAAAATACAACAAGTCATTAAATGATTGGATCTAAAAGAAGCACTTCAGAGAGGTGAAGTCTCTGAAATGTAAAGACTGTCATTGTAAAATTTTGTGATCCACAATACATAACATTATAGAAAAATTCCAAGAATGTGGGAGAGACTTATGTGCTCAAGGGACATTGTCGAAAATCAGATTGGATCAGCCATGACAACAACAATCTCATGGAAAATCGCTGCATGGCCTCAGGCACACTTCCAAAAATCATTGTCTATGAACACAAGCTCACCGTGCCATCCACAAATACAGGTTAAAGCTCCATCATTAAGAAAGAAGACATGTTCCATGATCCAGACACAGCTGTCTTCTCCAGGCCAAAGCTCATTTAAAATGAACTGAGGCAAAGTAAAAAAAAAAACTGTTCTGTGGTTGGAAAAAAAGCTTTTTTGGAAATAATGGATGCTGCATCCTGTGCACTAAACAAGAGAGGAACCACCTGGCTTGTTATCAGTGCTCAGTTCCTGAGCCTGTATCTCTGATGGTGTGGGGCTGCAATAGTACCAATGGAACTGGCAACTTGGGCTTCTGGAACGGCACCATCAATGCTGAAAGGTACATACAAGTTTCTAGAGCAACATATTCTTCCAACCATACAGTCTTTTAGCATATTTCCGCAATACGATGCTGAACTGCATACTGCATCTATTCCATCTTTCAACTGGAAACATTTTGGGCATCATTTGATGCAAAATATGACAAAGTAGACCCAGGATATTGAGTGGCTAGAATTCTATATCAGCCAAGAATGGGACAACATTCCTCTCCCAAAGGTCCAGCAACTGGTCTCTTCAGTTCCTAGATGTTTACAGATGAAGGAATACTACACAGTGGTTAAATGTTCCCGTGGCAACTTTTTTGTGACACGTTGCTGTCACAATCTGCTCAGTTTTTCATGTCACAGTTTATGTTTAACCATGTTTTGTTCTAGCCATGTTTTTCCCCTGTCACATTCAGTTCACTCACGTCACCTGTCTAATTGTTCAAAGCTGCACCTCATGTCACTGATCACTCCCTTCACAGTATTTAGCTTCCTGGTTTACTTTGAGTCACTGCAGAATCCTCACAATCCCTCCATGCTTCGTCACCAAAGCTAAGTTTGGTTACCTGCCTCATAGTCTTGTTTTGTCGTAGCCTTGTTAAGTTAATCATAGTCATAGTGTTTATTTATAGTCTTGTTTTTGTCATAGTCCCTTTCCACAGTTAAGTGTTTTTTGATCCGGCTCTGCCGCGCCTTTTTTTCCTGCTCCCTTTTTTGTAAATAAACTTTTTTTGTGAACTAAGAGAGCTGCATCTGGGTCCTACCTTTCTCGATCCTGACAGTTGCTACCTAAAATTCAAGATGAGCGAATATTTTTCATGAAATAGTGAAATGTCTCACTTTCAACATTTGATATGTTTTTGTTTTTTTTAATATCCTATTGTAAATAAGAATAGGAAATAGGAGATTGGTTTATATCATTTCAAAATAATTGCCTTCTGTTTTTAACAATTTACAGTTTCCCAAAGTTTTTTTTTTTTTTTTTTTTAACTTTGATTGCACGTGATGTGTTATTTGTTGATATCTAAGCACTGCACAATTATATTTCCACTCAACAGCTGTTGGAGTTATCAGTCAGTTACTCCTGCAGAAATCTAACTAGCAAAACTCAGCTGCAGAGGAAAAGGGATGGTAAAGGGATGGTCTCTTAACCAAGCCTTAATATGTGGATATCTGGAATGAGAAAGTATTGGCGAAACATACACAGGCCCCTTTCTCTGTACGTTAGGTTAAACAATTTTGGTGATTTCTCTGTTTAATTAACAGAACCCTTTCCCCAAAAATGCAGGTGGTCTATTCTGTCATAACTTCAATGTTCAACTAGCCACCTAAATCACTGATAGTTTGGCACTATTCTTTTTAGATTGTTAACCAGATGTTGAAGTGTTTACCGTTTTCAGTTGAATATAGTTGTTACAAGGTGTGTGCGTGACAAGAAAATGCTTTACCATACAGAAACAGAAGAAACATCTGAACACTCACTGCACATTGTGTTTACTTGTAAACAACTTAAGGGGCAAAATAGAATGTCTCCGGTCCTTATTTTAGGAATGGCAGATGTGTGTTTGTATTGAAATGCTTGTGTGAGCACGCGAATAAGTGTGTTTGCAGTCGGTCAGCCAGGATAAACATCCTTCCCGGGTCTATGTTTGGGATTACGGTGTTTTCCATCTCATACGTCAGTGCCCTCCAGCCAACAGCATTACCACTTATCCCTCAAGTCGTGTGTAACCAAACACACAGAGGATCCACAATACTGGCCGAAGTGACCAAGACCACACGCCGTCTGCTCGGCATGAGTCAGTGCCCAGTCAAAGCTGAGCCATCAGTGCTGTCCTGAGAGTTTGTTTGACTTCACTCCAGAATATACTGTTTGCGATTGTCTGGTGATATGACGATTTTTCAAAAAAATAATACAGTAGTTCGTATTTGCTCAGGTGCTCTTTGGCTGATGGTTCCAAATAGTTTTGTTTGAAAACGGTAGACACAGTAGTGGATTTTGTGTGCTGATGTTGAGTCTTTATGACTTTCTTATCGTTAACAATGAATTACACACATTTGCCAGATTTGCCATCTAATCTCCAGTGAATACATCTTAAAAAGGCCCCACACATGGCTGATTAGGCCAAGTAGTGTGTATGTGTTTGCCGAGTGAGCTTGTGCGACAGCTTCATGTCTGTGTTCAGTCAATCATCCACAACTCGCTGTATTATAAAATGCAACATAGCTTACAGTAGAGCGAGCAGTTGATTTAAAATTCAGGACAGTTGCTGTGTGAATTGCCATCGTTTTCGTTCAGTCCAGATAGATATAGCGTACAGTCATGATATAATACTTCTTTTCAGTGTGGAAACTCTGACCTATGCACAGTATTTTGCATAAATGTGAATGCATTTCAGATTTGGAGGGGATGAACAGGCAAAATAAATTGTTGTTAATACGTCTCATCTTCAGAAAGTGACAAGCGCAATAACAAAACATTTGAGTTGGCACACTTGTATGGAATATAATTATTTGTGTTTTCTGATTACACTTCAGTGAGATACTAAAATGGTTCTAGTTGGTCAGTTACCTCACCTGCACTGAATTCCAAGATTTCTTTGTTAGTGCCAGATCTGCATCTTTGTTATTAACACAAGTTAATAACCACAATAATGTCACATGTACATAATATCATTTGAGAAATTAAACAGGGGGAAAAACAGAGCAAAGTGAGGAAATGACAGATGAGGCCCCCCGGTAGTCTAAGCCTATAGCAGCTTAACTATGGGATGTTTCAGGATTACCTGAGCCATCCCTAACTATAAGCTTTATCAAAAAGGAAAGTTTTAAGCCTAATCCTAAAAGTGGAAAGGGTGTCTGCTTCCCGGACATTTACTGGCAGTTTATTCCACAAGAGAGGGGCCTGATAACTGAAGGCTCTACCTCCCATTCTATTTTTAGAAACTCTGGGAACAACAAGCAAACCTGCAGTTTGGGAGCGAAGTGCTCTGTTAGGAAAGTTGTTCTTAAGATTAGTTTACTACCTTCTTAGAGTAACCAATAAAGTTGCCTGCTAATGACTGTTATGTTTTTTTGCTCCCCCCGTTGTCAATTAGTCAGTTTTGTGAATTGTGCTCTTGCTGCAGGTGTTATGCTAAATCGTTGTTAGTCCAGTGTCAAATGTTATGGTGGCCACAGAAACATTTTTACTTTGTGTAGCTTACCTCTTGTGCCTCAAGCTGTTTTGCCCACACAGTTGGATTAGACAGACACCCCAGCTTGCGATGATGCCTTGCGTCCACTTGGAGATCCAGTACCAGCTCTGGCATTCAACCAACTCACACACCTGCTCCAAAACTAATGTGTGTACGTGTAAAATGGAGAGAAAGAGGGAGGAAGAGAGTGTGGGAGTCTGCAAGTGTGTGCTTGTGGATATAAATGGCTTAAATGTTCTTCAAACACTTCGTGCACAACTCACTCTTTTATATTTCTGCATGTGTTCCAGTGACGTCATGCACTCTTCTTAACCTTGCATAAATGATTTGCAGTTGCATCACAGGTTTCCTAGCAACCAAATGTGGTGCCACAATGGAGGCCCCTTTGAGAATTGGCAGATAGATAATGGCTTTAAATAAATTCTGAATCAGGGTGAGGAAAAATAGCCACCTGAGAAGACCAGTTCAGCCTGATATCAATGCAGCATTTCAGTAAGGATGTACTGTTTTATGCAAATTATTGGCATTCTACCATCACTCCATAGGTATGAATGTTGACATGTTGACTCATGCATGGGGGAATTATTCAGCTTTTTTGTGTGAGCAACTAGAAGGCAGATAAGAAAAAAATAACCTATGACCTGTGTTTATTTTTATTTAATTTTTTAGAGATAGATTAAGAAAAGAACGAAAAACAAACACAATTGTTAAAAAAATATGTACTGAGGTTGTATTTTATCACCTTGTCTTGCAGCATCAGGCCACCACAAAAGAAAAACTGTTCTCCAGATGGTAAAGGTTTTGCAATTGGGACTTAATTTATTCTCCATCTGGTGCAGAGCTCTCCCATCCAGCTCTCACTCCAACAAATGAAACCCTGCAGATGAGGTCATAAAAAACAGTAAATTACGAGGGGGGCTGGTCAATAGTTGCCATGTTGGTTGTTTTAGATGGACGATAAGAATGTCACATCAGACCCAAGTCTTTATAAACAATACTGCTTGTTGTATCGACATCTCTGCTGCTATTTGACAGCAAACAGTCCTGATGATCATACCGACAGCTCAACAAAACAAAATATATGTATTATTGATATAGATATCCTGCATGTTGGTGTAACCAACAGATTTTGTTAGATTTCAACAAGCTAATAAAGCTATATGCTTTGACTAACAGAGTACAACTTGTTCTGCTGAAGCATCCCTTTGTAATCTGTATCTTGATTCGATATGAAGAAACAGAACAGGTTATCAAAATGCAAATTCTAATGAGCATGGTTGGGTGCTGTGGAAAAACTTGGATTTTGATATTCTCTAATCAGAATTGTGAAATAGAAGTGTTTGTCCCCACTTCTAAAAGGTAGTGGTTTCACAATCATGGTTTAAAAATTGGGAGAAGAAAGCATTTTGATTTGCAGTTATTTTGTGGGGAGCAGATGAGTTACCATGCCAACACAAAAGTCATTTAAAAATCTGAGCACCTAATTGAGCTCTCCAATTGTCAAATGAAACCAGAAAAAAAATACCTCAAATCCCTGACAATTTCAAGAGGAAATGCCGTGGATGTCGAGTAGAAGCAAGACAGAGGAACAGGTGTAGGAGGTTCAGGTCACGCCTTCTCGATACTGATGGAGAATGTCAAATTGCTTGGAGCATTCAGGAGGACACAGAAAGACAGAGCTTCACCAACATCTCCCCCCGTATTAAGACACATTGAGACCTCTGCCTCTCCTCTAGCTTATCTGTCTTTAGCACTCAGATGAAGAGAAAAAGGTAATTACTGGTAATAACGTCAGAAAATAACTGTTTTGCGTTTCTCAATTCTAAATTCTAAATGCAAAGTCTATATCTCAAACCTGAAGATAAGTTGACAAGACTGACATGGTGTGTCATCACAGAGATAATTTCTTACTAGAAATGACCTTCACCTTAATGGGTGCAATGGCATCCATAACCTTTGTAGGTTTAAATTTAAAAAGTGCAAGGAGCTCAGTAACTGAAAAGTATGTGCACAAGTTAGTGAACATAACGAACAACACTTAACATCAACTATATAAACATTGTGTTGAAACAGCAAAGTGTGTTCAGTCAGAGGCTTTTTCTGCTCCACTGCAACACAGAACAATACAGTTCATTCCTGCCAATAACCATTCATAATGAATGTTCTTGAAGTTTTTTAATAGGGAAAAATAATTACTGCAACAATATAATTTTCCTTTGGCTTAAATAGATTTTTTTTTAATTAAATTTTTATTTAATTTTGAAGGTTGTTATATAATCACAGGACTGGCGGTTTAATCTCCATTTCCCCCACACAGTGTGGTGTCCTTGGGTAGGACACTGAACCTTGTGTAGCTCTGAATGATATTTGTCAAGCACCTTGCATTGTAGCTTTGCCACCATTGGTGTGTGGTTGTCTGTGTATTTTTTGTTGTTGTCATTGTTGTCCAAGAGCTATACACCTGTTAAAATGGCTGCCTGTGGGTGTTTTATCTGACTCGCAAGCTCCCCGTAGCATCTTCACCAAAGCCTGTTCTGCCCGATGGTCACTTCACTCGTCTCCATGCTGCAAGCCACTTGATTTGCTCAACTGAGGAAGTCTCTTCTGAGCCATGAGGCCTGCAGGCATCATCTGTTCTCCCATCTCTCCTCCCTCCGTCTCACTGGCACACTTAAACCGACAGTGTTAAAAGACTCCCACTATCTAAAAGGCAGGCTGGAGAGATTTGTTTCATCAAGGATAATTGCTATTTTTTTATTGCTGTGATTGGTATTGTCTGTTTATCACAGAGATTTTGTGTCATTTGTAAATGCGCATGTGTGAGTGTGTTCTTGCTTGTCAGAGATGACAGCACAATATTCTGCAAAAAGGCTGATTGGCGTGCAGTTGTTGCCATAGCAACTGTGCAACCTGGCTTTGTCTCTTGTTCATCGGAGCAGTTTTTTATCCCCTCATGCAGGAACAGAAATAAAAAAAATGTCTATTTCTACCCTTGTGTTAGTTTGTGTCTTGCAGCCACTCCAAACAAATATTTGTTCAATTCACAGAGTGGATAAACTCATTAAACACATGGATGAGGAATGATGAGAGTATGGTGTGCACAGCCTGTAACATATACTGTATAGAACTCATGTAAAATAAAGCTGCACATTGTGCAGTGTACGCCTCCGCGTTAATTTTACAGTCCTGTTGACATTTTCTGCTACTCTGCACAGTCCACTATGTGTATATCATTCAGTCAGACTCTTATCTAGGCATATTTGCTTAAGCTTCTCATCTAAAGTGTGCTTTTGAGTTTTGCTTTTTGCTCTGTTTATTTTGCTTTCTAGTCTTAATCTATTGATTATCTCTAATTATTATCATCTCTTGTGCCAGTTGTGTGTGCCGCTGATTGCATTCAACCATTTGATTGAAGCCTTTATCCAAACTGCCTAAGTGTTTCATTTTGCCAATTGAGCTGCACAACTTTAATGATTCTTAGGATGGTGAGTGTAGACGTGGGTGAGAAGGCTTGGTGAAAGTAGTGACAGTGAGAATGAGTGAATTTCTGTGAGATTTTTATATATATATATATTGTATAGGTGTTATGGCTTTTTGATTGTCACCTCTTTTCTCTTTTACTTGCTGTAAAATTATCCTCCATGAGGAATTGCAATGTTGAGCATGCAGTCAATCAGTTTGAGAGGCAACTCAGTCTGATTTAAACTAGATTTGACTCTAAATAGGTTCCCAGACTCAAGCAGTGTCCATATATCTACTTGCAACCACTCTGTTTAACCCACACAGAGACAGGAACATGTATTCCTTTTTTTTAAGTGTTGTTACATTTCTCTTTTGAACCTGCACAAAATAAGCACGACCACATACAGATATTCTCAACCCCCGTGGCCTGATATGTGTCATCTGACAAGCAAGTGTAGGAGGGGGAAGGATGGTCCCAGCTTAATTAGGCTGAGCCCAATCAGAGAAGATGGAGGAGGACACTGTTGTCTGGCGCCTTGGGGTTACACAGCTCCGACAGGCTCATCTGTCACACAAACGATAGCACACTTGTATATTGAAAGTGCAGCACACCCTAGTTCTTGTTTTGCATGTTTTTGTACGTTTCTATATCATCTCCGTAATCGTCACTGCTTTAGTCATGTGACTAGATGTCAAACGTGGTATCGTGGACACATACAATAGCTCGATGTGCTTTTATTTTTATTTTTATGTAGATTGTTTGTGTATGTTTATAACAGCTCTGCAATGCTCCACTACATCAAGAAGAGAAATGTAGTATTTCTAAAATCTAATGAATTTCAACACAGCAAAGGCAACACCAGCTAAACTGCTTTACGCAAGATCCAGGGTTTGAATTAATCTTGGTGCAGATGCTGCTTTGTTTCAACATGACAAGTGCAGTTAAACACAACAGCAAGCTATCGTTGAGCAGCAGAACAGTAGCTGTTTACTCTGCAGCCAAGCAAAGCAAAGTTGTGTGCAGTTTTCATACTCCTCATGCCATTCATATTTTTTTTACAACAGTAGAGGCCTACAGTATAAAGATGGTTTCCTTGCTGATGAACTGAAGATGGACAGCTCTGATTACAACATGTCCCTTGGTCGTTTTTTTCCCACATACGTCCTTATGAAAATTAAGTGAGCCAGTGGTACAAAAAAGCCTGAGCTGGCATTTCTGTATAAATGTGACCTAAAACATCTTTAGGTTTTCGCACCAGTGTTGGAACTGGTTACCCATTTAAACTGATTAAAACACACATGCCTTGTCATTTATTGAGGGATAGGAATTACCCAGTATCATATGCCAAAGTAAGGGAATCTTTGTTGTTAAGTCACCCTCGTATGTAGCAATAAGTACAACTTAATACTTTCCATAACTCCTGTGTTTCAACTTGGAGGAATTTGTAGCCCTTTTTTTTTTTTTTGGAGACCGATTGTCTCCTTAAATTAACTGCTTGTTCAACCTATCTTCTTCCAATAAACTTACGTTGGCTTACTGTCAACTGTCTTATTTTTCACAATTCTTTACAAGAATATCTTGTGTAATTTGGGTCAGTGTCTTTGTGCATAACTCACTTTCTCTTCATATACTTCTCACCTTTGCTTCTTTAGTTCAGGATTTGTTGTTTCTCTAATGATGGCCACCTGTTGTTGTCCAGATTCAGCAAATCAATCACAAACCATGACACTACAATCGCTGTGTTTCATGTATGGGACAAGTTATATTTTGGTATCATACCTACACAAAACAGTTTTCCACACCCAAGTCATTTTTATCAAATTGCAAATTTGCAACAATGTCATCTTTGGAGAACTGTGAATTTTTTTCCCTGACACATGGATCATTGTTTGATATTTTCCTAACAGTGACCTCATGTATGCTAATTTTTTGTTGGAAAAGCCTATAGTTGCTAAGAAGGTGGCCTGGTTTTCTCAGTTATTTTTAATGAGCAATTACACACCACTTATAGCAATCTTTGTTGGTCAACCAATCCTGGAAAAGGAAACAATGAGCATGAATTTGTACACCGTCTGTCTGAGTATGGCTTTGTTGAGTCCAGACTCTTGATTTTATTTATTTGGTTGTCTTAACCCACTTCTTGGACTTGTCTGATATTTTAGATCATATTCATCCACACAGACCTTGAAATACTACATGTGACTTCTTTGAATACCAGTCTGAATCTACATAGACTAAACTACCTTTTATAGTAATAATAAATTACAGTAAATATACTCACATACTTTTGTAGAAAAATACAACTTAGAAATGCTGACAGAATAAACAAGATGAAGTACAATTTATGTTTAATTCTGAGAAAGAAAACTTTGGAGGGCAAACATAAAACTTCTTATAAACTTTAATTTTTCTTTTTTTAGTGGTTGTCGATGAACATGGGCTCTCTCATGGGCACTTACTGACACAAACAAATGCCATCAACTGTTTGGGGAGAGGCCGGATCCTCAAAAATTGTCTAACGTCAGCAGCACACAGGCACACAGAGGATGATTAATAACTCTAAGCACCCTGCTTACAAGTTCAGTCATCTGCCAGTTACCAAAAGAGCTGACAAGAAGCAGATGATTTCAGTTCCCCTTTATATTAAGTTATTGGGATGATTAAGTGTAATTCAGCACTGCATCGGAGTGCAGAGAGAAGACACCAAGCCTCTGGAGAGAATGGAGGAGGACAGGAGGAAGGGAGTTTCAGGAACCAGGAAATGTTGTATGGCACCAGAGCCATGACATTATCATTCTCAGCAGCTGGTGATTACTTGCAGCCTTGTAATCATTTAATCATTTAATGAAATTGGCTGGGCTCTCACCAAATAAAAGACTGGACCAAAGATTTCTTTCTTGCTCTCATCAGAACTTCACAATTCATCTTCAGGAATTCATGTTAAAGAACATTTACAAATAAATTAATCAAGACTTGCTAGCTTGTGTGATATGAACTTTGATACCATGAAATTACTGTAAAATTAAACAAAATTTTTAGTTGTTTTTATTAACAGAGTTATTTTAAAGCAATTTTAGTCATTTTAAACAAAAAAAAATTTGAACTGAAACTGCAATTGATAATTTAATAACTGTACTATAGACTGTTGGCAATACACCTACAAAGCTGTAAGTGTTGCTAACTTTAGCCTGTGACCAGGATTCCCTCTCATATTTATGAGTTCTTTCTGCTTTGATTATACCCAGAAAGGTAAAGTCAGCCATTGAACACTTTGGCCACCATTGTGTTCTTTCTGCATAACACTCCAAAACACAATGCACGTTCACAAGGAACACCACAGAAAAAATTATTTTCTAATTTGAACATAAAATATAACGCCTGTGGGTATGAAAATTGACAAAGAACCCATCTTATTACACATGGTTCCATTGTCAAGACATCGGGAGTTAAAAAAAATACGTTTACACTTCATTCTCACATTTACCTGATTTATGTGTTATTTCTTGTACCCACACAAATAACCTCAAGCTGCTCCTGTCCTCCTGGCACTCATTTCCAGCCAAGAGTAAGACGTTACACACTTCTTACGTATTTGACATATTTTAGAATACTTATACTGATTATTACTCTCACTGGTTTTATTCTATTCAAAGTTGCAGTTTTGCTGAGTTGTTTTCAAGGCACCAATTATCAAGCTCTTAACCAGGATAAGGTAACTATATGGTGTCTTTAGATGAAATTGAAGAAAAATCTTGAAATTAAACAGCTGATACTATGAGACTTGGAAGAAACTCGAAGTTTGTCTAAATTTAGATACAGTATTCAGTACAGCGAAGATTTAGGGCTGCATGGTGGTGTGGTGGTTAGCATCACAGGAAGAGTGAGTAACAGTTCAATTCCCAGCTGGGGAGTTTGCATGTTCTCCCCGTGTATGCGTGGGTTCTCTCTGGGTACTCCGGCTTCCTCCCACCCCCAAAACACGCATATTAGGTTAATTGGTGACACGAAATTGTCCCTAGGTGTGAGTGTGAGTGCCTGGCCACTGGGGAGCACGAGTCCCAAGCCCAGATAGTTGGTGAGGGTTGCGTCAGGAAGGACATGTGCCAATCGATGATGTGAGATCAACTCACTGTGGTGACCCCTGATAATGGGAGAGGCCGAAGATTTAAGTCATTTTAAGACATGAAGGAATTTTAAATATGCAGATATTAGATTATTATTTTTTTTTTTCATTATTAGAAAAGTTTTAATTACTTTTGTAATAAAGAAATATATATATTTTATAAATGTCTATATTTTTTAAGTCACAGCAATCACATCATGTCTGCTTGTGGTTATCTACTATTTTTAGTATAAGGCACCCAATTCTTAAAATTGTGGGTAGTATTGTTTTGGGGGTCATGTTAATGTAGGTTTTAAATGCAGAAAAGGATAGAATAAAAAAGGAAGATATTTATAGTTTTGCATTAGTATTTTGTATTGTTTTCTTTACTTTTTAAAGTTGACTTTATCCATATGAAATAATCAAATATGAAACGGAATACAGCTAAATACTAGTCGGCGCTATGATGTGTGTATGATGTACAGCGTTTCCTATGTGATTTGTAGAAAAAAAATGATCGCGCAAGATGCTCTTCACAGTATGATCAAACTTTCACAGCAGTTTTCAACATAACTTTTTGTTTTTTCAGAATCATTGACTGACAGCGCTATTAGAGGGTGCCACCGTTTCATTGCGTATCCACCACATCCAGCGGCTCTTCCAGACAATATTGTGTAGGCTGCCATTCTCACCTGTCATTAAGAGGTGACGCATAAATGTACCAGGCTGCTCACTTTTTGAAGGCACTAATGGACCAAACGAAAGGTTTTTGTGGTGAAATTCTTTTTAGCCAGAGCTCCTCACAATGGAATACAAATGGCATAAAAGTAGCCTGATCAACAAGAGATGCCTGCAGCTAAACATGCAAACAATTTAGGTGGAGCAGATAGAACCTTCGTGATTTTATACTAATTTCATTCAAAATGCTGAAGAGTTCACCATACAAAGAGCCGCTTTTGTTGTTTGTTTACATCATATCGCCTTTTTGACTGATTTAAATGCGGCGGAAGCTTGGTTGTGTTTATAACTTTAATTTTATCTCATTGAGTGCTCATTGTTTACATATGCGGTATGCAACAGAGTACACCATTGTTGAATATCCCTTAAATGTGAAATGTTTGAAACCAAATCCTGAAAAAGATACAGATGTTGTTCATGCCACACAAATATTTACACACTAACAAGTCACCCCCATAGGAGCATTCATTGTTGGTTTTGAATCAGTCCTCCATATCAAGGAGAAAACTAGTGTCATGAATTTCTGGACAGATGTATCGTCATCGTAAAACACTGTTTTCTTTCACTTCTCATTGCTGGATGTGTTGTGTAGCCATACCTCTTCTTGTGACTTTGACATTGTGTTTAAGCTTTCAAGAATGGATTCCCAATATTGATTATGCTTTTTATGATCTTTTGCAAAGTTTAATTTCACTGTTGTGTACCAAACAGCAAACAATTATTACTCGCTTGTGTGCCATCAAACAAGATGGATAAGATTGGAGATTTCTTCTAAATATCTGAGTGATCACTGAAATTCATATATCCAAAGAGGAACTTTGTAACTGGGTTTCAACAGATTTTCTTTGTTGTTGTTCACCAAACTTCCTGCAAACTTTTTTGTAAATATCTAGTTTTTTTTTTCCGTTGACATAGTTAATGTAACAGTTGATTTTTTGGCCTGTGCAGCCATGATGCAAGCACGTGAATAGACAGCCTTTAGGCCTAAACCTGAGAAAGTTCTGGAGTTCAGTCATTTTATTATCAGCAGTTTGACTAATTGGAAATCAGAAGTACATGATTTTGGATCAAAAACATTTTGTGTGAGTGATCATGTTTGTGGTATTGAGTTTTGACTGACGGGCTTGTAATGTCAATATAAATTTCCTATGGAATTTATTTGTGATTGTAAATTGTCAATTAATGAATCATGCCATTATGTACAGGTAATACCATTTTAAACTGTGGCCTTTAAATTATATTGCAGAGGTATGTATTCAGTATGTTGTGCAATGTATATATATCATCAGTCCAACTAGTTACAATTACCCATCCCAATTCCTTAATTAATCAATTTGGACATCTAATTTACAGCAAAAAGTTGACTGAGTCAACCAGTCTACAGGCCAAAAGACAGCCCATACCCTGAAATGCCATATATGATCGATTCTAGATTAATGTATCATGTTTAGTCGATTCTGAAAGTTTCGTTATTACTATCATTTAATTAAAAAATCAAAACGTGAAACCTTTCTCCTCTTTTTTCGTCTTCAGACACTCTTTCAGTGCCTCGCTGGTCCCCACAGATTCCCCGAAGAGATCTGGGAAACTCAATAAAACACAGGTAGGTCTGGAGGAAAGAGTGTAGATCAGAGGGAGTGAATGTGTGCAGACACCTAACTGTCCAATCAAGACGGCCCTTGCATAACTCAATATTCTCTTTCTTTCTTTACCATCCCGATCCACTGTGCGAGAAATCCAAGAAAAGTTTTGAAAAGAAAAGAGACCAAACTGTTTTCTGTGTTGAAAGTCAACGAGGTGGAAAGAAAAGCTTTAAGCTTCATCATATAGAGCCAGCGTATAATTGATAGAATAGGTTTTAAGAAAGGCCATCTGTCCATCCAATTACCAGTTTGCATATTTCGAAGTTGTTCCCTTGGTGACTGGGTTGTTCATATAAATGCATTTATTTAGGGCTCACTCTGCCCTGAAAGATAATTTCTTCCTGCAGAATCTGCCCACGCTGTCATATTATCATTCATAATTGACAGTCCACTAAAAAGTCTGTCAAGCCAAATTGGTTTGAGTGAGTTGTGACTCTCATTTGAAGCAAAGGAGGGGCCTAATGAAGAGATTTGGATTCTGTCAAACTGCATTAGTCACCTGTCATTAACCAGCCAGCCTCACTTCTGGCATCCAGGCGCTGCATCGGTAAATACTGCCAATAGTCAAACGTGCTCAGACCGCTCAGTCAGTCTACGCAGGAGACTGGTTGTTGCTACAGAGTACGGTGTGGATTTGGTTGTTTCAGAAGTGACTGTGTTGGATTTTATAACAGTGGCAAAGGCTCCCATTGCTCAGCTAAACCCTATGGTCTCACGTCTGCACTACAGATCGACTACACAAAATGTTCACTCACATGGGGTTACTGAGAGATGGAAAATGTCATGGGCCCAAATTGAATGAGCAAGAGAGGAAGATTAGGAAGGTAAACACTTTCAGAGAGGTAGCTTCTTCAGGTGTCTGTTCTCTTCGCAGATAGCTTACACAGGGAATGGTGTGCTTTGCAAATGTATCAGTGCAGACGAATGTAAAACCAGTGTTCTCCTCAATGATAATCCACAACTTTTACATGCCATGAAGATGTGCAAGCTGAAAGTAAAGGTTTGTTTTTTTCTTTTTTAATCTCATTCTAGCTTCTTTTTGCTTTCAGGTTTTCCACAAAGTACTGGATGTCACAGACATGCATAGTATGTGGAAAGGGAATGTTGTTTGGACTAAAATGTAAAAACTGCAAGTAGGTATCAAGACTTGTCTGTCTTAAGTACTATTCATTACAGTCATACTAGTAATTGGGATCTGATACCACATATTTGCTGATATACAATGTTTATTTCATCTTACAAGTTCTCTGGTTATATTTCTCTCTTTTAATTGTTTAACCCCTCTTGTTATTATCTCTCTTGAATGAATAAACAAATTGCATTTTTTGTCTGTTAATCTTCATGTAAATGTTTTCACCTTAAATAATTTTCAGTGCTGATTAAATTAACAAACAAGCAGCTACAACAAGACAAACACTAATCAAATTTGCTCTGTGTGCACTTAGGCTGAAGTGCCACAACAAATGCACCAAAGAAGCCCCACCTTGCCATTTGCTGATCATACAGCGAGGCGGACGAGAATCCCTTAAAGGTACTTTGTAACATTTCTCTTCTAGTGAAAGTTTTCTGCATTTCTTTAAGAATACTTTTACATCTCTACTGCAAAGCAAATAGGTGATTACAGAGCTCATGTAGACTGTAACTCTTAATGAAGAGGTTGTCCAGACACTTCCTGTAAAGCCCCAGGATAAACGCTGATTTTTCATGCAAGGTGTAACATTTTCATCTTGCATGGATGCGTCTTTACCTTAGTTTGTGTCACTCCAGGCATGTCTATCATGCTAATTTATGTATTTTCATCTACTTTGTCAGTCTGAAAGAAATTTGCCTCCTGGTGACATCTTACAGTAGTAACTTCCTCGCCGACTTACTTACATGTTGTGTTGTTTAGCTATAGTGACCTCAGCTTTGTTAAAGACTAAATGCCAGAGGAAGGAATCAGGATAGCTAATTTTCAGAAAGCATGTTTTCGTTTAAAAAATGTATATATATTGTGTTAGTTCGACTGAAACTGGACTTTTAAACACACGTAAACCTGGTAGCTTGACCGAAATCATATGAAAGTTCCACCTTTTTGCATCTATTTTGTGTATCAATGTAAATGTATATTGACACAGTTGAATTCTCAATAAAGCAGCTCTCGTTCAAATATTTTTTCTCTTGTTTGCCTCAGATGGCTAAATGTGTTAGAAATTGTGAATGAAAATCAGTCCATTAACACAATTTGTTTAAAACCACAGTTTCAACTGAAAGAAAAAAAAAAATCACCATTCGAAATGTAAAGATAATATAAAGATATTTAAAATCCCTGCAGTAAATGCAGCCATATTTACACGTACGATGAGCTCCCACAAAGTAAGCTAGAAGGCAGAATATCTTCAACTTCAACTCACAGCCTACAGTATTGCCGTGTCAGACTTCAGTCAATAACTTGATTCCCCTCCTGTACATTTGCACATGGATAAGGACAGTGATCAAGTTAAATATCCAGGGCCAACGATAAGTGCTGAGTAAATATCTCTGAAATCCACACTGTACAGTCTACACAGTTTTTCTCGTTAAACATGTGATATCTGCTTGTGGAGGCTTTGGGGCAGTTTTGGGAGAAGTGTTCCGTTAAAATTAAAGAAATGATCAAACTTAAGACAAAGTTAAGAACATGTTTCCCCGATAACTTAGCTAAAGTTATTTTATTATCTAATTTAAATAAGGAATAAATAATATGGTATCTTATTTTATTTTTTTCCTTTAAATTTTCAAGTAACATGACCAACACTTGTCTTTTGTAAAACTTTCCCAAATCAAAGTGTCAGTGAAGGAATCGGTAATTGTGAATGGTGTATATATGGATTTCAAAGCAACAAATGCTACCATCCAGTCAGCTTCTTATACTGGGAAGGCCTTATTTTAAGGAAAAACAAGTCAAGTCCCATTCTATTGCAACACCATGGTTCCTTAGCAGGAGAGAGTGGATGCCTGCAGTCCAGACACATCTCCATGCTGCCCTGATGACTATTAATTTATCTGAAAATTAATGTGCTATAAAAGAGACTTTTTCGTCTCCATTTGGTTTAGGCAGATAGGAGTTTACTCGCTGATTAATTAAGCAACTTAGGCTTGACAAATGTGATTGAATCATGCACTGTTTATACTGACACTGACAGCATTGGAAAAAAAATCCCATTATCTGCTTTCAGAATTAAGATTCCTTTGTCCTCTCTCTGCCTTCCCCTTCTCTTTCTCTCCAAATCAGATCACCAAGGAACGACTCAAGGTAAAGAGCACTAATTAGACTTTTTCTACCCTGCTTTAGTAAGAAAACGTGACAGTTTCTTAATTAACTGTTGAAGGTTTGTTGAAGAAAACTTTTTTCCATAGTGTTCTTGTGTGATAACAAATGGATAGTGCTCAGGAAAGGGCAATTTGTACATTGTTCACATTAGAAGCGATGCCCACATCATTTTCCCTAAGCTATTAGGAAAGTCTTTGTTCATCCTCCTTCAGTGCTTCATTGTTCTTTTGTGCTTTTTTTGTGTGTAGTAGCTCGTCTGGTACGGACAGAATCAGTGCCATGTGACATCAACAACCCACTCAGGTACACAGACCTGCACATCAGTCAGACGCTCCCCAAAACAAACAAAATCAACAAGGTAAGTGAAAGAATAAACCATGCATTTTGATGTGTGTATAACCTGTCCTACATATTGCATTCCTCCATTTTTGGGAGCTGGTAATGAGTCATTGTGTATTTCCCAGGGGATTAGGAAACAGTGCGAAAATATCTAAACCAATATTGATGTTTACACAGATGGAGTTGTTTCCATACATTGAATATTTAGCAGCCAGAATACATCTCACAGTTTATGCTCAGTTCCTAAATATGAAGTTTTTCATGAGATTCCCGCTGTGAAACAAATATGCATGTTTTGAAATAATATGTGGGTATGACCATGAGAAATAAACGGTGACGTTCTGGCACGCATCATTCTGTTGAAATATCTTTCTTCCTTTCTGCTGCTATGATGATAAAGTAGATGTGAATTATGCAGCCTTTCATATCTTTGAGGGGTAAAAGTATTTAAATCACTGGGATTAGCAGCAATAGGGTGATGATCAGGTGTGTGTGGGTGCCCTGCTTAATTCTATCTATCCTTATGCTGTGGAAATTGCAGTGTTTTGTCTACAAGAGGTCAAGATGAGCCTCCTTACCTATGATAATGACTTTAATTTGTGCTGACAACTCTACCACTATATCAATGAACAAGTGGAAAGCTAAATACAGGTCAGCAGAAATGAATGAGTCACTCAGGTGATAACAACAGAGTGTGTCAGCTGTTCCGGAGGATTACCTGCTGATTTTGCAGCTTGGCAACCACTTGACTGACAGCGTCAACAGGTAACACAGGTGAACTCTCTCACTAGAAAACATGGACAGGAACTCACTGCCACCAGGACAACATTTGGGGTGCAGAGATTCTCCTTCGCAGTGACATGACTCGGACTGGACATAGCACTGTAATCCTCCTCTTTCTCTGTTACCTCCCTGTCTGCAGTCTCTGTCTGCCCGTATAGTCGTAAAGCTGAAGTGTTAGAGTTGTTTCTGTAGCCATGTCTCAGTGAAACATATTGGCTTCCTGATATTCCTGCTGGGACCTTATTCATGCATTTTATCCACCGCTGATCTCATACTTCCCATGATGATTTAAGGAAGAAATGGTTTAACGTTGTTTCTCATTTCTTTCTGTTTTGTTCCTGCTCTGCATCCACCACATCTCCTCTTCAGTCAGTCTGACTTTGGGGTCTTATTCCAGACCAGAGTTATCACCAGAAATGGTTCCAGCAGCACAGCATCCAAATCAGCATAGCAAAAGATCATGGTGGTGCCGCTAGTGCAACGCCATCTTAGAACATAGAAT